>NC_138034.1:54719300-55338401 GCF_964106645.2 Podarcis pityusensis
TGGTTTTTAATATAAATTTTAAGTTGCTATAACCACCCCAGAGACCTTACGGTGAAGGTCGGGTACTAAATTGAATAAAGGACGATGATATTCAGAGCTTGGTTTTCCTCTCTTCCTCCTTGATTTCCTTAATGGACCTACTTCTTGCACAGCTTTAATCGAGGGCATATATCTGGCAGCATCAATATCCCATTTGGATCGGCATTCACTGCTGAAGGAGACCTCGTCCAGTGCCCTGCTACTTCCACTCTTCAGAGCTTTAAAGGGAGAGTTGTCGTGGTTGTAGGACACGTGGCAAAGAATGCAGCACTGGTAAGTTTTCTATGATGGCATGAATGTTAAGGATGAGAAGGTTTAACAATAACAGTTAGTTAGTGGTACGGTAGTGTGTAATTTTCTGGACAGAATTCTACAGAAATAAAGACTCGGTCTAGACATACAACTTTTTAGATTACTGGGATATTAATCTGTATCTCATGTACGAAACCAGTTCCATGATAGACATGGAAGAGTGTCGCTGAAATTTATTCACTTATATATTTGTGTGTGGTTTTGCTATGGTTGCTTTTGTATTTCTTCTGTGGTTTTGGCTATTAAATGTTCTACTGGTTTCATTGTAGCTTTTAATCATTGTGTTTTATGAGCTGTTGTAAACTGCCCTGAAAATTTTCAATTGGAGGGGGGTATTGCAGTGTTTTGAATATGTTAATGCATAATGGATTGGCAGCAGTAACTCACAACAACAACAGACGGAGTCTTGAGGTGGTGGTAAGGGTTTAATTTAGTTCCTGGGGTGTTTCAACACTGGTGTTACAATTATGTCAGTTTTTACTTGATTTGTGTGTTAAGGGTAACTGCACACATTCGCTTAAAATCAGAGCAGGTCTGATTTTATGAATGTCTCAAAGCACTTGCTTATTGACAGTCTTCAGATAGCTAGATTTTGTCTGTGAGCAGGTTTCCCCCATCTCTTTCTTGTGTGGCACAAACTCCCTATTTGAAGGACCCTGTTTACTTGGGCAATGGAATTCACATGGTTTCCAGCATCACTGAAGTAGCTCACAGAATGTGAGTGTGGCCTCTTTGCCTGGTCAACAAACAAGGAAACCAGAAAAACAACTTGCCCAAGAAGAGTGAACAGAAATATCTCTGCTTTCTTGCTTTCTTCCTTTTTCTTTGGGGGTGGGGGAGAATATTGCAATGGCCAGTATGGTAAACAACACCTTTTCTGAAACTGATCACATTACTGAATGCATAGTGAGTTAATTGCATCTACTAAGAGCACTAATTCTGAAGAATTGTCATATTTCTATTAATACACTTAGACGTGCAAGCCGACTCTCTGTGATCTGAAATGACAGGGTTGTCCTTTTGCAGTGCAGAAGTAATCCTCTTAATGTGAAAAAGAAGCTCAAGCTTAACATTATTAATCTGTTGACAATAATAATTAGCCATTCTTGTCTCTGTTACTCTGGGAACAGCATTTTCTTGGACACAACTTTGGGAGCTCAGGCCAGGAGGGGGTGATTATGAAGCTAAATGAACTTTTTACCCTACAGTGTTTTTATAGCTGTCTGTGGTTATGGCACATGAACTTTTGATCATCACAGCCATTTGTTTTTGGCCTGAAAAGTTACCAGAATGTTACTATCTCATTTTCTGGAACAATTTTTAAATACCTCACTCCAAATACCAAAATATCACAATTCTTGCTAGCACAGAGAAATATTCGCCATTAGGGAGAGATGGGCAACCAACTCCAAACAAAAAGTCAGAGTCGGAGTCATGATTTTGCACGAGGTTTTGTTGGCTTATTATAAAGCACAAGGAAACAGACACATTCTTGGCAAATGTATCTTTCCCTTATGAAACTGACGTGTTTCCAAATGTGCCTGGTGACCCTTCCACGTGGGAACTGTTCCTTTGGCTGACAGCAAAAGAAAGTATCTTGGTTCACATCACAATGATCATTGTAGAATATTTTCGGTGCTTACTAATTACTGAATCTATGCACAGTGGATGCATGAAATAGTTTTCCAACAGGTTTGGGGGAGCCCCTCCCCATGAAAGGCGTCTCTGGGAGGCTGAGCCAAGAGTGGAGGAACAACAGGGACTCTTGAAGCTTTTCCCAATGAACCGTGGTTTCATGCTTTTCTCCACATTGTTTCTCATGCCTGGAACTTGAGGGTGCACAGCAGTGCAGCTGGAAAGGGTTAAACTCCCTCTCCTTCCTGCACTCCCAACTGCAGACAGCCACAAACAATTTTAAGGCATCGTATTTTTGCGTTAAATCACACAAAGTGGGGTGAAATGAGGGAGCAACGATGAGCAAACTTAACTCCACCTCCCATCACTGTTGCCCTCCACAGGTTGGAGGAATAACATCTTTGGTGGAGAGCCTGGTCTGCTTTTGTAGGCTACCTCGGAAGATTTAAAACCCTGTTGCATCATGCGGGGAGCCAACATAGGTAGAGCAGTCCGTCCCCCCCACACACACGCTACACCTCAAACCCATGGAGGGCAACAGGAGACAGAGCCAGCATTTGCATCCTTGCTTTCCCCCTTCATACATTGATTCAGCACAGAAGTAGGATGCCTGAATAAGACTGTAGCTTTGTGTCATTTTAAAACAGGCATCAGGAAAAGGTTACACATCTGCCATATGATGTCTAGTTTGGACCCAGAGGCATTCCATTTTGCTCCCCTTTGCCCTCAGAACCAAGAACGGTGTTGAACGAGAAGTACATAGAAACCTTGTTGTTTTCCAAATGGCTTTGAATGTTTTGCTGTTTGATTCCTTTAGCACATTTGTTGATTCTGCTTCCTTTTTAGAAACACCTGTAGTATTCTTGCAGTTGTATCAATGGATGCTTCACCAAGTATATTGTCCCTTGTAAAGTTCAAGGTGGTGGGAAGGCGGGACAGGCTGTATAAATAAAGTTAGGATTATTTTGCAGCTTAGGTAAGAAGACCCTGTGAACTGCTTCCTTCCACCCGAGCTGACTGTGTTGATTTTATGCAAACACAACATAAATTGTTACAGCAAATTACTAACTAAGCAGTCTTTGGTGGTGGCGAGATCTTTCCACTTTGAAAAGTTGGAAGAACTGTTTAATAAATACTTGTACATTTTTAAGTAAACAGTTTGATCTGCGGTAAGTGTGGTCAAATTTAAAGTAGTTAAGCTAGAAATGTTCTCTTTTGGCGTATGCTGGCCTGTGGTAGCCTTATCTCTTATCATATTTTTCCATCTGTGCAGATGAATGGGAACTTTAAACTCCTTGTGCGTTAGACCCTTATACCTGTCAGTTTATACTTGAAATTATGGAGTGGAAAGTGTACATTCCTCACCAGTTGAGCATGCAAGGAATTTTTCCTTGATCTTGAGTGAAAAGTGCATTTTTACCATACTCTGTTTTTCACTACTTATCTCCCTCATTACCATCATATTTCAGGGTTGGTACAGCTGCAAACCACATCTAAGAAACATGTTTCCAGTGTCATTGATCACCAGAGGATCTTTACTGTTTGACTTTGTTAAATAAGTAGTCACCTACAAAACTAATAGGGATCTAAGAGTGTGCACCATGGTGTGTGGAATCAATGCAGAACAGCCAGTAGCTTAATATGTTTAGGTGGCCCCATGCATATCAGATTTTCTACCCACGTATACATGGTCCCCACACTGATGACTTCTGAACACTGATGACTTCTGAATGACTTTCTGGTCCAAAGTGATTTTACCAGATAATTTAGTAATTGGTGTTTAACTGCTGTTGTTTTTAACTTGTGATGTTACTACTGCTTTGTGCGTTTGAGCTGTTTGAGTCTGTTGATACTAGATTGTATCCAACATTAGTCATGCTCGAGAGCAGACACATGAACACGACTAAACTAGGTCCATTCATGTGAATAGATCTACTTAGTAAATTTTGTTGAATGCCACCCATTGTTTTTAATTCTGCTGCTATAGTGGGCTGTGGTCAAATAATTTTTACTCAAAGTAGACCCACTGAAATCAGTGGGTCCAAATCAGACATGGCCATTAATTTTTGCTGGGTCTACTCTGAGTAAATATTAGTTGACCTCAGCTCTATATTTTTAGATGTCTTGGTGGTTTTAGGGTATTATGGTATTATATATTTTTAAATGTTTAAAGTTAGCTAATTGAATTAAAGCGGCCTACATTTTATAAGTGTCTGGTAATCATGATCTCAGTCAAATATTGTGAATTCCTAAAATGGGGTTGTGTGCTGATAAAGCATTGAAGGATTGCTTTACCTCATTCTGGATTTCTTGTATAAGAACATATTGGACCATAGTTACTTAAACATTATCATTGAATTAAATCATTTAACAATATGCTCCCAAGAAACCGCAAGATCCAATGCATGATGTAGAAAAGTACCATTGTTTGCTTCTACTGCATTTTTTAGCCAACCCGCCTTCACAAATCTTCCATTTTTCCCCCTTACACTTGTCTGTAAGAGAAATGAAGTGCCAGGATTTGGCCTTAGTCCAGTTACTGCTCAACAGTTTTCCCCTCCCTTAATGGAATCTCCATTGTATACACTTTGAGTGCATGAAGTGTCTAACGTACCAACATACATGAAAGATGTTAAGTTTTACTGCTCTCAGCAGTCTGGACATAAACATAATTTGACCCTACCTTCTATTGAGGAACGTGATAGTTGACAGTAGAACTGTAAACACAAGATTTTAGCTTCTGATGCATGAGTATAACAAGAAGTTGGAGCTATACATTCTAAAGCAGATAAATGTATTCAGGAGAAAAAGTTTAAAAATGAGTAGCGATCAGTGGTTAGCCTTAAAGGGACTTTGATGGTATCCAGGCTGCCCTGGGTATTCCTCCCCAAGCAATGAGAGAAGAGGTGGGAAAAGCAGTCAAGGCAGCCCCTGCCTTCCTGGTAACAAGTGGGCAGGACAGTTTGGGGAGGGGGGTCAGCCAGCCATTATCATTAGCACAAGGACCAAGGAACTGGATGGAGACCAAGAAGGCTTGAATAGCTGCTACGTTGCCAAGGGGATGTTGCCGCACCTGACACCATTTGAGACCCTGGATGTCTCCCAACCTGCCTCTGGAAGCTTGCAGCACTTTAAGAAACAGAGGGAAGGGGCTAGGGAGGAGATCAACCTGCTGACTCTTGTCTTTACCAGCGGCAAAATGTGGGGTAGACACTACCCATCTCTCCATATCTGCGGCTCAAGAGGGAGGTAAACTCATTGCATTGCAAGGGGTTGCACAACTCTCAGGGGTCACTTCCAACTCTACAATTCTGTGATTCTGTGATTTTAACCTCTGCAGCTACATCCATGTTTGTTGCCAAAAGTTAAAGTGCTAGACAACAGGGGTGATCATCATTTAGCATCATTAGTAGAGGGGGAAGTATTTAGCACTAATCCCCTAGTTATACCCATAATTATAGCAGGGGTAATTGGATATTCTTGAACTCTGAACTCCCATCAGCTTTGCTGGCTGCTAGTGGTGGCATTTGGAGACCAACAAAATGAAGAGGACACCACATTGGCTACACCTGGTCCTGCAGTTAGTTTTCCAGAGCTACGTTCCAAGTACATGTAAGTGAAATAATTGCACGTTCCTTAGCCGGGTTGGCATTATGTAAACTGCCATGCACACCAATGGAACTGTATAAAGGAAATTAGCAATAACCGCCAATGTTCCTCTAGCAGTGTTTTACTTTGCAGAAAGCACAGGTGAAGAAGATGTCGTGTCTTTCTAGCAACTGGCATGTGTGGCATCGCCTCTGACAAATGCAGGTTTTTCTTGGTGCAAGTGAGACCTGAGTATGAAACATGGCCTCAGCCAATTATTTGGTGCTGTTGGATAGTAACCTAGATAGAACCTAGACATAATCCAATACGACTGTTTTTGAATTGGGTGCAGAGCGGGGCTGCTTTCATTGTTATTTATTGTGATTTGTCGCCTTTTCAAATTGCATCCATGGATGTCTCTCTCTGGTGAAAATGATGCATGCAAGCACACGCTGTCCTTCATCCCATCAATAAATATCTTCCCAAATTCTATTTACAAGACCACCTAGTTCCATGTCACATTTTACATCTGTCCCTTTCCACTCAAGCTCTTCGCCATTTCTTTTCTCTGCAGTATTCCTCATCCTTTGGACCACCCAGCTAGCAAAAGGCACTACATTTCTTCTGCAGTACTCTGCTGATCTCTCTCTCTCTTACAGCTGATATTTCAGCAGTTGTCACAGATCCTCTCCAGCCTGGTTGCTAAGGGTCTCCCAGCATGAGGGTAGTAATAGCCCTTTGTCCCGTTGGGAGGTTTAAAAGGTCATTTGTCAAAGTTTCAGTGAAATCCTTGTTTTACTACATCATGATTACTTGGGCATTACGGACGAATAGGACAGCGCAAGATTTATCAGCTCTGAGCGAGAAGCAAATCTTCAGGACACACAGTTGCCTTTTGAATAAACGGAAGCCAAAGGCACAGCCGTAAAATACATAACTGGAGTTCTGTTGGCTTTTCACTTGAAATTATGAATAGATCTCAAGGGTTGTAGTTCTGTATTCATGGCCCCTTCATATGCAGCTGCAACCACTTGGGAGCAGGTTCCCTTTGGTGCTCAAATGCATCTCCCAGGTATGCATGGGAATACTGTAGTGTAGGGTGACCTAGGGGTCCTTCCAAGCCATTGACAATGAGGTAGAAAAGACTGACTTCATCAGCCCAGTTTTTTGTTTGTGTACGGGTTAATGCATAAATAAAAAAGCTTAATAGCAGGGTAGGGTCAGGAATCGTAGTGGAGACCTTCTACTATATGTTGATAAGGAAATGTGCACAATTCCTTCTTCATGGAAGGTTAATATGCACCTTCTCCGTGAGGCCTGGTGAATGTGCACAATGGCTGGTTTTTCTGCACAATAACTTACATTCCCCTTAATAGCTATGCCACCGTCAATGTGCATTACAAGAGTTGAACATGATAGGGTGCTGCCTCAAGGAGTTTACAGTCTAAAATTCAACCCAGAAAGAATAGGGGAAGATTATGGGTTTTTTAATTTCAGTTGCTTTGACTTACTTATAATTGGGCCTTGGGATAATATAAGGTGGATGAATGGATTTGGCATTTCAAGGAAAATGTTAGCTTTGAGACCAAATGAGAGCCGATATCCTGTAGGTGTTCTGAAAGGCATAGGAGGCAGAAAAGAATAAGGGGCATAGTCAACTGTCAGATGACCGGACGTAGGGTGGAACTGGGAAAGGTTGCATGCAGGAGTGCATTGGGACTTAAGAGTGAAGAAATTGCAAGGGTGAGACTATGGAGGGTTTTTCCAGTAAGGGCAATTGGTTTTCATTCGGAGTGGGCTGAATGAATGCAAGACAGAGAAGAGATTTAAGAAGACATGCCATGCAATCACAGGCTACAGAAAGCCGAGAGCTGAAGTGCACCAATGGAAAATCCATAAAGGTTGTTTGTAGCCAAAGCAACACAACTCGGGTTCTTGGCAAAGGAAGCAAAGAGCTGTATTTTCTGGTCTACCCACATTGTTGCCGTGTCATCCCCTGGGTAACAATAAAGCCAATGTTTTGTTGAGTTTTCCCCTTCTCCTGACCACAGACAGCGCCCTTCTGTCGATCTGGCAGCAACCTGAATGGAGACACAGACGCCAAGGTTGTTTGGCCTTGCTCTTTGCTAAAGTGGTTTGTTTAGCAGCAGCTACACTCAGTACTCTACATCTGTGTGATCAGCTGTGTCTCTGTTTGCATAGGTGTACGGTGTACTTTGATTGTTCACCAAACTCTGCAGCTGGTTCAAGCCCAACATGAGAAGCTGTGGCATACAAAAAGATCATCTGCAGCCAATGGGAGAGGTTTTAACACAGGGACTGGAAACCTGTGATGCTGCAGTTGCTTCTGGACAATAGCTCCCATTGTTCCTGCCCATTGGCCATTCTGGCTAGGACTCATGGAAGCTGGAGTTCAGGATGCAGCAGGTTCACCATTTGTTTCTTAGGCCATGTCCTGAAGGCACACGACAGGCAGCAATATGGAGGGTGTGTGTGGAGAGAGAAAGTATGCTTAGAATCTCAGAACTGTAGAGGTGGAAGGGACACCAGGGGCTATCTAGTCCAACCCCCTGCAATGCAGGAATCTCGGCTATAGCATCCATGACAAGTGGCCATCCAGCCTCTACTTAAAGCAGTTTGATTATGCAGCATAAACACAAGGATGGTGGTTGTTCCTCTTTAAACCCAGTGAACCCCTCTTTTACTGTTTCGCCTACTCTTTGTATAGCAATTATTATCATTATTATTTTATCATTTATATTCCCCAGCAACTCTGGGCAGCTTCCAGCAATATAAAATCACAATAAAACATCAAACACTAAAAACTTCGCTGTAGAGAGTTGCCTTCTGGTGTCTTCTGAATGTCCTGTAGTTGTTTCTCTGTTGTTAATCTGTTACTCCACAGTGGCTGGTAGGGTGGAAGGCAGGGAGCCCAACAGTTGGCAGATCCCAGAACTAATCACAGGCATAGCCAACAAATTCTAGTTTCCTCCCCATTGTCCTGACTGCAGAACTGAGACAAAGGAGGAAGGCGGCAGCCACAACCTGGACTAGTTGTAAGAAGGCAGGTGGGGGCTGACGGAAGCTGACGGAAGGCAGACGGAGGTTGCTGGGACAGTGCCCCATTTTCCCTGATGGTCTAGCCTCCACTGCCATTGCCTGATTTATATTACAGTGCCTTTTTATTGGGCATCTATTGTCATTTGGGCAAGAGTCTTCTTCATTTTTGGTGCACATATCTAGCCTGGTGTTGTCTCTTCCCCCTTGCCTCAGATTCCTATCACCTGTTATCTGATCTGTCTTCCTGCCTTCCTTTTCTTTTTTGCCCAGGATGGAACATGGGTCTTTCAGCACATGTTTCGCCACTGATCTGTTACCCCTTGCCTTAAGAAAGCAACAACTTTTAATCTTTTATCAGCACAGTACGGTCTGTTTGTTTGTTTGTTTGTTTGTTTGTTTGTTTGTTTATATAGAGAACAGGCAAACCATCAAAATACCTTGAAATAATTTTGTAAAGCAATACTGTGGTTTGATTGATAGGATGATGCAGGTATCCCAGCAAGCCACCTTGCTCCTTTGTGCTAATGTGTATGTGCACATTCAGAAATGATAGGCATCTTCCTGACATTGGGTCTTTCTGCTTCAGTTTGCAGCTCACCTGGTGAAAGTCAAATATCCAAGGGTTTGCATTTTGGATGGAGGCATCAACAAAATCAAGCCAACTGGTCTGCTGACTGTTCCTTCTCCACAAATATGAGTGAGAAGCTTGCATTTTTATCAACAATATGAGAAGATTCTTTATGGGCATTACGGCATCTGCGTTGCAATAGCGACACATATTTTTTATGGCTTTCCATCGTGATTTTGCAGGAAATACTGTAGTATTCTTCCCTTTCACCTTTTTTCTGGATGAAAAAGTGGAGCTTTGGAATGTTTAATGTCACCCCAAGTCATCTAAGATCATCGTGGCAATGAACATCAACTGTGCTATTTTAAAAATCCGCAGACATTCTCTCAAAATATTCATGCAAAAATAAGTGAATTGTTTTAAAGTAAATGTTTCAGAGAGCGAACACTTTAAATTAATGGGATGCAATCAACTCATGCAGATCCGATAAATGTTGGGCTCTTGCACATTTCCCTTTCAAAGAGTTCTGTTGTCTTATTTCTCTTGTTTTTCTATTTCTAGTGCTCTTTCTTTTTTAAAAGATATTGGTATCAATAAAATAGCATGCCTCCACTCTTGGCAACATTTAAAAAACATTTTGTTCTATCAAATACTTCATTTAAGCCATGTTTAACCTTTCTTTCTTTGAAAAATTTCAAATGTCTGAATATTAACTTTGATATAAATGAACTTTACAAATGACGTCTGCGTAAAAAGTATAGGCTTGTGCACAGACCTCACAGATAACATCCTCAGGCTTTATGTTTTAATTTGTAATGTAATTTAAATTTGCTTTTTGCAAATTCTAAAACTCCGAAGAAATATCTCTACTTCAACAACTTACAGACAGCGTCAGAAGGAAAACAGTCGTGTGTGGAGAGCTTAAGGTGGAGAACACCCTGGCAGTCTTCACCTTTATGTTTTTCAGCATTATAAGACCTATTGCTTACAGTGTCTGCATCAATAGACTAAAATAAAGTCCTGAGTTTGTTTTTACCGTAATCAGAGCCTGGCATGATAACAATTTTTTCCTTTTTTTAGAGAGGAGCCCTTGAAATGTGAAGATTAACAATAACATCTCAAGTGCATAAAAGAGGTTGCCTAATCTGGGTTTCAGACCACAGTGATTTTTTTTATGCTTCTAGACAGCACATTTTACTTTCAAATGAAGACATTAGATAAAGGGCAAGTTTATATATATATATATATATATATATATATACACACACACACACACACATATATATATATATATATATATATATATATATATATATATATATATTCTCTTTGTTAATCATAAGTGCATCTCACTCATCCAGTCCCTTCTTCCCAAGCAATGGAATGGGAGGTATACCTGAGGCCCAACTGATTCTCTCATGAGTTTGGGGTTGGAGGATGGCTGATGCTTCAAAGACCAAAGGTGATAGAACAATCATTGTGGGACTGGGAAGATGTGAGTGACAAGCCAGTTGCTTCCCCTAAGCCAACAGAAATTCCTCCCCTACTGAGTTCCATGGGATACCAGTAACATTCTCCCAAGCCAAATGCAGAAAAAGCCCACCTGAAAGAACAGGCCCTGGATTCTTCTCCAGCTCAGATTAAAAGGGAAACCAGAGAAGAGTGCCCATTTTCCCACCCTGTCACATGTTGATCTTCTGCCTCGATGGAGTAGATATATTCCCATTTCCATAGGAGTAGGAAACCATCAAAACTCTATGGAATCAGAAATCTTA
Source organism: Podarcis pityusensis (assembly GCF_964106645.2). Classification (NCBI taxonomy): domain Eukaryota; kingdom Metazoa; phylum Chordata; class Lepidosauria; order Squamata; family Lacertidae; genus Podarcis; species Podarcis pityusensis. The sequence goes on from NC_138034.1 coordinate 54,730,278, forward strand.
TCACAGGTGATTTCATCATATCCTTCACCTTTGTAAAGCTATGATTAGGCCAGGGGTCAGCAAACTTTTTCATCAGGAGGCCAGTCCACTGTCCCTCAGACCTTGTGGGGAGCCGGACTATATTTTGAAAAATATAAATACCCTGCAAGCCAGTCCCGCAGCTGCCTCCGGACCTGGAAGAAGAATGTACTCTGCACGCACTCAGAGGCGCGTCTCGGCACCGCCCGCTCACCAGAGTTGACCAGCAGCAGCTGCTCCATCAGCCCGCCAGCCTCTCCATCCATGGCCGCACCAGGTTTACCTCAGCTGCAGGTGGTGAGGCTTCGGATTGGCTGCAGGAACTTCCTGCAGCCAATCCGAAGTCATGCCAGCGTCACTGCCTGCCCAGAGGTGTCCACACTTCAGATTGGCTGCAGGAGCTTCCCGCAGCCAATCCGAAGCCTTGCCAATGTTGCCGGCCACCCAGAAGCTGTGCCAGTGTCGCAGAAGTCAGCCCCCATGCAGCGAGGTGTCCGCATCGTGCGGTGACTGACCAAGCAGGTGGCAGGGTTTACGAGCCTGGCGGGCCACATCCGGCCCACGGACCTTAGTTTGCTGACCCCTGGATTAGGCAGTCCCTGTTCTCAGGCTTACTATCTAAAAGACACAACAGAAAACAGATGAGGAGGGAAGGTGGGAAGGTGGGAAGAGCAAAGTAGGGCTTGTTCCTTAGGTGCAGAATCCTTGCAATGAGCAGTTAGAATTGAAAGAGTTGTTTTATTTTTATCACACCTTTCTTCCAAGCTCAAAGTGGTGTACATGCTGCTCCCCCTCCCCATAATAGAGGGTGGGGAACATACGACTTGACATCAGTACATATGAAAAGGATCTAGGGGTCTTAATAGACCACAGGCTTAACCATGAGTCAACAGTGTGATGCTGTAGCAAAAGAAGCTACTGCTATTCTAAGCTTCATCAACAGAAGTCTAGTGTCCATATCAAGGGAAGCAGTAGTACAACTCTATCCTGCCTTGGTCAGACCACACCTGGACTGCTGTGTCCAGTTCTGGGCACCACAATTTAAGAAGGATATTGAAAAACTGGAACATGTGCAAAGGCGGGCAGCCAAGGGTCTGGGAACCAAGCCTTATGAGGAACAGTTGAGGAAGTTGGATTTGTTTAGCCTGTAGAAGAGAAGACCGAGTGGTGATATGGTAGCCATCTTCAAATATCTGTCACATGGAAGAACAGTGCCCTGTCTTGTTGGCAAGCAGCATTGGGAGCCTTCTTTGGCTGAAGAGCAAGATAAAAATGGTTGGAATAAACAAACGATAGCTAGCAAGGTAAGCAAGGCTTCCCATCCTGGAATTGGCATTGCAGGAGTACTTGATGTGTTGCCCTCCGAATGTTTTGGGCTACCACTTCCATCATCCTTGGCCATTGGCCATGCTGGATGGGTCTGGTGAGAGTTGTAGTACAAAACATCCGAAGAGCACAACATTGGCTACCCCTGCTGCAGTGCGTCTTCTGGTCTGGAGTCATTTCAATACACCTGCAATGCTTGTGGATATCGCCAGCATCTTTACAACTTTTTTAGTTCCCAAGTACAAAAAGTATGCAGATGAACAAGCATTTTGGAGGGGGGGAGGGGGGAAGGTGAGAGTCGTTTTTGCCTCCAGGTATTCCAAAGCGTGTTTCATCAACTGTCAAAGGACAAGTTTTTTTCTACCGAATATGTATTTACCTGGCATTATCACGGTAAGCTGATTCCAGTGTGAGTCACGGCTCCACCTTTTCTCAGGCACCTCTGTAGGGAGAAATTTTATCTTGTTTCTTGGTTTAGGACATAACTCTGGCGCCACAGAGCACAAAAGTAGCACAATAAATCTTTCTTCCGCAGGATAATTGTTAATATTAGCTACAATAACAAGCCTGTCAGTTTGCAGGGATTCAGGGGCACTGGGTATGGTAGACCCCAAGGAATTAGGGGAGGTTTAGCTTTCTCGCCTCCAGAGTACTAGACTCGATTTGCCTGGTTCCCACCCTTCCAAATGCCTTCAGTTAATCCTTTGGAGTCCTTAATTAGCCTTCTCGTTTTCTGACGCTTTTGAAACGTCTGAAGTTTCTCTCAAATCTGGCTGCTGAATGATAGTAGCGGATCTGTGATTAGGCTTGATGTTCCGTAAGGATTGTGTGATTTCAAGGTATGGCAGAATCAAGACCCAGTTTAGAATGGACATCAGTTACTGTAGGTTTGTTTTCTCTTAAGGATGCCATTCCCATCCTGTTGAAGTCAGTGGCAGATTTCATGTTATTTGTTATTTATGGCGTTTATAGCCCACCGTTTGTCCAAGGAGCTCAAGGTGGTTCTCCTCCTCCTCAGTGTTATCCTCACAGCAACCCTGTGAAGTAGGTCAGGGTGAGACACTGTGACTGGCCCAAGATCACCTACTGAGTGACCTTGGGATTTGAACTGTGGTCTCTTCGTTCCTAGTGCAGCACTCTAATCACGGCTCCACATGCACTATCGATGTGCTTGTCATTGCTTGTGGATTGCACACCTAGGCTGCAATCCAGTTACATGGAGGTATGAAAGCCGACGGGCACACACTGCGGGGTGTGTTGTCTGCCCCGGGTGTCATCCCTGAGGGGGGTGACTTTGCTGCGCCACCCCCGTGGGACACTCGTCCCCCCCGAGACACTCATCGTGGGCGGCACCACCCCCATGCTCACCATGCCACCCCCATGGGATGCTTGCCTCCCCGCCCCCACAGCTCGCCCCGGCTAGCTCCGCCTCTGCTGACGGTGATGGTTGCTGGCATCCGTCTTTCTTGAAAAACAATGGAGTGTGCCTCTGAGTTTCAAGTCAAACTGCTGGGGAATCACAGCGCCCACTGTAGCTGCAGAGACTGATAACTCATGACTGCCACCTCTTGCATTGTTTTTGCTGCATTAGCAACACCAAAGTGACCCCCCACCCCCAGGGTGCAAGCTTGGGCAGTGTGTATGGAGGCCCTGGGCTGCCCAAATGACATCACCCCCCACCCCACCCAGGCCTCAATGATGTGGTCCACAGGAAAGCAGCGCAATACATTCGACACCAGCTTGGCTGCAGGAATTGCTGGAAGGAAGCATACAAGGCCCATCCAACCATCTCAGGAACTGTGTTCCAGATTTGTGTAGGATTTGCTCTTTAGCCTTTTCTTCTCCCTTATATGTCCCTCAAAGCAGCAGCTTGGGGTTTTTCCTTGGGGTTTACTCCCAAACAATGCCTTTCTCTCAGCTGATGGTACAGTTAGATACAGTGGTACCTCTGGTTACGAACTTAATTTGTTCTGGAGGTCCGTTCTTATCCTGAAACTGTTCTTAACCTGAGGTACCACTTTAGCTAATGGGGCCTCCCGCTGCTGCCGCGCGATTTCTGTTCTCATCCTGAAGCAAAGTTCTTAACCCAAGGTACTATTTCTGGGTTAGTGGAGTCTGTAACCTGAAGCGTCTGTAACCTGAAGCGTCTGTAACCTGAGGTACCTCAGTAATTCTGTTGACTTACAAAGGACCCCCCCATCCTTAGGTGCGAAAAGTGTATTTTATTCTATGAACTACCCCGAGACCTGCAGGTATACGGTGGTATATAAATTCAATAAATATTACTTCACTAACCTCAAAATACAGTGAACCAGCCACGATCCATGCAGAGGCCCTCTTGATGTTTCTGCTGAGTAGAGCCCTGGATGTGTTTTCCAAACTCCCGTCCTCTAATGGCACCACATGAGGGCATCTCTCCCACCCAGGGCAGGACGTAGGGCAAGCTTCTTCATTTCCTCGGAGGAAAAGGAAGCCCTTTACAGCATCATATCAGGACTTCCAGTGGCCAGGCCTGGGACTGGGGGACTGGACAAAATCCTTTCCCATTCATCTCATTTGATTAATTTATTTTAAGCATTTGTATTGGGACGAGCCCCTCACATTTGTTGCCGTGCCCCTCGCGCATGCCGTTTTCTCCTTGAGGGCTTTTGCTTGGCTAGGCTTTGTCTCTGACAAATTCATGGCGGAGAGGGCTATTGATGGCTTCTAGCCTCGATGGCTATGCTCTGCCTCCACAGCCAGAGGCAGCAATGCTTCTGGATATGAGTTGCTGGAAACCACAGAAGGGGAGAGGGGTCTTGTGCTTGAATCCTGCTTTCCCACAGGCATCTCTTCGGCCACTGTGAGGAGAACAGGAGGCTGGGATTGGACTAAATCATGGGTAGGCAAACTAAGGCCCGGGGGCCATATCCAGCCCAATCGCCTTCTAAATCCGGCCTGCAAACAGTCCGGGAATCAGCGTGTTTTTACATGAGTAGAATGTGTCCTTTTATTTAAAATGCATCTCTAGATTATTTGTGGGGCATAGGAATTCGTTCATTATTTTTTTCGTCAAAATATAGTCCGGCCCCCCACAAGGTCTGAGGGACAGAGGACCGGCCCCCTGCTGAAAAACTTTGCTGATCCCTGAACTAGATGATCCTATGCCCTTTTAAAATGGGGGGGGGGGGCAGTTATTTGGTTGTTGTTTTTATTTTAATTATATATTTTGCGGTTTTGTGTTCTGGTTTTGTTCTGTGAGCCGCCCTGAGACCTCTGGGTATAGGGCGGTATGTAAATTCAATAAATAAAATAAATAATAAGTAATGACCCTTGGAGGCCCATTCCAACTCTACAATTCTATGATTCTAGACAGGACATTGGCCTGATCCAGCAGGTTCATCTTATATTTTTCAACTGGGATCAATGCCGGATTTACGAATAAGCTAAACAAGCTATAGCTTAGGGCCCCACTCTCGGGGGGGGGGGGCAAAAAAATTAAAGGGGGAAAAAACTGGATGTACATTTCCAAAATATAAGATAAAAAACAAATAAAATCTACATGCAGCAAAATTGTTTTTTTGTAAGTAATGATGTAAGTAATGGGACCCACCTGCTAGCCTGCTCCCTAAAATATCACTGGTTTGCTTATTTCTATATACAGTGGTACCTCAGGTTAAGTACTTAATTCTTTCCGGAGGTCCGTTCTTAACCTGAAACTGTTCTTAACCTGAAGCACCACTTAGCTAATGGGGCCTCCTGCTGCCGCCGCGCCGCCAGAATACAATTTGTGTTCTCATCCTGAAGCAAAGTTCTTAACCCGAGGTACTATTTTTGGATTAGCGGAGTCTGTAACCTGAAGCGTATGTAACCTGAAGTGTCTGTAACCCGAGGTACCACTGTATAGGGTGCCTATATTCTGCATGTGCAAATGGATTTAGATACCTATTAGGTCCATAAATAACTATATAACATATATTCAACACAAAAAACAGCGACAATTTGTTGTTGACAAAGGTCAGCTGGACATATAAAGGGCTCCATTACCTTCAGTAGCTTAAAAAGGTAAAGGGACACCTGACCTTAATTCAGCCCTGACTGGGATAATGCCTTGATTACCTAGAAGCGGGTGGAAAGATGTTATATGCCTAGAAACTCCTGAATTTTGCATGGCTGGAATGTAGCCTCATGGAGACTGACAGCTAGCTTCCCCAAAGTCCCAGAACACAACTGTCCAGAGCCTGACCTTTGTCCAAAGCCTGACAAAAACCTGGCTGACCCTCTGCCTAAACAAAATGGACTATCCAGAGAGGCTAATGACTGTCATCCTCCCTCTGGAGAACAAGAATGTATTGCGAGGAAATTCCCTTTCATTTTTGTTTACATAGCAGTAATCCGATGAATTATTACAGGCTGATGTGTGTTGGCTGCTTCATTGCTGGCATATGACAAAATCATAAACCATCCCCTGGTTGTCCTTTCGTTCAAAGATTTTTCCAGGACATGGTGAGGCACGATCGCTAATGCGTGCCTAAAACATTTGCAAGTCCTGTCGACACGGTAGCATTCCTCTCCCACAATGTTAGATGGTGTAGAGACGGACTGAAATGCAGTTAGTCTGGCATGTGCTTTGCACGGATCATGGAATCATGGAATTGAAGAGTTGGAAGGGATCCCAAAGATCATCCTTTCCAAGCCCCTGCAATCAACTAGATCAGGCGTGGCCAAACTTGGTCCTCCTGCTCTTTTAGGATTACAACTCCCATCATCCCTAGCTAACAGGACCAGTGGTCAGGGATAATGGGAACTGTGGTCCCAAAACAGCTGGAGGGCCAAATTTGGCCATGCCTGAACTAGATCATACATGACAGGTGGCCATCCAACCTCTGGGAGAGTCCACAACCTCCCAAGGGAGACCATTCCACTGTCGAACAGCTCTTACCATCAGAAAGTTCTTCCTGATGTATGTATAGTCAGACTTCAAGCTACGTCTTCTTAGTTTACCTGAGCATAATTTGTGTGTCCTGTGCATTTAGGAATCGTGTTTTCATTGCTTCCTTTTTGTGGGTCCTTTTTGGAACCAGGGACCTCAGAGTTTTTAGCTTAGCAAAGAAAAAATCTGTCTTCTTGAAAACTAAGAGAGACGGTAGAGGAACAGGGAGGTGGAACATGAAAGAAATTCTCTCACTTCCTCCCCTGTGAAGGAGTGACTGTTATAATGAATCCATGAAAGGAGTCTTCTCACAATGAGAGGGGGAGCTGAGGCTGTGGCGAGCAAAGGCATCCTGGAATTAGTTGCTAATTACAAGTTCCTGCAGCGGCTGATTAATTGGCACTTGTGTCTTCAGCTCAGTATTTGTCTCACATAGGGACTAATGGCACATCAACACTTCGGCCCTTAAACCAAATTTAGCCATTCAAGTCCTTCTCCAAAGGAAACTATTTCTGTGTGGAGAGCTAAGGATATCATAGAACATTCTTAATACCCTCACCAGATGGCAGCTCCCAGAATTCTTTGGGAAAAGCCCAAGACTAACTAAGGCCAATATAAAATGGTCTATAACTGATAAAATTTTATAATGTCCCTATGCCCCCTATGGGTTTGGGTGATACAAAGCTAATTTCTAAGTATTTAGAATCCTCCCTTCCCACCAAACTTGACGTTGTGAATAATTGTAGGATTCTTTAAAACTTTCTACCCTTTCTCAAAGGAGTACAAAGATCCCATTTTATTCATACAATAGCCCAGAGAAGTAGGAGTATTTTTTTTAAATCCCTGTATTTTTTAAAAAAAATATTTATTCATAAACATTAAACTTTTATAGCCTTGTCCCTCCTCTCGTTCAAGGCAGATTTTGGGTTATGTGAAGACGGAGAACCCATGTCCTTTCAGATGTTGTTGGACTACAGTTCCCATCATCCCTGATCATTGGCCATGCTGACTGAGGCTGATGGGACTTGAAGTCTAGCAAAATCTGGAGGGCCACAGCTTCCCTAGCTGTGAGTTGATAGGCGATGACCCACCCAATTAATTTCATGCCTCAATGGGGGACTTGAACCCTGATCTCTCCAGTCCTCATCCAGTGTTCTGCCCCCTACACTACTGTAGCTTATCTGGCCACCCTATTTGTCCAGTTATCTGACCATTATAAAAATATGTAAGCTAAGAGTTTGCTGTTTTCACATGCAGCTTCTTCTGTGATTCCTTGTGTACATTCTGAAGCGAAAGAAATGGGTGGAACAGTTGCACCTGAGATCTACAAGCTGCTGGCTTGCAGCACAATCCTATGTGCGTTGACTCAGAAATAGGTCTCATTGGCTTACTTCAGAAGAGGCTCCTCAGGCACCTTCATTGCATATCTTTAGGCACCAGGCAAAAGCATCCCTCTTTTTCCAGACCTTTGGCTAAGGAAACAATCTATGGCCTTTTAAATTGTAGTGGGATGGAGGTCATTGTTTTTGTTCGTATGCATTTTTGTGTTTTTCTATTGTAAAGCATCCTGCAATCTTTGAATGAAGGGTAGTATAGAAATATAATTAATAATAACAAAGCAGGGCTTTTTTTCAGCCAGAACTCGCTGGAACTGAGTTCGACACCTCTCAGGTGGGCGACATTGCCATTATAAGAGAACAACAGCCTCGGTCCAGTATACCTGAAGGAGCGTCTCCACCCCCATCGTTCTGCCTGGACACAGAGGTCCAGCGCCAAGGGCCTTCTGCTGGTTTCCTTGCTGCAAGAAGCCAAGTTACAGGGAACCAGGCAGAGGACCTTCTCGGTAGTGGCACCCGCCCTGTGGAATGCCCTCCCACCAGATGTCAAAGAGAAGAACAAGTACCAGAGTTTTAGAAGACATCTGAAGGCAGCCCTGTTTAGGGAAGCTTTTAATGTTTAATAGGTTATTGTATTTTAATATTCTATTGGAAGCCACCCAGAGTGGCTAGAGAAACCCAGCCAAATGTGCAGGGTATAAATAATAAATTATTATTATTATTATTATTATTATTATTATTATTATTATTATTACAAGGGAAGCATTTAGGGTGAGTTCCACTACCTCTTTTTCTAGAAAAATAGCACGGATAACAAGTATGCATAGTAGGATCACAGTTTGACATTATGTTGTTCAGGTACTCTAATGTATAAATGGAAAACAAGGAGTCGCAGCAGCCTAAAGTCTCGTTCACTTTCAATGGCTTCTGAATTACTAGGAACCAGCATCACGGCTCTTTCTTAAAAATTAAGTTCTGTCCATGCAGTGTGAGAATGTCCTTGGCTAGTGTTTCTCAGCGCCACACTCAAATTGCCAGTTGCCCTTTCATGTCCGGCTGATCTTAGCAGAAAGAAGCTCCATTGTGAACAGCAGGTGAACTGTAGCCTGCAACAATTATATGAGGAGGCGATGTTGCTCTTCGTTGAAGGTGTGCCTGTTTTCAGATCAAGCCGCGGCACAAACCCCAATGGGGGGAAAGGTAAAACTCATTAGTGTTTGGCAGAAGAACAAGCGCCTAGCCAAAGCCTCCCTTGTACACTCTTCACGGCATGACAAAACTTGAAGTTGTTTGTTGCTGCGCAGCCCGCTCAGGAGTCCCGCGTCCCTTGCCAGTCCCTCTTAAGAAATCTCGAACAATAAACAATAACCTTTTTATTCAGTTGCAATCAGTTGAAGAGCTGCTCCGAGAGATAAATCTGCTAGAACTGTCATGAACAAAGGGATGGTCATGGGGCTTGGCTTTTGCCGAACTTTACTGCTAGAAGCACACCTTGCATGTCTAGTTTAATGTTGCCTCCCACCCTGCCCACAAAGGCTCGCTTTTTTCCCGGTGAAGCGGCTTTGGGTTGAGTAGGAAAAGTCTCTTGGGGTGAGACAGGCAGGGACTGCAGAACTCTTTCCTTCCTGGCAATTTCCCTGTTCAAAATTGGCATCACAAGCCCCAGAGAGCTGTATCTTTTGTCTCTCAAGGAGAAGAGCCAGGTTAGAGCAGGCAAAGGGAAGAATTATATAGGGTCCCTTTTTTCCTACTCTTATCCTCTGCTCAGCCTGAAAGCCTGATGTACCTGATAAAAGGATAAAAGGCTCTTGGTAGAGGCTGGGAGAGTGGCATCATAGGCTTAAACGCTGAGATCTGTTTCTAAGAGGAACGTAGAAGGAAAGAGCCATGAATGTGCTCACTTTGTTGAGAACTTTGTTCTGCAAGTCCCAAGTTCTTGTTGTGGTTGTTTATGGCAATCCAAGCCATGTTTGCACAACCATGTTGAAATTTCAGTTAACATCCAAAGCATTGATTATTGATTATTTAATTTCTATACCGCTTAATATATTACAAATACCTCTAAACGGTGTGCAGGAAACTGAAGCAACAACAGGCAACTGAGACAAAATATTACAAAAATACAGAGTTACATATAAAAATGTGCCCTGTCCTCAGGAGCAGTTTCTCAGGGGCTGCACCCGAAAGAAAACTCTGGGAAATTCCATTTCACGAACACGGATCCACTCTCACTATCCTGGAAGCAACCCTATTCTGTTCATGCATCTGCCACACCAACTATCTTACCAAATAACTAGATTATCTTGGTCTGGAAGAAAATAGCAATTTGTAGCCAATCTCATGTAGTTCATTCCCTCTCCTTTTTTCCCCGTCTTTCAAAAATTCCCCCCTGCACAATCTGGTGCCTAGATTGTGGCTAGTTTGAGGTTGGCGAGTTCTGAGAGAAAATGGAGATGTGTAATTATTACCTTCATGCTGTCAATATACATACTCATTATATCTTGTCATTTGTTTGCCGGAGACATAGAAGATTTGTTCTTTTTGTGGTGGCGGCGATGTTTGTCAAGTGTACAGAGCACAACAATGTAGCCCTGTGTTCCTTCTTGAACACTTGCAATTATCTTTATTAAACTGAGGAGGAAGTGGTATTTTTTTTTATTTTAAAAAAGCTATTTTCTTAGTATCATTTTCCCATGAAACACTGAGGATGAAAGGACGTCAGATCCTTGGTTACTTTTTCAGAGTTTAAGTGCTCCTGGAACTTCTTGAAAAAGTGTCAACAAAAACCATCATTTTTCCACCTGGTTCACCTCATGATGAGCTCAATGTTCCTCAGCTTCCTCAGAGCACTCTCTCAGGCAGAAGTCACCAATATGGTGCCCTCGGGGTGTTGCTGGACTTCATCTCCCATAATCCCTAATCATTGGCCATACTTTCTGGAGCTGATGGGAGCTGGAATCCAACCATACCTGAAAAGCACTATGTTGGTTGCCCCTTCTGCTCCCCTATTGCCCAAATTTACTATTAGGGCGTTGGCATCAGGGAGAGCTGGTGCAGAGCACATCAGCACAGAGGAGTCTGGTTCATGAGGAAACTCAACCACCAACCTCAGTCTGCTCTCAGCCAACCCCTACCTCCCCGTCTTCTTATTTGTACCCAGTTAGGAGATTGGAGTCTGCCTGTCATTGGCTCTGATTACACTTATGGTTGATCTCCTGGCCTACTGGTCCCAATGGAGACCTAGGCCTATACAAATCCACCTTAGCTGGGTTTCCCCTCTCCTTTAATATCATTACTGTTTGTGCCCGAGTCCAGCTTATAGACAAGATATCCTTATCTAGGCAGTCATTAAACAATTCTGCAACTATAAGAGCCAGTTCGTTTTTAAAGGACTGATAAAATTCTTCTCCTAGCCCAGCCGGACCTAGGGCTTTGTTTTCCTTTTCCTTTTGTAAATATTCAATGACTATGTCTATGGATATTGGTTTACTTAAGGCCTGGTTATCTTCAAAAGAAAAGCTAGATAAATGAAGGTCACTGAAACACTTTTAAGATAGCACCAGCTACCGCTGCTTCAGCAGCAACAGACTTCTCTTCCATAAGAACTGAGTGCCTGAGCAGAGCATCTGTTGCCACTAAGGAGCATGGAAAATGGAGTTCCAGGTGGCTCCTGACTCCATCTACTTGAGTGTTACTGGGTCACAGCTGGACCATGTCTGGATCCAAGAATGGCAGATTACCCCCTCCCATAGTTCAGTCCCATAGTAGCAGTTCCTGAATGGAGATTAGAATAGGGGTAACTTAATGCTGGGTTAAGTTAAATGGATGTAAATTCTGAAAGCTTCCTGTACTTAAAATGGCTCTCTGACTTAGTTTCTTCTTGCAACAGAAGCAGAGTTGCCCTTATCTCCTTAACAAATAGAGCCATTTATAGCCAGACAGGCTTAGTTCTTCTTGTTTTTTCTCAGTGAACCAGTGGTGTTAGGTGCTGGCATGACAGCAGCTGTAGTGGGCATCACTGTTTAAATACAACATATTGAAATCATATAAAAAAGGGTCATGATTTTTTATTCAGTTAATTCTAATTTACACTCAGTGGTCTACTTACAGGTATAGAACTTGATGTAAGTAACTAAATCTAATGTGCGCACTTCTGAACTTTTTCAAAAACCTCCATGCACTTGTGGGCAATATCTCACCTGGAGATCGAGAGAGAGAGAGAGAGAGAGAGAGAGAGAGAGAGAGAGAAGAAATTAAAACCTGTTGTCTTCTTGTTTTCAAAGAACGCTGGCCAATCGCCGAGTCCTATTTGAAGACTGTGCACCAGCCAGATAATCATCTCCAGGTTTCAGCTTGTGTCCCAGGAGCTAAAAGCTTAAAATTTGAACTCATTAAGGAGATGCGATAACCGGATTCATTGTCCAAACTCTTCCCTCCGTTCGTCTGGAATAGGCAATTTGCAGCCGCAAGGTTTTTGTTTTGCTGTACGTGACAGGGGTGTAGATAGTCAGGACTTGACTGGGATGCTGCTGCTATTGACTCTGCTGTTGTTTCCTTTTGTGTCTGTGTTGTGGGCTCCTGTTTTTGAGACTGACACATTGTGAAGTTTAGGGTGGAGGGGAATGCACTGCAGACACACAATGGGGACAGAATGGAGAGGGAGATTTTTTTAACATTTGAGATAATGTGCTTTTGAAGGGATGGTGTTTGTCATGACTGCAGACTTGTTTTAGGCTGAGTGGAAAACTGAGATACACAAGGAGTTCATTTACTTACAGTTCACGTGTTTAAACTGTTTATTATTCCATTACATTTGTACCTTGGTTGTCAAACACCTTGGTACTCAGACATTTTAGCTCCCGAACGCCACAAACCCGGAAGTGGGTGTTCTGGTTTGCCATCGTTTTTTGGAAGCAGAACATCTGACGTGACATCCACGGCTTCCAATTGAGTGCAGGAAGCTCCTGCCGCCAATTGGAAGCCACGCCTTGGTTTTCGAACATTTTTGGAAGTTGAACATACTTTTGGAATGGATTCCATTTGAGAACCAAGGTACGACTGTACTGTGAATAATGACAAATCATATAATAATATATGATTACAGTGGTACCTCAGGTTACATACGCTTCAGGTTACAGACGCTTCAGGTTACAGACGCCGCTAACCCAGAAATAGTGCTTCAGGTTAAGAACTTTGCTTCAGGATGAGAACAGAAATCGTGCTCTGGCGGTGTGGCTGATTGCTTTTGAATTTTTCATAAACACACATATAACTGGAACTGAGGGGCAAAGAGACAGCCCCTGTTGCACATGCAAGTATTCAGGCTGCAAAAATGGATGGGTTATTTTAGCTGGTTTCAGGGGTGGCAGCAAAACTCATCAGTGAGTTTTGGCCACTACAGTGGTACCTCAGGTTACATATGCTTCAGGTTACAGACACTTCAGGTTACAGACTCCGCTAACCCAGAAATAGTGCCTCAGGTTAAGAACTTTGCTTCAGGATGAGAACAGAAATCGTGCGGCGGCAGCGGGAGGCCCCATTAGCTAAAGTGGTGCTTCAGGTTAAGAACAGTTTCAGGTTAAGAACGAACCTCCGGAACGAATTAAGTTCTTAACCCGAAGTACCACTGTACTAATATAGTATAACTATATTATAATATAAAACACTATAATATAACTATATAATGTAACCAGTACATAGAGTAAATAAAAGAACCATAGAACTGTATCTAGTCTAACCCAGCTCTAATCCAATACTCTTAACCAGTACACCATGCTGGTTCTCCTGATGATAAGATCCAGACAGCTAATTTTCTCTCAGAATCAAAATAAAAGTGATGTTCAGACTGGCTGCCACCCCACATCCTCTTTTACATAAGATGAGCCTGCTGGATCAGGCCAATGGCCCATCTAGTCCAGCATCCTGTTGTGGTTCGAGGACCTGACCCCCGCAATGTGGAATGAATACGCAAGGACACGTGATATAAGGTTAATGGGCAAGAAAAGGCCACAACTTTATTGATTACAGCAGTGAAAAGGTATTGGCTTAGGCATTGGATGTCTAAAACAGGGGGGTTTATTCACCAGTAGGTGGAGCCTGTTGATGCTAATCCAACTATAGGCTCTCCCCTGATGTCACCGGGGGTCGTGCCATGGCCTCCCGCCAAGCAGGCATCGGACAGAGTACACGACCGCCAGATTCCTTTAACGGAATACCCAAAAATTGAAGGCATAGGCGATGGCCACACCTAGCCCTTTGACACACCACAACACATTATTCCAATGCCTAACCTACCCACCAATACCACAAAAGTTGTGACGATTGCTACGAGGTAGGCAAAAAAAACCAAAAAGCGTAATGCCAAATGGAAAAATTCCTACCAGGCCCCCTGGACAACCAGGGCGACCAACCTAAGGTCCATAGCAAAGCCAATGAACTAAGACCCTGAGCTCAAAGGGAGTGGAGGGTGGGTGACTCACGATGAGACGAAGGAGAGAAGAATGAGGCCGAGGAGGAGCTGGCGTCGCAGCAAAAGGCTGCTGTAAACGCCCCCTCGGAGGCACCTGGTTGGGTGCCTGCCGAGGGGCATGGGCGCCAGCCAGGTGAGAGGAGGCAGGGGGCTAACGCCCCCTGCTAGGGGCGGAGCTCGGGCTCCCGCCCACAACCACTCCCCTCTCTTCCAGGGAGGAGAGTCTTTCTCAGAGTGGCCAAACAGATACCTGTGGGAAATACTCAAGCAGCACCTGAGCCTAAGAGCCCTCTCCCCTCCTGTGGTTTCCAGCGACTGGTGCTCAGAAGCACCACTTGGAGCATTGCTCCTTCTCAATTTGTTCATTAGATTACGAGTGACCAAAAGAGAAGCTTGAATAGAGATCACTTGTGCACGGACTAGCCAGGAACAATGCCTCCTTTCTTTTTGCCGGAGGAAACATGGAAAGAAGAAATCTTTTATGAATGGCCGGTCAAAATTGATAGCCAGTGGAGGAAATCTGAAAAGCTCTTTGGGTTGATGAGAATTGCCCTTGCTTGTCAGGTTTCCAAATTCTGGAGGTGATTAATTTATTTAGTTTTCATTAGGGAGGGAAGGTACTAGAAGCAGGTTTTCCACTGCAGCTCATTCCAAACTCCCTGCAGGGGAAACTCACCTGCCTTGGAGTGAATGAGAAGCCATAGAAGCAACATGTTTGCAAAGGCATACTACAGAAACAAACGTATAAATAGTTACATCTAATTGTTGGGATTCCATTCCACCTTTTGCTGCAGACATGGGATCATTGCGTGTCACATGTCTGTTTACATTCCAGCACAGATTGCTGGCGCAAGCGGAACTTCCGCTCTGTATAGCTGTTGTTTTTCGCTCTCTCTGTCTGAGAAGACAGCAAGGAGAGATGACATGTTTCTTTGCCCTGATTTATGATTAATAAATGCATAGCTTAGTATATACCTACAGCCTCAAGCCTCTTCTGCTGCGCAGTATACACTGCTTAATAAAGTGTGCTCAAGTCTGCAAGCTTGAGTTGCTGATGTAAGTTGGAGCCAGAGGTTGATGAAGCTTCACAGCGGCAAGGCTGAGAGGGAGACGTTCCAGCTGGTGCCTCCCACCTGGTCATTCGACCCCTAGATGCCTACACTAATTAGGGTCGAGCTTCCTTTTTGTGAGGGTTTTGCCCCCCCCCCCAGGTATGCATGTTCAGCATGCAGGGCCTTCCTGTCATGACTCTGCCTTCCCTTCTTCAGGGCTTGAGGAATCGCACTCTGAGCCAGCCCCAGGAGCACCTAACCAATTGGAAACACTCCTGCACAAAGATCCCATGGTGCCAGTAGCCCTCTGTCCAGGAGATGCCACAATGCCCTCTTCTGACTCGGAGGAGTACAGGTGTCATGGACTGGCTGGATGCTGAGGAGTGGTGGGAGGCACCAGCTGGGGAACGCCCAAGGGAAGAAGGCTCAGAACCAGGGGATTGGTGGTGGGACAAAGGTGTGCGGTCAGAGGGGCAAGAGGGAGAAAACTGGGAGGAGGTGGTGTTGGAAGCTGAAGAGGCAACAGAGCAGGGAGAGACTGGCAGAGAGCAGTTAAGAAACAGAGGGGGGCCAGGAGACAGTGATGAGGCAGGCTGCTGAAGAAGCCAGGGAGTCTCCCCCTCCTGCTGCAACCAGCTCCCTGCCCTTTGGTCTCCTAAAACATGCAGAGAAATGAAGAGGGCAAAGCAACAAAAGGCAAGATGACAGAGCCTTAGGCTGCTGGGGAAGGAACCGACAGAGGTATGCTTTATGTGTGTTTTGTTGTTGTTGTTGTTTTATGATTTTCAGTTTTATACATTTCAATAATTTTACAATCATTTTAACATTTCAAAACTTGACTTCCTTCCCCCTCTTTCTGCGGTTCCTTAAATTTATTTTTAATATTTTCTGTGTATCCAAATTAACTTAATTTGCTCATTTATTCATCTACATTAAATATATACTCTTATAAAACTGCAGGTTATTACAATAATCCTGCCAATGTTCTTATCTGTTTACAGTTTGCTTGTACATATTCAATCAACCCATTTCCATTCTTTTATAAAAGTTTGTTATATATATTCCAGTAAGTTTCACCGTTTCTGCACATTCCATAAGTTTTTGAATCCATTCGCTGGGATTTCTTCTTTCCATTTTTGGGCGGGTAACATTCTTGCCGCTATAGTCGCATACATGAATAAATTTCTATACAGTTTGGGTAGTTCTGTTCCCTATAATTCCCAAAAGGAAAGCTTCTGGGGGTGTTTTTTTTTTACAAATGTTATTTTAAACAACTTCTTCAATTCATTATATATCATTTCCATACAGTGGAGTTATGCTGTATGGGCACATCAGCAGAGCCAACCTGGTGCTCAGCCAGTCGCTGATGCGATCTCCCTGTCACCTGGGTCCTTTCCCTCCAAGTAAGCAGCAACAACTCCATGGCCAAGAGGCCAGGTGCACAGCATCACCTGACCCTCTTCACCATCTGCTGCTCACTCACCTGTCTCCACCTTGTTGTTGTTGTTTAGTCGTTTAGTCGTGTCCGACTCTTCGTGACCCCATGGACCAGAGCACGCCAGGCGCTCCTGTCTTCCACTGCCTCCCGCAGTTTGGTCAGACTCATGTTTGTAGCTTCGAGAACACTGTCCAACCATCTCGTCCTCTGTCGTCCCCTTCTTCTTGTGCCCTCAATCTTTCCCAACATCAGGGTCTTTTCCAGGGAGTCTTCTCTTCTCATGAGGTGGCCAAAGTATTGGAGCCTCAGCTTCACGATCTGTCCTTCCAGTGAGCACTCAGGGCTGATTTCCTTAAGAATGGATGGGTTTGACCTTCTTGCAGTCCTTGGGACTCTCAAGAGTCTCCTCCAGCACCATAATTCAAAAGCATCACTTCTTCGGCGATCAGCCTTCTTTATGGTCCAGCTCTCACTTCCATACATCACTACCGAGAAAACCATGGCTTTAACTATACGGACCTTTGTTGGTAAGGTGATGTCTCCACCTAGAGCACCGCAATGTCATACAAACGGCATCTGAGCCACCCCCTTCCTGTCTCCCAACCAGCTAGGGCCTTACTCTGCACCCTTGGTTTGGTCTTCCACACAGAATACCTGAAGGAGCATCTCCACCCCCATTGTTCAGCCCGGACACTGAGGTCCAGCGCCAAGAGCCTTCTGGCGGTTCCCTCAATACGAGAAGTGAGGTTACCGGGAACCAGACAGAGAGCCTTCTTGGTAGTGGCGCCCGTCCTGTGGAACACCCTCTGACCAGATGTCAAGGAAATAAACAACTATCTGACTTTTAGAAGACATCTGAAAGCAGCCCTGTTTATGGAAGTTTTTAATGTTTGAAGTTTTAGTCTGTTTTTAATGTTCTGTTGAAAGCCGCCCAGAGTAGCTGGGGAAACCCAGCCAGATGGGCAGGGTATAAATAAATTTTTGTTATTATTATTACCACTACTCCTCCTCCTCCTCCTACTACTACTACTACTACTACAACTACTACTTATAACATTGCTTAAGCTCTCATGCTGGGCAGCAAAACCACTGGGCAGCAAAACCACCATTTCATTTGCCAAGCACGCTGAGTTCCCTCCCTCTTGTTTCTCAGTCGACCTGCTGTGGTTACATTGGCATCATAACTTGGCAGCTGACTGATCTTCTTCTTGTAGGTGGCTGGTGAAGTGAGGGCATGAAAGCCTCCGAAACGTGCTGGTTTGAGCAAAAGAATGGGAGGGGTGGCCTTGAGCCAGTTCCAGCTCCTACATGCTTTCACAAGCCAAGCCTCAGCCTTGCGAGACTTCTATAAAAGATGCTGAAAGACCTTTTTTGACAGCTGACTAATCTTCTTGGAGTGGAAGGCAAGTATCGAGGTGCGATAAATGCAGCCATAATACCTTGACAGAGAGAGACCAGCTACTTTACTTGTACTCTCTCTCTATATATATATATTTATTTAAAAAAAAGAACACACACACACCTTAGGAATCAGGTTTTTCTTTTTTAAAGGTAACTTGGCATTCCACGAGAGTTGTAAAAGGGAGAAGAAAATACTACTCTGCATCAAATGACTTCTGTTTGCATAGCAGCTCTTGTCAAAAAAGAAAAAAAGGGGGGGAGGAATAATTTGGTCATTTGTGCCAGGAATAACATCCAGGGAGTTCTCCATCTCCTGAGGGCAGAGAAGTTAGGTTATTGTTCAAAGGTGGATCAAGCAAAATCAGCCAGGTGTCATGCCTATAAATATAATGAGCTTGCTACTTACAAGGCCTGCAAAGAGGAACACTTAATTTTCAAATACACACCCTTGGAAATAAAAACATTTAATTAATCTTTTTACGGCCTTTCGAAACAATCTTCTCTTTATCACCTCCATATATTATACCCCCCCCCCAAAGCATAATGAATGCAAGAGCTCAAACACTTGCCACAGTCTAAGGGCGTGTCTTCACAAACTTTTGATACAAAGAGCAAAAGCTTAATGGCTTCTAAAATAACTGTCTTAGGATTTGCCATCCGTTCTTCCAGTCACACTTCTGAAGGGCAACAGGGCTCCATGCTACTAGTGATAGACACCATATTGACTGTAAAAGAGGATTAGACCAATTTGTGGAGGGTGAGGCCACCAGAGGCCACTTCTGGAGACACTGTGCATCTGAAATGCCAGTTAAGAACAGAAGTTCATTCCCATGGGGAAGAAATAAATAACTGCACTTGGCACTGTTGCAGCATGGAAAAATAGGGCAGGTGTCTCTGGGCAAACACACAAAACCCCCTGCAGTCCTCACAACGGACAAAGCTCTCCCTTTGTGTACCACCAACCTTCTTCATAACAGACGGCATTTGTCTATCAGTAAATAATGCCCACTTGAAATGCTGCAGTTACAACAGCTCACAGATCACACCCATGTGTGTCACAATGAAGATAAAATGATCTCACACGTCCTTTTCCCCAGCTCTGTGGAAATTGAGGAGAAACTGCAAATAAGGCTAGGGACTAGCTCCAAGGACACACACACCCTCTCGTGACTTAGCGCTTAATAATAGAACTTGGAGACAGCAGAGGCATCCACTGTCAGGTCATCCATCAGGGACCATCTCTGTCAAGTTTCTAATTGCTTCAGCATTCCAAGGATTGTTGGACAGTCCAAGTAGGGATGACGGTTGGCCTGTTCATGGTGGTGGTTCTGAATCCGTTGCCAGTGGGGCCACGTTACCAAGAGAATGATGATTAATTGGGTGTTTTGTTTGTCATGGATTACAAAGAAAGGCTTAGTTTAAATATGTAATCAAATCTAGTCCAGTCATACAGAGTGCAAATGTCTTTTATGAAACTAGTGGGAGGCAAGAGTTCATCTCTTTTTCTTTTGGTGGGGGGGAAAAAGCAAATATTGAGCAGAAGTTGTGACTGGTTGTGGTCTGGTGGCCGCTGGAGTCTCCAATGACAGCAACATCCTCAGCAGGGTATTGAAGGAGCCTCTCATCTATAACAAAGACTCTTGCGGTACCTTACAGATGGGTGAGATTGTTGTGGCCATATTTGTGGATTTCAGCTCAATGGAGAAGATTCTGCTCAGCCTCTGGTTCAAATCCCCAGCATCTCCAGGTAGGGATGATGATATTCCCTGTCTGAAATCCTTGAGAGCCACTGCCAATTAGTAGATACAATACAGGGATGCAGGTGGCACTGTGGTCTAAACCACTGAGCCTCTTGGGCTTGCCAATCAGAAGGTCAGCGGTTCGAATCTGCTCAATGGTGGGGAGCTCCTGTTCCTCGGTCCCAGCTCCTGCCAACCTAGCAGTTTGAAAGCACACCAGCGCAGGTAGATAAACAGGTACCACTGCGTCGGAAAGGTAAATGGCTTTTCCGTGCACTCTGGCACTCGTCACGGTCCTCCGTGTGCCAGCAGTCATTTAGTCATGCTGGCCACATGACCCGGAAAGCTGTCTGTGGACAAACACTGGCTCCCTCAGCCTGAAAGCGAGATGAATGCCATACCCCATAGTTGCCTTTGCCTGGACTTAACCGTCCAGGGGTCCTTTACCTTTTTTACCTTTACAATACAGTGGTACCTTGGGTTACATATGCTTCAGGTTGCATATGCTTCAGGTTACAGACTCCGCTAACCCAGAAATAGTGCTTCAAGTTAAGAACTTTGCTTCAGGATGAGAGCAGAAATCACGCAGCAGCGGGAGGCCCCATTAGCTAAAGTGGTGCTTCAGGTTAAGAACAGTTTCAGGTTATGAACAGATCTCCGGAACGAATTAAGTACTTAACCCAAGGTACCACTGTACAGAACAAGCTAGGTCAAAGGTTTGACTCGGTATAAAGCAGCATTCTGTGTTCCCATGTCCATCTGATGCCAACAAAGCCACCTTTTTGGAAGTTATATCCATGCGACTTTCTTAATACAGTTTATTTTTCCTGTTATAAAAACACAACACAAGGTAATTGCATACTTATTTATCCTCACAACTTCAGTGTGCCTTAACTGCTCATGACTGAAATCTTACCTGACTGAGAATTTGCTCCTTCCATCAGAAAAGAAGTTGCTCTCTCTGATCTATTGCCTTTCAGCTCACGTTTAATTTCACCTATTGACTCTAATCTATGGCCAAAACAAACAAGCCCGCCGATGCTGCAGGGAAATTGGCCCCTTCCAAAAACAAAAAAAAGGTGGTGCATAATGTTTTAATATGCAATTAATTTAACAGCTTCCCCTGAAGAAATTAGCAATCAGTGCTGGTGTTTGCAGCAGTCAAAAAATCTAATTATGAAGAACCCTTAGAAAGTTATATGGAGGCGGCTGGCTCATTCATTCCCTGCTTAATGGTGCCCATAACCGCTAAATAGTCCAATGTGTCTGGCTTTTATGTAAATCACTGACCAATTCAGCGCAGGGCTCTGAAGCTATTTTTCTGCCTTCAGCTTGAGTTACATAATACGTTGCGCAAGGCAATGCTATATTTTACCTAAGGGCACCCACAAAATATAATATGGCTAATATTCCCCGTGTCCTCAGTTAAAATTTAAGGGCAAATCTATTAAGAATCCCATCTGCCTGAGGAAATCTCCTGCAGAGATTTGTGGTGCATCTCTTCTCTCGCACCTGCATGGCACTTGGTCCAGGGAAAGGGCAGGGTGGAAAGTGTGAGGGTTTCAGCCTCCAGTCATGCGGTTAAGGATATAGGCAAAAACCCAGCATTCTTCCTTCAGCATTGGAGGCAGTATGCCCCTGAGTACCAGCTGTTGGGGAACACCAGTGTGGAATGTGCTGTGGTCTTGCTTTCTGACTTCCTGCAGGCATCTGGTTGGCCATTGTGAAAACAGGATGGTGGACTAGATAGGCCATTGACCTGGTTCATGCTGTCAGGTTAGTGTGGGGAAATCTTCAGTACTTGCAAAACGCTCTCTGCAAGGGCACACCATTGCTCTTAAAACTCCCCCGTTTGCTGCACTGTTAGAATCT
Organism: Podarcis pityusensis; assembly: GCF_964106645.2. Taxonomy (NCBI): domain Eukaryota; kingdom Metazoa; phylum Chordata; class Lepidosauria; order Squamata; family Lacertidae; genus Podarcis; species Podarcis pityusensis. The sequence continues at coordinate 54,751,842 of NC_138034.1, forward strand.
GAAATTACAACTCAACATTATGCCCATGGCACACCTCTCAACTAATAAACCACTTCCTTAGCGTTCATGCACACCCACACACCCTGCTTGGGTTCTTTGTGCAATTGGTCTCATCCTGATTCCTGATTCTTAAAGTAAATCAGGATGGTTAAAAGGTAAAAAAAGGTAAAGGACTGGACTGTTAAGTCCAGTCAAAGGCAACTATGGGGTGCGGTGCTCATCTTGCTTTTCAGGCAGAGGGAGCCAGTGTTTGTCCGCTAACAGCTTTCCATGTAGCCAGCATGATTAAACTGCTTCTGGTGCAACGGGACACCATGATGGAAGCCAGAGTGCACGGAAATGCCATTTATCTTTCCGCCGCAGTGGTACCTATTTATCTATTTGCACTGGTGTGCTTTCAAACTGCTAGGTTGGCAGGAGCTGGGGCAGAGCAACGGGAGCTCACCCCATCATGGGGATTCGAACCACGACCTTCCAATCGGCAAGTTCCAGAGGCTCAGTGGTTTAGACCACAGTGCCACCTGCGCCCTATTGTTAACAGAGGAACACTTAAGTGATTTAAGTGTTATATAAGTTGCAATGCAATAGAGTTAAACATACATAAGCCCAGTCACATCAAGAATCTTAAACTTGCTTAACTCTGCAATAGATTGTGTCTAGTATTAAATATTGGGGAACATGCACGTTATTTAGTGTGTGTTTTTAGAAGAGTGATCACAGCCAGTGTGTTTATGTAGCAACATGTTGATGATAGTAATACTAATGACGTTATTATTTTTAAAAGGCCCATATTGGCAGTGGTTGTTCACCCGCAGCTAATTTGAGGAATGTTCATAGGTCTGTGGTACAGTAACTGCATTGCATGCAGAAGTTCTCAATTTCCATCCCGGCATCTCCAGGTAGGGTCTTCCAGTCTGAAAGCCTGGAGAGCTGCTGCCAGCCAGTGTATACAGTACTGAGCTAGATGGATCAATGATGCTGACTCTGTGTAAGGCAGCTTCCTTTGCTACTGTTAGCTCCCAAACGAATCATGATCTACTACAATAAGTAATATATAAATAAGTGACGACATTGTTTCACGATCATGTTATTATACGCAAATCCTTGCATTAAAATATCCAGCTGATGTGGCATACTACGCATGGTTTGGGCTCAGAAAGCCGGGAATGCTTCCCTTTGTGGCAGAGCTGGGTGCCGCATGCCTTTGTGTACTCGATCACAGCTGATGACACAAGCCATCCGAAAAAGCAATTTGTACAGAGAGGAGCAAAGGATGACAGGTTTCACTGATTACTTGCCAAGGCCAAAGAAACAGATGGAAACACTGGCCTCAAAAGGTCTACAATCACAGGAAAAACAATGAAATGACTGGGTCAAAAGTGTGATTTCTTTTTTTAATTTTTAAAATAAAAGCTTGGACTACTGCAATGCGCTCTACGTGGGGCTACCTTTGAAGGTGACCCGGAAACTGCAATTAATCCAGAATGCAGCAGCTAGACTGGTGACTGGGAATGACCGCCACGATTGCATAACACTAGTCCTGAGAGATCTGCACTGGCTCCCAGTACGTTTCCGAGCACAATTCAAAGGTTGGTGCTGACCTTTAAAGCCCTAAATGGCCTCGGTCCTGTATGTTCAGCCTGGACCCTGAGATCCAGCGCCGAGGGCCTTCTGATGGTTCCCTCATTGCGAGAAGTGAGGTTACAGGGAACCAGGCAGAGGGCCTTCTCGGTAGTGGTGCCCACCCTGTGGAACGCCCTCCCTTCAGATGTGAAGGAAATAAGCAGCTATCTTATCTTTAAAAGACATCTGAAGGCAGCCCTCTTTAGGGAAGTTTTTAATATTTAATGCTGTATTGTTTTTAACACTCAATTGGAAGCCGCCCAGAGTGGCTGGGGAAACTCAGCCAGATGGGTGGGGTATAAATAATAAATTGTTGTTGTTGTTGTTGCTGCTGTTATGGCACATACACTCGTCCTTTATTGTCAGGCATTGCTGTACCATTAGGCAGAGTGAGGCAGCTGCCTTAGGCGTCTAAAGCAGGTAGGCAGAGGGAAATGGCAGGCTGGAGGGGAATGGAGGGGGAAAGGATATACGCCACACAGGCCCTCCGAAGACGACCCTGCTCTCCTCTGATGTGGTAGAGAATGGTGTACCACGGCTGGTGTTGAAGTAATATTCAACGGCTAACCTTATCAGTTTCTCTGAGTCAGGTGCGAGGAACCTTTGGTCCTCCAGAAGATGCTTAACTACAACCAACATCTTTCCTGGCCATTGGCCATGCTTGCTGGGGATGATGGGAGTTGTAGTTCAGAAACATCCTGAGGGGCAAAGCTTCCCTATACTTGCTCAAAGTGGAATAGGAGAAAGGCCACCATATTGTCCTTCGCCTCAGGCAGCAAAATATCTTGGGCGAGCTCTGTTACTCTATGTTTGTCTTCAGGGTGCACATATTACTGTGTTTTCTTTTTTTCTGATAGGATTGACTTTGTTGGCCTTCTTGTGCCAGTGTGGTGTAGTGGTTAAGTCTTGCAGGGACTTCCGGGGTGGCGCCATCGGTAATGGCGGACTCCCTTCGAACTGGAGGGACCAGCTCCGCATGAAACGGGTCTTTTCCGCTCCGGCGAAGTGGGGACCCTTCTGGAAATCACAGGCGGATGAAGCCTGTGACCGTGGGACTCGGCGGGCACCCTTAGCGCCCCCCCAACCCGCAAAGGAACCCACAAACGGGCTCCGAAGCGAAGAGGGGGAAGTGGCGCGGTGCTGTGAGTCAATCGCTTTTCCTGCGGAGCGAAGCCGCATAGCCATTGCCGGAGAGCGCTGCCTTTTTCCTGGGACAATTTGGCATCTAAAATAACCAACCGTGAGTACTGGAACATTGAATATCTGGACTTTAAATAAGAACTGGAGAAATAGAAAGGAATTTGGACTTAAAAATTTACCCTAATTAGGTACTGAAATGGAAAGGTTTAAACAGGAAGTCAGCCTTCCGTTTCCCTGTAGCCAGAACAAAGCAAAGACAACGCAATTTAGAGCTTTAAAAATCACTCTTAAAGGATTGACTTTCATCATTTAAAATCGCTGAATCCCCCTTCGGTAGCAGGAGAAGAAGGGGGAGCTTTTTTCGAGCTGTTTAAACCTGCAGAAGTGAATCTAAAGCAAAGTAATTTTCCACCGTCCTGATCCTGGAGCGGGGTGTCAGAATTGACGTTTGAAGCTCACTGACCAGAAACAAATGTCTTTGACAGATAGTTAAAAGAAGAGAAACATAGTGACTCCATTGCTCCCTTTCGCATCTTAAAAGAACAAATATGGACAAAATATCTTAAAAAAGAAACTTTGTTGCTATTGTTTTTAAGAGAAAGAACAATCAGAAGTTTTTCCCCCTAGAGGGGAACTGTGAAATTGTAACTAATCCCTGGGAGCTTGCAGCTGTCACTGATTACAACCGTGGGAAAGGGTTTGTGACCTTGCAGGACAATGTCTGCAGAAGCACTGTTGGGTGCTTTCTGCAAAATAAATGCCCTATTGGATCAGTTAAGCCAGAAGACGGATTTGATGATGAATGCGGCCAGAACCTTTGAACAGGTAGTGGGAAACTATATGGAGCCCACCCAGGAACTAAAACAGAACAGCTGAGAGATGAGGATTCTGCTGAATCTTGGGCGCCAGAGACGGAAGGAGCTGCGGCCCAGCAGGAATATAAATTTTTGGATTTGACAAATGAACTTGGAAAAGACCAGACTTGGAAAGAAAAAAATTGGTTTGGTTTGGAAATGGGGGGGTGGATAGACCCCCCCCTATACAGGGAGATTTGGACTTTTCGAGTCTGGAAAGGGGCCGTCAGATGTCTGGAGCAGTGGGGGCTTTCAACTTTGAAGGAAATCTGGAACATGTTTTTAAATACTACATCGAGTCTAGTCTGGACTATGGAAAAGGGACTGTTTTGTTCAAAAGGGTCAAAAACATTACCAAGCTGGAGTTCCCACGAATAAAAGGAAAATATGAAGAAGAGCGGTGGAAGGGACATGGAAGAGACTTGAGGGCCTCGGATACAAGATTGCCAGGTTAATGTGCCAGATTAATAGGACAAAAAGGACTGACAAAACCCGGGACCAGGAGGAAGGGACGCTGGAGGAAGTTTGGATTGCTTAAGTTTCTATTTCTATCATTAGGACTGTTTTACAAAATTGATGAATGTTAGGAAAATGTTGAAATGAAATTATTTGGCTCTTATAAAAATGTTTAAAGAATTAGGTAAGAATGTTATGGTTTGGAGAAGTTGGTAAAAATTAAGATTTAAGTTTTAAACTTTTTTTTATATATAAGATAAGATGAAAATAGACTAAGGTAATGTAAGGACAGAATATTATGAATTATGGAAAGGATTTGCTGTGACTATTATAAATCCGGATACAGGAAAAGGGAGGAGGAGGAGGTCAAGGAAAGAAGGTATTGAAAGTGGAGAATTGGAGAATGATGGTTTTACTTTTCTTTTTCTTTTTTTGTCTTGTCTCTTTTTTTGTGTGTAATTTTAAAAAAATTCTCAATAAATATCATTTTTTTTTAAAAAAAAAAAAAAGAGCGGTAGTCTTGCAATCTGGGGAACCGGGTTCGCGTCTCCGCTCCTCCACATGCAGCTGCTGGGTGACCTTGGGTCAGTCACACTTCTTGAAGTCTCTCAGCCCCACTCACCTCACAGAGTGTTTGTTGTGGGGGAGGAAGGGAATGTTAGCCGCTTTGAGACTCCTTCGGGTAGTGATAAAGCGGGATATCAAATCCAAACTCTTCTTCTCTTCCTGTGGGACATCGGGCACCGGCAGCATCTAGAGATGGGGGCTCCAATTCAGTGGCAGGGAATTCTCCTCCTCCTACCCCAAAGTCAAGCTCCTTTGCACATTCACAAGAATCCGGTTTGTTCCTTTAAAAAGCTAAACAATTTTGCGGGTGTCTGGAATGTTACTTTTTGAAATAGGGCAACCCTACAAAAATACAATGTTGATATAAATTCAGCATGGATCAAGAGGTATGCATATATTTTTTTTTTTAAAAAAACAAACAATAGTACCACAGTGTAAGCATCATTGACCTCTCTGCCCCCACCGCTGTAAGAAAGAGGAAATGATCTCCCATATAGAGATGTAAACCTGAAACCCAGTAAATTGTGACACTTAGGCTGTAACAAGGCAGTGGAACAATTAAAAAGACATTGCATTTCTTCAAGGCAAGGGGGTGTAACTCTAAGAAGCGGGGGACATGATTGAATGAGCACAGGCAATTTTCACAGCAACTTGCTGTTGGGTTTTTCTGCCAGAGGAATAATAAATTGGATTTAGTGGGTCACATACAGAGTTATGGTGAGAACCAGATGTGCGATACTTCCTCTATCTTTCGGGAAGCAAGGAACATAATAATGAAAACATTTGCTATAGTTCAGTCTGCTTCTAAATGGAAAAGCCTGTTAGGAGGGTATCAGTGGAAATGAGAAGCCTGTTGTGCGTGAGGATTCCATCCCCTCACTGAAACAAGAATGCATAATGGTCCATAGCTGTCAACCTTCCCTTTTTTTGCGGGAAATTCCCTTATTCCAGCGCCGTTTCCTTATTCCAGCACCGTTTCCTGCTGCTTCCCACTGCTATCCCGGATTGTTAGATATCCCATAGACTGTCCCCAGGACAGATCCCTTATTTTCGAGGCAGCTGATCCCTTATTTTCAAATTGAAAGTTGACAGCTATGTAATGGTGGCTGCCAAAAATTGGGCACTATCATTACACATTCAGGTGGTGCTGGTGACCAAGATTGGTGCTTTGTTTTCCAAAGCATTTTCAAATGATTTGCCATCTGTGACTGAAGAAAGGGACTGAATTTTAGTTATGTATACAGTAGTTCCTCGGGTTACAGACACTTCAGGTTACATACGCTTTAGGTTACAGACTCCGCCAACCCAGAAATATTACCTCGGGTTAAGAACTTTGCTTCAGGATGAGAACAGAAATCGTGCTCTGGCAGTGCGGCGGCAGCAGGAAGCCCCATTAGCTAAAGTGGTGCTTCAGGTTAAGAACAGTTTCAGGTTAAGAACAGACCTCCAGAACGAATTAAGTACTTAACCCGAGGTACCACTGTATATTGTTATAATCAGAGTTGCCATGTGTCCTCTTTTTCCAGGACACATCCTCTTTTTTCAGGGATAAAATTTGGGACAAATTGCATTTATTTGCTTTTGATGGCCATCATAGCATTCTCTCTCTTCTTTGCTCTTCAAAATATGGCAGCCCTAAAGTATTGCAATGCTTTCTGTGTGGAACTAGCCTTAAAGTTATATGGAAGCTTCAGCTGGTGCAGTGTGTTCCAATGCACATATAAAACATTACCCATGGGCTTCAGTGAAAGGATAATCTTCTACATATGCCTCCCTTTGCTCATGATTGCTGTGTTGCTGGAACTCTAGCTGGTATTCTGTAGTCTGACTGGCCTTCACTGGGTTGAGGAAATCCAAGTCAGTTGTATATCGTGTTGGCTTGCATCTTATCCAATGTACCTTGCACACAATAAATGCTTGCAATTCCTTTCCTCCTTATTCTGTCCTGATTAGTGTAGCATACCCATCCCCTTCAAGCTTTCCACACAGATCTTGGCTCCCCTAACCTAACAGGCCTCTAAATGGACACATTGAGAGAGCCAATGTGGTGTAGTGGTTAAGAGCAGTGGACTCGTAATCTGGTGAACCAGGTTCGCTTCCCCGCTCCTCCACCTGCAGCTGCTGGGTGACCTTGGGCCAGTCACACTTCTCTGAAGTCTCTCAGCCCCACTCACCTCACAGAGTGTTTGTTGTGGGGAGGAAGGGAAAGGAGGTTGTGAGCCGCTTTGAGACTCCTTAGGGAAGTGATAAAGCGGAATATCAAATCCAAACACATTTCTGTCAAACAATGTCCTTAACCTGCACAAGGTTCTTAAATTGTAAAAAATAAAACTGTATCGGTGGTGCAATATTTGTGGTGTTCCGTTCGCATGTGCTGTTCAACACATGGTGTGGCTGTGATCATGTGGAACTGGGATATGCAAACCAGCCCTGCATTCAAGTTATAGTTTTCCCAGTAAGGATGTGTAAGATGACAAGGATTCTTTCTCTCCAGAGCTGTTGAGTGCAGTCTTAAAATGAGTCAGATGTCAGCAGTGCAATCAACTTTGTTTCTACATTTGCTTTGTAGAATTTGTAGATGTTGTCTAGAAGATGCAGTATGCGTGGCCTTTTGGCCTCTCTGTTTAGTTTTAGTTTCTAAAGGAATTTGGCCATGGAGTTAATGATACACATCAAAGAAAATGAAGGGGAGGGGAAGGTTGAAAATAATGTACAATGGTCGCTCAATTTCCTTGCCACTCCTGCTTGGCTCTAGTCAATGATCAGAATAAAATCATACCAAGATTAGGACTTTACAGAAATTATGCTTGTTTATTTCATCAAATGGACATAGCCTTACATGGATGACAAAACCAGATATTGTATTGTACCCATGGTTATCTGCATTTATTTTGCTTTTAGAAATAACAAGAATGACAAATGCATGTGAATTTACAAAGATGTCTTTATTTTGAGTCTGTTTTGGAAAAGTATTCATTTCTTTAAAACCATATTAAATTATTAAGATGTCCTACAGTACATTTGATAAAATGTGTTCCACTTGAACTTTGTGCAATACAGGTTTGTTGGCACCAAAAAATATATTTTTTAAAAAAATAAAAGAACTGTTGTCAGAGAGGAAAGTAGTCACTGAATGGAGGAAATATATATATATATATATATATATATATATATATATATGAATGATATTGGACTTTAGGTACATTTTAATGCCCAGGTCGAGCAAGAGAGATCTCTGTGTACAGAAAGCTTGCTACATGGGCATATCAAATGCAGATGTCTTGATCCAGATCATCATTTTATTGTTTGGACACACATTGACATTTTTACTGTAATGCAATGATAATTCACCCCTTATCTGCTCTTGTGCAATACCTTCTTTCCCCATATATACAGCTGGACCAAAATCATTGTATGTAAAATACTGTGTGTATTGCTTGTCACAATAGTGAGATCTGTGGTATAGATTTTTTGCGCTTGTTTATAAGAACCGTATTTCCATAAAACGCCCTGTGGAACGTAACTAGAGCTGTTCTATATATAGCATGAAAACAGGAAGATCAGCCAAAAAGAACGAAGGGAATAGCACACACACAAAAGTCAGCATTTATGTTTGTTAGATCAGACTAAGCCGAATAGTTGGGGAAAGGTAAGATCAATAAAGCTGCCAGTGAAAATTATGGAAAAATGTATTTTGAGATAGAAGAACTTTCGACAAGTTATCAGAGGCTGTCTTGAGATGCTGTACTGCAGACTACATGAACTAATGGTCTGCCTCAGTATTAGACGGCTTCCTATGTTCCATTGAAGATGTGCATGCAACTTGGCTTTAACATTGTAAGGGGAAGTCACTCCCTCATCCAGCCATGAGTACATGAGCTTTCATTACATCTGGTGCCCATGCATGTCACCACAAAAAGAGATATAAGACTTCCCCCCTGTAGTTATTGCACCAGCAACTCGGTAAGCAGATGCGAAAGCAATTCATGCATCTACTTTTCCAACTGGCGATTTGAAAAAACACCCTTACTGAAATCCTCTTAAGCTGGATAAAGTGATGCCAATTTGTAGCCATTGGAAGCAGCAAGCCATGTCTTTGTCAGGGACTTTTCTCTTTATGGGAGACAATCAGCGGCTTTTGCCCATTGCGAAAAGCAAAGCACAATATGTTGGGTGAGCTGTATCAAGGTTAAAATACCAAGTCCTCAGTGTTTGATATCCCTACTCTGACATGCAGAAAGTCTCCTATGTGAGCAGGCATCCCATTCACTTCAATGGATAGGGCGTCTCTGTCAGTGCAGAGTTCTTCCATTAAACTGAATTGGGATGCGCTTTTTGGTGGTTGCATTGGAGCTCCAGGCCCTGTAAGCTATTATCATGAAAAACTGTACACACACACAAACACACACAAAAATCTAATTTGAACCAAGCAAAGTTGTTAAGAGCATACACTTTTTTAGGATTACAAAAAAAAAGTTTTGTGAACACTTGCTCTCCTATCATACAACATGATTCAGGCCCATGATAAATACACACTTTAATACTGCCAGTATATCACTAAAATCCATGAACAATATGGAAACGTTTGGCCACAATCTAGAAAAAACACTTGATAAGCTTTTGAATTTCATCCTCTTTCCCTGCTCCGGGGGGGGGGGCTCTTGGACTGATCCAAGACAGAGGCAAAGAACAAAATGATGGCCGCATTCCAGATACAGAAGCTAACCAGATCGGCAACTGAATTTTGCTCCAACGCTGATGGTTGGGACAGTGTCTTTCACTGCACCTGAGAGCAGTGGGCTAGTTTAGGAGTGCCGGGCAGGCCATGTGCTAATCATAGAATTGTAGAGTTCGAAAGGACCCCAAGGGTCTTCTAGTCCAACAGCCTGCAGTGCAGGAATCTCAGCTAAAGCATCCATGACAGACAGCCATCCAACCTCTGCTTAAAAACCTCCGAGGATGGAGAGTCCACCAGTTTCTGAGGGAGACTGTTCAACTTTCAAACAGCTTCCAATGTCATAAAGATCTGCCTGATCTTTGCATGACTATCATTGTGGGTTTCTGTGTTCTAATCTAACTTGAATGTGCACAGCTGCAACTTAGTCTTACAAATAGATCCTGCAAATACGCAACACATATAAATACATTAATATCCATACACATTTATACATAACACAGCACTACGAATATTAAGGGATGCAGTGCCTACTCTATAATAACTGTCTCTTGTTATTAAGATACAACTAAAGAATAAATGATATTTTATATATATATATATACATACACACACTCTCTCTCCTTTAAAAGTTGATGGCAGTAGAAGAACAGCTCAGGTCTATTCCTGAGTTATTTTCGATTTATACAGCTGAACCAGTCCCATGGTAGAGTATAAACAGCAAAATGGAGAAACACCCAGAAGTCTATTAATGCAATTGCTGTATGTACTGAAGTTTCCTTTTGATGAATCCTAGCAACAGTTGGTTCTTCTTCATAGAGGATATTCATAGCCTTAATTCAGAATTTAGGAGGCTTTTATCACATATGCAAACGTGAGCTGGATAACTGTTAATGAAAATCCCCAACATTGGCTTGAGCTTACTTTGTCCTTTATGGAAAGTTCATTTTCTTTAGATGTAGGTTCACTGGGATTTCATAAAGGCAAGGGAGAACCAATTGTCAGTCCACCATCTCTCTTGGCTAAAAGCCATGGACAATGTAAGTACGTTCTCTTTACCAGTTTGTCTATTACCACTAATGGTCTTGAGAACACAGGCCTTTCCTCAAGCTCACATCATCCAATCCAATTTCCCCAGTTCTTCCTTTTCCTTTCTCGCCTTTGAAAATAACCTGGGGGAGAAAAATATTTATTTATTTATTAAATTTATATTCCACCCGATACCCGGGGGTCTCAGGGGGGGGTTCACAAAATAAAATCAAGATATATAACCACAAAATACATAATAAAAATAAAGAACAACCACCCAATAGCTCCCACTATTGTGAACTGTAACACAGAAAGTTTATTGTATGAACCAAACTGTAGCACAGCTATCATCCCAGTGCAGGAAAATGTGTGTATTTGTGAAAGACAAGAGGTTATTTTACCATGAACACATAGGTTAGACTGCATCACCTGTATTCTGACAGTAAAATGAACTCTCAAGTCACACTTTATGTGTGATATTGATGAGCCTAAGAAAAAGTATGCCAAGAAAAATATGACTTATATAGCATTTTCTTAGAAGTTGCCTCTGGTAGAGATAGATCAGCACCACTTTGATAATCAGAAAAGGTCCTCCTGATCATGCCACATCCTGCAGAAATACATCACATGATCATATGGAGAAGGGCCTTCTTAGTGGTGTCTAGAGTGGACTTTCCTCAAATGTCAAATCCAGTATGCCTATGAATACCAGCTGCTCAGAATCCTAAGTGCAGAAAATGCTGTTGTACTTGTAGCAGGGCTGCCATATGTCTGGGGCAAATATGGGTTTTGAGTGTTGGAAATAGCATCCGGGCAGAATTCCCCAAAATTGGTTAAAATATCATGGAAAACCCAGTTGTATGGCAACCCATGTTGGAAGTGTTGGGTTTTTTGGGTGAATTTCCATAAAAATAGCTCCAAAACATCTTCTTTTTTATTTTTTGGAGATTTTGCATAGAAAGCTCAACAAAAAAAGTCAACAATTTTGCCTCCCCTCCAAAGAAGAAGCAGCAGCAGCTCAACAACGAGCTTGTATGCCAACCCTAGGCATCAGGTTGGCTACTCAAAGAAGAAAATGCTGGATTAGATTACCTTTGGCTTGATGAAGCAGGTGTCAACAGTGTTTGCATTTCACCAATACACCAAGGTTTATTTTAAGGCCAGTTTTGCTGCTTCATGGATGTTGCGGTTTGTATGTGCATGCATCTATACACACACAAATTTGATTTGTTTTATCGTGTCGCAAACCACCCTGCTGTTGTTGTAACTGAAGGTGGTATATTAATAAATCAATAAAATAATAAGGGTAAAATCTAACCATGACTCCAGTTCTGATCATCTGTCTTCTCAATGCATCTGGCTCAAACACTCCAAAGACACTGATACAATCCCTGCTCTTACAGAAACTGTGAGAACTGCCACCATCTTCATAGCTCATGCAACCTGAGTTTGGTCTTAACTATGACAATGCCTCTTGTTTAATGGCAACAGCGAAGGGAGACATTCTATTTCAGGGAGATCTCCACTTCCTGCCAACATGGCTTTCTCCCAACAGTGAGGAAGTTGATGACTGCTTTTGAAGTACAACAGGAATGCTGTCATCTATGGTAATTAGGAGACACTGGATAACACATGGGCCACAGGCAGCCATGTGCTCTTGTTATAATCTAATATTTTTTTAGCTCCACATGATCACAAGGATGAAAGTAACAAAAGGGTCTGAAACACCACAACACTAAAAGAGAACCCCGAATTACTTAAAAGCACAGGCACACCAACAAACCACTGTTTATTACAGCATGAATGTCTGATATGGCTGAGTTATCCCCCTTCTGCCTTTCTTCTCCTCTTGCATACCTGGCTATGGAGGAGTCATCGTGGTTTGTTAAGCCACAGTTTCCTGTGGCCAAACTGGGAATGACAATTATTCTATGTCTGGGAAGGAAAGCTTAATTTTTAACTTTTTATATTATTATTAACCATACCCAGGAATCTCAGGGATTCAAACCCGGTAGCCACATTTTACAACATAATAGTTTAACCTATATGGAGTTCAATAAAGAATAATATCATTCTCAGGAACTCCCTTTTTCATGCACCCGAGAATGATACTCACACTCTTGATGCCAGATCCTTGCAGACTTATTTGTGTTTGCCTCCAGCCATGACCACCATTCCTTCCCCAAACTGCTGGTCCGTGAGCCCCTGCCTTTCTCACAAAGACTTGAAGTAAACCAGAATGGATCCCAGACACTTTATGCCTGAAGGACAGACACAGATCCCCAAAGTGACCTAAATGGCCAAGAGGAAGGACCAAGCGTGCAACGTGGCCCGATTTTCCTTTGGGTTCAGAGACAGATAAATACTGTCCTCCTATAATAATAGAGAGAAAGAGAAAGAAAGAAAATGTTTGACTCAAAATGCTCATAGTCATCAAACTTAAACTAAAGCACAAGTTGGAAACTTCAGGCTTTGGGGGCAAATGTGGCCATCCAGGCATCTCTACCTGGTGCTCTGAACAGGTCACAACCCTTCACTGGAAATGCTTTGCACTCTGAGTGTTTTAACCTGGCTGGAAGATTGTACTCCGATAATGCCAGCATAATATAACCAGCAAAAAAGGTAAGGTAAAGGTAAAGGGACCCCTGACCATTAGGTCCAGTCGTGGCCGACTCCGGGGCTGCGGCGCTCATCTCGCTTTATTGGCCAAGGGAGCCGGCGTACAGCTTCCGGGTCATGTGGCCAGCATGACTAAGCCGCTTCTGGTGAACCAGAGCAGCGCACGGAAACACCGTTTACCTTCCCACCGGAGCGGTACCTATTGATCTACTTGCACTTTGATGTGCTTTCGAACTGCTAGATTGGCAGGAGCAGGGACCGAGCAACAGGAGCTCACCCCGTCGCGGGGATTCGAACCCCCGACCTTCTGATCGGCAAGTCCTAGGCTCTGTGGTTTAACCCACAGCACCACCCGCATCACCCGCAGCAAAAAAAGGTAGTATAAGTCAAATTCCTTCTGAATGGAGTTTGGAAGAGGAGTAACTTACCCTAGTGTGACACATGTCAATAGAACTTATGCCAGCTTTCTATAATTCTTTAGTTCTCTTGCTGCGCAAATAAAGAGCAGCAGCAACAGAACAGTGTTAATAACCTAGGACTTACTAGACAATCCTCCCTTGCTTAACTCAGATTGTTCATACATCACTTGCTTGGATGTATGGCCTGAACTTACTGTCTGAAACTCATCATGGGAGATTCACTTAGTTCTCTGAGTCTTGCTCCCTAGTAAATGTGCATATGATTACAGCCTTGGATTCCCACCCATTTTTTTTTAAAAAAAAAACAGCCCGTCCATATTTGTAAAAATTGCCCCAAACCCAATAAACATGGAATAAGACCCCAGTACTCCCTAGTGTCCATTCCCTTGCTGCCAAGCATGTGGGATTCATCTGAAGTCATTCATGCACCTCTTCCTCTCTGGGATATTATCTGTTCAAAAGTCATCAGCTGCTAAATGAAAACCAGAAGACTGGCACCATTCAGAAGAGCCAAAATCAAAAAGCATGTAGTATCAATCACTTATTTCATGGGGCCTTTCATGCAAGAAGTCAAAACTCTGCTGAATGAGTCTTCGTGCCACATAAACATTAATGTGGATTTCTTTATTTTGATCTCATTTTATTAAGTGTTTCAAAGCTGGGGGTGGAGTTCATGACAGGATACATAGTTTTTATATGAAAGTGGTAATAGAAAAAACAATCAAACATACAAAACAATTGCCCTGATCCAGCAAGAAAGATCCATGCATGTAAGCAAGTCTTATATATACACATGTAGAGTTTCAGTAGAGATGTCTATCTCAAAGAACATCCTATTTTGAAACTTGATACTCTTTTAAGCATTATTGAACTGGCTAGATGTGTCCTGTATGTCAGAGACACCAGTTACTGTGAATGCCTAGCTGCTTGTAGCAACAAATAGGTGAGAGACCCACATGTTTCTGGGCTTAAATATCCTGAGTATTAACTTAGGAGAAATGCACACTAAAATTGTGGTGAATTGCCATAAGGAAATTCCATGAAATGTGGTAAAGCAAACTTAAGACTAGAAAAAATGAGAAACTGAGAGAAAAAGAAATTGACACCTGTCAATTCCTCCTAAGAACCCCCCCCCCCAAAAAAAAACCTGGAATCAGCCCTACACATTACCTCCCCTCCATAAAATCTTTAAGTCTGGAGTAGAAAATTACCCAACTACACAACTGTGTGGCTGTTCAGATTGCTTGTTTCTTGCCCCTCAAACTTTGATGATAAAATAGGCTTGAACGAAATCCAAGGAAATCAAGCAATACCTGAGGCATCTTTCACAGGTTCCCAGTGCAAATCATCGTCTTTCTCCTTCATCCACCCACACAGACCACCATCAAAGTTACAGCTGTGAACCAGAACACCTGCAGGTCAAAGGTCAAAAAAAGAGCGTAAGGTCTTGACTGTTGGAGCTGGTGAACTTTTCAGCCTAAAGCTGGTTGGTTAGAATTTATAGCCAATGTTGGGGGGGGGGGGGAGGAGTGATCAAATCAGATCTGCAAAGAGAAAGTTGGGCCTATGGGTTTTATTAAGGCTTCAATATTGTGGGTGTGTTTTGTGTTTTGTTCTTGGTTTTTTGTAAGAACTGTCCCTATTTCACTTTTATTGCTATCAAATGTGGTCCATATTTTTATGGCAAACACAAATACTAATGGTGACTATGTTTTTCCCAACAGTTGTGTTTGCTGCAGGAAAATACAGCACACACATAGCAGCATCAACTGCAACCTATAACATAGAGTCACTCTGTATTACTAGGAGTTGGAGAATGCTGGTAAAATCTTTTATCTATTTTATTTCATTCCCCCCCCCCTTCATGGAATCCAAGGTGACATGTGTATGGTTCCCAGGTGGCCCAGGCACTGACCAGCCCTGCTTAGATTCAGCAAAGAGGTGTCTTCAAACCCTTGGACCTTAAGGGGCTCCTTAGTCCATTTTCATAGGTGGCACCAAAAAGTGTCATGATGACCCCTGTATCCGGTAGTGATCTGGACACAAGAGCTGGGGACTGCAGGGGCATCAGACTTGGAGGCAGGTCCTGATCAGGGCTCAAAGCTTAAAGTAAACGGGTCTGAAGAGTGGTGTGTCTCAGCGCCAGATTGTAGGCCAGTTGACTCAAGGATCGCATTGCAAATGAAAGGAGTAAAAATGTTGCACGCACACACCATAAGCCAACAAGAAACACAATTAAAAGAAGATGTGAGAACTGTGGTGGCCACCTGGATCATCGTTCGCTTCGTCGTCATCGGCACTAATCCCTCTTTCAATTTCAAATGTTTCAAAGAGATTATTGCTCACTCCAGGCTGGCGTGGAACTGGGGGAAGGAGAAAAAAAAAAGGAAGCTATTTAGAAGGAATGAATGCAGTAGATAAGGAAGTAGGCCACTGAGTAATTCCAACTTTAACATTAAATAAATAAATAAGGAGGGAATGCTTTATGCTCCTGGAAAATTCAATCTATTTAATCGCCTTTCATATATGGATTTATAGCCCCCCTCAACAACTTATACAGTAACGTTTATCTGGTTTCTGTCAAAGGTAAGTTGAAAAAGCTCAACGGCGTTTCGAACTTAGCAGACTTTGCCCCCATAGAAAACTTCTACTGTCTCCTTCTTCTCCTTTCCTATCCCTGACATAGCAATTGTTATCGTGGCAGCATTTCAAAACACAGAGATGCTGCTACTGCAGTGCAGCCTTTTTAGAGTGGTGGCATCTTAGAAAAAGTAATCAGTTTTGTCATGAGCCTTTTGCAGACAAGACCCACTTTCAAATCCAGTAGGTACACATGATTACCAGGTGTACAGAAATCATTTGGAATGCCTGCATTCTGCTGGCTTGTGTCCAACTGGTTGTGTGCAGGATCTAGTTGCAAGAATCATAGGAAGCTTCCCTGTATTGAGTCAGACCACTGGACATATCAGTATTGTCTACACTGACTAGGTGTAGCTCTCTGGGGTTTCAGGCATCCTGGGGCACCCCCAGCCCTACCCATAGATTCTAAGGATCAAACCAGAGGCCGTCCGCATTCAAGGGTTTACCACTAAGCTACGGCTCTTCCCTCACATAAACAAGTCAGGTGTGTATTGGTTGACCAAGGCAAAGCGGAGGATGCTCTTCACTTCAACACAATTCCCAAAGGAAAAGCCTGCTTTAAACCACTCCTTGTTGAAACTGACCAACCCCCTGCAATGCAGGAATCTCAACATGTGGTCCCTCAGCCACTTTGAAACCATCCTGGACCCTGCTTAGCTTTGCAATTGTGCTAGCAGTTTTATTGCCCCACTGGATGCAATCTTAACTGGTTAAAACCTTTAACTAGGGAGGAGAAACGTGGTCAAATGCCTTTTTGTGTATGTGAATTCTGACTGAAGGAATGTTGCAAAGGAGACTACTTGAGATATGCCTTTCATAGAATATACTCTGCACATGAGCCTAGTATACCTGAAGGAGCGTCTCCACCCCCATCGTTCTGCCAGGACGCTGAGGTCCTGCGCCGAGGGCCTTCTAGCGGTTCCCTCATTGCAAGAAGCAAAGCTACAGGGAACCAGACAGAGGGCCTTCTCGGTAGTGGCGCCTGCCCTGTGGAATGCCCTCCCACCAGATGTCAAAGAGATAACCAACTACCTGACATTCAGAAGACATCTGAAGGCAGCCCTGTTCAGGGAAGTTTTTAATGTGTGACATTTTAGTGTATTTTTTGTCTTTGTTGGAAGCCGCCCAGAGTGGCTGGGGAAATCCAGCCAAATGGGCATGGTACAAATAATATAATATAATATAATATATTATTATTATTATTATTATTATTATTATTATTATTATTATATTGTTGCTATGTATCTTGAGTGGATATAACAGGGGAAAGAACCAATAAAGTTATTTCTTGCACATCTTCAAAGAAATGAGTTATGTATCAGAAGATTTACTGTGACCGCTGTACAGTGGTATATCGAGTTACAAATACCTCAGGTTACAAACACTTCAGGTTACAGACTCTGCTAATCCAGAAGTAGTACTTCGCATTAAGAACTTTACCACAGGATGAGAATAGAAATCGCGTAGTGTCAGCAGCGGGAGGCCCCATTACCTAAAGTGGTACCTCAGGTTAAGAACAGTTTCCGGTTAAGAACAGACCGCCAGAACGAATTAAGTTCATAACCAGAGGTACCACTGTATAATCATAGATATCTAGCCATATTGTTTTAATTTTTTTAAACTATTCTATATGACATCTGAATGACATTTTATCCCCTTATTATCTCTGCACAGCATGTTTGGCTTTCGAAATAAGGTTGACAAATAAACAATACAGCCACTGTATTTATACAAGTTAGCCTTCATTTAATAAAAGCTTTCATTGCCCTTCCTTTTTTTAGCTCTTTCCTCCCTTAGACACATTTTTGTTAAAACTGAAGGCAGAACTAATTCATCTGAACACACAACTCTAACTTTGCAACAAATAAGGATGGATGAGGAATCCTGTGACAGATCTCCCAATATATGCACAATTCATATAAATTAAAAGTAGGTGACAAAAATCCTAATGAGAAACTGTTTAAATTTCCCATTTATTTCAACCTATTATGTTCATTAAATGTAATTTTGATGTTTTCTGCATTCTTTGGCAGAAGGGCGGAGTTGTGGTGGAAATGCTTGGCTTGCTAGGGCAGCATATTAATTCCAAAAAATTAACAAAAAGTAAATAAAGATCTCTAGAAAACAGGAGTGCCAAGAGGAGGGAGTGGGAACAGAATATTTTGAAGGGCTAATTAAAACCAATTTTTCACTCTGCCTTTTAATCTTGAATGCTTTTATCTATTTGCCAGTGGCTGAATTTGGTTGGGAAAGAGTTGCATTGTGGTAAGCCATGATTAAGGGTCTCGGTTTCAAGTTGATTCAACGGGGCAAAAAGAAGCTTACTCAATGCTGTCAGAAAACCTGAGCACTAAATATCAGCCATGAGATTAAAGAGATTGTTAAATTAGGACTTTCTTGAGAGAGAGGATGCAGAAAAGGAAACACAACCACCCTATGAGCTAATAGAAAACTCATTCTCGACTGCTGATCCTTACGTACTCAAAACTGCCATCTGCACACAAGGAGGAGATATCAGCAGGTCTCAGGAAAATGGCAATACTGAAAATCTTTAAGACAACACAAAAGCTTGGTGAGTGGGATTAGTAGGCATGGAATGCTCATTGAATTTAGAATTCAAAGTCCTGATTTTGACCCCTAAAGACTTAAATGGCTCAGTACTGCAGTACCTCAAGGACCGCCTCTCCCCATATGAATTGATTGGATCCTACAATCATCATCTGAGGTCCTTCTTCATGTGCCCCCTCCACAAGAGTTCCAGTGTGTAGCACATGAGAACAGGCCTTTTCTGTGGTGGCTCCCTGTCTGTGGAATGCTCCCCCTAGGGAGGCTTGCCTGGCACCTTCACTACATATCTTTAGGCGCCAGGCAAAAACATTCCTCTATAGCCAGGCATTTGGCTGATTAAACAAACCATAGCCTTTTAAATGTGTTTCTGGGAGGTGGGTGTTATTGGTTGCTGTTGTTGTTAAGATATTATTTTGTATTTTCATTTTGTATTTTTTTACTGTAAACCACCCTGTGATCTTCAGGTACACTAATAATAATAATAATAATAATAATAATAATAATAGTTGGCCAAGGACACATCTCAAATAAAACTCCCCAAACTGGTCCAGACTGAAGGCATGAAACTGAAAATGTAAAGGGGACAGAATCTAAAATCCTTCTTACAGAGATTATAACCAAATGAGTTATTTTATCTAACAATTTAGTAAGAAATTGTCTAGGCAAATGGGTTTTGAATACAGAAGAAAAGATTCCCATCACATGCCCTGCACAAATTTTCTGTCTAAACTGAGAGGGCACCTGTTTATGGTATCTTTAGATAAGGTTAATTACAGTGCTAGTTTTGAGCTTATGTTGTACCTTCCTATTATTTAATGGTTATGATTTTTTTTAAAAAAAGATTTATGTGCTGCTAACAGGGTCCTCAAGGCAGTTTGTAGCAAAACATGATTATAGTATGAACATTAAACAAAAAAGAAAATCATAAAACCTGCCATTAGTCATCACCAATTAAAATAGCAAAAAACGACAAACAAAACTTTTTTAAAAATCAAATAAAAAGAGTTGCGCAGTTAACCTGCTCAAAAATACCTGCAGAAAAGTAGCTGCCTTTGATTGTCCTTCTGCTCAGGACAGATTCTGTGGGTTGACTTTTTTCCCCTATTAGCCAGCATGCTTTTGTCCTGGACTACGTCATCGACTGTCAGGGACAAGAAGATCCCTGGCAATTGATGTGCCTTTATACAGTGTGCCTTTTAATTTCAAGCCACTTTGGGCGATAATCTTGTCAGAAAAGAAAGCAGGGTGTGAGCTGAATAAAAAATATTTTCTAGGGGGGAAATCACTGCTCTGAATTATTTTGGTCCAAATTACACAAAGAGTTAGCAGTTTATTTAAGTAGTTTGTTCAGGACTGGGCGCAATCCTTCTTGAACAAAAAGCAGCTGGAAGGGGGCGACTGTTCTGGAAAGTTTAACTTTCTCCTTTAATGCTACTTGGAAGTCGGTTGGCTCAGTTGGTTAGAGCATGGGGAGAGAGGGAGAGAGTGCCTTGCCAGGCAATATCCACCTAAAACTTAAATTTAAAGCTTTATTTCATTGTTCACACTATTTTTCAAAAACTGACTCGAGTTAAGTTAATAAAAGGCAACATAAACTGGCCCTGGGCTCTCTGGAAAGAAAAAGGCCTCAGGGCAACCACCATAGGAATGCTTAACAAATCGTTAGCATCCAGAGCATGAAAGGAATCTTGTGTGCAGAACACACAGCTGTGCCTTTGCTTCCATGTATATCAACTAAAGGATAGCATTTGGTTAATATTGCCTTGACTTGCATATATCTGTAACTCAGAATGTCAAGGCATGCATGTTGAGTACCTGACATTTCTGCAAGGATGATATGTGGTGTTTGCATGGCACACCTATCACCCTATGCTCCTTACACCCATATGACTTCCTTAAGTACTGGGCAATGTCTTCCAAGTATCCTCTCTCACTTGCTCCTTTCTATGACAATTCCCTTTTCCTCCACTTTCTTCCTCTTTTATGTAGGTACCCTCAGACTTAGAACCTGCAAAAGGACAAAATTCCAGCCAAACTGGGAAGATGGGCTGCTTTTTCAGAGGTGAACCCTTAGAACAGGGGTAGGCAACCTAAGGCCCGTGGGCCAGATGTGGCCCAATTGCCTTCTCAATCCGGCCCGCGGACAGTCCGGGAATCAGTGTGTTTTTACATGAGTAGAATGTGTCCTTTTATTTAAAATGCACCTCTGGGTTATTTGTGGGGCCCGCCTGGTGTTTTTACATGAGTAGAAGGTGTGCTTTTATTTAAAATGCATCTCTGGGTTATTTTGGGGGCATAGGAATTCATTCATCCCCCCCCCCAAAAAAAAAATAGTCCAGCCCACCACATGGTCTGAGGACAGTGGACCATCCCACAGCTGAAAAAGGTTGCTGACCCCTGCCTTAGAACCTGTGAGCACTCCATGCCATCATGCTACCCTGGCTGCCAATCACACTGTGGCTTTACTGCCACAAGCACATTACAATATAGACCACTTGAATGGTCAGCCAGAGCGTTGAAAATACTTTTATCTGTACAAATGTACTTATAACTTATTCTTTTACAGTGATACCTCAGGTTAAGAACTTAATTTGTTCCGGAGGTCCGTTCTTAACCTGAAATTGTTCTAAATCTGAGGTACCACTTTAGCTAATGGGGCCTCCCGCTGCCACTGCACCGCCGCCGTATGATTTCTGTTCTCATCCTGAAGCAAAGTTCTGTAACCTGAAGCGTCTGTAACCTGAGGTACAACTGTACTTGGATACATTAAACTGAAAGATGCTTACAACACAATATTCTTTTCCAAAAACAGACAGAAAGGAGACACTTTTTAATAATGCCAACACAGAAGCAATATTTTGGTCACACTGCGAACAGTGCCTGCATGAGCACCCTTGAAATGAATGGGAATCGCAGTATGGCTCCTCTTTATTTCAACAAGAATTGTACGTTCCCAGATTGTGACTTCATTTTCCTTAAACCTTTTGTCGTGTTTTGTTTCTTCTGTCCCAATTTATCAAGCCTTCATATCTGCAGCATGTACTTAAAAGGAACAGATATCAAACCAGATAGTCGTTTCAACAAGGGGAAGAGCTTAACATGCCTCAAACTGTGCTGCTGGGAGTTGCTGAAGCCAAGCCAAAATCACTCCCAAAGCCATTAAGGAATGCACATGTCCATCTGCCATAAGATAACAAAACTCACAGACTATTTTGCTCAGCAATGCTCCTGTTTATGAGGCTGAAGAGCAAGACTTGTCCAAATACCAACCCCAAGCTCTATAATTAACCTCAGCCCTGGTGCTATAGATGAAACAGAGTGCTGGGTATTTCTTGGCAGGCATGCTAAAATGAGCAAGCCAGCAAGTGTCATCTGTGGCATGAAGTCAACTTGGCATAAAAGTAATGCAGTATCAATACAGCTCTCCGAAAGATACTTCCTCATACGAGGAGCATCTTTACAGCACCACGAGCTTTAAACGTGTCTCCTTTTGGTGGGCACATTCCACAAAGCAGGAATCAAAAGTTATTTTTAATTTGATTTTTGCAGTTGCTTAGCAATAAATACCGAGGGGATGACTCTGTGAATTCATGGATAAGAGCATTGTGCCACTTAAAAGCTTGCACTCGAAAATAGATATGGAGCCAATAAAGTCACCGCTTTATCTATTTCGTGTCCCTCGTTTCATTCAGTCGTAAAGTGGAAGAAACTTTCCATAACACAGCAACTTGCTCGATTCGTTGCCTTCCAGATCTTTGGTTAAATGCTTTCATTAAAAAAGCATTTAACCAAAGTCACAGTTAATTTACCAGTTTTAGCTATGGCACAAGTCGCCCAGGCCTTGAGTGACCAAAACTACAGTTATAGCTATCTACAGTTTTGTGTGTTGCATGAGACTTCTAATGTTTTCCATGTACACAACGGCAAGATTCGTTGATAGAAAAAGATTCGGTGGTACTTACTAAAGACATCTCCTCGCGGTTTCTGAGGATCGATTGGTATCCTGTTGTCAACTGTGAATCCCTGCGGAGCTGTGGTTTCACTAGGAAAGTGCAGTGGCTCTTTAGTTGTGAGTCGTGGTGTTTTTGTCGTTGCAGGCTTAGGCGGAGTTGGAGGCGGCGTTGGGGGCCTTGTGACTGGTGGGAGTCTTGTCACTGGCTTCAAAGCTGGCCTTGTGGTTGCAGGCTTGGGTACAAATCTGGTAATTGGTTTGTGTGTCGGCCTCGTGGTTGGCTTTGGGCTGGGTCTCATTGTTGTCCTGAAAGGAGGCCTCGCTGTAGCTGGAGCATTCGGTGGTTTGATGGGATGCCTCACACCACCAGTTTCAGGTATCCTATTTGTCATGCCACCACTGCCTTTAGGAAAGGTTGTATTTCCCTTAAATACAGTATGTGGGCCAGATGGATCAATCATAACTTTGGGAATAGCTGAAGGAAAAAAACACACGGATGATGTTATCTCTCTATGCAAAGCATACCAAGGACACAATTGAAATATTCGGAACATATGTTTGCTTCATGATTATATGAACAGCATCGCATTACTCACAGCATCTGTTAATACCAGTTCCTTTCCTCCTCTCTTTTACTTTTGAAATGTGATTGATATTATTGCTCATACACACCCTTTCATAATAATGAGAATAGTGTGCAAGGTTCACGCTGATCAATGGTCCCCAGACTTTATTCCCATGGACCACTTGAAAATTGCTGAGATCTTGGTGGACCAGTTATATATTTTTTTTCTGCCTGTTGCAGCAATTGTAACGCTCTGTGCTAGATGCTGGTTTTTCATTATATTTTTATAGACATGCTGCAAACCACCTGAATGAAGTTTGTGGACAGCTGGTCAACCACAGACCACAGTATAGGACATGGTCTTTTCAGGGGTGTGTTTGAAAACACCGAATCAAATCTGACACAACCAACACACTCAAGAACCCACAAACTGAGCACATGAAAAGTGTATATGAATACCTCTGAAGTGAAGGAAAACTATAAGTTTTGAAGAACTATAAGTACAAGACTATCTGGCTGAAATGTGAAAACAAAGGTATTTGTTCAGGGTGGGGTGAGTTCTACATATATGAATTGGCCTAAGCTGCAGTGCCATAAGGTGTGAATTGAGTCTTAGAAAGAGTTCCCCAGGGGAAGAGACTGGCACCTCTGTGGTTTCTGTGGGCCTAACTTACCCATGTTGTGATATAGCCCTATCCCACCAGGATAGTCTTGCATGACAGAGCTAGGCTGCATGGTGGTGCTTGCTAAGCAACATCAATAGGCTGTAGCATTGGTGCAGGGACTCAAGCTGTCTTTGACCCTACTCTTAGGCTGTACGCCAGAACATATTGGAACACTTCTATTACAGTATTGGCCTGAATATAAGCCTCACTTTTTTCCTAAATTCGAGACCTTACAGTATGCAGCCAGGACCGCGGGGCAAACAGCGCCAGGAGAACAGCAAAGTGGCGCCCGCCCCACACATAGTCCCCCATCCTCTCCCCCAAGGCCAGGAAGGGAGAGAGCGAGGAAGGGGAAAGGCCCCTGGCAATGCAGCTTATATTTGGGTATTTTAATTTTTTTTCCCTTTCCCACCCTCTTATTTTGAAGGTGCAGCTTATATTCGGGCCATCACGGTACAATCTGTGTCTCCCGTGTCCTTGGCATTAGCCACTAGAAATGTGAAGCAAGGCTCTGGAGATTCACAGTGCAATGTGACAATTTACACAGCAGGTAAGTCTAGACTTAGTGTTGTGTCAAACAAAGTTCCACTCAGAGTCAACCCATGTTCATTAATTTCAAAGGGTCATCTCTGGGTGATGTAATCGGGATTGAAGGGAGGACATTTTTAGCAGCTTCTTCCTAGCAAGTTTAGCATGTGCTTTTGTTGTAGTTTACAGGCTTCATCTATAAGGTAAATACAAATAGCCATCTAGCCTTGACATAGAACAAATAATCTTTTCAGATTACTGAGACACTTCGTGTTTGAAAAGCTATAACAACATCCTTCCTTCCCCACAAAAATGAAGAAACCAACAAAGGAATTATTGTTAAGGAAGAGGATTGATCATTTGCTGCAACTGTTACATTGGTTATCTGTCATCCAAACGTCTAAAGGTCTAAGGGTTGAAGCCTCACTGCATTAGGAACGGTACAAAGACAGACAGAGACCATCCCTTACCCCACATTTCCCTCTGATATGCCATCTCAGAGAGAAGCACATTAAAAGGATCCTGTTCACCTCTGCCATGCGCCTCAGCTGAGCCAAAACCCGTCTCATTTTCAATAATATCGAAAGCTGGTGAAAGATTTAGCACTATCAGCAAGGCTATCAGTCACGTTCTCGAAAGAAAGACATCTTTGAAAATCACCTATTTGGATCCATCAAAGTCTTTCATGCAGGTTGCCTGACCAAGTCAGGTGTCTGTGCAGTCCAACAATAACCACACTACCAATCTTGTTTCTTCACAATGACAAGCAAGCACGTTTCTAATTCGCATGCAGAAAATCCCTCCCAACAAGCAAAGCAAAAGAAGCCAGAAGCAGCTTCTCTTGCACAGATTCTCAGATCTCTCTTAAAAGCTAGTCACATGCTGTCAAAAGCATGCAGGAAACAGAAGTTACTATTTGCTTCTATAACTTTATAAACTCTCTAACTTTACAAACTCAGAGGTGACTGTACCATGCAAAGTCCCTAAAGATTTCAACATGCTTCAGACAACAGGAAGGAGTAATTTGGGGAACAGAATTTACAAATGCGGATGTCTATAAAGACATCTTTAAAGGTTTTCTTCCTTTCTCCTGTGATTCTTCACATATAACTATTTTCAGCGAAAACAGTGAACATACTATGCTTCCTTATACTGAATCAAACCATTGGTACACCTGGCCAAACTCTGTCTTCTTTTCAGGTGGCCTTAACCTCTCCAAGGTTTCAGACAGAGGGCTACCTGCTACCTGAAATCCGAATGATAAAGCACTGAATTTGGAGCTTTCTGCACACTCTGCCACTGAACCTGACCAGACTCCACTGGGTTAAGCCAATGACTTCCAAATGTTCAGTTAAGATCAAGCTATAACTATTTGCTTCAAGGGAGGCTTCCTGAAATGGGCACTGAGGCCCTGAGCTGTGAAAAGCAACTGATAGTGCAAAGTAGGAAAATAGCTTTCAACTCAAAGAGGGACTAGTGCGTACATGGCTGGGGAGACTTCTTAAGAAAGACCACATTGCTTAGTACTTGAACTCTATAATGAAATCATAAGAGACGTGTGATCTGCTGAAGTTAACTACTGAGAATTACAATTTTATGCAATGCACACCATGACAGAAAAAGCATTAATAACAGTCAACAGGAAAGGCTTAGGCAAGCAGACCATATTCCTAAGAAAAACCGCAGACTGCAAAACATTAAAACAATTAGAGCAATGTACAGAGATGTAACTGCAAACTACGACCACTGGCTTTTCATTCTAAAAACGAAAAGTGCTTGAGGAAATTTATTTTTACACTGGCATATCAAGGCTCATAAAACTTTAAATACACTATCCATTCCTTCAAAATTAGATGAGTGTGATGGCACGAGGATGCCTGGCGATGTTTCGGGATTTGGAATTCAAGAAGAAAATGATCATTACGTACTTATGCAGTTCATTCCGTCACCTCTGTATCCTTCTTTACATTTGCATTTGTAAGATCCCTGCGTATTGTAACACTGTGAAAAACTCCCGCACTGATATTGGCCAAGTGAGCACTCATCTATGTCTGAAACGAAAAACATTGCATGAAACTCGTGTGATAGCAATCATAGGGCACATTTTAAAACTGAACATCAATTATCATTCTCTTGCTTGCTGAAATAGTGAAGCAAATCAGGAATAGGTAATCCGTGGCCCTCCAGTTATTGATGATCTTCTGGGACGGATGTGAGTTGGAGTCTACCAACATCAGGAGGGCCACAAGCCAGGATTTAGGTTTAAGCTACTGGAGGTAATGGGGCCCTTTATATGTCCAGCTGTCCTTTGTCGAATATTCGGTATGCTATATGGTAATTTATGGGCACCCTGTATATAGAAATGAGCAAACCAGTGATATTTTAGGGAGCAGGCTAGCAGGCAGGGCCTATTACAGTGGTACCTCGGGTTACATACGCTTCAAGTTACATACACTTCAGGTTACAGACTCCCCTAACCCAGAAATAGTGCTTCAGGTTAAGAACTTTGCTTCAGGATGAGAACAGAAATCGTGCTCCGGCGGTGCGGCAGCAGCAGGAGGCCCCATTAGCTAAAGTGGTGTTTCAGGTTAAGAACAGTTTCAGGTTAAGTACGAACCTCCAGAACAAATTAAGTACTTAACCCGAGGTACCTCTGTACTTATATCATAGGAGCCTACACAACACAAAATACTGTTGCTGTATGTAGGTTTTATTTTATTTATTTTTTTATCTTATATTTTGGAAATGTACATCCAGGTTTTTTTTCCTTTAAATTTTTTGGGGCCTCCCAAGAGAGTGGAGCACTAAGCTATAGCTTGTTTAGCTTATACATAAATCTGGCACTGGCCACAGGTTTCCCATCCCGGAAAGAAATTGTACTTATATTTTAACATACTGAAACACCAATTGTGAAAATAAAAATAAGAAGTTGACAAATGATTGACTTTATTGGTATTCTGAGGCCCAGCCCCAACACTAGATGTTCAAAATAGTCTTTGGAAGTAACCCTTCTGCCACAACAAATGCTTGCATATTTTTAGTAAATGGTTTTTAAAGAGGCATTGGAAATTCTGTAGGCAGGCAAGCGAGAAGGAATGGCTGAGACATTTTAGGCCATTCTAATTATAACTTACAAGTGGGAAAGAAAAATAAATATATATATTTTAAAAAACAAAAAACTTACACGTCTAGTAATTCGCTTCATGAAAACATTCAACACACTTCCAAATGCATATTAGGATGTGCAAAGTCCACTCCATTCAAATTATATTTGGCTGACTACGTGGTTCCTCCATAAACAGTTGGAAAAAATATTGGTTATTTACAGGAGTTTGGCCATTGTTTTGAGGATTCCAATCTTTTGGGTGAAAGTTTTAGGAAAGTTTTATGTCTTCTACTGAGTCAGTGCATTGATCCATCTAGCTCAGTACTATCATCACCATTATATTTAATTTATCTACCACCCTTCATCCGAAGTTCTCAGGGCAGCCACATTAACTGGCAGCAGCTCTGAGGGCTTTCAGGAAAGGGCATCTCCCAGCCTCACCTAGAGATGCTAGGAATTGAATCTGGGACTTTTCACATGCAAAGCAGATGCTCGAACCCTGATATACAGCACTTTTGCTTTACTGCTTGCACGTTCTCACAGTTCCCCTGAGGAACTGTGGTGTGGGGTAGCTGAAGCAGCTGTGCAACACTCCTGTTTGTTGTCTAGCCTATGGGTAGGCAACCTAAGGCCCGGGGGCCGGATGCGGCCCAATCGCTTCCTCAATCCGGCCCGCAGACGGTTCAGGAATCAGCGTGTTTTTACATGAGAAGAATGTGTCCTTTTATTTAAAATGCATCTCTGGGTTATTTGTGGGGCATAGGAATTCGTTCATATTTATTTATTTTTTCAAAATATAGTCCGGCCCCCCACAACGTCTGAGGGACAGTGGACCAGCTCCCTGCTGAAAAAGTTTGCTGACCCCTGGTCTAGTCCAAGTTATGAGGCACTGGGCCCCTATTTGGGTGCTGAAGCATGGAGGAGTATGTGGTATCATCAGTTTCAACAGCAGAAGCAGTGATGCCAGCTAGATGACTAACAACTGCTACCATAGGGCCGATGTTTGCTCAATGGCACATATCGTCTTCTCTCCTCAGGTGGGAGTGGAGCCTAATGCATGTGTTAGCTTCCAGTTTGTCAAAAATCTTTTCGAAAAACCTCAGTAACGGATTGCTCAGTAGAGATCAGCAATAGCAACGTTTGGGATTTCTGCGGCAAAGAGTTCTCTGCACCTGAGCCTGCAATAAATCCGAATGTGGACCTTTATTTGCACAGGAATTGTTGGAGAGGTCACTGTGTTACCAAAAAGTTTGTTATATGCACGGGCCTTCGCAAGAATGAAATCCTGCTGACAGGTCATAGATTATTTTAATGGATAAGGCCTACTTTAGCTATTTCAGGACTTTGCAAATTAGTTCATTGTGAAGAGCTTGTGCAGCAGCTATAAAAAATCTTTCCCTTCCACAGCCTCTTATCCCCTAAATCTCAGTAAATCTTAAATTAGTATTCTACCACACGCAAATCACGTTGGAATCTGTCTCCGTTTTAAGCAGGCTGATTGGGAACGAGAAAACTCATGACCATCAAGATGAGGTATCGGCTGTAATGCCAGTTACAGTGTGAATGCAATACTTTTAAAAAACTTAGCACTGAACTAACTCTTAAGGAATTGAAGACAACTTCTGTGCAATTACAGAAAAATGGGGACTATGCAGATTTGTCATTTGTCGATGTGCTGTCTGAACTGCTTTATCCACCAGAGAGGAGTTTGTGGACTTTGCAGTATTATCCCCAACCGCAAAAATGGGACAAGTAGTGGAGGCAACAATTCTAGCCCAATGTGAGGGAAAGTTTCTGTATTCTAAGGATGGAACTACACATTATGGGAGATATAGACCTGCATATCTCAATAAAGGTAAAGATAAAGGACCCCTGACAGTTAAGTCCAGTCGTGAATGACTCTGGGGTTGCGGCGCTCATCTCGCTTTACTGGCCGAGGGAGCTGGCTTTTGTCCACAGACAGTTTTTCCAGGTCATGTGTCCAGCATGACTAAGCTGCTTCTGGCAAAACCAGAGCAGTGCACGGAAACACCGTTTACCTTCCCGCCGGAGCGGTACCTATTTATCCACTTGTACTTTTGACATGCTTTCAAACTGCTAGGTTGGCAGGAGCTGGGACTGAGCAACGGGAGCTCATCCCGTTGCGGGGATTTGAACCGCCAACCTTCTGATCGGCAAGCCCAGAGGCTCAGTAGTGGTGGAGCTGTGCTGAAGATGCAGGACTACTGTGTTTTTTTGGGGGGGGGTCTCATGATGGGCTGTTATGCACATCACAGAAGGGAAGACTGCCTATGCCTCCTGTAATAAGTAGGTAGATTTGGAGTAACATTATATTTTGCACACAGTTTTCTTCTAGGAATGCTTTTGTGATCAGCTCATTTCATTACCGTAGCACTGGTATTTGCCTCCAATGTACATCAAATCAAATCCTTTATGGCACTTGCAAATATAGCTTCCAAAGGTATTGACGCACTTCCTGAACCGAGGACAGGTAACTCTGCCAGTGGCACATTCATCCACATCTACAAGTAGAAATCCATTAATTTCACCAAAAGGTTTAATCATAGTACATTCAAAAGTATGTTCATGCGACAAAACCCGAAGGTCATAAATACTTTTTGGAAATTAGCTTTTGCTCTAGCTTTGTGTTTTAAACTGCCTCACAGAAAATACAATTTTGTTTTTAAGGCATATCCATGCTCAACTTTTCTGTCTCTCCCCTCCCAAACTCAGGTCACACACAAGACTTCCTTTTGTGCCACAGTTCTAGGTACAGGACTGGACTTTAAAGTTCCATGTATGAGTGCTGGAGTTTTATTGTCCCAGAGCTTTCCCTGGGGAAATCCACATTATACTGCGTTAAAACCAGATTTTTTTGCAGATTGTTGTTTGCTCCAATTCAGCAGTAAGACGCAGGTCTGCCCAGGAAAACGCCAGAACCCAACCCCCCCCCCCCCAAGCTTAGACACAGAGCTTTAAAGCGTCTGTAAAACTGGATATAGGAGTAACACAGTTCAGTTTTGTTTCCCAAACCTGAATAGATTTTAGTATAGTATACAGTTACCCATGTGATTTTTGGTGAAGTACTGATTGTAGGAGAAACTTGAGGGGCATTAGCAACAGTTTTTGTTGGGGGGCAGTAAGGGAAAGATGCAAAGCCTCAGACTCATGCTTAAAATAGGCGGTTTGTTATAGTCTGAAAGTTGTCCGACACATTTCAAGAACGATCAATCCTGGGGCAAAAGGTCTTCATATATATTACTCTGTTGAACCAGTTGAATAAACTCACTCAGGGAACATTCCTTCAGTCATGAAAATGTTCTTTCACAAAAATATTTCCTGAGTGAATTGTTTCTGCCGAGGTACCAGGGTAAGAAATACAGTGACCCTTTGCTCCTGAGAAGATCATTCTCAAAATGTGTCAGGCAGTATTTTCAAAACTCCACTCTGAGACTTTGACCTTTCCCTTTTCCCCCAGTGCTGATGTGCATCAATTCATTCACTATTAGATATTGCCTTTAATTTTAATTAAAAGTCACTGGGTGAACTCACACAAAACACCCATGTATAGTGTTGTGCCCTCCAGATGTTGCTGGACTCCAACTTCCATCAGCCCCAGAGCCAGCATGGCCAAGATTGAGGGCTTATAGGATCTGTAATCCAGCAACATCTAGACGCATGGTACCCACCCCTAGTTTAGCTGTATCCAGCTTGATCAAAGTGTCAGCTCACATGCTTCTCCCCTGCAACATATAACCTAAGTCGTCTTTGTAGATGACAAAGCGGCAGCAGGATTGCCAACTTTTTAATTAGTTCTGCTCTTGTTAGTCTATCAGGAAAAAATAAGTTGGCGAAGGCTGCACTTAGCAGTAAGCTTTCTTGATCACAGTGCGAGTTACTTTCAAGTACACAACCAGAAAGGATAGGCAACAAAATATATAGTCTGTCTCAGGTAAAAATGGGCAGTTTTAAGCATGTGCTATTAGGGTGTGTATGTGTTTTGCTGCTGGCATCCATCTGTCTCAGGAGATAATGAAAGAGTTCATCTTCAGGGGTGAAGTCAAACCATTGGAGAGTTACAGTGCCTGCTGTGGCTGTAGAGACAAATACAGGAGAGACATGTTTTGTTGCAGCTGGGGCAGATGACGGCATGTACCATGACATTTTTTCCCCTCTGCACTCCTCCTAGTGATCATTTCTCCTCTGGTCACTGCTGTGGATACGTGACCTGACTGATTGTCTCCAGGCACTGTGGTCATCTGCAAGGGATTCCCCCATGTGTTGTCAGCTATCCTGTCACATTTGCGGACATCTTTGTAATGCAGAGTTGGTCTGCCAAGGGACCTGGTGCCTGAAGCCAGCTCCACATGGAGCACGTCCTTGGGGATCCTGCCAGCTTCTGTTCTGTGGACATGACCAAGCCAGTGTAGATGTCGCTGAGACAGGAGTGTGAAGATGCTGGGAATGTGAGCTTGGGAGAGCACATTTTTGTTTGAGGCTCTGTCCTGCTATGGTACCCCCCAAATCTTCCTGATGTAGCGCATGTGGAAGGCATCAAGGCATCGCTCCTGGTGATGGTCAACCATAAAGCAGTGTGGTCAACCATGTGTGTGTGTGTGTGTGTGTGTGTGTGTGTGTGTTTCAGCCAAACAACCATCTGATGTAGCTCCATGTAAAGCTAGGTGTCTTGCCTCCCACCCACCAGTGTCAATGGCCAACAACAACCACTGCTGCCCGGAATTTCCCGGTGCGCATGAAAGGGAGAAATAACACGCTTACAACTTTTGACTTACCTACACAAGTTCTACCATCAGGAGCTAGTTGCAAGCCTGGGGAAGGACAACGGCACCGCACCTCCCCTTTCACGACATCACAGCCGTACTGACAGTTTGCCATTGAACATGAGAGAGCGTCTGTGGGAACATCATACAAATGAAATTATCTGTTATCAACAACAACATTTCAGAGGCTTTGTGAGATTGGGGAAGGGAGGCATAGCTCAGTGGTAGAGCATGTGTCTGGCTTGCAGAAGGTCCCAGGTTTAATCCCTGGCATCTCCAGGTAAGAAGGTGAGAGATTGCCTGCCTGGAACCCTGGAGAGCTTCTGCCAGTCAGTGTAGACAATATGGAGTTAGATAGACAGGGCTTCTTGGAGAACAAAACATATTTTGTTTGATCTTACCTACTTAGTGCAGGAACCATCCTCAATCTGGTGAACCTCCAGGTGTTGCTGGACTAAGACTGCCATCATTCTTGACTTCTGGCCAAGCTAGAAGGCACTGATGGGAGTTGTAGTCTAAAACAACTGCAGGGTACCCAGTTGGAGAAGGCTGTTGTACAGCAAAGCTCCAGTATAGAGGGAGTCCATTATTCAAGTGACCACCCCATCCTGTGGTGATTTTAATTGTCCGTATTCTTCTGTCAAACAGTCCCAGGTACTGATATGGGAAAAACATGTGACAGAATGGCTATATCTGTAACCACCCTGTGACTTTCTGTACCTTGAAATTACTCAAGAGGTTGGCCGCTGGGTTTTTGCAGAATGGATCTTTCAGTGAACTCACTAATGAAAAGCAATTTCCATTCTTAGCAGAAACTGGTATGCTTTTATCTGAAACCCTCCTTCTAAAATCTAATCTCTTGGCTGTAGGGAAGGTTCCGTCATTCCCTCTCCCATTCTTGGTGTGGTGAAGTATTCAAAATATTCGCTTTTGTAAGAGGAAGGAAGAACCTGGCCACTGGGGAGTTTTGTACTACGGTTTCCAAACACAGAAACCAGCAGGCGCTTGACAGTTTTAGTGAGTTGCGTTTACATTGTACAGTAACACGCAGCCAGGTATGTTGCAGCTCTTGCTAAGAACAACATTCCCAAATGAGCTGATTGTGAGTAAAAGAGAGGCTGTGCTTGTATATTTCGAAGAAATTCAATTTCTGCGTACTCCAAAATTAACTAACATGATCCATACCACCCAGACAAATGTGTGAATTGGAAGCTACAGTAATTGTCCTTCTACTACTCCAAATATTGCCTTTCAGTTCTTGGCTCAAAAAACCCAAACCAAAATTCATCAAGAATGTAGATTTTAAGATAAAATATATTTTGAAATGCATGCATTGACGAAGTACAATAGAACTTAGTTACATACAGTTCATGACAAAGTACACGGGCTGTATATAACTAAGTTCTACTGTGAGTAGGGTCATTGAAATTAAGGACCTAAGTTAGGTATGTCATTTAATTACTGTTGGTCTACTCTGCTTATGACTGACATTGGATACAACCCCATATTTTTACACACACACACACACACACACACTCAAACACTAATTTATATTTTTCATGTGATTATTTTCTGAAACAGGACAGAACAGATTTATCGATGAACATGGGCTGCAAAGAAACTGCTCTGTCCATCCCATATATCTTGCAATAATAAAAATAATGGGATGAATTATTCCATTTTTATTGTTTGCTTTTCCAGTTTAGCAGACCGTTCATCCTTTACTCACAGCAACGTTTTCTTTAATCAGTTAAAAAAAAAACCTAAACAGAAGGGTCTTGACTTACTAGAACATGATCCATCTGGCATAAGCATGTATCCATTCAGACAATAACACTTGTAGCTGCCATAGGTATTCATGCACCGGTGTTTGCATGGTCTTGGTTTCAGACCACACTCATTGAGATCTAAAAAGGGCACAGAGGGGAGGAATCAAAAACAGAGCAGGCATTGCATATTGGCATCTTTAGAATTGCAGAAGATGGTAGTGATAAGGTTCTCAAAACCAGACCAGCCTTGATCCTAAAATGCCTCTTGCAATATATTCCCATACCTACATATAGTCAGGACAGTCTGTTTGCAGTACTTCTAATCCCATAACAATAGAGGCATTGCACACTCTCCACTTCCATCCCACATCAATTATCCCTGCCTATGTAGCTGTAGTCAAGGCTTTTGTTGGCACCAGACTTAACCTGCATCAGTATAAACGATTCCTAAGGTCTGGGCTGGTGTAAATCATAATCATTATTAAAGCTGGCTGGCTGGGGAGAGGAGGAGTTGTAAGTATGGAGTGTATAGTTCAGCATCCCTCAGAACAGGGACAGGCAACCTTTTGTCTGTCAAGGGCTACAGGGCTAATCTGTCAGGGGCTACCTGCCAGTGAATCAAAGTCAGCATGGGATGGGGCCAGAATCAAAAGTGTGTGGAGTCATCCCTTTTCTCTTTCTGCCATTTGCTCTTCTTTTCTGCCATCCCCTTCCTTCCTTCCTTCTCTCCCTCTCTCTCTCTAGCTACTATCCCTTTTCTTTCTCTCCTTTTCTGCCACACCTTCCATCTTTTTTACCTCCCTCTTCCACCACCCCACTCCAACAGACTGAAGGGAGAGGGGCAACATAATTTTTGCCAGAATATTTTTAGTACTGACATTCTATCAGTCCTAGGATAGATTTGGCTATAGATAGGCACTCAATTGCTCCATTTCCTTTAAAATCAAGTTCAGCTAAACTCTATAGGTTAGAAGGCAGATATTAAGTGAAGAACATAAACTAAACCCAGCAGATAGAGTAGGTTCATATCTTTTTCTCTCCCAAATAATGCAGTGGCTTAGTAAAACTAAATCCCAGTCCACCTGTTGTATTGTTTGGATCATTCTACTGAGCTTTGAATCTGACACCATCTGGCATAATATATTTTGGTACTCAAGTGTAATGATATTGGCTAGCTATTAGTGGCATAGTCTAAGAATAATGTGCACATACTTTAAGTGTTTCTGCTGGGAAGTGTATTCATACTTTGTTCCAGTAAGCTTCTATAAGTTGCTGAATTTTAATTATATGCACAAAATATTTTTGCTGGCTTTACTCGATCGCTTCATCAGCAAGACAGTGCGAGCATCTAGTATAGTGCTAGAGTTTTGTTTAATGTTTTGAGATTCACTTCTTGCAAAACATTCTAGAAACTTTAGGAAGATGCATAAGGTCACATTTGTTTTCCCACCCCTGGTGTTCCATTCACTGGCCAAAAGCAATACAAGGGGCTTAATTAAGGGTCTCCATTATAATTCCATTAAATCTAAACAAACATTGTGTGATTCCTTCCCTTCCGCAGCCTTAGCTTCTTCTGGGAAATGGTTTACACTTTCAAGTTATATTTGTAACAGCTTTCACTCTGCCTTGTTTAGAACACATAGTACACAGGCAAGTGAAAGAAAAGTCATCAAAACCCTTTTTACGGTTGTTGTGGCTAGTTTGTTGTTCTTTTCGCACATTTCTTACCATTTCAGAAGCACGTTCAATATTTCTGTGTAGCAGGTTTTGCTCTGTGATATTTCTCTCAGTGGTTTTCTCTTCCATTTGAACTAGCTAGGAAATGCCACTGTTTCCATGTGCCTTGTGAGTATCAGTTATGCTGAATCAATGCAATGGACATCTGAAAAATACATCACCTGGCGTAGTTGCATGGGGTGGCCACAAATGTTGATGGACCTCAGCTACCATAGACTCTAACCAGAGGCCATACTGGCTCAGCCTGATGGGAGATGGAGTCCAAAAACATCAGGTTTCCCTTCCCTATTTTAAAAGATATTCTCCACTTCTTCAACCATGGCACAGCTACCTTTTTCGAGAGGGGAATGGTTTCCATCAGTGGGGCAGTGAGAGCAACCACTGTTTTCTCCAACCATGCTCCTGGAAGGATAATATATCATGACTGAATCAGGGAACTAGACACTTTAAAGAGGGACATGTGCCCTGTGATACTCTCAACTTTCATCAGCCTTGACCACTGGTCATGTTGGCTGGAACTGATGGAAGTCCAAGCACATCTATAGGGCACCATGTTGTCTGCTGGTTCCTTGGTGTGTGAAATCATTTCACAAATGTTGCATTGGAGAAATATATACATATTAGCTTTGTCTAGGTCAACAAATAATCCTTTCAACATCCCTGTAAATTAGATCACTATGATTATCCCTAAATGCCAAAGAGGGTGTGTGTGTACGAGGCTAAAAGAAAGAGAGAAAGCAAAGAGAGAAAAGGCCATCCATTTTCATGGAGGAGAATAGTGTTTAGCCAGGAATTTCCTGGGTTTTTAAACAACTCATTCTCTTAGCCACTACACTTCACAACTCATTTTACATATGGTTTTATATTGTGATGTTTAGGGGAGGACTGTTTATTACTGAGCAGGTTCAGGCTAACATTAACATTTAGCTTGGAGTCAGAGAAATGCAAGACTCTTAATAAATTGGCACGCACATGCTGCATTTGCTGAAAAGGTCAGGAAACTTTATCTTTTGTCTATTTTTTATTTCACAGGCTCTCCAAACATTTCACTTAGCACAATTTCTCTCTGGACAAAAGAGGGGAAGAACTATAACCCAGCAGTCTGAATCTTCTAAGATTAAAAGTTTCAAAGACTTTGCAGAATCTTTTCACAACATCTATCGCAATCCTCCTTGCTTCTTTGCGCTTCGCAAAATTTCTAATGGGGGTTAAGAGGTTTTTTTTAATGAACCCACTTATACTCCTCACTGAGATTTCCCTTCATTATTCCAAGTTAAACAATATGACAGTGATGCTATTCACACTCATGGGGTGGGGTAGGGAACCAACAACAACAACAATGCAAGAATAGTGTCACCATCAAAGCTGCATACTGAAAAGCTTTTGGAGCAGGTTGGATGCTGCAGCACTTTGGAAAAGCAGTCTCAGATATAAGCGCAGGCTGCTAAGCTTGAACATCACATTGCAAGAAGAAAGACAGTTAATGTGAACACATGAATTACTCCAGAAAGACAACTGCTTGTGCGCTGCTATATTTGCATGAGAGCTACAAAGAGATAAGCGAGACTCCACCTACAATAATGTGGTGTGCTGTATGTAATAATGAAATATTATTTGCTCTTGAGGATATAATTGCATCCCTACATTTCATTATTGGTCTGAAGCTGCTTTCAGACATACATCTGGGGTCAGCATCAAGGGCTGGCATCAACGGATACCTACAAAGAACCACAACCTGCTGGGTGCCCATCTCTAAGCCCTGGAGGTGCCAAATCCTGCCGCTCTTTTTCTTTGCTGTGTCTACCTGTTCACCTGCTGTCTCTAAGCATGGAAGCAATGACAAGGGTGATGCAAAGGTTGGATGGACCCTGGGGAAGAAGACAAATTGGCAGCAATGACAATGAGGAGGAGGAGAGCCCCATCAGAGAGGTGAGTCCCCTAAAGGAAGCTTCTTGCCCAAGGCCCACCCCAAAAAACTAGCAGTGTCCTCTTTTCACACAATTAACTCTGCAGATTCCTAGTATATGGAAGTGACAAGTGTATGGAGGACACAGCCTGGGGCTGTTTAAAAAAAGCATAGGGAGAGATTCATGTCACACCTTGTGTCACATCTCAAGTACCATCCAACGAATGGCTTTGAC
Source organism: Podarcis pityusensis (assembly GCF_964106645.2). Lineage (NCBI taxonomy): Eukaryota > Metazoa > Chordata > Lepidosauria > Squamata > Lacertidae > Podarcis > Podarcis pityusensis. Next base: position 54,789,676 of record NC_138034.1, read on the forward strand.
ACTACTGAAAAGACTTTCCCCACAAAGGAGGAGATGCTATAGTGTGGATTGCAGGGGGAGGGCAATGGTCACAATTTGTCAGCAACAGGTGATCCTGGACTGAAGTGTGAGCACAATTTTCCCAACAACAAAAGCACCTGCACCCAACCACCACCAAGGATCCCTAGCAAAAACACAGCACTGCTCAAGAGCGTTCAGATTTTGATCGTCAGCTTCAAACTGTACTGTGCCAGCGAGCATCACAAACAATCGGGAGCAAGGATCTGTGTGGCTTGATGCAACTTTTAAGAATTGGTTGTTGCTGGCGCTGTCTCGAAGGACAGTGGAGTGGGCCTCTGGGGGTGAAGTCAAACCACTGTTTTAGCAGTACTGAAGTGACGTCCCTGGGGGCGCAAGCCTCGGCAATGTGTTTAGAGGTCCTCGGCTGCCCAGGCAACAAGCCCCACCCCACCTCGGCCTCTCTGATTCGGTCCAAAAGGAAAGGAAAGCAATACGTTCGGCACCAGCTTGGCTTCAGGAGTTGCCAGAAGGAGGCGTACAAGATGCCATCCGTCTTGGGGACTCCAATCCGGATTTGTGCAGAGTTTACTCCTTTCCCTGTTCTTCTCCTGAAGATATCCCACAAGGCAGTGGAGATTTAGGATCAGAGTTTTCCTTCTCCTAGAAGGGCTATCTTCCCAGGTTGATGAGCTCCATCTGCTCCTTGCTTCCCTCTACAGCGTGTACAGAAAATGCCTTCTTGACTGTTGTTCTAATACCAAGTCAAGTTATTTAACCATCCATCCCAGTGCTGTCTTCTCTGCCTGGGAGTGGCTCAGGAAGAGACCTCAAACAGAGATACTCCTGTTTGAAACCCTCAGGAGCCATTCCCAGTCAGCGTAGGCAATAGTGAGATGGATCAATGATTTGACTTCAGATATGGCAGCTTCTTAATGTCTACTTATGCTCCTAACTGGAGATTCAGTAACTGAACATGGTCATTCTGCATGCAGAACATGTGCTCTGCCACTGAGCTATGGCCACTCTTCCTCAGATATTAATGCCTATGTCAGGATGGCATGTAATGCTGTAAGTTGCAAGACTGCCTGTATTGGTCATGTGTCACTGCCATTCCCACAGTACATGTTATGTTTTACATGCATTAAACATGCTAACCCAGACATTAATATCTGTGTCAGAACTACCCCAATATTAAAGATTATGAAATAAAATTCTTCGGCCTATTTCAATCAGACTGTTTCCTTAACCAATGCAGGATTTGGGTTTTCTTGTATTTTGTTTTTAGTGCTTTGGTATTTTATGGATTTGTAAGTTGCTTTGTGAAAAGTGATGAATAAATGTAAATAACAACTATGGCAACAGACTGTTTTCTTGGTCTGAAAAAGAGCTTAGAAAAAGCAGCATGTGTCGTAAAAGATCTGAGTAGGAAGGGAACTATGAGAGCAAATGAAGAGAATTGTCTAAGGTCAAGCCTTTCCAGGAGAGAGAATTGCAGCCTCAAGGAAGTGTCAAAGCAAAGTCGCTTTGCATGCCAATTATATTGCAGGCTGGGCTTTCACATGGCAGCCAAAATAAGTTCATTGTCCTTTCAGCACACTTGCAAGAGGTTTCATGGTGGGGGTTTAAAGCCGTGCAGGTGGAAGGAACGCACCACCTGAAGTAAAGGATTGTCCTCACCCCTCCACGGGAAATGTGTTGCATGATGATCTGGAGGGCTGAAAAAATGTGGTTCACTGGGCCAGTCGTGTGAGGTGGCATATGGGTGGTCAGCTTCACATGTTGAGGAGAAGGCATAGCAGAAGTCAAAAGACCGAGACCCAGTAAAACAACATGGCAAATACCATCAAATACCTGTATGTGCAGGCATGGAGCTCTGGATCAGGAGAATTTTAGGCGTATCCCGTTATAGACCTTCACACTGAACACCAAGCGAACTACAGATTGCACATGAAAAGTCTTTTGCATGTAACTTATGCTTCCCTCCTAATCCAGAGGTGGAAGTGCTTACTTTCTGGGGAGAATCAGCAGATATTCATGGCTATTTTACCCTTTCTTTGCATACAGATTCTGTCCACCTAGTATTCTATCCCACCCCCAACAGTTTAAAATCATTTCCCCTATGTCAATTCCAAAAGCAGAGCCCTCTGGGAAAGCTGTTTCAGGGAAGAATTAGTGACCACAGGCCAGTAAACTCCGCATGTCTGTTATCTTAGCCAGCACACAAATGGATCCACAGGTTTGCCTCCTAGTTCTACTGTAAGATTTGTCGAGGTCCTGCTGATTCTTTGAACTGTGACTATTTCAGATTATTATTTCAAATGAAATGTAAGTGACCACTTATATGTCATAAAAAGAGGAAATGCGTCATCATCACCACCATAAAAAAGGAATGACACTATAAATAGAATGCAATAGAACGGTAAAGTTGGAAGGATCATCTAGTCTCAACCCCCCACAATGCAGAAATATGCAGCTGTCCCATGTGGGGATTGAACCTGCAACCTTGGCATTATCAGCACCATGCTCTATCCAACTGAGCTATCTCCCACAGTATTACTATAAATCAAGTAGAAATCCAATACGTCTCGTAGTGGGAAAGTCTGTTACCAGGTAACCTGTGTGCCTGCTTAGTCTATTCTCCAGGTGTGAATGGCTGGTGGGCAACTTCAAGGCCCCCACTCTCCCTTCTTCTGACCATCTTTAAGCCAGACATGGGCCAGTCAAATAGAGAGCTGTCCTCTGCAAAGTAGGATACATGACTACCATGCAAATGTGTTATGGCAAAAACAAATGTGAAAGTCACTGAAAAAGTACATGGTAGATTTTCTGTTTTCTACTCACTCAATTTACTGTACAATCCTATGAGAACATCTATGCATCTGGCCTCACTTCAGGTAAAGGTGTATAGGATTATAGCCTAAGGCAGCAGTTCTAATGCACACCCTCTACCCTTAGGACTTTACAGATCCACCAAAGAATCACAACCCAGTTGCTCACAGCATCAGCTGCCAGAAGTGGGAAATTTTAATGTCTTCAGCTCAGCTAAGTTGGGGAAAGGAGAAGAATTTGGAAGTCATGTATGCAATCAATTAATTAATTAATGCAAGCAATTGATCACATAAACATCATTATTTCATTTCAAAGTTCTGTGTTTAGTGTGCAAGAAATGGAAATAAATGTTAAATGTCCTGCCTTACGAAAAGGAATTGTCTTCCACTTGTTAATGAGAAGACCCTTAAACACTTGCACATTTATAGAACTCTGTTATAAAGGGAATGCACAGGAATTGTAGCCTTTTGGGATTATGACAATCATAAATGCAGTGAAAATAAATTGCCACAGACAACACCATCCGGTTGGAGCTGGACAACTCCATCTGATCTCATTTCCAGCAGGAGAACTTTTATTTGATGATGGTGCGATAATAATTTAGGGAGACATTTCCCATTCAGGAAAGGCCATTCATATTACAAAATGACATTGACCTATAATAGAGCCAGGCAGTGGATGCCAAAGAAAGCAACAATAATTACACCCATCCGGCCGCTTGACGTGTGATCTGCAGATCTGCCTCATAAGTACAGTTTGTTTAAAATATAGGCAACTCTTTGCAGCCAGGGCTAGAGGAGTGAACAGCTTAATCTGGTCAGGTGGGGTGTTGGGCCCTATTGCAAAGATCTAATTGATTCCTGTTGAAATCAATGAGAGGAAGAGCATATCGAAGCCACTGGGCATGGAGGTAAATGTGTCTTTGTGTTCAACATGCAGGTTTTTAACAAATGCAGATAGTATCAGTACAAGCACAGTCCTCACCCCATACATCAGCTGATTCTATTCTATTCTATTCACCCCATACATCAGCTGATTCTAAAATCTCACTGGAAAGCTCCTCATTGAAATGAATTGGAGTCCTATGATTAAGTAGCAGATTTGTCAACCGGATGCTGTGTATAATCTAAAATCAGCATGAGCTTTCTTCTCTCTGTTGAGCTCGTTTCACAACAGCTCCTCAGTTTTTGATATTTTAAATTGCTGCGGACATACAGTATCTTTGTGGCGGGCACTTCTGAGAGCTGAAGTTCTAGAATAAAAGCAATACATAACATTTCTCCCCAAAGTAAAACAATATATATGGCAAAGTGCCTGTAAGATGGAGAAAAAGAAGGAAGCAGAGGAAATGAGGTCACAGGGAGGGTGGGCTTAGATTCCCCATGAATCCGTCAAGGAAGGATTAATATATCCAAACAAATGAGTTTTAAAAAGCGTTTAGAAATCATTATGCCATCAGAGGATTAGTAACTCTCAGGGAACACAGTTCTGTACAGCACCACCTTACTCAAATTGTCAGGTTTTCTAAAACACTCGTTTGCTTTTCTGTAATGAGCTTAGGAAAGCTTTATCAAGGCTAGCTGGAGAGAGTGGCTGTGACTTCCTTAAGTACCTGGCAGTGCTCAGCACTATATAAAATAATACTTTGGGGAGAAGTGAATAAAAATAGTGTAATATGTTGACAATACTGGTCATTTTAAACAACACTGTTCTTTTTCATTATAATATGACTGGGGTCATTGTGGGTAGTTTGCTATTACAAAGTGAAACTGGAATTATTATTATTATTATTATTATTATTATTATTATTATTATACTTTAAATTAGCATGGGGACTTGCTTTCATAAAAGCAAGGTCCTTGTTACCTAAATCAAAACCAGCATTTTAAGTTTTAGGCCTTACAGCTGATCTTGGAAAGGAACCAATCTTGTACCTCTAACAACAAAAGCACTTTTTTTAATACTTTCATAAAATGGATTGTGCTGGGATGCAGTATTAGCAACTCCCAAGTGGGTGTCTTTGAGAAAGGTGGAAGCTCTAATTCAATTCAAGTAGGTGATTGGTGCTGTGATTTTCATGCAGGGAGACCTAGAAACTCCAGTTCATAAACTGCATCTGGCAGGAAATGACCGCCATAGATATTTTTCCACCAGTTCTTCTTGGGCATCACCAATAGGGCTGCAAATATATGAACCAGCTTTCACCCTGCTAAATTCAGCAGTATGTCAGCTGACCCAGGGGCAGTTGAAACTTGAACTAGCTGCAGAACATTTAGTTTAAGTTTCAATTGCTCTTTTCATTACCTTGAAGCAATACCACATTCCTTAAAATAACATAAATCTTACCTTGATTGCATGTTTTCCCAGTGTATCCTGGATGACACTTGCACTTGTTTGGTCCAACGCATTCCCCATGTTTACATCCAGGCTGACATACAGCTGTGAATACACGTAAGCAGACTTGTCACTCTTCTTGTTGAACTGAGGTGCACAAACACTATTTGATTATAATGCATTTGACGCAGTGGTCTTATTCACATGAAATGCTATGCCAAACCATGGTTTAGTGAGACTTACTGAGCAAATATCGTGGCTGGTTTGCTCCTCCTCTGGACCTGTTGCTGCCATGCTACCCTGAGCTAAGGCATTGTTTGAACCTGGGCTTGTGGTTTGTGTCACTCCCAACAATCCACAAGTTTGTCCTTTGTCTACAGGTTGTGGATTGTTTGGGGGATGTGCCATGAGCCCAAGTTTGCACATAATGTTCATAATGCATAGCTCCAGGTACTTGGGGAGCAGCAGCACAGGGTGATGATGGAAGCAGTTGGATTTCCTCACCCTTGCTAAACCATAGTTTAGGGCCGGTGAGGAGTAAAGGAGAGAGTTGGAGCACAGAAGTGATGGGAAGAAGCAGTGCTCAATCTTTCCCTGCTCACCACTTTTCTGCTACAACTCTCCCCTGCCGCCCAATATGCTTCCATTAAAATACACACAAACAAGGGGGGGAAATGGTTAGCCTCACTTTTAAGTAATTTAAGTTAAAATGCAAAATATAACATGTGGGTTGTTTAGGGAATGTATTGTATGTCCACTACAACTTCCAATGACACTATGAAGAACCAGTAAAAAGGGATATAGCAAAATAATAGGCCTATGCATGTCTACAACTAAGCTGCATTGAGTGCGTTGGGAATTATGCCCAGATGTGGCTGGGGCAATGCAGCCAGATGGGTGGGGTATGAATAATAAATTATGATTATCATTATCAGATATGTATAGGCTTGCAGGCTAAGTGTGTATAGAGTTACAGCATAAGTCCATACATTCATACCATAATAAGGTGATAGTTATTTATTAAAAGGAATTTAAAAAATATATACTACAGATGCATGCATTGTGTATGTTTTATGCATACTTTGGAATGTCATGCTTGAACTTTTCCTGCTATTAAAATTTAACCAGTTGTGTCTGGACACATGTCGGGTCCCTCTTTCACCATACATACATAGCCTCGTGAGCCAGTGTTGGTTCATAATTTGTAGGCAAGGAAGAAGCTTTCAATTAAATGAAGAGTAGCCCTTAAAAGCTTCTCTAGACAGGCACTGCAAATGCATTTTCTTGTCAAAAGTATCTCTATGTATCTAGTACGGATGACACTGAAAGCATGGAACTCGATAGGTTGGCAGTGACATTTCCTGAATTTTCTATGAAAAGTTAGTGCATAAAATATCACATTTCTAGAGTACAGGATTGGTGGGGAAGCAACCTAAGGCAATGATTAAACTGCCCCTTTCTGATTAAGGGACACATAACTATCCTTGTTGTACTATTAATTTAAGTTTTCTTAATCCAAATAAAAAATAATATGTAAGTTTCTAAAACACATGCTTCATTCATGAAACGTATTTTACTATAAAGCCATTGTAATGGTTCGATGTGCACATTTACAACCTTTTAATGTGCTTTCCCAACACTTTATTGCGGGCAGCTGGCCTTTAATCTTTCTCTCTCTCTCTCATATTGGAATTACAGTGCCAAATGTTGGACATATGCTTCCATATGCAATGGGGAGAAGCACTGGAGAACTAAACTTGTGGCCATCTTAAATAAAACAGGTATTGGAATTCCAATCACCCACCATATTATGGCATTATTATTATTAGGATTGTGTATGAGAAAACTAGTGCAAACAACATGCTGCTACTGTTTTTGAAAATGGCTTTCATACTGCACATACAGTTGCTTTACCAAAAAATAAAAATCAAGTCCCAGGTACCTAACCAGCTAAGCTACTTACATTTTATGTAGCAGTAAATCAATATTGCACATCAAGATAATATATGACAAACATTCCTTTGTATGGTACATAATGTTGGAACACCTCCAGGAAAGTTCAGTGCAAATTACTCATACACCGAAGTCTGAAGCAGTATTTCCCAAATCTTATGCTGCAACAGAGGCTGAAATTGGCTTCAAAAAATTAAGCCACCATGTTGGATGAGTTCACCATTTTTTCCTCACAAGAGCTGGGAGGCTCTGGGGCAGATTTGATCCTCATTCTCTGCCAATATTTGGTCAAATGGCATCAGTCCAGGAGCCCTTGTTGTGCCTTGCATTAAAACTGACAGGTGTGAGGAAATCTCACATTTGTCAGCCTTGCTCAGAAAGCACAATCACATTCCTAAGCCTAGCTGACTAGGCAAAAGAGACACCAGAAAACCAGAAGGCAAGGCAGCCTCTGGTTCTGTGAGCTGGTTGATAAAATATGTGTGCTCACCAGAGTGTGTCTGAAAACTCAACATGGCAAGTGGAGTTGGGGTTCCCAGTTTTCGGAAAAAGTAGAAGGAATCAAACAATTGTTTTAAAATGTATACCATGCCAATCACGTGCCCCTTCCTCTGCTTGTTTACTGGGAAGCTCTGCTAAATTAAACTGAACTTTCTTTCAAGAAGTATGCATAATATTTTAGCTTTAGGCTGCAATCCTAAAAAAACCTTATTCAGAAGAAAGTCCAATTGAATCCAGTGGGACTTACTCCTGAGTACTTGGGCAGAGCAGCTCTATGCATATTTACTCAGAAGAAATAAGTCTTGCTATACTTAATGGGTCTCACTCCCAGGTAAGTGTGTATGGGTGTGTGCTACTCACACTGATTTCAAGTCACAATGAGGTTAGACCTCTTTAATAAATTGTAAATATATTACAAAACATATTAATAGCATCCATAAAGGGATAAAGCAAAGTATTTGAATCTTAAAGCCTAATCATTTAAATATCAAGTCATATATATATATATATATATGTCTACATTAGTCATTAAATACATTCATGAAGTTCTGCTATCCCCCTAAAATAATAAGCAAAGTAATTACATGCATATTTCCTGTTGGGTTGTTATATCATTCTTGCGCTCCATGCATGACTTTAGAGATCATGCCTGCAAAACACCATCTTGCCAAAATTATTTTGAGAAATATGTTCAGCTAACCTTTGGGCTGGCACCTTATCCTGGCTATTCTCTGCCTTAAGATGTAGAAAGCTGCAAAACAAATGTCCATAAAAAGCAATTCCAGCTTTTTGTGTTTCCCTGCAAGGAGGATGGACTTGGCTTGGATTTTATCAACTTGCTACATTCCCGGTGACTTACACACATTCAACATTCAGAGCTTTTTTTCTGAAATAAAAAAAATAAACTGGGACACATTTAAAAATAGAAATGTCTTATGTCACTATCTTGTTATGAGACGTCTGCAAACAGATGTTGCAATGCACTCTCTATGAAAGTTACAAAAAGGAATGATGTTATGCTATTCTTATTTCACCCATCAAAGAATTCCAAGTAAACAGTGAATAGGACAGTGTTTCCCCCCACTTCCAGCAGCAAAGGTATGCACCATTCCGTAGTCTAAATGTAAAGCATCTTACAGAACAGTGTTGGGTTGTGGGCTTTTTTTGCCTTTAAAGAGACAGTATCCCTTCATATCCAACTATAATAACAGATTTCCCCCTAATTGTCTTCAGGGTGCTAACTCTGGTTAAACTGACATCACTTGCAACTTGAGTAGATTTTTAACAGTTGGGGACCAATAAAGGAACCAGCCGTCTTTTCATTTTGGTTTTCATTAAACCTAAATAAAGCTTTCGGTCCACAAACCCTTTCGACTTCCATAATGACAGATCACGTGAAAGGCAGATCGCCGTACTGTAGAATCAAATGGAAATTAGATGAAATATGTTTGGCTTCAAATACTCTGCCATGCCTCAACAGCTGATTATAGTACTGGATTATTTAAAAACATGCAAAATATCAAGTCCAGATTTTGTTTTATTGCATTAACAAGATGGGATTGCAACACATCTGGAGCCTAAGAGTTCAACTTCAGTATCACTTGTGTGAGTTTAAATTCTGATTTAAAGAGGAAGTTCTGACTCAAAGCCAGACCCTGATGAAGCTCAGGCCCAATTGCTCCCTTTTACCTTTTCAAGGAGTGTGGCCACCAGAGATTATCCTGCTCTGCATGCAACCTGCACCCCCTATATGTACACCATATTGTGTCAACCGTCTGTCCAACACTGATGGAACAGTTTGCCAACAAAACAGCAGCAAGTGGTTTGGAGGGGAAGTTTAAAAAGACGCACGCCTGCATGGCTTTTTGCCCCCTAAAGTATCTGCTACTGAAGGCCACTTTTGCTCCTGGGCACATGTCTCTCTGTGTTGGTGCTGAAGCAGCAGGATTGGATAGATATGAGAGGAAAAGGTAAGTCTCTTCAAGGGTAAATGGACCCCTGACCATTAGGTCCAGTCGTGGCCAACTCTGGGGTTGCGGCGCTCATCTCGCTTTATTGGCCGAGGGAGCCGGCGTACAGCTTCTGGGTCATGTGGCCAGCATGACTAAGCCGCTTCTGGCGAACCAGAGCAGCGCACGGAAACGCCGTTTACCTTCCCGCCTATTTATCTACTTGTACTTTGACGTGCTTTCAAACTGCTAGGTTGGCAGGAGCAGGGACTTAGCAACGGGAGATCACCCCGTGGGGATTTGAACCACTGACCTTCTGATCGGCAAGTCCTAGGCTCTGTGGTTTAACCCACAGCGCCACCCGCGTCCCAAGACCTCCTAAATGTAGCACAGTACAAAACAATACAGCCAAATTTCACATATATACCTTTTGCTACGAGTTTTGTTGGAAAGCAAATGGTGCCAGTTACTTGTGTATGGGGAAAATGGGTCTCAGTGTGCATGGGAAAGGATACTGTTTCCTTAATACACAATTCATTCCTCTGCGGTGTTTTGCTTAAAATACATTTTGATGTTTTAAAGCAACACGCTGGGGATGGGGGGGGAGCGGAACAGAATAGCAGAACCTCATTTTTGACATAAACACAACAATGCAGTTCTGTACTATAGGTACAGCATAGTTAAAGATTCACAAATTGAAGTATAAAGAGTTAAAATAAGAGTCCCAAATTAAAAGCTCTTTTAGTGAGAAAGTTCTATTCCAGGTCATCTTCAAGACCATCATTTAATTTCTACTTAAGAGTTCAGACTAGGGCATATTTAGTTATTATACAGAATTGCATTTATGTTCAAGCACACAACCCCCCCCCCCAAACAACTAGTGGCTTCCCCACCCGCACCCACCCCAATATCTGTAACTCACGAAGGCATTTCCTATGGGCAACACTCAAAAACAATCCCCACAATTAAGCATAAACATGCATGAAAAGGAATACAGTATCAGTAATTTGAGATGGCAGAATCTAGCATGTATTTTTATCCCCAAAGCATAAAGGAGGAACAGCAGTTTCTAGAGTGTTGTTTCTTTGCAGCTGTAGCAAGAAGGCAGAAGCATGCAGAGCTCTTGGTTATATAGCAGCATCTACAGCACCCTCCATAATCGTTTTCGCAAGCTCTGAACTTTCTTACATGCATTCTACTGCAAGTAGAATATCCTGCACAGATTAAGAGTCACACTCTTAATCTCAGGGAGGTGGGTTTGTCAGTGGCTACTGTCAGTGGGTCCTTTCAACTCTACAATTCTATGATTCATTGAGTGTTTTGTTGAAGAAGGCTAAGCAATGCAGCCAGTTATTACACTATATTTTCATTACCAAGGATATTTTACTGGTGATGACTTTAAAAAACAAAACTTTGGGTTGCATCCAGTGTCATGTTTAGTCACTTAGCACTACGCATGCACTGCTGGTGAAATGTTTGGCACCAGCAAAATGTTGCTACACAAGAGAATGCATAAGAAGATTGCTGAGAACTTTGTTGCACAACAGACAGTGCAACCTGATGCACAACAAGTTTCCACAAGTGCAACTGTTGCACTGGATTTATCTGTTGTGCAACATTAAAGCTCACCCATCCACTAGTGTAAGAGCCTGTTTGCTAGCAGACAGAGGCTAGTGGATGCAGCCCTGTCTTATTCTTTAACCGTTAGCTCCGTGGGTGTTAAAAGCTACATTCCGGTCCCTAAGGAGCTTTATCAGATATTGCTCAGTGTCATTAGTAGTAGAAAAGTGTCCCTGAAATACAGCTTGCTCAGTGCTGCTGAGCTTTCCCTGCAACGCATAGCCTCAGGGTCATGTTAGGTCCTCCCTAAGTTCACTGGTGTAGTGGGCAGGCAGAGGAGAAGTACCAGAGTTTTTCCTGAGAGCTGAAGCAATAGTGCCCTCATAAATGGGTGTGGGGCATTCCACTTTTTCTAATAATGACAATCCTGTGAGGTAGGCTAGGGTCAGATAGTGATCAGGGATGTGAACCCAGGCTTCACCAGACCAAGTTCAACAGGAAACCACTGTACCACCCTTCTTCAGCTTCCTATCCTATGAGTGTCAGCTCATCCCAATAAATTAGGTATTTATGCTACACATTGCTGTTGTGTGTGTGTCTGTGTGCACTTATATGTGTGTTGGGCTCAACACTGTTGGGCTCTCCTTGGGGGTGTTAACAATGGACTCTCCTTAGGAGAGAATACTCAAGGTTTGAGAAACACTGAACTAAGCATAAGCAAGATTCTTCCAGAGATCCTTGCAGTCTATCATTAAGGGGTGACAATTATTTCCCCTGCCCATACTCTATAAGCATGACATATTCCTGTGTTCTCAGTGTAAAGGCATCTGGTAATCCTGAAATGACCAGAACAAAGCCAATCAAGTCCAAAAACTTGAGATTACATTCTTTAAAAATCTGTGAACTGTCCTGCTTGCCATGCTTACATTTTTAGAAAGAAGTCCACTATTGCTCTGAAGATGTAGCAACTTTAAAGGCCACATGTGCAACATAGCTTGATTTGTTAAAGCTGCTGTGCAAACAACAAGCAACAATCAAGCATGCAGGTCAGCCCAGAATAGGTTCATCTTACCAAAATAACAACAAAGGCATATAGTGGCATTTTAAAACTATGTTACAAAGAACCCTGAGGCTCCATGTAAGCTTCTCAGAGGTTTCTAAATGAGAAGATCAATAATGATAGGCAAGTTTCTCTGAAAGACAGTTTGAATGTCCATATATTGGTCCATATATTTAGGATTGTGCTAGCATGCTCTCTCATTTCTCATAGTGCTATTCTATAGCTCAGCAGGCCTGGCAGAATTCTGTGCAAGCTGACAAGACCCTAAGTTAGTGATGGCCATTAACTTCAATAGGTCTACTCTGAGAAATATTTGTTGAATACAATCCAAAAGCTAAGAAATAAAATAAGTTTAAAAAAATGCAATTTAAAATCATATAGCACCTAGAATATCACTTTACAATTTGCTGCAACAGGCAAAAAAAATCCTTAACCTGTCCACCAAGACCTTCAGCAATTTTCAAGTGGTCCAGGTGCAAAAATTTGGGAATCACTTTATTTGCTGTTGAGTGGTACACATATTCTGTTAAACAAATAAATAAAATAAAATAAAAATGTGTGTATTTAAAAAGCAAAACACTAAAAGTAGATTGAGCAGAACTGTCACTCCCATTCAGGGGGGAGGAGGAAAGATGCTCAGAAATGATGTAACCCATATGCCTCATATTCAGCTATCTTTGCAAGTAGCCTTTCGTTCACCCAGCTCCTTAACTGCCTGGCATGCTAAGACCTTAATGTAATCGTACCCAGTATGCAATAGTATCACATAAATACACCATATGTGTCATCTAGTCACTTAACGTATTCCAGGCATTGCTGATTTCTAATTAAGGGGCAGCTTCTCAGCTGATGCAAAGCAACATTACTTTATAGCCTTCATCATGTGGCCAAAGGGAGACAGAGACAGTTTTGCCTTCCTGCACAGGGCTGGGGGACTGGGACCAAATTAAAGGACAAGTGGATTCTGAATATACACTAGAGGTGTGGTCTTCCAGATGTTAGACTCCCAGCATGGCCTAATGGTCAGGGGTGATGGTGGCTGAAGTCCGGCAACATCTGGAGGACCACAGGTTCCCCATTTCTCTCCGATATCCACAATGTTCTGGAAACCTTTGTCTTTGATGTTCAACCAAGTCATGTTTGCCTCCATCTGACAACACTATCAACTCTTCTCAAATTTATGTTGAGCCGAACCTACCTTTGCCCCATTTCAGTGCAGCACCAGTGTTTTGTGCAACACTAGCCCTGACCGGAGGGACGCGGGTAGCACTGTGGGTTAAACCATAGAGCCTAGGACTTGCCGACCAGAAGGTTGGCAGTTCAAATCCCCACGACAGGGTGAGCTACCATTGCTCGGTCCCTGCTCCTGCCAACCTAGCAGTTCGAAAGCATGTCAAAGTGCAAGTAGATAAATAGGTACTGCTCCGGCGGGAAGGTAAATGGTGTTTCCGTGCGCTGCTCTGGTTCGCCAGAAGCGGCTTAGTCATGCTGGCCACATGACCCGGAAGCTGTACGCCGGCTCCCTCGGCCAATAAAGCGAGATGAGCGCCGCAACCCCAGAGTCGGTCACGACTGGACCTAATGGTCAGGGGTCCCTTTACCTTTACTTTTAGCCCTGACTAGAGAGCTAGAAGCAGATCACAGTCATGCACTGTCTCCCTTGCCAAGAGGCCAGGTCTGCACAGGAGATGGACTTGAGGGTATAAATCCATGGCATGCGGTGAATTTTTTTGTAGGGGAATAGTTCAGGTCAAAGGCGCCAGCTTGTGAAGGCAACTTGGGGCGGGTGATGTCATGCATGGGATATCTTGACATCCTGACGTGAGTGTTGTGCCTCTGTCCCTAAACCAATCAGAACCTTCCCGGACTTTAGGAAGGAGGCACCAGGGGAACATTTAGGCGACTAGCCTAGTCACCCTAGCCCACTGACCACACCCAGTGGGATGCATCCATGTTGAGTCAGAGAGACAGAGTGGAGATTTTGCTACTAACCACCTTGCCCCCCAGCAGTCTCTCTATCCAAGCTGGCAGAAGTGGTCTTGAGTGTGATGCCAGAAACCCACCAGATGCTTGTCTTGGGAGATTTCAGCATCCATGTGGAGGCTACCTTGTCTGCCCCAGCTCAAGACGTAATGGCTGCCATAACAACCATGGGGCTGTCTCAGTACATCACTGACCCAACTCATTAGGCAGACATATCCTCAACCTGGTTTTCATGACTGGGCAGTGGGTTAATGTTTCAGTTGGAAGGGTAGATATTGAAACGATCTCATTATTTCCTGGATTCCATCTTGCCCCTAGAAGCCCAAATGACTTTGGCAGCATGGGATGTCTATTTCCAGCTACACCTGCTAGCTACAGCCTAGACAGGGATATCCTGGCTGCTGTGACCCACATTGTAGTGGATTCCCATTTAAACTACTGCAGGGTGTTCTATATGGGCTGGCTTTGAACACAAGCCTGGTCTTATTTATGTGCATATTGGGATGGAAGGGAAATTCCTATTTTCTGTGCAACAACCAAAACTCTTCTTTGCAGTATATAGAAGTGGTGAAGAGTTGGCATGGCTACAGGAAAATACCTTGAGGCACATACCACTCTTCTTCTGTATAGGAGCAAGGCCAAATTCTATTCCCTCAAAAATATGAGTGGGAGCTTTGCATTTCAATGGAGTGGGAAAAGGCTGACCATTTGCAGACCTGCATTTCTGGACACTTTTCAAAGATTTTCTTCTCTATAGTAAACATGCTGAAAGTTCTTACTGAGGTCAAATATGTCATTACCACACCAGCTTAGTTCCTCAGTGCAGGCCCATGCCACCAGAATGTTCTTGTGTAAATCTCCCATCTTCCTTGCACAGGAGGTGGTCTGGTGGATCATGCCCTGGTTTTAGATCACCTGTCCTCAAAGTAAACAGCAGAGGGGAAAGTCTTATCTGAGCATCTATAGAAAAGAATTTGCTTTCATTTGGCTTAATGTCCTTCTATGAGCCACACTTCTCTTTCTTGCCCAGATGGAGGACCAAGGGTTAAAACTCAGTGTGTTTTGCAAGTTTAGCATATCCAATCAGAAGCACCACTGAGTTTAAGGGCGCTTACTTATCAAATCATAGAATTATAGAGTTGGAAAGGACCACCACCCACCGGCTCACTCCAGTAATTAAAAGAGAAGGTGCTTCAACACCTTCAACACCCAATTGCCTTATAATTTACAAAAGTGATTATTGCATAGCAAAAATCTAGTACACCTGCAACATTTGTCCAAGATGGGGGGGGGGGGGATACATGACCAAAAAAGGACAAGTTAATCCACATAGTTACATATGACTGGGTTTAGTGAAAATCTCTATTACAGAAAAGAAAACCTGTGTTCGTGATAATTAACCAGATGCTCATAAACGGAGACATATAATTATTTGTGTCTGCCTTTTTTCGGTACACTGTGGCTGACTTAATCAGCTGAGTAAAATTTAATAATGTAACAATTCTGGAACTTAGCACACACTTTGCTGTTGAGGCAAGCATCAGCTTTGTTGGAAGCAGTAAGAGCAGGAATAGATTTCCTATATATCTCACTGAAGCAGCCAAAACAGAATCCAAAACCAGATGTGAGCTGTAAATCACTGTTGCATCATACACCCAAACCCTTACAAACAAGTAAAGGTAAGAGCATCCATTATTTATAGGTCCTTTTGTAAGAGGATTTAAAAAGAACTGTTGCCTTCGTCTTCAGCCGTGTACAGAAATTAAATACAGCTATAAACTGCATTATAAATCCTCATAAAAGACCAGGCACCTCAACAAAAGATTTCGCTGGTGTAGCACTCAATTGACTTTTTGATATTCCCTTCTCTTCATATTAACTGAAGTCTGGAAAACAGAATTAGCCACACCCAGGACCTTGTCTTCACTTGTTTCTGGGGGAAGCTAGTTGCTGGGAAGCTAGATGCTATAGAACCTGGACCTTAACATAAGGGGTTGATAAGACTAAAATCTAAATGGATTTGTTGCAATGAAGTTTCAGTTACTTCATTCCAGTTACTGGCATCCAAAGACTCTCTAGAGCGACACAAAATGAGTTTATTTGAGTTTCTTTTTAAATGCACTGTCGATTCCTATTTTCAGATCAAGATATAATTTCCCCAAGTTCAGTAATTTGGTTTGTGTCTTTAGAATTCTCTTCTGGCTGACACCTACACTGAAACCAGGCTTCCATGTTTGCTGCAAGGCTAATCAACTAGAAGAAGATGCTAAACAGCTGCAGCCAAAGTGATGCCCTCTAGCTGGTGTTGTGGTGCGACTCCTATTAGCCCCAGCCAGCATAGCCAATGGTTAGGCATTATGGGAGTTGTAGCCCACCAAAGATATTTGCTACTCCTGGGATAAGGATATGTCTGCATCTATTGCAGCTTTGTCCTCATTTCCCCTTTTATTGCTCCTCACTTGTTCAGAAAAGAGTAAGGGACAAGTAAACACACAACTATGTTGGTCCAAGTGGCCATGTTGGTCCAAGTAGACATGGCAAACTGGTAAAGATACTCTGAGATAAATGCAGCAGGACACCTTGAAACTTGGATGACAATGTTCTTAAGTACATCCATACATTGCAATGGATGCTGAGGGGAAATTAGTACTGACCTTTCTGTGACAAATGTGGAAGTGGAGCTCTAGCCAGGGACATTAGCCAGGATGAGATGCTGACTGCACCAGTTGTTCACAGTATGTTTTGGGACACATGACATGAAGAACAGCTGGTACAAACTTAGTTTTCAACAGTGTAGGATTTAAGCTATCAAAAAGCAGTATCTTGCTAAGTACCTGATACTGGAGACAAACAGCAGGGATTGACTATCACCATTAGGCCCAGTTTGTGATATCTGCAGAGTCTTCCAGCTGGTTAACCACTGGGAGAAAGTATACTAGTCTAGACGGATCTTTGATCTGACCAACCAGGCTATTATTTTCTTGTTAAGAAGTCAATGGCCATGTTTGCATGTAACACTAAGCCCTGGTGGTTTATGTTAGCCATGCTTTGGTTAATAAACAATGGCTTACAAAACCATAGCTTAATGTTGCGTGGAAACAGGATCATTGTGTATGGCACCCATGTTTCTACAGTGCCTTGTACAAAACTAGTTTTAGTGGGAGCAGCATTACCTAATCCAGGCATAGGCAAATGTTTGGGACTAAAATTCCCATCATCCCTGACCACTGGTCCTGTTAGCTAGGGATGATGGGAATTGTAGTCCGAAACATCTGGAGGGCCGGAGTTTGCCTATGCCTGACCTAATCTAACCCCCAGTCTGAGAACTTGCGAGGATTCTTAACACCTTTGTCAGACTACAGTGTTCTGCTGACACTGATTTAGAAAATCCAGCAAACACAGCAAGCTATGCCAGTCCCAATAGGGCCCTGCTCCAATCCCATTAAGAGTGTACACGGCTCATGAGCAATGTCAAGAAAAAACAGCAGCTACTTAGCTAAAATAATAATAATATATGACTGCATGCACACACGTGTACACCAGGCAGAGGGCCTTCTCGGTGGTGGCACCCACCCTGTGGAACGCCCTCCCACCAGATGTCAAAGAGAAAAACCACTACCAGACTTTTAGAAGACATCTGAAGGCAGCCCTGTTTAGGGAAGCTTTTAATGTTTAATAGGTTATTGAATTTTAATATTCTGTTGGAAGCCGCCCCGAGTGGCTGGGGAAGCCCAGCCAGATGGGCAGGGTATAAATAATAAATTATTATTATTATTATTATTATTATTATTATTATTATTATTGTGTGTGAGCAGCGGCAGAGCAAGCTCATTGGGCACTTGGGGTAGCGAGTGTGTCCTGCGCCTGGGGGCAGGGCCAGGCAGGACACTCCGCAGGGCCTCCGAGAAGTCTGCCTGCCTCCTCCCACTCAGCCGCCCTACAGCTGAGGGGGAGGGGGGAGGCGGACTGTTTGGGGCAGCACAGAGCCTGCGGGTGCCCAAGCCACCGTGTCACTCCCAGGAGAGATGTGTGACTCGGGTGTACTGCAGGCTCTGCGGTGAGTGCCGCCCAGCATTTTGCCACCCCGCTCAGTTGTGACACGCAGGGCAAACTGACCCCACCGCCCCCTTCCTCCACGCCCCCCTCTATCTATCTATCAATCTATCTGTCTGTCTTTTGAAGTCTGTGTCTTTAATCCAAACATAGGATGCCATTGTTATAAAAGGAGCACACACGTTGAAACCAGGTACTGCCTGCAAGGGCTCATCACTGGATTCATCACATATTAGTTTATGTGATGAGTCCAGTGCTGCCACTTAAGAAACTGCAGAACTTTCCATTCCATAGCACAGTAGGTATTTCTCCTTTGGAGCCAAAGTTGCACATTAACTTTTAGAGGATGTGCCATGTTTTATGCCGACTGCACTCAACGGTGAAGCAATACTGCTAATCTACTTTGCTATACAACCCTGTCATACTTCCTGAGAACTGTCACCTGGAGCAGTCTGTACCACTTTGGATCCCAAATGAATCATTGGTATAAAGCTTTTAAGAAACCTGCCAATTTATCCTATAATTTTTTCAGGAGCTTTTGTATCAGGCACATTTCAAGTCAATGAAAGTGGTAACCGGTTGGTCTCAACTAAGTAGGTCGGGGGGAGGGGGGAATCAATGATCCAAAGCAGATCTGCCTTGTCTAAAACCAGCTTGCTCATGAAACGGAACACTTTCTACTTCTATCCAGTCATCTATAAATGTTTCATGTTATCATTTACTAATAATACTATGAATTATCCAACCAAATACAGGCCAGTAAGTCTTCTAACTTTTTGGCCTGTTTGGCTGGATTATTTACAGGCCTCCTCTTAAAACTGGCATCAGACTTGCCCTGCTCCAGTCTCTTGTTATGCATCATGGTTTGCCTGTATGTAATTATAGAAAAAGCTGCTAAAATGGGAGCCCATTGCTTGATGCTGAAATTCCATCTTTAGCACAAGCATGAAAAATCTCTTTTCTATCTGACTAAAGCTGAAAATAACAATGACTTTAATACTATTGGCAAGCAGGTGGGGGGGGGGACTATGTCTTAACAGCCCAATCCTGTGTTTATTGTTCTGCTATTGCTTCTCTGTTCCAAGTGTCCAATGTGTTTTAAAATTTCGATTTCCATGTGGTTGTCTAATGCAGCCTTTGCAAAGATGATGCCCTGAAGATATTCTGAACTACATCACCCATCAGCCAGCACATACTAATGGGAGCTGTAGTTCAAAACCTTGGGAGGGCAGCAGTCTGGCAAAGGTTGCATCTAATATATCTATTTTTGATTCTGTTTATGAAGCCTGAGCTTAGGATGTGTAGCCTGCCTGCCTTGGTGTCATGTTAAGAAGCTCAGTCCCTGTGTCCATTCAGGTTCTTGGTTTTCTCTTGGTTTGTACTTTCTGCTTTGGTCTTGTCAAAAAGCTTGATGGCTAGAGCTGTGCTTAATGTTTGCCTACAAATATTTTCAGTGATTCTATGGGATCTGAAATATCCCACACCTTTTTCCACAGCCCACGCATAACTACTCCACTAGCAGATACTTTAGTGCTTCTCAAACTTCTTCCAGGGAACACTGATGCCATTGTATAGCAAATCCACTTGGACAAAGCTAATTCAGAAGGCACACAATGCTTAACATAACCAGTCAAATTTAGTTGCTTGATGGTGTCTCTGGGGGCAAAGGGAGCTATTTCAAAGTGAGGAGGCAATGTTTCCTGTGTTGTATTGTCAGGACTCTGAATGGGCAAACACTTCCACACCTTTTCAAAAACTCCTCTTAAAAAAAAGAAATCTGAAAGGAAGAAGGGATTTGCTGGTGAAGAAATCTTCACAAAGCACCCGCCCCCATTGTTTCAGATCAGCCCTGCTGGTGACCTTTTCAACACACCAAATGGTATTTGTCACTTTAGTGATGAACTTTTAGTTTCTAATAGGAAGGAATTCTATCTTGATGTATTTATTTCAGGCATTAGGTAGATATTTTTTTCCTACTGGTTCTTGCTCCTTTGCCTTCAACAGATACTTGTTCAGCAGACATTAATGCTTATCTACATGTTGTGTATAGGACGCGGGTGGTGCTGTGGGTGAAACCACAGAGCCTAGGACTTGCCGATCAGAAGGTCGGCGGTTCGAATCCCCGCAACGGGGTGAGCTCCCGTTGCTCGGTCCCTGCTCCTGCCAACCTAGCAGTTCGAAAGCATGTCAAAGTGCAAGTAGATAAATAGGCGGGAAGGTAAACAGCATTTCCGTGAGCTGCTCTGGTTCGCCAGAAGCAGCTTAGTCATGCTGGCCACATGACCCGGAAGCTGTACGCCGGCTCCCTCGGCCAATAAAGCAAGATGAGCACCGCAACCCCAGAGTCGTCCACGACTGGACCTAACGGTCAGGGGTCCCTTTACCTTTACATGTTGTGTAGATCAGGCATAGGCAAACTTGGCCCTCTGGATGTTTTGAGACTATAATTCCTATCATCCCTGACCACTGGTCCTGTTAGCTAGGGATGATGGGAGTTGTAATCCCAAAACATCTGGACGGCCGAGTTTGCCTATGCCTGGTGTAGATCTTTATGCACCGATCTCTGTAAATCAAGCTCCTGCTAAGTCCCAGGAATTTTTTTCTGAAAATGTATTTGAGCATGAAGTCATTGTGCAACCTCAAGCAAAGCATTTTCTCTTGCTGCAACTTTCAAATCTGACTTTGGCTCCATCCATGTACCAATAGCTGGGGTTAGGTAGAGGAGCACTAGGTGCCTCTTTCTTTTCCCCCAATAAATGAATGCATGTGGAAGAAGAACCCATTTGTGTTCTGTACAAACTCTATTGTAATAAGCATGCATGTTTTACTTTCAGCGCTGCCTGAGCACCTATATGTTAGGTAAGCACACACACACACACACACACACACACACTTCATAAAGGAGCCCCCAAACAGATAATCAGCACTGCTACCTTAGGCTCAGAGAGCACCGTGGTCTGCTGCCCTCTACCCCAAGTCTCCCCTGTTCTTGGAGACAAAGGGCAGAAGGAACAGGTGCTGCTGGCGTAACCTGTCGAGTTTGCAAACTCCTAGGATGGAGGTTAGGTGAACTGTTGGCAGAACACATTGGCTCTCCCTCTGTGAATCTCTCTCATCAGATAGGGGCCTATTGCACCTGCAATAAGCAGCACCCAGTCAGTGTGGGATGCACAAGCTCCATCCTGGTTCTATCTTCCTGCTGCCTCCACCCACCATGACACCATGTGACTCCTCTTTCACCTACAGGCCTGCACAACTTTTGACCCATTAAGCTGAACCCAGCCCAGCAGTCATGCATGGGAGCATACTAGGGACTCGCTAAACCTGTTTTTGCTGCCCACCTGAGACTACAAAAATTGGGGGGTGGGGAGATATGTTGTCAAGCACATTGCAAGCCACCTTATAGTTTTAGTGGGCTGAATTCAACTTGGCAGGTCACTCATTTTTCAGACTTGCCCAGTAGTAAATGGTGATTTCCTTCGCAGGGTTACTGCAAGAGTAAATTAAATGGGATCTGCAAAGTGTTTTGTATATTAAGAGTGATAACAGCAGTTACAAAGATGGTGCGGATCATTCGCAGAACAATTACTACTCTTCTTATATGGCATCTTCCTTAAAACCCAGCTGAAATCTCAAGTAACTCTGTTAATCATTGCAATTTTGTTTGCTCTTCCTTAAGGGAATGGCTCCAGTGACCATTTTTAAATAATGTTTAAAAATAATTACACAAAACCACTGGCTATTATCTGCCCCTGGATCCAAAAATGGTATTCTTGAATTGTTTGAATAAAAACATGCCTTCTCCCCTCAAAAGAGATGAGATTGGTTTATTTTTTTTCTTTAAAGAAGCTAAATGGGTAACAAAGAATTTGTTATTTAATGTGGCTCAGGAAATAATAGCCTGGTAACCTATTTATTGTGGATAAGAAGAAATGATGCCAAATGAAAGTGATATAACTGGATCCTACTATTCCTGACAACTTCCTAATCATTTGACCAGCATTTATTACATTGATGTAAAGTAATGATTTTCATGCCTTATATCACTAACTAAATGTGAATCGTTTTCACATTTATATGTGAAACTTCAGTGGAGTTTCTAGGAAATGTATCCAAAGCTGTTATTACACAAGCAGAATAAACTTCCACTTGCACAATGAAACTTCCTCCCCACCGCAGATCCTCAGCACTATGGGTGGAGCCAGGATTTTTTTTGGGGGGGAGACTTTGTCGGGGGAGTAGGACTTTTGTTAGGCAGGACAGAATCCATGTGATTGGTCAGTTATTGTTTTACTTGGAGGGGCAGCTGCTCCCCCACCTCTGCTTGGCTACACCCATGCTCAGCACCCTCAAAATCTGCTCCAGAGAATGGAAGGGGGGGGGGACTTTCCCAAATACATTATGGAGGTGCATAGGGTCTTAAGCAGAGGAAGAGGAAGTCACGTTGTATAAATGCATTGTTCTTTCCTTCAGTTCCTCCCTCGATACTTTATTTTGTTTTAAGATATTTGCGAATTGAGATGTTTTAGGTTTGCATTTAAATGGTTCGAAATGTTTTGAGATGCAAACTTATATAAATAGGGTTCTTTTTTAAAAAAAGAAAAATAAATATTGTTCATTGCCCAACTAAGTTAAGCATTTTTCACTTAGATTTATTTCAATGGGAGAATTAAGCTTAGGTGCAACTCTTTCCCATTAGAAACCGTGGGAGACTGAAATGTTCAACTCTGGTTGGATTGCACCCATTTGTGCTCGGAGTACAGAGGTAAAGTTCTAATTAGATTTGTCAACTGCAGAGCATCAATCAGCAGAACCAATAAAAACCTTAATTTGGGGCAGGAAAGAAGCACAAATGTCACACTGCAACCAACTGCATTCCATCACAATAATGAAGACAGATTGATGCTTGAAGAAATGTACTTTATCAATTGTGAAGAAAGCTTTGTGGTTGATTGTCTACAGCGTGCCAGATTTTGCATTTTTATTGTTGCCACAGGCTTCGTTTTGCGCAGGACTAGAACCAGCTGATAGAAATTGCAGAGAAGCAGATTTAGGATAAACACTAGGAGAAGCTTCCTAGTAGTAAGAGCTCTTAGATAGTGGAAACATGGCTGGTGCAAAAGGTTGCACTGCCAGGTCCTCCTCCTCCTCCCATCACCCTCTCCTCTGCCTCTTCCCCATCATTGTTGCTTCCTCACTACCCCTCCTCCTCCTATGCTCCATTCTCCCCCACGGCCACTCATCTTGCCGCCACATTATTGTGGTGGTGGCACTGGCAGTTTTCCTGCCTTCCCCTTTGCCTCCTCCCTACCCCACTCTGAGGAAGGACCATGGAGCTCCTTGAGAGCCAGTATGGTGTAGTGGTTAAGAGCGGTAGACTCATAATCTGGGGAACCGGGTTCGCGTCTCCGCTCCTCCACATGCAGCTGCTGGGTGACCTTGGGCTAGTCATGCTTCTTTGAAGTCTCTCAGCCCCACTCACCTCACAGAGTGTTTGTTGTGGGGAGAAAGGGAAAGGAGAATGTTAGCCGCTTTGAGACTCCTTAAAGGGAGTGAAAGGCGGGATATCAAATCCAAAGCTCTTCTTCCTTCCTCAGAGCAAGGCATTCTGGGTGAGGTGTCTAGGAGACTGCCTGCGCTGCCACCGGTACTGCAACAAGCTGAGTAAATGCTGCTCAAACTTTTAAAAGTTTGAAGTGACTCATTGTAAACATCTTTTTCTAGCTGCAGCAAACTACAACAGTGGCACTTGCCAGGCCCAGAATGCCTCAGTCAGAGAAACAACACTCAGAATGAGGCAAGGAGAAAGAAAATGTGGAGAGCAATATAATAATAATAATAATAATAATAATAATAATAATAATAATAATTTATTATTTATACCCCGCCCATCTGGCTGGGCTTCCCCAGCCACTCTGGGCAGCTTCCAACAAAATATTAAAATACCGTAATACATCAAACATTAAAAGCTTCCCTAAACAGGGCTGCCTTCAGATGTCTTCTAAAAGTCTGGTAGTTGTTGTTCTCTTTGACATCTGGTGGGAGGGTGTTCCACAGGGTGGGCGCCACTACCGAGAAGGCCCTCTGCCTGGTTCCCTGTAACCTGGCCTCTCGCAATGAGGGAACCGCCAGAAGGCCCTCGGCACTGGACCTCAGTGTCCGGTAGAACGATGAGGGTGGAGACGCTCCTTCAGATATACTGGGCCGAGGCCATTTAGGGCTTTAAAGGTCAGCACCAACACTTTGAATTGTGCTCGGGAACTGAATGGGGTGGCTGGGAGCACAAGCAGGGCCAGAAGGGTGACAAGGCAAGTAAGTGGAGAGGGGTTGCCACATCACCATCCTCTCCACCTGCTATACAAGACAAATGTCTTCTTAGCTTGCCTTGTTATGGCACTGGCCTTGAGTGAAGCGGACTGCCTCAGGAGGTGGCGGGCTCTTGTTCTCTGGAGGTATTCAAGCCAAGGGTAGCTAGGTGTCAAGTAGGCATCCTGAACTGTAATCTCTGGCTTGAGCAGGGAGTTGACCTCCATGGTCGCTTCCAACTCTAATTATTTTATGATTCTGTGATTGTGAGATTGTGTCTAATCTGGTGCAAACATAGAAAAATATGCAAGTAGGCAACAGAAAACATGGCAATCTATGTCTGGCTACTTTGGTCAGCTTTCCAATTCAACTGAAAGCCAGCATTTCGGTATTCCCATCGCTTCTATAGCTTCTAGCTGAATGCTTCTTTTTCAGAAATTGTAGTTGATAAAGTTGACAGGGCAATGAGAAAGTGAGAAATGTTATTAATATATGTACCACCGCAAGACACTGTCAGGTTAAATACTGGAGCATAATCTGGGAAGGATTTATTTTAATCTTTTTCCTTTAACTTCAGTAAGGATGTTTCTGAAAGGTTCTTGTTTAACCTTCTCTAAATGTTATTAAAGAACAAAATATACAGCTAAAAACTGCTTATGATTGCAATAAGTTCCACCCTTTTTTCGGAAAATTGGGAACAGAAAATGTTAATCTACAAACAAAAATTATGTAGATAAACTTTTTCAAAAACAAAAACCACCCTGAATCAAATGTAATGCTGTAAAAAATAATAATAATGAAATGAAGATACATTTGGTTTAATGCTGTATTTAATTTCCATAACTTACAGTACTGTTCATATGGAAATCTGGAGTTTAAAATGGGTAAGATTCTTAACCTGTCAGTGTCCCTCTAGGTGAAAGCAAAAGCCCCATGTACATTATAAGCCCTGCATCATGTGAGTGTCTGTGATTATATGAAAGCCATTATTAGAGAGGAACAAGCCCTGTTTTAAAAGGCTCAAAGCCCCAGCAGTGGTGATACTCACGTTGGCATTGGCCCCATGAGTGGCGAGCCCAGCCCCAGCAGCAGTCGACTCTGCTTCCAAAACGGCACAATCCAGTCGTGGAAAGTATTTGCCTGGGCCACCTGCACCAACGCCAAAAATAAATTTGGAAAAGAATGAACATGAGGACACATGGTTGCAAGGAGTCCAGCAGCTCATCTAGCCTAGTCCTGCTGCCCTGTGACACAATATTGACATTCTATACTTATAGGATTCTTGACAAAAGGCCTCTAAAACCTTTGGACTGAAAATTTCCACTGGAGACAGTTACTGTCTTCCTTAACAACTCACTCCAGTACACTGAACTGCACCTGTTACTTTAAAGCAGGATTCGGGTGTATTCAGACACACAAGTTCGTGATGGTGCATCTGCAAGACATTACTTGATATCACAGCTATCACTTGATGATTATGCAAATATAGCATCATAACAGAACTTTCCATCTTTCCCATGTCAACTCAGAGGCAGTATTTTTCATTGCAGTATGTTCGTTCAGTTGCCAGCTGTCAGGTGCCAGCAGGGGGGGAAATCAGTGACGCGCACGCAGGTGTGAGACAGGCTACAGGAAAGTTTTGCAAAGGTTAAGATTAATGGACCTTCCTGCCAACTGAAATCTTTTTCAGAAGCCATTGTTCCTTGTCCTGTCCTCAAAAGGTAAAGTGCACCCTTGTTTTATCTCTTCATGCTTCTATGTAGATATTTTGGTTAACTAAAATACCCTCCTTTATCATCTCTTCTTCGCTTAACATAACCCATTTCCTAAGTGTTGCATCATAAGAAACATACCTTTATCATGCTTTTAGTTTTCCTTTTAGGTTAGATTCACACAATAACTACCCTGACAAGGAGGCTTCTCAAAATCCAAAGCATGGGGAAACTACCATATGGCCACATGCCCTAAAATCAAAAATATTGCAAAGCATTTCCTGGTGGTTGTGATGGTGCCATGAAATCTTCAGAGCCAATGGAACTCCTACAGACAGAACTGCTCACTTGTATGGGACAGCCTTTGCAAGGTCTGAATTGTAAACAACCACCCTCTTCCTCCATAATGTTTAGAAGGTTTTACTATCCCAAACCCTTGTATCCCACCATGAATAGCCATCCATCCCTCTGTTCTGTTTGTTCTATGCTTGTCTCTTCTGCTCCATGTTTTTTCATGAAACCATGGGTAGTCGCAGTGTGATGGGCCACGGTTCCAGCACCCCCTTAGCTTTGGGTGGAGGGATTCTGAAGGCTCTGTATAACCCACCACCAATGAGACTCAGGTCTTTGTTAGCTTGGACAACCGCTCTTACATTGCTCTCATACATTCTCATTTAGAAACACAGGAAGATTTCTTATACTGAGTCAGAACACAGATACAGCAGTTCTCCAGGGCTTCTTCTAGTCCTACCTGGAGATGCCATAGATTGAAACTGAGACCTTCTGCATGCAAAAGAGATGATCTACCACTAACCTATGGTCCTTCCCTTTCTTTCATGATACTGTGCTCAGTGGAACTTGTTATGCCCCACAGGGATATTACTAAAGTAATAAACTAGGTGTAGGGGACCTTTGGTCCTCCTGGTGCTGCTGAACTACAACTCCCATCAGCCCTAGCAATTATGGTCAATGGGCAAAGTTGATGGGAGTTGTAGTTCAGCAACATCTGGAGAGCTGATGACATCCCCACAGCTATGTACAAGTCCTGGCTATGATCTTAGGACCGACATCGATAAAACTTATACATATATACATGTAACTTTCCTATTCTCCTCCAAATCCATTTGAAGCACGTTCTAACTTCAGAAGATGATTTCCCCTGCTTCTTCCCCATCCTCAAGATATGGGAGGTGATTGAGCCTCTTGTGGGTTGCCCTGTACCTCTGGGGCTCTTGTGGCACCTTGGAATTACAACACAACTGCGACAATCTCCAGCTCTCCTCCCAAGTTTGAAGCAACTGAGGTGTGGAATTGTCCCCAACACCGTGCTGAATTTCAGAACAGCAGTGCAAGAACCCAATAAAAATACTACCCTAGGGGAATAGATGGAATCCTGGTGACCACAAATGTTGGGTTGACTATCATGAACAAGTGGAATTTGTGGACCCTGACACTACACTGCAATGCACAATGAGGTAGGAATAAAACATACTTTATTGGAGCAAAGTGTCCATATGAGATAAATGTCAACTGCTAAACAAATTGAGAAAAGCACAGTTAAAGGAAAGACCTTTTCATGCAAGATCCTGTTTAGTCTTTTCTACATTCTGCATGACCTACTCCCTAATTTGCATCAAAGTTTTTCATCACATTTTGACATATTATAGCTGTAGCAATTACACACACATTCCAGCTCTTCAGCGCTCATTTTCGCATTTCACTTATCTAGATTCATGTTTAAACTTGAGCTGCAGTCTTCTTGGTATACTGATTCACTGACTCTGTGCTCAAGACATCAACTTCTGACTTATTTAGCTTATAAAATAAGATTTGTATATTAAATGGGATTTTTTAAAATAAGCCATCCAGCAGATCCGTATGATTGTGAAGTAAAATGGATTATTGGGCACATAGCAAGAAGAAATTGCAGGAATTGCTGTTACTGCATTGGTTCTCATGCTACATTTACTAAATAGAAACTCAATGGCTGTGTTCAAACACAGTGCAAAACCACAGTTTAGCACTACGTAAATGAGCCTAGCCTCATTCTGGGCTCTCACACTCCTCCCTCCCCTTTCTGTACTGCTGGGATAAGAAGTTCAGAAGCTTTTGCTTTCTGTTTTAATTAATCACAGTTTGTCATTTCATCTGAACCGAGGATAGTCATTCAACATTAACTATGGCTGGCTTCCGAACAAGCCAATTTAAAACCATGGGTAGTTGAGATAGCTTGTTAAACCACAGTGAGTGTTAAAAACCAGTTAGGATGTAACAACAAATCGCAGTTAATTAAAAGCAGAAATGAATGCTTCTGAACTTTTCCTCCCAGCTGTGCGGGAGGAGGAGAGAGAAGGGAATGTGCAAGCCTGAGAAAAGTTGAAGTCTTCTAGGCTCTTTCACACAACACTAAATCATGATATAACATTATATTCAAATACAGACAGTGCTGCATAAATATCCAAACCATGTAAAGAAATGCATGCATACATGAAAATAAGTTTCTGAATGTGTATTATTAGGAACAGCAAGCATAAATAAGATGCACATCCAAATGTGTGTTAGGAACTGCCCCTAGGTACACATCCAGCTACAGATTTCATCCATGCACACTTCATCACTTTCAGCTGGATGAGTATTCAGTTGGGTATGCATCTCCACACCACTGCATCTAGTCACAAGTAACTACCATTTTTACATATAAAAAGAACTCAATCAAAACAACTGCATAAGGTGGATTCGCACATGTGGCTTAAATAGTTGAACCTTAACTGTTGTTAGGTTCTGTGGTATTTCTTTTACAAAGAAAAAAAAAGGAAGAAGCATTTCCAGTCAATCATTCTACCACACAGATCTGCAACCTTTAGTAAAAACCCTCCATACTGCTTAAAAGGATGAAAGACAACTGAGCTACCCCTGGCAGTGAGCCAGTGTGGTGTAGTGGTTAAGAGCAGTAGACTCGTAATCTGGTGAACCGGGTTCGCATCTCCGCTCCTCCACATGCAGCTGCTGGGTGACCTTGGGCTAGTCATGCTTCTTTGAAGTCTCTCAGCCCCACTCACCTCACAGAGTTGGGGAGGAAGGGAAAGGAGAATGTTAGCCGCTTTGAGACTCCTTCAGGTAGTGATAAAGCGGGATATCAAATCCAAACTCTTCTTCTGGCAGAGGCAGATTTAGGGCAGCGTGAGCATCTTATTGGTGCCCCCCATTTAGTTCAATGTCATTTTATTACATGCTATTTATATCATTGCTGTATTGCTATAAACATGTTTATTGCTAGCCAGCTTACGATGGCTTGCTTCAAAATGCAGGGTAGAAATAATACAAAGTACCTCCATATGTGCAAGCTTCTCCAAATTAGGTGCAGTTGCACATGCAAATTTCAGATACTGTGAAAGCCACAGGAGCTCATTACATTGACTGCAAACTATATACAAAAAGGGTTGGCTACACCTCACTATCCCCAGGTGTCTTCATAAATTCCTTAAGAAAAAGACACTGTGTCAGTTTGCAGACTTTCGTCATTTCCAGTCAATGAATGAGGCAAATTTCCAGGTGTGCCTTTTTTCCTTGGCTTGGGGGATACCAGAGAACATTAAACAGATTCCACTGGAAACTAACACCTCCCAGTCAATTTGCTTGCCACTGCCATGTGCACCATGGCATCTAAAAAGGAAACTGTTTTGTAACAGTCATCAATTCACCACAAATTTCAAATTGAGATGGCTTTATATACAAAATACACAATAGCCATGATCTACCTGATAAATCACACAGAGATTATTGGCTATTTTGCATGGAAGTAGCAACTGAGTAATAAAGTTATAAAGAACTCTGGGTTGCCCAAACCTGTCAAAGCTTGTCTATCTCACATCTCCACACAAGTGAAGTATGTACATTCCATGAGGGAATGCAAGCTAACCCTACATTTCACAGCTTTTCTATTTCCTACTTTAGATACCTGTTTTGCAGCTACACAAGTATGTCTGGAAAACACACACACACACACGCACACACACACACACACACACACACACGTACTTGGGGTATTATGAATATTTGCAGACTTGATGTTGGTTGTACAATTCACCTAAGGGATGTCCCTTCTCTGCACCATGTAAATATATATATACATAAATGAGTTTTGGAGGTTTCAGCTATTCAGTTTTGACAATCTGCACAATTCTGCATAAATAAAGGGGAAATGGTTGCCAATGCACACACAGCAATGTACTTTATTCTGAAGTTCTTGTTGATATGTTTCCCTTTTGTGAGATGTGTCAAAAGTATCGTGGAAAAAGAAATCCATGGAATGCAGCCAACATCCATTGATATGACTGCCACACACCCTTGTCTTCTTCCTGTCAATTAATCCAGAGCAATTTTCCTTTGGTTTCATATGCAGTACAATTCCTCATCCAGATTAGAACCCCCAACTAAATCGTTGCCACCTGCTCTAAGAAAGTAATAGGAATCCACCCTTTTAGTTGACCTTACAGTTAAAAGCCCATAAGGAAGAATCAGTCTAGATTAGGAGTTGAATTGTGCACACACTTACTCAAAGGCAAGTTCCGGAGAACAAAAATGGAAGTTATTTTCAAATAAAACACACCTAGATTGTGTTTAACATAATCAATACTCCAGTATTATAAATGATATGCTCTGATAAATAAGCAGGATTGAAAACAACCCATTCCTACAAATGCAGCCCCCCAGGCCAAGAAAACTGCTGTAGTGACACTGACAGTGAAATCCTAGCTACGTCTACTCAGAAGTAATTCAACGGCTCTTATTCCCAGGCAAGTGGGCTTCAGATTGCAGCCTAAATTGTGCACCAGAAGTCCCCGATTTGACTCATTCCTCCGTGAAACAAGCCATCTCTATGTGTGTCAATGTCCCGTATTTGCAACAAGGAGACACTGACCTGCCTCGTAGGATTGTTGTAGTCCTTGTTATTAGTTACTGCATGGGGAAAAGGGGAACAAACTAACCCTCCCCTTCCCTTATTTCTACGGATTATGCTCCTGTGCCCTCTGCAGTTGGGGTTTGCAGGTGCGTCTGCCGCGTGTGTTTTTTCCCGAGTGCCGAGCGCGCGCCAAGCGCCAGATCTGTCCCTTGCACACTCCGGAAAAAGCCCTGACCTCTCGGGCAAGCGTGGGGCGAATGTGTCACGACGACGAGTCTCCCCGGCTGGCAAGTTGGGACTCCCAGGTTCCCCAGAGGAGCCTGAGCCCGCCCGCCCGCCCGCCGCCCTGGGTCTTTCTCGCCTCGCCTCCCCATCCATCTACCCACCCGTCGGTCCAGTGTCCAAAGTGTCCAAAGTCTGCCCTTACCTTCCGTCGAAGTCCCCTAAAGCCTCCAGGTAGAGCCAGGACAGAATGATTAACCTCAGGGATAAATCCATGGTCGGGAAGGGAAGACAGACAGAGAGAGAGAGAGAGAGAGAGAGAGAGAGAGAGAAGGAGGGAGGAGAGTAGCCTCGGCGCGTCTCTAGCAATAGAAACGACGGTAGCAGGTTGGGGAGGGATGCGAGGCGGCGAGGGCGAAGGCGCACGGATTCCTTCTCCTCTCGGAGGCGCTCCCAGCCAAGCGCGCGCTGTAAACTGAACTCCGGGTGCCCTCGGGGCTGTTGCTAATCCTGGCTGGCGGAGGGATGGGCGGAAGAAGAGAGAGAAGTCCACGAGCAGCAGCAGCAACAGGAGGAGGGAGCCCCCTTCTCTCTCTCTCTTGCGTCCCTGCCTTTCTCTCACTCGCTTCCTCCCTCCCTCTTCCTAAAACGAAGGAGACGCTGCGCTCTGAAGGCGGCGCTGCCGCTCACCAACGAAAGAGGCGCACGCGAGCGCAACCTCGCCACCTTCCCCCGCGGCTCTTTCTCCTTTGGCAGCGGGGAAGAGGAGCGCAGGCTGGGAGGCGGAACTTATTTGTTTCTTTTACTTATTCCTCCCCCCTCACCCCACCATTCATTAAATCTCTGTCCTTCCTTGCCTCTCACCAGACAGTGATAAAGCACCTACAAACATCCAGCAATTAAAACCATTCGAAACCATCTCCATCTATAAAAACAATTGCAGATGCAGACTTCTCAGCACCGCAATGGAGAACTTATTTTACCAAACAGGGACCATTTTGGAACCCTGTTATCGTTTCGTCCGCAGCAGCACCACCACCACTGTATGCTATGCAAGAACTCCATAAATATATTATAAAAGCAAAACAACACCTCAAAACACATTTTGAGTCATAGAATCATAGAATTGTGGAGCTGGAAGGGATCCTGAGGATCATCTAGCCCAGGACTACAATCATTTATGTCGAAACAAAATAAAAAAATTTCTTCCAGACCAACTAAGTTAGTTATTGGTATGAACTTTCGTGTGCATGCACGCTTCTTCTTCTTAGACCAATTGCAGTCGTTAACAGTCGTCAACAGGTTTACCACACCTATCAGCCAATCACCCATTCCCACCACCCTTCTGAGTAATACCCCTCCCCACCCTCTCACTATATATAAGGATCTGGTGACTTCTGTTTCAGTGTATCTGAAGAAGTGTGCATGCACACGAAAGCTCATACCAAGAACAAACTTAGTTGGTCTCTAAGGTGCTACTGAAAGGATTTATTTAATTTTGTTTCGACTACAGCAGACCAACACGGCTACCTACCTGCAACTAAATCTTTTATGTGTTTGACCTTATCAGGCACCCAATGAATCCCACCTGAAATTGGCTGGAAGGTGCCTGCAGCTAAGATGAGGTTCAAGACTGTAAGGAGGCCAGCTGTTAAAAAAACCAAAACCAAAAAGCCAACTCTGCTAGGACAAAGCCCCTTGCATTGAATCTAAGCAGCTTTTTGAATCCCAAACATTGTCTTTTGAACCCCAGACACTTGATACTGGTATCCTTGTCCTTTTGATATTGTATTGCTGCTTTATCTCTTGTAAAATAGGTTACAGAAATGGATGTTGTGGTATTGCAAGATACTTTTTAAGTAAGCATGGAACATGCAAACATGCAACATCCATGGGTTTTGCTGCTGTCGTTAGTAAAGGGGTTTAGAGCAGGAACCACCAACTTTTTGCATTTTGAATTTGAGAGAGTGCTGGGTGTGCCATTCACAAAATAACTGAAGGTGGTTATCGTTCACATAGCAGAACATTAGAGAGCCATCCCCTAAGAACCTTATGCTTACCATGGGAAGTCACCTGTGTCCTGATTCTGGAGATCACACACTGATGTCACACACACACCACAAACACAATGGTGCTTTTGCTGTCCAATAGCAATGGGTACCTGCAGAAATATACTAGGTGGCTCACAACATCCAGTCTACTGGAAGGAATTTTTTTGTTTTGACTATGGCAGACCAACACGGCTACCTATCTGTAACTGGAACATCCAGTCTTATTTCACAGAAATCCTTTAAAAGCTACCCACACATTTTGCCCTGTAACTTCCTATCTAGGAATAGAGATTTGGTTTAAAAAATAAAATAAAATAAAACTCAAGTCTGGGGCACCTGCCCTGGGTCAGAGGTGAAAGCATTCACTGGAACAAGGTTGCTGACCCCTGGTTTAGAGAAAGAAGCATCTAAAGGGAAAAGAATGCAGAAATGAAGTGTTCAGCCAAATAGCAAAGGGCAGATAACTCCTTGAAAAAAATGTAACTGGCTAAATTCTAGTACAGCTTTTCCATGTGGGGAAGCACATGCGTATATGCACAAAGGACCATGCAGATGCTTTGTGAGTAATAGTGTCCTATCATAATCACCTACAACCCAGAGTTCTGCCCAATCTGTGCTTGGTTACCCTGCCATAAACAGGGCACAAATTTTCATGGGTGTGGTGGTGGCAGCAGTGGAGATTGTATGGCTCCATCAAGGTTGGCACATGCCAACTTATGAATTCATAATTCAGACTTATGCACTTTATGGTGTGTGTGTGTGAGATGCATTGTGTTTTACTACAGCTTCCACTGACCAAACCTTTTGGAGGTGGGACTGTGAAATCATGACTGCTCACACCTATGTAGTTGCAGACTGCATAACTTGGGAGAACCACTTTGTACACAACCTGCGTTGTTATGTATGTGGGTCTTCCCAATGACACAGCTGTAGTCTACCCTATTAGTGTTTGGCCCAGCCTACATGCCTTGCCTTTGCGTGGACACTGCATGGGTCCTGTGAGATGGGTGGTTGAGCCTGTATATACATTCTAGTTAGAACTAATGGAAATGGGGTGAAGAGGCAGTCGGCATACAATGCTTGGAAGCAGTACACATCAAATTGCTAGATGTTGTGGGTCTATGTTTTGATGCCATGGCTGCTTTAGTTGGGATTCCTGCACTGCGGGGCATTGGTCTTGATGACCCACAGCGTCTCTTCCAAATCTACAATT
Organism: Podarcis pityusensis; assembly: GCF_964106645.2. NCBI lineage: Eukaryota > Metazoa > Chordata > Lepidosauria > Squamata > Lacertidae > Podarcis > Podarcis pityusensis. Next base: position 54,824,305 of record NC_138034.1, read on the forward strand.
CTATGATCACCTTCATGCCTTACCTGTGAACTTATATAGCAGGGATGCAGAATCTGCCACCTTCTGGATGTTGTTGGACTTCAGCTCTCATCATCACTGATAACTAGCTATGCTGGTTGGGGCTGGTGAGAGTTGGGAGTCCAACATTTGGAGGGCCACAGGTTCCCCATCCATTATGCAAGCAGCCAATCAGACAGCATTGATGAACTAGTTGTATGTCGTGTTGATTCAGCAAGGCAATTCATAATACTCTCATGAGTATCCCCTCTGTGTCTTATGCCAGAGTGTGTGCTTTGCTTCATCAATGCAAGAGAACAGGATCAAAGACCCTCCCTTGTGGTTGACTTTTCACCCATTGATGCATTTTAGGAAAATAAGTTGAGAGCTCTGATCCTGGATCCCCCAGATATTGTGTAGCTTGAGCTTAAATAAATTTGGTGGGGTCATCTCATCCGTCTTCATAATGCATAGTTGTGGCACTGAACATGATACCAGAATGCAAGTTAGAAGCTAATAATAAAAAGAAAGGGGGAAAATGCTTTGAAAGCCACTTACCAATCTGAAAATATATCCATGGAATGCTTTGCTAACACACCCTAAACCATGACCTCGGTTTGAACACGAGTATCATATGGAAAAAAATAAACAAACCACAAAGCACATAGTTGAGCAGATAAAATTACAAACTGTGTGGATTGGGAAACCATGCAAGAATTTAAACACAAGCTCTAGTTGTTGATGCATTATGGCAAACAAACATAGAAAATGCCAAATAAAGGGATTCTGAAATTATGTTGCACTGTGATTCCAGCAAGTTGGGTCAGAGTGAGGCGATTTAAAGCATCACAAACCTTGCATGTCTTGCATACTGTAAGATTTTCATCAGTTCGTTTTAGTAAATACACAACACAGAATGACTAATAAAACATGGCTTTTAGGAAAGGCTTGGGTTTTTCTAATCCCAGAGAGAAATGAATCCAGGCAGAAATATGTAGGATCATGCACTCTTGGGAGGAAATACACATCGAAGGCACTGCAGCAAGCAAACAAATCAAATTCAGTGGTGACACTGGCAAATATTCCTCTTGGCTCCTTGTTCACATGCCAAGTTGGAATGAGTTAAAGCAGGCAAAGGAAACAAGCATACCAGAGACAAAAAGTGTGGCAAGATAAAGCAAGCTGATTTCTTGCCCAGAGACAGTGAGCTGTGTCCAGGGTCTTACTGGCTGTGTGTATACACATCAGGTGGTGTCCACAGCAAATCCTCTACTTAACATTCCAATGTTAAATTGCTCTTGCATAGCACGGAATATCTGTAAAATATTCTACCATGTCTAATTTACCAAAGGACTTCCACTGTGCACCCGGACCTGATTTTCTACAGCCATGTTGGTCACAGCTGCTGGCTGTTCTCCAAACTTGTCACTTTTGAAATGTCATTACCAGTGCATGTGAGCTATCTGTCAGTCTGTTTACTTAGCCATCTGCTTCTCTCTCTCCCTTCCACTGAGTACCTGAGCTGTGACTGTGTTGACAGAGTTCAGAGTTCCCCCTACAGTTGATGCCAATCTCCCAACATTTTCCCTGTTTCTGCTAGGTGGCTGCTAGGTAGGATGAAGAGCCATTTGCCTTATCACATTTCTCTTTAGATGCTGGAAAGCTTTTGGACACACGTTCGTAATTTATACACTGTTAACGGAGTAGACCTGCAGGAAAGAGGACAAAATGATACATTGCTTGTTATCACCCTTGTACCAAACTTTAAATATGTTGTCGCTTTTTCAGTTCTGATAGTACCATGCCACTAGGTTTACACATGTCCCAGATCAAATTCCCAACTGAATTCTTCTCGGTTTGAATCTTTCTGACCATGCTACTTCTAACTTGGGAGTTGTGATCCATTAGTTTTAATATTTGGGAATCAGTTTTTTAAGCTGACGATACTAAATTGTTCAGGGTGGTTAAAAGAAAAAGGTGTTACAAAGAGCCCCCAAATGAGTTTTCGAAACTGAGCAGACAGTAAAATGACAAAAGAAATTCCATGTAAACAAGTATAAAGTGATGCATTCTTGGGGACTGAATTATCTTTAATATCTTTCATTTCATTTCATATTACAAAGGCACATCCAAACATCTCCAGAAACAACAAAGTGTGTCTTCAGCCCTCAACTTCACTTTTTTAGCTTTCGCTGATAAAAACTGGGGCCTTCGTATTAAGCTCCTGCTGATTGGTTGAGAAATTAAACTGATAATGCTTGTAAATTCAATACACTCTTACCTAAGAGTAAGCTTCATTGAACACAGTGGGGCCTACTTCTGAGTGAATATGCATAGGATTGAGTTGCAAGGCTTCAGTTCTATGCAATTTGGAGTAAGCCCCATAAATACAGTGGAACTGTAGGAATGCCATATAAAACTTCTAGACTTGCAAACACCCAAACAAACAGATCTGGCTTAGGGCCAGGTGAAATGTTGCATGACAGATGCAGCTATCACAACTGTCTTCTGATATTTTTCTTCCTTTTTGCAGTGAAGCCACAAGAGGCTGCAGTCTTGAGCGAAACGGTTTCTGGGTATGGTGAGCTCAATGGGTCCTTTTCCAATTGTGTTGGGCTGTGTGTGTTGAACTGAAAACCAACTGAAGGGGAAGGTTTAAGCAGGCTCTCTTTCACCATTCCTCCACTTAAGGCTGTCGCTTCCTGTCCCCGCCTTTCATTTAATGATAATGAAAATAAGAAATAATTGGGAGATTGTTACTCACATCTGCCATGTGATGTCTAGTTTGGCTTTAAACCAATGACTATTTGCTCCATATTTTCACTGCCAGGTTAGTTTCCCCACTCTGTCACATTATATGCAACATACGTCATAGTATGGCTTAAAACCATACTAAATAAGTGCTGCTGTGTTCCGCTCTGCCGTAGTCATCTATTAAATACAGAAACTCTTATCTCCACTTTTGCAGATAAGGGTTTGGTTATGAACAGAGTGCTATGAACATGGCTTGTTTACTATAGTTTTGATCCATTTCCTCTGATGAAACACCTCTGAGAGTGTGTAGGACCTTTGATTTTGCTTATATTTATTTTGTCAATTTTACTCTGGTATACTTGGTCCAAGCAAAGGCTCCTCCAGTGGCTTACTATGTTTTTCCTTCCTCTTAAATCATACACATGGCTGGGGGCATTAAAACATGCAACATCTAAACAAATGAAGTGGAGCAACATTGAGAATGCTAATATTTTATAACTGTAGACGGAACACTTTATCATCCAAGGATAATAGAAGCAAATTGCTTTCTTAAAAAGCAAATGTTTTGCTAATTTGCTGAAGATGCCCAGTGTGATGGGTAAGAGCACCTTCCTGGGAAAATAATTGCTAAGTGTGAGTGCCAGGACACAGGAGCTCCAAGATTTTACTGCTCACATTTGTGCTTCCACATATTAAGGAACTAGCAACAGGGCATTCTTTGATGCTCCTTGGCCATTTCCCATATCCCTTAAAAATCTGATATTCAAAGACCCCCTTCATATTTGCATAGTTTGCAAGATCTGGTATTCAAAGAACCCTTTGTACTTTACATCTTGCAATGCTTACAAACGACTGTGTGAAGAATTACTTGGAAAAGTAAGGTCAGACAATTAACTAGAAGTGAAGTAATTCTAATACTAAGAGGACTCTGTCCAGAAGCTGTGCTGCCCAAGGGGACAAACCAATTGTGCATTCTTTGCTCTGAAAACATCTACGGTGGTACCTCGGGTTAAGTACTTAATTCGTTCTGGAGGTCCATTCTTAACCTGAAACTGTTCTTAACCTGAAGCACCACTTTAGCTAATGGGGCCTCCTGCTGCCGCTGCACCGCTGGGGCACGATTTCTGTTCTCATCTTGAAGTTCTTAACCTGAGGTAATATTTCTGGGTTAGCGGAGTCTGTAACCTGAAGCGTATGTAACCTGAAGTGTATGTAACCCGAGGTACCACTACCAGATAACTTGATCATTAATATTTTTTTATGGGTTGATCAGTTCTATATCCAGCAGGATAAAAAATTTAAACACAACAATAATGTGCATTGGACATGCATTTATATCTCAGAAACACAACAGTGAATCGAAAATTGCTGAGATTAAAGACAGCAAGCACAAGAGAAACCTGGTAGGAAATAACATGCTGAAATGTTATAGCAACAGCAGCCACCATCTTCTGTGCATTACTAAAAACTGTGCAAAAAGAAGGGGCAAAATATCAGATCTCATTAGATGGTGAGAAGTCCTTAAAATGAAGTGTGATTTCTATAGGCTTGTTTAATAAATTTAAGAAAATGCATACAGGTCTTGCCTTTATGTTCCTTGCCTATATACAAAAAAGCAACCGATGAATCATTCAAAAATAAATACTTTTACTGCACAACCACAGCACTGCTTATTTATTAATTTATTTCATAAAATTTATGCCCCACTTGATTGTAAAAAAACACACCTGAAAGTGGTTTACAAAAAAAGTAAAGCAATAAAAATCAAGAAAAATTTACAACCATACTTAAAAGATACAAAAGTTAAAATACTAAAACAGATTAAAATTACCTTAACTTTCTAAACATCTGGGTAGGCTTGTCTAAACAAGAATGTTTTTAGCAGGCACCAAAGAGAGTACAGTGAAGCTGCCTACTTGATATCAATAGGCAGGGAGTTCCAAAGTGTAGGTGCTTCCAAATGCAGAATGGGCTTGGAAGGAGCTGTGGCAATGGAAATGGAAAATGAAAAGACAAAAGGAAACTATAAAGCTAAACCAAGGATTATGCTCCTTAATGAGTTCTACAGTTAATTAAGTCAGAGAAAGTCCTCTAAATTGCTGTTGTGGCAAGTCGGCATAAGATCATGAGAAGAACCTGTTGGCTCAGGCCCATCAAGTCCAGTATTCTGTTCTCAGAAGCATACTGTCTCTATGAGCAAAGCCTAATGGGCAGTAACCAATGACAAGACCTATCCTCCATGAATTTGTCTAATCTTCTTTTAAAACCATCCAAGTTGGTGGCCGTTACTGCCTCTTGTGAGAGTGAATTGTCCACACTTCTGCTTGTCCTGTGCCTAGAAAGCAGAGGTTTGAGTGGTCCAAGCATGCCGCCCCCCCTTGCCTCACTCATTTCCCAAGGAAAACCCACTCTTTAGCTCTAAATCAGAGCAAACATCAGTCCAGAGAAAACCTGAATTGCCGGTTTGCTCCAACTGAAAGCTAAAGAGTGGTTTTCTCCAGGTGAAAGCAGCGAGACTAGAGGAATTGTGGATAAGCCCCAAGTGCTGCATGAAAAAGTACTTTCTTTTGTCTGTTCTGAATCTTCCAACATTCTAACTCACTGAGTGTCTCCCAGTGTTATGGGAGAAGAAGAAAAACCTTTATTGTCCACATTCTTAGCATGGTTGCAGAATAAGCATGTTACTAGATTTTAATGATGAGAGTTGAGTTCTGTAGTTGGGTACCCTTGTTAGTATAGTCAAAGTCTGAGTACAAAAATACTTGCAAAATCTGTTTTCGAACATGCAAGATCTATCTTCATAGAAAAGGAAATGAAATCACCTTGCCAGTGATGAAGTTTTTTTAAAAAAAAACCTTTATTGGCATTACTGTGGGGGCAGATGGACATTTTGGGATATTCCTGCTCTGAGAACCAGCTGTCATTTAATCACACATTTCAAGGAGGATTTAGGAAGCTTTGCAAGCAGCCCCACTGCCAACCCCTTTCCTCTCTGCTTCCTTATTTTGGAGACAATGGATTCAAGATGTGCACTGTCTGCTTCACAGCTGCAGTTTGTATCTCCAAAATGTTACTGGACTTTGATCACAAGGAGTGATTATTAATTCAAATTGATCAGAAAAGCCCTTTGAACTAAATTGGGACACCCACTATCAAGTTGTTCTTTGGGGAACATGTCTCTGGTTCCATTGATATCACTTGCGCAGAGTAGTTGCATTTTTCCACTCCCCAAGCCCGGTCCAGATCCACCAGTCCCATGCAGTGTTTACCTAAAAATAAGAACAAGTAACATATACACTTTCTCATAATTATTGTAATACTACAAATGCAAATGTACATTTCAGCATCAACACCCACTGATGAAAACGGGTATCCTAGCATCAATTGTAACAATAGTGAATACGGTCATTTCAGTATCAGTCATTAACAGTAGTGGTGCCAGTATATATTTTGCAGTGTCTCAGACCTTTGTTTTGCTTATTAATGCAACTTGGGATAATTTCCTAATCTGGTTATTTCTAATACAGCTGAAATGTCTCTTTATAGCAGGTGTAGGGAACATTTGGCCCTCCTTATGTTGAGGAACATCACCTTGCCAACAAAGGTCCATATAGTTAAAGCTATGGTTTTCCCAGTAGTGATGTATGGAAGTGAGAGCTGGACCATAAAGAAGGCTGATCGCCGAAGAATTGATGCTTTTGAATTATGGTGCTGGAGGAGACTCTTGAGAGTCCCATGGACTGCAAGAAGATCAAACGTATCCATTCTTAAGGAAATCAGCCCTGAGTGCTCACTGGAAGGACAGATCGTGAAGCTGAGGCACCAATACTTTGGCCACCTCATGAGAAGAGAAGACTCCTTGGAAAAGACCCTGATGTTGGGAAAGATGGCGGGCACAAGGAGAAGGGGACGACAGAGGATGAGATGGTTGGACAGTGTTCTCGAAGCTACCAGCATGAGTTTGACCAAACTGCGAGAGGCAGTGGAAGACAGGAGTGCCTGGCGTGCTCTGGTCCATGGGGTCATGAAGAATCAGACATGACTAAACAACTAAACAACAACAAATGTTGAGGAACGACAACTCTCATCATTCATGGACATTGGCCATGCCTACTGGGGCTTATGGGAGTTGTAGTTCAGCCACTTCTAGAGGGCCAAAGGTTCCCCCCACCTGTTTTATAATATTTAGAGTAGAAAGATTAAGGGCTGATGTTTGCATACTAAGTTACGATAAATGAAAGATGTGTGGCTCAGTGTTAGAAGACATGCAGAAGTCCATGGATTCATCCCTGGCATTACCAATTAAAAATGACTTCTGGCTGAAACACAACTAGCCAGGGTGGACAATATTGACTAGAGCACTCATATTTAATTGCAAGAACGTTTTGTAATATTGTTGCTAATTAATATTCTTGCTGATAATCTGCACTGTTGCTGTTGTTGAACATTTGACTATTTTAAAACATTTTAAAATTTTATTTTTATATTTTAAAATAATACATTGTTAACATTTAACTCCAGAATGTTGAATACAATATGGGCAAAATATCCCATTATATTATGGATAAAATAAGCATGTCGAGTTACTGAAGAACTCTGAAATACGAAAGAAAAAATTAAATATGCCACCTCCCTTAAAATAATAGAATTGAATTTTTAAATGTCCTGATTCTGCATTTGTTTAAAGTGGACTTGTTACACATAACAGCATATATCTGCAACTTCTTATGTAGGTAGATTGTACTATCTTAACATCTAATACTGGAATCCTATACTCACTTGCTTGGGAGTAAGTCCCATTGAATTCAGCAAGCAGAAACACACTGGATTGTGCTGCAAGTTATTTTTATATGATTACTGGTAAGGAATGAGTAGCGGTGCAGTGGTAGAAAAGATATTTTTGTTGTATTGTTTTGTATTGTTTCATTTTGGGTTGAATTTTATTATTTCAGTCACAGACCAGTTCCAGACCACATACAATATCAAGGAAGTCATAGAACATGATAGGGATACATTTGAATTTGCAATTAGGTATAACAGGGACAATACAGATACAGCAACAGTTAAAAATACATAAATTAAAATTTAGTCACTAACATATAAGCTAAAATTATTATTTAAAACCTTAATCATTACGATAGCACAGCTTGTTCCCTAGGTTTTATGGCAATCACTCACAATTTGGCTACTCTTAATGTGATCTCAGGATCCTCATTTTGGGTTGGAACTTTAATTCAAAAACAATCATCTTTATAATAAACGAAGCAATGGTGGTGGTGACCATTTTAACTATGCAACCCTGTGTGTCTTTTTCAGAAAGAAGCACTATTGAATTCAATGAGGTTTACTCCCAAGTAAGCATGCTCAAAATTGCAAGCTAAATAGTACACCTTATGTAGAATCTCACTATCTGATTCTGCCTCTAACAGAGCATGTGGTTAGTGCTGATCTGATCTGACCTTTACCCTAGTCATTTGAAAACAAAACTTAATCCTCACCAACCACACGCCCATTAGCAAGTTTAAAAGGTGAAGAAAGATGACTGAAATGGAAGAGATTCTTTTAATGGAGCGAATAAGCCTGATGTCAAGTATATCTTCAGAAGAAACAAGGAGAAGAACAAAAATGCCAGTGAGAGATCATTTTTGTGGTTCACAAATGTCTGCTCTACCTACTTTATCTTTGAAAGGGGGGGGGGTAGAAGTACTATAGTGTCACAACATCAAATTTACCTGAAATGCTGAGTTGACACTCTGTGATTCATTTACAGCCATCCACTCCACCCTTCATTAAGTGATACATTTCCTTCCCACATCACCAAAGGGCTGGAAGAAATGCCCACTCCCATTTGGTGGAGTGGCACCTCTTGAACTCACAGCTGTGACCTTGTCAGCATGTTTTCCTTTCCAGATACAGGAGTGGCTTTAAAGTTTTGCCAGTTTTTGTGAAAAAATAGGTAAGATTATCTCAAGTCCTCAATGCTTCCTGTTGTACTCTTAGCAGCCACAGAAATGTTTACATCAAGGGTCAGCAAACTTTTTCAGCAGGGTCCACTGTCCCTCAGACCTTGTGGGGGGCAGGACTATATTTTTTGGGGGGGAAGAAAGAATTCCTATGCCCTACAAATAACCCAGAGATGCATTTTAAATAAAAGCACACATTCTACTCATGTGAAAACAACAGGCAGGTCCCACAAATAAGCCAGAGATGCAATTTAAATAAAAGGATACGTTCTACTCATGTAAAAACACGCTGATTCCCGGACTGTCTGCGGGCCGGATTTAGAAGGCGGTTGGGCCAGATCTGGCCGCCGGGCCTTAGTTTGCCTACCCATGGTTTAGATGCATAAACATTGTTTCTTTTTACTGCCTGTTATACATTGGGAGTGAATTTTGTATCCAAAACATGCAACAGTATCGAACCCTGTTTTGTCTATTTATCCCAAACACCTTGTCTTTATTTTTTGAAAATCAATGCCCCATTTACACGTCAACAAAATTCCCAGAGCAGCTTGCAAGAAAACATAACTCTAATATAAAAAACACTAACAAATTAGTAGAACTGATTAAAAAGGCAGAGAAGCCATTGAGTCTAAGAAAACAGCATAAAAACAAAAGGATATAAAGTGCCCGACCATGTTTTAAAAAGACCTTTATCTGGTGCTGAAAATAAAAGAGCTTTGGCATCAAGTAAAACTCCCAAGGGAATCCCTAGAATATCAGCTCACCCTATGCAAACCAATCTTACATATTCTGAAGACATTTGAACAGCTGTAAAAGAGAAACACAAGCTCAAAGCTTCCTTGGGCATATGGAACTAGCTCTGCAGTTGTGTGGATCCCAGCCAGCTACTCTTCCTGTTTTAAAAGGTTCCACTAGATCTATTGCCATCCTTTGCAAATGCGTCCTTGTTACTGTCCTTTTTTTGGCAAGAGGGACACTTTCATAAAAAGGGAGAAAACTTTCATAAAAGCCACCACCCTTTTCAGATTCTATTTATTTTGTTTCAAATACAGTGGTACCGGTTTACGAACTTAATCCGTTCTGGAAGTCCGTTCTTAAACCGAAACCGTTGTTAAACTGAGGCGCACTTTCCCTAATGAGGCCTCCCGCCACTGGTGCCCTTCCATTGTTTGGATTCCATTCTTAGACCAAGGTAAAGTTCTCAAACCGGGAAACTATTTCCAGTTTTGCGGAGTTTGTAAACCAAATTGTTCTTCAACCGGACTGTTCTTAAACTGAAGTACCACTGTATTTCTATCATGCTTTTTAAAGTTCCCCAGACTAAGGCTGCTAGAGTACTGGGCTTGCCTAAGGCCATTTATTTAGTTCATGGCTGATGTGAGATTTGAACGGGTGATTTTCCAGCTCTTGCACTATAGTAGCTCCCTTGCACTGTTACTAACAACCAATGGCATCAGAAAAAACATTAGCATGTTTCTCAAATTCTATCATCTCCTTTATTGGACTGTAACAGATGAATGTTCACTGTATCACTGTGTGATACTTTCAACCCCAGATTTAAACTGAGCTTCAACAAAGAAAACTATTTCACTGTATCTCTAAAGATACCTCCCTGTGTGTTCTGAGAAACCATCACTTTCATTACTTGTTGATAAGCATGCCACGGCAACCCATATATAGTAAGCTAAGCACATCACCAAGTAGAGTGTATGTAATCTACACAACAGCTGTTCTATGGAAAAGCGTACCTATTTGCCTGCGTTCAGGGGGAAGCTGGACAGCTGTCTGATCAGCAAATCGGCAAAGAATCATGTGCTCCTAGAATAGAAAAAACACACAGAGAGATAAATATTGCCAGCTTCTTCCATTACATTATTCCAAAGTAGCTACCATAGTAGCACATACTGGGAGACTGTGTACATATTGATTGGAGTTGCCTGTTTTGCTATGCAATATTATTCAGAACAGGTCCTTCTGGCATGACATCAGTTTTGGAAACCAATGAAAGGGATGCTAGTAGAGGGTATAAATTGAAGCATTCAAATTAGCCTAAGATGGCCCGGTATGACCTGTGTGGACTCTTTCAACACTGTAGTTAGATCCTTAAGCATCTATATCACGTCTGACCCGTGGAAGCTTTGTATCATGCAGCTTCACCAACACAGGCGAGATGGGAAACAGGCAAAGAAACTACTTCTTCATGCAGCACATACCATATTTTTCGCTCTATAAGACGCACTTTTCCCCTCCTCCCTTCTCCCTCCTCGAGGAAAAGCCCCCAAGAGCCGCAGACATGCTCCGCGTGCTCTTTAAAGGGAGCGCGGCTCTTGGGGGAGCCTTCATCCGGCTGCCCTGAAGAGGCTTCACCTGGCTATCCCAGAAGCCAGAACAGCAAGAGGCTATCCCAGAAGCCAGATCCCTCTTGCTGTTCTGGCTTCTGGGATTCAGAATATTTTTTTTTCTTGTTTTTCTCTTCCAAAAACTAGATGCATCTTATGGTCTGGTGCGTCTTATAGAGCGAAAAATGCGGTGGTTAAACTATGAAATTCACTTCCATTAATTGTAGTGGTGGTCAACAACTTGGACAATCTTGTGGAGGATAAGGCTTTGAGCCATGATGACTATGTTTTGTCTGTCTGTGCCTCTGAACACCAACAAGCGAGGAGAGACTTCTGTTCTGCTTGCAAGCTTCCCATAGGCATCTGGTCAGTCTCTATGAGATAAGAATGCTGGACTAGATGGGTCTTTAGCAAGGTTCATATTATGTTCCCAGTGTTTTGCTACTGTGGCACAACACCAGACTCACAACATTGCAGTGCCCAAAGAACGCTTGTACCCAGGCTTTTTTGTTTTCCTTTGTACAGCAAATCATAGAATTAGGCTACAAAATCTATCAATCTCACCTGGTGAACCACAATTAGGTTACGTTGATCACATTTTATGACCCACAGCGACAAGGTTTATAATATACTTTTACACACACTAGACCTTGGAGGTGATTATGCTTTTGATCGGGGGGGGGGGGGGGAATGCAAAAGGAAAGAAAAATGCCATAACAGTGCTTTGGCTGACAGCTGCACTAGCTTGGACAGCTGCAATTTCAAGTGCCAAGTCACAGCAATCAGAACCATTTCAGAGCTGTATATCTTGACAGAGCTGTTTGTAATGTTAGATGGAGATAAGTATGTGAGAACACAAAACACTTTCGGAAGGAATTTAGGTAATACCATTTACAAACGACATCCTCCCATTCTGCTTTTTTAAAACAACAGGGGTTTTAATTTTGCAGGATTTCTTGAATTTTTAGGTTTCCAAATTATGGTTGGATATTATACTCTTTGTTTTTGCTATTTATTTATTGCATTTTTAACCCCAACATTCTATAAGAAATGCCTAAGATGGCTAAAATCCAATTAAATAAATTAAGAAGGAAACAGGAATGTTGAAAATATGCCGAGTTATAGGGATTTAAAAATAAAATAGTCTTTTTGTTTAACAGAGAATATTTTTAGAAACTATGGGAAGGGTGCTATTCCTGTACCTTGACAAAACAACACCAACAAGGTATTTGGGATAGCTAACTTTTGGGGAGCTGTAGAGCACAGGATATGCAATATTCAGCTTCAGGAGAGGGAAAAGTGGAGAAATGGCAGGCAAGGTATGGGTTAAGCATCCTCTTATATGCGCCACTGCTTGTCCAATCAAAATCACCCTGGCCAAATTCTTTTTCCTTTAAAGGCTGTTTCCCATTATGTGTGTTCAGCCCTAATAGGTTTCAAACTGAATAGTCAGTTTCAAACTGAAATGTATGTATACTATTTCCCATGAGAAAAGAGAACTTGCTACAAATTGTTCTAAAAAGTCAGCAATGAGTTGAGTCTTCACTGTGGGATGCCACAGTTGCCATTTTGAATGGGGTGGGTGGGAATCATCAAGTCTCTATAATAACGCTTCGGTTTTACTTGACACTAATCCTTGAATTTCCCAGTGAAAGGAAACAGAAAATTAAGATGAACTATGGAGACAGTGACACAGTGTCTAGCCACCACATTCCAACTTTTGGCAACACATCAGTAACTGAAAATATATCAATCCAATATGCAAAGTTGTATATTATATAAAGCCTACAGAACCAAAAATATATAAATTTATACACTGAACTGAGATACCATCTGGTCTAGATCCTTGTAAATAATACAATACTGATTTTAGAGGGGCTTCTTAGCACAAGTTTTTTTCTTTAAAAAAAATCAACTGATACAAATTTATTAAAACAATATGCTTCTTAGAACCAGTGTAGATTTTTTATCTGTTATGTTCTACTTAAAAGGTTGCATTAATTTTTCTCATAAAATACAGTCTTTTCAAAATTTATGTGAAGGTTGGAAATGTAATGCAATGGAAAATGGGAAAATGTATCAACTATTATTTTCCAGTGAACTATGTGATGGTCTTAGACAAAGTTAAAGATGCATATACTCAATGCCAGATTTATGTATGAGCTAAGCAAGCTATAGCTTAGGGCCCCACTCTCTTGGGGCCCCCCCAAAAATGTAAAGAAAAAAATAACTGGATGTATATTTCCAAAATATAAGATAAAAAACAAATAAAATAAAACCTACATACAGCAATGGTGTTTTGTGTTGTGTAGGCTCCTATTTTTTATGTGCAAATGGCTCTAGATACCTATTAGGTTCATAAATTACCACATAGCACATGAATTCAACACACAAAAAAGTGACAATTGGTTGTTGACAAAGGACAGCCGGACATATAAAGGGCCCCATTACCTTCAGTAGCTTAGGGCCTCATCAAACTTAAATCCTGCCTGCATATACTATAAATAATATTTAAGTTATTTTTCAAATGAATATGTCATATTTTCTAGCCAAATAGGGCATTAAAGTAAAATACGGTTTTAAACAAGCCAGAAAGAAGGCAGAACATAGCTCTTTATGTATTCTTAGAAAGACCTCAAAGCATATTTGTGTGAGCTGAAACATACATGGTTATCTTCTACATTTTGGAGCAAGTTTCAATGGAAAGAAACATTCCACACATGAAGTGTTTGCTTCTGCTGAAATGAATGGAACATTCATTGTGGGTGATGAACTTCATCTATATGTCCATAACAAATTGGCAGGAATTATTATGAAAATTTATTTTTACTTATTTTATTTAAACTCTTTGTTTCTGTAACTATGTCACTAGGCTTGCTTGTGCCAAAAGCAATTCAGCCGCCCATCTTATGAAAATGTGGTTATTAGTTCACATGCTGTTCACTACAAATACTACATCTCAAATACAATTGGGAGAAAAATAAAGCAATTTCAAGCCATCACTGTCCAAATTGAATCTGGATAGAAGAAAATCAAATGAAAAGGGGAAATAGCAGCCATAAAGAAGGAAAACGGTTTAAAAAATGGGAAACTGGCATAAAGATGCACACAAAAGCCTTCAGGCCTATCCAAAATATTCAGTGGAGCAGACTAGGAAGAAAGTACTCCTAGAAGGCTCAACAGGTTCTTGACATCTATGTATACTTGATGGATGAATATGGTTCTTTTATAGTGAAACAATTCAGTTGTTTTATCATTGTTCTTTTCATGGTTTTATGTTTTAACTAATAAATAGTTGTTTTAATTTTTTTTAATGATCTTGTCATCTACTTTTAGAAATTATTGAAACTAAAAAATGAGATATAAACTAAACTACACACAGAAATGTATTCCATACTGTATTTACGAAATGTCTTTTTCCTGCACTAAAAGAAAAAAGAGGAAGGAACACATGGAATGCAATGGTGAAGTTTCAGTATTCTGATGAGTTTTTACCCCTATCATTAAAAGAGAATTACTCATTCCACTCAAACCATACAGAAAGACACAGAAAAGGGCACAGAAAGAAATTCTAAACCACAGCTTCACCTTTTGCATACCTTATAGGATAACACTTCCTTGAACTGACGGCTGAAATAGAAAAGAAGATGGATTTGATCACCATGAGAAACGACGATTTTAAAATAGATGCAGTCTTTAAGGCATATGGCTGAATTTTAAACAAATACTTGGGTGGGTTGTTATCTGGAAGTTGAACAAGATCCAGAAGCAGACACTACTGAGAGTTTCTGTTCTTTTTTAGTAAATGTCTATAATGTGCCAAGTTTTATCACTTACAGACATTTATCATTTAAGATATTTTAAGTGCTAAACAAATGCATAGGGCTGTATCATGTCACTGCTACTGACTCACTGAAAGCAAGCATCTGACTTTTAATATATGTATCCTACATAGGGTTGATGATGGATTCGATGTTCAGTCTGCATTGGTTGGGATTATACACCCTTTTTAGAATCAGGTTTGCAACTCGGGAGTACTTTTGAACATAATAGCATTGCTCCTAAACTAGTCAGATGGTGGCTGTAGCCAGGTTTGCCACACATGTTGGTGGGCCCGGTGCACTTGTTCCTGGAGAAAGATGGTTGTGCCACAGCTACATCCACATGAACTGGTTCTACATAGGGCTATCTTTGAAACTGCACAGACAAAAATGTAGCAGATAAAAGGTTTCTTTGCAGATTGTCTACCACTGGTGTTGTACCAACGACTGAGAATTGTTATAATAAAGAATGAAACAGAGACATGAAGTTTAATTTCCTTCTCTGCACAATATTGTGTACTCCAGTGAATCACAAAAGTCAAGAGATCACAACTGGAAAGTGAAAGGACTGTTTTCAATCCAATAAAAATAATATGACTGTATGAAAAGGTATATAATCAGGCAATCAGAATTCTTGCACCTGAGGAACTACTTGACTTCTACTATGTTCTGTGGTCCTTTCATAGGTGCATCATGGCTGCAATTCTCATTGAGACTTATTTCTGAGAAAGCATCATGGGATTTGCATTGCAGAAGTTTCTTATTTTATAGATCAATGACTTTATTTAAAAGAACCAAGGTTTACAACTGTGGGTGTGATAAATCTTAAAAATAATGTGTGCATGGATGATTAGGCGCGGCTAATTAAGCCTCTGAACAAAACGATAAACAATGTGACTCAAGCATACTGAGAGAGCTCTTTATTGCAGGCATGTATTATGTATTTTTTATAGCTGATACTAACTTCCATTTCAGAAATGTCACTGGTAATTTGCAGAACAGTTAGAAATGTATCTTTACAGCTAGAATTATGAAGTCGTAGCTCTAGGTGACACATTCAGCCACTGTGACAATGAGCAGGAGGTAACTCACCTTTGGGATTACCTGTTCCCCTTAAACAGAGGCAACCCAACCAACCTATTATTCTCATGTCTTCTTCTAAATATCTGAGCCTGAGGTGGAGCTTCACATCACTGGACAGCTGTCTTCTAGCACTTTAAGTAAGGTGTTAAAAATAAAGGTATTGTTGGACTTGGGTATTTTTCTTGTTCTGTGGGACCAACACATTCACTACCTATGCAATCCTTTGTAAGTTTTCTCAAAAGTAAACTCCAGTGGGTGGTAGCCAACAAAGTAGTTTGCTAGCACAAGGACTTTGGGCTGCAATGAAGCTCCCTATCCCACTCTTCTGCCTGTGTGTTGCCTGCACCACATACATCTGTTTTGGGTTTTTTCCCAACCCCCTGGAGCAGATCTGAGGAGGGCACAGGGGTGCATAGCGAGAGGAGAAGGAGAGGAAGTTTCATTGTGCAAGCAGATATATTTATTTTTTGCACTAGCAGAAGCACTTTTGGGGATACCACCCACTAAGCTCAACAGAGCTTACTCACTAGTAAGTAGTCAATGCCATACATGTCAACCCAGGTTCCTCTCCACACATACACACTGATGTCAACAAACCACTGACCTTTGTGGAAATGCAAACTTGGCTGTGTTCTGAATGAAGCCATAACAACATGGAGAGATAACAAACGCTGCATGAGCTTTGACACAGCGTTCAATCACCATGTCTGTTGCCACGCCACAAGCATGCAGTGCTACCTGTGACAGTAAAACAATGGAATTTAATGATAACTGTACATTCAGTTACTATTCAGCCATTTCTGGATGGCAGTAGATATAAAATACAATCCAAAACGAACTAGTGCAACAGCATTATAAAGTTAAAATCTGGCATGATACATAAAGGTCTCAACCCAACATTTTTTGACAGTTCTAATCACCATTTAGGGCCAGATGCCATTTCTTTTCCAGATAAGAACAAAAACTGCAGGCCTCAGATGTTAATCAAACAATGCGTTAAAATTGCCCAGAAAGGTTCATAGGTAACGGAATTTTCCAGTATTACTTTTGCATTTCATTCATAGAGCTCCAAAATGAATCATGGCTGATTATGCTGAACATGGAGATAGCTGAAATTTGACAGTGTTCTGGCATAGGTTTCAAAACAAACTGAAATGCTTCCTGCCAGGTCTACTCTCAGTCACCTGAGATGACAGCTTCAGTCACAGATAGTTCTATAAGCATGATAACTACATAGTGCTTAAAAAATGTTTGGGTTTGGCTGATGAACTGAAGATACTGTGGTTGTTGTTTTTTAAAGACTAGTTGAGAGTCTAGACTCTGCAGCACTGCTATGACAGATTACAGATTACATTGCAAGAAAATATTTAAGTAAATATTTCATCCTTGGCAATATTCAAATTATGCATACAGCAGCAATAATTATTTCAACGCCCCACGCCCAAAGTCATTTCCGGCTCAAATATGACTGTATAATGAAGGTGTTCAGCTGATATGGGTCATGTACCTTTTTAACACCATCTGCTGATAAGAACAACTAAATTTATAAGCATCCCCTCTCTGATTCTACAATTGGTTTGTGTGGCACCTCATCCAATCCAGATTTGTGTTTTTAATTCCCATCTTTTATGTTACAGTTCTCTCTGTCCTAACTGTACTATCATTTTGTTTTCTCTTAGCCTTTTCAGTAGAACTTATTTGTGAGCTTACTTCTGAGTAGACATATATAGGATTGCAGTGATAGCTCTGTTTCACATCGGCTAATTCTTTGGGCCAGAGGATGCTTAATGCAGCCCAGCCCTTAAGTATGTGATTTCCTCTCCTTTTAGAGTACAAATCGTCTAGTCTTTCCCCAACAGTCTTGTCTGTGGGCTAATATTTAACAGCTTGAACTTAGCCAAGATCTGAAACCAAACAGACCATGAATGGGGAAGAAACCATGGGCCTTCAAATGTTGCTGGAGTACAACTCCCATCATCCCTGAACATTGGTCATGCTGTCTGGGGCTGGTGGTCATTGGAGTTCAACAACATCTGGAGGCTTAAGGGATCCCCATCTCTGCCATAGATGTTCTCAATGCGTAACAGGACTAACTCAGAAGGAAGTCCCACTGAGTTCAATAGGGAGGGGAAACTCAGGCCTGAGGGCCAAATGTGGCATTCTAGGGCTCTGTTTGGTTCTTGGGACTCTCCCTAGCCGCTCTCTCTCTCTCTCTAGGCCACCCCCTTCACTGGCTTTGCTTCATATGCCCCTTGAGTGTTTTTGCCTAGCTGGAATTTGCCCTTGAACTCTGACCATGACTCTTGCTTGCCTGGATAGAGGCTAGAGCAGGCATAGGCAAACTCGGTCCTCCAGATGTTCTGGCACTACAACTCCCATGATTCCTAGCTAACAGGACCAGAGGTCAGGGATGATGGGAGCTGTAGTCCCAAAACATCTGGAGGGCCGAGTTTGCCTATGCCTGGGCTAGAGAGTGGTGTGTGTGTGTTGAAAGGTAACATTTACAGTAGTACCTCTGGTTGCGAACGGGATCCATTCCGGAGGCCCGTTCGCAATGTGAAAAGCCCGCAACCTGAAGCACAGTACCTATTCAGGTGTGCGGCGCAATTTGGTGCTTGTGTGCATGCGCAAAGCATGATTTAGCACTATTGTGCATGTATGAGTGGCAAAAGCCAGAAGTAACCCTTTCCAGTACTTCTGGGTCGCCACGGGACGCAACCTGAAAAAACGTAACATGAAGCAAATGTAGCATGAGGTATGACTGTACATTCATTGTTCTATCCACTTTTGCTTCAGGCCCTGCCTATCTTTGGCATGTGACCCTAGGAGGCTCCCAAAAAGGAAACACCACCCTTGCACAGGAAAAAGTTTCTCTCCACTATATTACAGCCCTAAGCATGTTCAAGGACCAGACTGCCTTATGTCTGCATCATCTCTTAGTATCTTCTTGCCTCCTTGTGTATCAACTGAACTTGTATCAACTATTCCTGTCACTATACTATTAAGAAATCATCTCTACTGACATTTCATACTTCTTCGTGTTGAATAATGTAATAATTATTGGAAGCTGACATTTCACAGAGCTAATTATGTTCTGGTTTTAAACACACTCTTCCAAGAGCTAACTTCAATGCTCCATTATTACTATTTGCTTGCAATAATATAAAATAAAATCCTCCTGCCTCCTCTTTGCCATGCCACCATTTCAGTACTACACTAATTAACCTCAGTTGTTTTCTGAACTTGTATGTTCATTTGGCCTTATAAGGTAGCATGGAGGACACTTGAATTCCTTATTTTGTGCACAGCACAACCGTTGGAAATCAACAAATTAGCAATAGCTCAAAACTAACTTCTGATTTCCCGTTAACACAAGTTTATACAATAGCAGGGTTTATAGAAAAATAAGTTGAGGTTACATAATATTAAGTGATATGTTATAAGCGATAAGACAATATATGAAGACAGTATTTTCTTTTTAACATTACATAACAGCAAAGTCTGAATATTTTCAAAATCACTTACCCCTATATTAAAATTTCCTTTAAAATAGTCCATATTTGCTTGGATGAACCAAATGTTGTCCAATCCTAGCACACTGCTTCTTTCTTCAGCACGTGTCAGTGACAACTCTTTATTTTCTACCAATATGATCTATATTTTACACAAAATAACAGGTTATGGTAAACTTTTTGGTGGAATAAAAATTGTTGCAAGAGCATGTTGAAGCACTTGCCGGGGCAGGGGCAGGTGAGAGAGTTGTATTCTGAAACAGAAATGTATCTGTCCAGTCATTAATAACAGCAGACTTCACTTGACTCTATCCTTTAATCAAACCAGACTATGCAGGATTTTGTGCATGCCAAGCAAACTTCACTGCTTTCTTAGTGAAAGATTGTACGGCCTGCTTTCAAAGCATAATGCAAAGTACCTCCATGTTGCTAACCTATCAGAGGGGCTTCCAAGCCTGACATTGATACAGCAACATATCTATGACTGCTGCTGCCCCAGTGAAAGGGACAGTCTGGTTCTGCCAATAGAGATTCAGCTGGCAACTTGTGTGCCAACTTTTAAATGCATGCCGGAAACTTTTATATTGTGCTACACCTATGCAGCAATTAAGAATAAAACCTTCCACAATGGTTAGTTGATGTCTGTTTTTAACTTGTTATGGTTTTTAATGTATGGTTTTATGTTTTGTTGCTGTAAACTCCTTTGGGAGTTTTTTTAGGGCACAGTGGTATACAAATAGCTTTATAAATAAATTAATCAAGGCAGAAAGAAGAGGTATCTTTTTCTAGTACTACCCAGAATCTAGTATCCCATCTTGTGAGTAAAGTGGTACCTCAGGTTAAGTCTTAATTCGTTCCGGAGGTCTGTACTTGAAACTGTTTTTAACCTGAAGCACCACTTTAGCTAATGGGGCCTCCTGCTGCTGCCGTGCCACCGCACAATTTCTGTTCTCATCCTGAAGCAAAGTTCTTAACCTGAAGCACTATTTCTGGGTTAGCGGAGTCTGTAACCTGAAGCGTATGTAACCTGAAACGTATGTAACCCGAGGTACCACAGTAAGTGCTACTCTGCAGAAGACCATAGGCTGGGAGCGTTTAGTTATATTGCATATGGCAACTATCCTATATGTAGCCAGACTTTGCTCCTACAAAGGAAAAAATTACAAAAATTACATTTTTTTTCCTAATTAAAACACATGTGCCTGTCACATCTAGTTTCTTCAAACACATTTGTGGCAATTGGACCCAGTTAACACAATTTTGGAGAACTGTGGAAGTAGCAGTTCCCAAAGGTATCTGTGAACAGACCTCTCTGGTTCATTTTTCAAACATTTGGAAGAGGGCCAACTTTTTCAGGTTCACTTGTAGGCCTGAACATGATAGACTCAAATTTCCCAGAGAAAATCTCCTTGAGACTTAATATGGAGATGTGTTGCTCCTTAGGGAAGCATACAAATCCCGCTTCTATAGTTTATCAGCCAGTAACTGCATCTGGGCATTTCTCTATCATCCAGTAAA
Source organism: Podarcis pityusensis (assembly GCF_964106645.2). Classification (NCBI taxonomy): domain Eukaryota; kingdom Metazoa; phylum Chordata; class Lepidosauria; order Squamata; family Lacertidae; genus Podarcis; species Podarcis pityusensis. Next base: position 54,845,292 of record NC_138034.1, read on the forward strand.
TGCATCTGGGCATTTCTCATATAAAATCCTTCTAGAAGAATGGGGAAAAAACACAGATTGCCAATCTGGGCTTTTGATTGTAATTTCCAATTGAGTTTTTGTTTTGTTTTGTTTAAACTGTGATAGGATTGCTCACTCTTTTTGGGGGGGGTGTTGATGGTTTTCTCTGTTACTAAGCCCAGAAAGGAGTAATGTTGTCTGTAAAACAACTTAGCCAAAATGAAAAACTACCCCAAATTAGCCACAGTTTGAGATTAGTTCATGCAAGGTTTTATATTGGGCCTAAAATAAGGAAGGGGCTGTCAGACAATGAAAGCCACAAACCCCACCTCCTGCTTGTCCACCAGGAGCCTCTCCTCATAAGCCACACCCCAGCTCATAGGATCTTGCTTAACTGCACTGAAATGGAAGAATTAAGTTCATGTTCTCAAACAATGGCTTTAGCTTAGTTACAGAATAAATGTTCTGCATGCAAAAGGGTTTTAGAGTGTCTATATATTTGAGAGTTTGGAGAGCTGATGTGAGGATGTCCCTGTGCTACTTTTATTCTTACTTTTTAAAAGTTGCCTTCAGTCATACTAATTTTATTGCTGGGAGTGAAAAACAGTGCTTTATCTTACTCAGAATATGAAAACGGGTAAATTAAGTACTTTATTCTACCATACAAAAAAACGTGAGTGGGTGTTTGATTTAGATAATTCTATCACTTTCACATATTTTACAAACAGCCTGCATTTAATTGTGTATCTGAAATTCCAGGTTATTAAAGTCTGAATTTACATTTTACTGAAACCTTACCTGACATGATGGAAGTACGTGAGCAAGGACAATTCCAACATGGCCCTGTTCAAAGCAGAAGAAAGTGCACAAATAAACCTTAATCCCAAAGAGCTGATCCATTTGACAACAAAATATTCCAATAAAATATTGACAGAGACTTTGAAAGCAGATCAAATTCCAGAATTTTGGACTCTTGAGCTGTTGGACTTATAAACATACAAAAACAACTGCTACCGAACTTACAAACAAACAAACAAATAAAATACCTTACCCCACCACTGCAAAAATCCACAATTTTATCTCCAGGTTTAGCCAGCTTTTTCACTAAGGCCACCATATTGTTGAGCTGTTGCTGTTTCCTAAAAGCGCGATCACTGGACATTTTTCCTAAGGATGACAACAAGGAATATACATTTGCTATTGCTTATGGCAAAAATGTGGTTTTTACAGTATTTCCTTTTAAATGTAAGTGATTAGATACAGACTTGCAGCTCCAGATATTGAATGGCTTTTTCCATTCACAGAAAGGGCCAAGATCCAATGGAGGTTGCCAGATACAGGAATCAACTGACACTGATTCCCTCCTGCCTGCAGTTTCTGCACCACTTCTCATGCTGCTCCAGAGTGTTCCCCAAACCCTCCAGAGCAGATTTTCAGGGGGCACAGGGGGCTGCAAGAGGAAGGTGGAATAAAAAAAAGGCATCTTCCTTTCTTCCGATTTATAGTTTGTCCTAATGCCAAGGATTTTATGTTGTAGGTGCCAATGAAAAGGAGGAGGAGCCTGTTCCCAAAGAGCTTGTGATACATTTTTATCATTTATTATTACTTGTGTTATTAGTCACTTGTTACCCTGAGGTCTCCAAGTGACTTACAAGACATTTAAGAACATAAATACGAATGCATTGATTATACCATATCAATAGAACAAAACAACCACCATAACAGCCCGAGGAATATTGTTATATGGAAGGTTTAGAGACCAGCAATGAAGTGCTAACAAGGTGAAGAAGAAGACCACCAGAGGAACTACAACACATTTAATACTACAACACACAAGTGCATTCGTATATAACAATAATAATTTATTATTTATACCCCACCCATCTGGCTGGGTTTCCCCAGCTACTCTGGGCGGCTCCCAATCAAATATTATAAAAACAATACAATATAGAAGGATTTGATCTCTAAGGAGTTTTTCACGTATATGAGCCATCAATTGACATTGCAGCCATCTAGAGATGTATGCATTTGTGTCCATGGGTAACAAGAGAAACAGAAGCTACTTCCCCTCCTATGGGGGAATCTTTCATATGTCTATGCTCTCATCCAATATTCATTTTCCAGATAACTGTATGGTGTGAAAAGGGTTTCCACATGTCCTTGATTATGAGGGAATAAGTCTTCTATCAAAAATTGTCCCTGTTCCATAGCACTCTGCTGCATGTGCTCTGGCACAGCAAATGATGGCTTGGATCCAGAGATGCTTGGGCTGGGTTCCTCTCATACAAGAGTTTTTCTAGCTCCTTTCTGATAATGCCCTTTGCATTCCTTGAAAAGCTGCTCTAGGGAGTTAGAAGGCCCTCTGGAAGAAGGTATTGTTGGAAATCAGTGACACCACCTGTTAATTGCAAGCTTAAAAGCTTGGGGAGCAAGGCCCACTCAGTATGTGGAATTTGGGATACTCAAGAGAGCTTGCAGGGCTGTCCCAGTTCCTGCAAGATCTCGCATGAGCAATCCTAGCCACGCTGAGCAGGCCTAGCCCAGGAAGCAAGGCATGCCGGGTCTGCTTATAACAGTAGCTCTCAATGGTCTCAGGCAAAGAGGTCTTCTTACTTATCTTATCCTTTTAACTAGAGGATTCAACCTGAGGTGCTCTACTTGTCAAGCATATGGTCTATCTCCCAAATGAACTACTGAACAGGTATGATTTGTGTAATAGCTCCCCAGCATATATAGAATGGATATCTCTTTTGGATTTAAAAAGATAAAGCAAAACAATATTTTAGTAATAAAGTATACTACTTATTTGTCATAGGCAATGACATTTGTTTTTAAACTGCATTCCCTTTCTCGCAGCAGCTGAGCTGACATACCGTATCTTAAAACAATCAAATTGAAATTGTACTATATTGGATTGGTACAAGCTAAAAACAATGGCAGTACCCGTAGTAAACAATAATACTTCTAGAAAGTAGTTTTTTTCTCCTTTCCACATCTAGGCTTGTGGAAATCTGATACTGATACCATGTTTGGTGGTGTTCAGCAAGTGGCTATGATTTCTTGCAAAGCACAGGTCTCATTAAAAGTTTAAGTATTTGTTGAAATGCCACATTTTCCTTCACAGTCTCAGAGCAATTTATACAATAGCCATAAACAGGAGCTGAAACTTATAACATGGGAATTAGAGCCAGCCGTGCATTTTTTAGGAATAATTTATGCACCAAGATCAAAATATTTCTTCTTCTGTAATTACTTTTGGTCCAAACACATTTAACTTGACGTAGAGGAACAGCAACAAATGTCTCCGAGTTATTAATGTCACTGTGGCTTTAAAGTATATCCCAGCTGGCTTTGTTCTTCAGAATTATGCACACAACCAGGTAAAACACAGGAAGTGATTCTATTGCCTTATTATAGGAGGATCAGAAATGAAATATTATGACCAAGCAAATGAAACATCTCATTGCCTCCGTGTAAATACCACTGCCATTTTTAGAACGTTGGACAATAAATTGCAGTGAGGGAGCTGCCTAAAAACTCACTACAGAGGGAACTGCAACTTCACAGAGAAATGGACACCTGCAGTTTTCACTCACAAAACATGGCAAGTGCTACTATTACTGTTTGGTGTGGCTGGGGTCGGCCAGATGTTACAGGAAACCAATTCTCTGCATTGTCGTAGTCATGTCATCTCATGAGCAAAGCTTTAGCACTCCCATAGCTCAGTGGCACAGCATCTATTCTGCAGGTAAAAGGTTTCAGGTTCAACCCCCAACATCTCTTGAGATGCTTGAGGTAAATGCTCTCCTACTTCTGGCTATTTCAGGGCTTTTGTATTTGGTAGCAGACTTGCCCCTGCACGGCAACATGCTAATTCCATGGGAAATGCTAATGAACTTTGCTGCATTCACTTTATTTGGGAACCCTATGACCTCATGAGAAGAGAAGACTCCCTGGAAAAGACCCTGATGTTGGGAAAGATGGAGGGCACAAGGAGAAGGGGACGACAGAGGATGAGATGGTTGGATAGTGTTCTCGAAGTTACCAGCATGAGTTTGACTAAACTGTGGGGTCACGAAGAGTCGGACACAACTAAACGACTAAACAACAACAATGACCTAAGTTGCTATAGCTCATTGAGGGCACTTCAGGAGCTGTGGCTGAGGCACAGAAGGATGAGGCCAAGTGAAGCCAAACTGAATGAATGCCTGAACAGGGTTTGTGGAAAATTCCAAGCATAAAACACAAGGCTTTCAGATACTTTACCCTTTTGTGTTCTGCGAAGTACAAAGGCCCTTCTCCATCTCTCTCATTTACAGACAACAAGATTCTACTTTTAGACACACACTACAGTTGAAAAGTTGGTTTAAAAGGTTGTTGAAGACAGAACAACACAATAATGGTTGTTTTTTTAAAAAAAACTAAATAGTACCTCCCCCCCCCCCAATATAGCTAACTAATTTGTTCTGCATTAAGGTAAGCTCTGAAAAATGGTTTTTATCATATAAGGTATCAGAAAATAAAGCCAATTTCTTCTTGGACTTTTAAGATAAAATCAAGCATTTCAAATTAACATTAGCAGCTTGCTTTACTTGTATTTATTTTATCAGATGTCAGCAAAAGTTTAATAAAATTTTGTACTGAAGGGAAAAGCACACCTAGTTTTAATTATTTCCAAGCCTCTTGTTAATCTGTCCTTTTATTGAAGTTCCCACTGGTTGTGATTTTTGTATAGCCTGCTTTGTTTTGCTGTCCAAATAGACTTCTTAACTGCAAGCAAAGTAGGGCTTAAAAAGAGAAATCTGATTCACATTGTATAAATCATCAAGGGAAGTTTTCATAGTCATTTGACCTTTCCAGGAAATAATGGAAAAGGCATGTGTAGGACAATACATATGTGTGTGACTACTTTTGTTATGTTTGTAGTTTTTATATGTTGTAAGCTGCCTTGAGCATGGTTTTAACTTTGGAAAGGCGACATACAAATAAAATGATTGATCAACAAAGTTATTCTCATATGCAAAAATGTGCAGGTTTCCAAATCTCTGAAGATAAAAATAATTTAGCCTTCCTTTCCCACTATTTTCTCTCTTCTATTATTATAACAAATTTATGAATCATCTTTTACATATGCCTCAAGATGATTTACAGCCATATCATAAAACAGCTAAAAATCATGGTTAAAAATACAAAAAATTGCCATAGATTTAAAAAGTAAGCAGGGACCTTTCCATTATTCTGGAAAAGCTTGGTGAAACAAAAAATTTATTTGTTTGCAGAAAATAAAGATAGCGCTAGACAGCATGTGACATCTCAGCAGCAAAACTATTCCATGGAACAGGGGCAGCCACATTGAAAGCCCTGCTGCATTTTAGGGACTTCAAGGAGAAACTCTCCTATGGAATCCAGTAACCTACAAGCAACTTGGTCCTAAGTTCTATAGGGCCTTATATTTTAGTACCCAGTCCCTGAACTTGGCCCAAGAGCAGATTGGCAGCCAATGCAAATCCCACAAACATGGTATTCTAGGCTGTTAGTAGTGTGCCTCCACAAGCAACCTACTGTAGTCACTGTGTTCTACCCTAGTTGAAGCCTCCAGACCTCCTTTTTTTTACAGTGTTGGCATGCTTGTTTCTTCTTTGTAAATATATTTTAGTGATTTTCGATGTACAAAATGAAAACAACCACCACCATGCAAGATAACAGGCTATTAATGCTTCGATCCAGAGATAAAGGGTGCTTCCAGGCAGGTGAGATTATTGTGGGATTGATACTCCTCAGGCATGCAAGTTTCTCACACTGTCCACGTGACATTGTCTTCATTTAAATGCTAGATCTTAACTCCCTTAATCCTAATTTACCCTTTCCATGAAAAATCCAATGGTTAAAAAAACCCCAACTGTTGCCAAGAGGCTGTTTGCAATCTCTGAAACCCATCTGCAATATTAAGACCCATCTAGAAGTACCCAAAGGCACCCTGTATAACCAATGGGTAGGAGAGCTTCAGATACTTCAATTCCCCAATTTGGCAGGAGGTAGCTTTGAAGTTCCACATTATTACAATTGTATGCTAATTTATTCTGAAAACATGAAATGGATATTTATTCAAAGTGTGCTCAGTCTATTCACCATACCATAATGCCACTGCTTTTCTTCTGGTTTTGATTAGTAAAAAGAGGAAAGCGTCACTGAGAAATCCACCACATGTTTTTAATTTAACATGCAAAGATGGTTTGGTTACTAAGTACATGCAATGTTTAATTTCCCCTGTCTTGGGTGGGGGGTGGGGGGAAGGATATCTGAATTAAACTACAGTGGTACCTCGGGTTAAGTACTTAATTCATTCCGGAGGCCCATACTTCACCTGAAACTGTTCTTAACCGGAAGCACAACTTTACCTAATGGGGCCTCCTGCTGCTGCCGGGCCGCCGGAGCACAATGTCTGTTCTCATCCTGAAGCAAAGTTCTTAACTTGAAGCACTATTTCTGGGTTAGCGGAGTCTGTAACCTGAACCGTATGTAACCTGAAGCGTATGTAACCCGGGGTACCACTGTATAGGGTTTTTTACAAAGTGAATATTAAAATCTAGTAAAATCCTATTAACTAAAGATTTCTTGTTCTACTGTTTATCACTAGTTTAAGTAATTCAAGAAGTAAATCACCTATTATGGATGGAATGATGGGAAAGTCCCTTTGGTTTGATTCAGAAAGGGCTCAGCTAATAAGCGTTATTTCCCCTACTGAAAATAAAATCAGAATACAACCTGTTTCACCATCACCACACACACAAAAATTCTACATTGCAAATTCACTGCATCCTCAATGGCATCAACTGGGTAGCAATAAATCCAAAGTCCCACTGTTGATCCCATGAGCCCCCTTGTTTGTCTCTTCCCTGAAAATGTACTTAACTGGTGTTGGTGGTGATGGCAACAACTGGGAATATCTCACACAGGCCTCTGTGAGGTTTCTCAGTTCACCCCAGATAACTGGCATACTGAAATGGCAGCATTTCAGACAGCAAGGACTCTGGTAAACAGTTTTCCAGGATGACTAAATATTTAGTAGGGACATTAGCTGCCTGGACGCGGGTGGCGCTGTGGGTTAAACCACAGAGCCTAGGACTTGCCGATCAGAAAGTCGGTGGTTCGAATCCCCGCGACGGGGTGAGCTCCCGTTGCTCGGTCCCTGCTCCTGACAACCTAGCAGTTCGAAAGCACGTCAAAGTGCAAGTAGATCAATAGATACCGCTCCGGTGGAAAGGTAAACGGCGTTTCCGTGCGCTGCTCTGGTTTGCCAGTAGCGGCTTAGTCATACTGGCCACATGACCCGGAAGCTGTACGCTGGCTCCCTCAGCCAATAAAGCGAGATGAGCGCCGCAACCCCAGAGTCGGCCACTACTGGACCTAATGGTCAGGGGTCCCTTTACCTTTACCTTAGCTGCCTAGGAATCTGAAAGTCCCAGGGCTCTTTGCACCTTTGTGCTTCATGACAGTATCCCAGGGTTTAAGAAGCCCAGAGACATATGGTTTCCAGGCCACCTAATAGCAATATGAAATGCAGTGCTCAGACACCCAAGGAAACTATAATTCCAAAGGATTCTGTAGATATTCCAGACACAAGGGAGCAATGAAGAATTTGGAGAGGTCTCCTTGTAGCATCTACCACTGCTAGATACATTTTCAGGGAAAGGTCTGGAATGAAGACACCAAGACAATCTTATCATGTGATAGACACTGTGAAGTTTGGGTGGAACTCATATTGCATTGGAGGGGAGGCCTCCATTAAAAAGTGCTCCCCTTCAGTACTTTACTAACTCCAGGCAATCTTCATTTTTGTGCAGAGGTTACGTTCTGGACACCCCCATATGTTGGCAGACTGCACATAAGTCTGCTCTGCCCCTTCCCCGTCCACTTTGCCCATTCATGACATCTTTATGACATTTTGGGGCTGTTTCTGGGTTCAGTGCTGTGTATGCAGGCATGTGCAACTGCATGTTATTAGGAAACGTCTAAATTGGTCATTGCCTGTATAGCTCTTTGCAGCAGCTATCAAACTAGCCCATGAATAACAAGAATAAAGTTTCTTCACAACCAGAATGGTTAAATCTTTATAGCTACGACTTAAAATAACAACCATTTTTATGTTATCTTTACTAACATAAATTCTCATACTGCCTCCTAACATGAAGTCATGTACAATGTGCAAAGAAACGTAAATTAGGAATAATTACCTCATTTGCTTTTGTAATAAATCATATTAAAAGTTCAGCTTCAGGATAAAGCTATTTGCCCTTCAGTTGCCTAAAAGGGGCAGGGAAATGGCAGCAACATTTCTGAATTGCTGTTACATGGAATTAATAGAAATTAAAACATTTTTGGAGAAGTTAATTGCCTCCTCGGTTCCTGAATGTCTGATTTCTTGGCGTAAAAGAAAAGCAGCCTTCTTTTCTGAAACAAATGTACCCCTCAACCCCAAACTTTTCCCAAAGACGGTAACTCACTGTCACACAAATATCAAGCTCAGCTAATCCTGTTAAAATAAAGACAAAAATCTGAACATGTCCTAGAGATTCCAAGTTTAGAATATTATGATTTATAGGTATTCCCAGCCTAGCTATCTGTTAATCCAACTTCAAAAAACCAACTAGCACTCTTGCACTCAGCAGTCTTTTCAGGGTGGGCTTTAGCACTACTCATTCTGTTTATGAAGATAAAATGCCAAAGCAGCCCTAAATCCCTTTATTGGCTTTCGAAAGAAAGACCAAGATGTGGGTGGAAAATTAAATGGGGAAAAAGTTTTTCATCACTACTGAGAGATTGGACACCAGCCCAAATCCTCTGAGCCTTAAAGCTCTGTGGTGAAAAAAAATTAGTAAGTGTTCACGAAAATATTAAATGGTTAAATATATTTATGCCTTTCTATATATCTGTTTTGCTGGTTAAAATACTAGCCATGTTGCAAATGAATATATGTCATCAGGCGTCCATCATGTGGCTGAGTGCAAATATAAATAATAAAAGAGGCATGAGATATTTCAAATATGCTACATTACATATAATATATAAGGCTGCTCTGGGCAAAAGCAATTTTTCACCAGTGGTACATCCTGCCCCAGCTGTCAAAAAGTCCACCTGTCCATTTTTCCTCCTGCTGTATAGCAGGGTATCAGCACAGAGGAGAGGAAGGAAGGATCAATGTACTATATGAGCACTGGGGCATTGTCTCTGCAGGAAATTATCTTACCACCATAGCTTTTATTGCTATAACACAATGTCTACATCTTCATTACCTTAAATTCCTTCCATCTTCCAAGGTCAAGGTGGCATCAAGCTTCTTCCTCTCTCCCTCATGCCTCATATTTTCACAACATCACCATGAGTTACCTCTATCAAAGATAGTGACTAGCCCTAGACCGGATATGTCCAAGTAGGCTGTGATCTACAGTCCAATATCAAAAATTGGCAGTGATGTACCACCCAGGACCGGGTGCAGGGTGGGCAGCAGGGATGGATGCAGGGTGGGTGGGCAGGCAGGCACTGGCTGCTTCCCCCGAGGGGGAAGGGATGAGTGCAGGGTGGGCGGGATTATTGGTGCAGGGTGGGCCACGCTTCTCCTCTTCCCCCACCCCCCAACCAGAGTGCGATATCTAGATCTCTTCCCTGAAACCAGCTGGGCTGGGGATCTCTGGGTGACACTTCTCTCCCCACCCCCAAACAGCACACGATCATCTCCCCTGAAACCAGCTGGGCTAAAGATCTCTGGGCGATGCTTCTCCTCTCCCCCAACCAGTGCACAATCTCTCTCTTTCTCTCTTACACACACACAAACAAACACATGGCATGCCTTCCCATCTGCATACGCCTATGTGCTCTTCCTCCTCCCTGCTCCCACCTCACACGGGCTTCTCTTTCTGCCTCTGTTGTGTGTGTGCTCGGCCTGCGATCGAACCCCGCGATCGACCAGTTGATCACGGTTGACAGGTTGGACATGTCTGCCCTAGGCTATTCAGTAAGTTTCATGGCCAAGTGGTATTTGAACATCCCCATATCTAACAATCTAACCATGATGCCACACAGTATGGAGCTGGTAACTCTAGTAAACCAGTAAGATACCCTATTATGCATGAAACTCTTATTTATGTTAGAAATCTTTCAGCTCGGTTGTGACCCTATCTGCTCCACACCTATGTGGGGCAGGTGGGCATGGTTTGATCAAAATAAGACAGGCAGGCTAAATGGGGATGCCTGATGCACCTTACCTGGCTCCCAGGCCAGAGGTTCTGCTTTACATAACACATAGCTCCTTCAGCCATAGCAAATGCGATCTTACATTTTTGAGCCAAAACAAGAGATTGTGGAACACACAGCTTCTGAAGTTCCATATTAATCATTGAAAAATGAGAGTACTTCTTACTTGAGTGCTAACACCACAAAATAAAAATAGCATTATCGTAACTGCTAATAAACTTCATAAAGAACCCATAAGGCCAGCAAGTTCAGGCATACAAAATCCATCTGTCATGGGGAATGACTGTGCTTCGGGATGATCTTACTCTTTATATAAACAGCTGATTCTTGAATAAAGCTTAGCAGAAACCCAAATATTAACTTGATTTCATGTCAAGTTATTTAATACTTTCTGAGAAGGCTGACTTGTCTTCTCAAAAGCTCATTCAGTTATATCTAAAATTGTTTTTTTATTATGAGCTATGTAGGGAGACCCATGTTGTTGGCAGAAGGAAGAGGGGAGCTGCCTGTCAGTCTCCATTCTAACTCCTGAGAATGAGGTTTCCATGGTAGCTATGGAGATGGGTTGGACTTGGTTTTTGTCACTTTCAGTAGCACTGGGGTGGGCAGATCCAGCACCCCCCACTCCTTAGGAATGCAAGATCGTGCAAACCCAATCTTCTCGCTTGGGACAGGAATAACTGGTCCTGCCCTGCTCTTTAAAAGTGAAGCAGGAGGAGTGTGCCAGGTGTTGGGACAATGTCTTCAATACTTCTTAGTCATGTATTTTAGAGCTCTGTCACAGACATATGAATTGTGTGCTCTGCACTATGGGCTAATGTTTAGACTGTGTGCTGACTACTTGAACAAAGTTTTCAGCTCTCCTCGACCAGAAAATCTGACTACTGTGTCCAAGGATAGGAAAGAATTCAGTGTAAGTTCCTGAGGCATAATATCAGAATGACTACCTTATCTCTAGGACCATTTTTTTTCCAACACCTGAGCAGCATGTTTCACTGGAATTCCTTTTTAGCAGCTGAACACCTCTGTTTCCCAGTAGGAATTCCACAGTTAACTATATGGCATTGCTCCTGACACCCTCTTGAGTTTTAAAGAAGTTCATCTATATGTGTGCTGTAATAATGGAGCTGCTTCCTATTAAATCCAGATATCTTTTAGAACCATTGTAAAAGAGCTATATATTCAGGTTGGCTCTAAGCATTTGTTTTTGCCATGTTTTTTCCTCACCTTAGTTGCAAGTGAATATTACCGTATTTTTCGCCCTATAGGACGCACCGTCCCATAAGGCGCACCTAATTTTTGGGGGGGGAAATAAAGGGGAAAAAAATTATTTCCTCCCCAGCTCCCAGAACAGGCAACTCTCCACAACCCGCGGGAGCCCAGCACCGGGCTCCCGCACCTTGCGGAGCGCCGCGCGAAGCCTGGGCAAGCTGAGCTCAGCGCACCCAGCCTTCGGCATGCAGGCAACTCTCCGCAAGCCGCGGGAGCCCGGCGCGGGCTCCCACGGCTTGCGGAGATCAGCGCGAAGCCTGGAGAGCCAGAGGGGTCGGTGCACACTGACCCCTCTCGCTCTCCAGGCTTCAGCGAAAGCCTGCATTCGCCCCATAGGACGCACACACATTTCCCCTTCATTTTTGGAGGGGAAAAAATGTGTCCTATGGGGCGAAAAATATGGTATGTTTTAGGTTTTGGGGGTTTTTTGCTTTAAATTTCCTATCTTAAATCTTTGGGATGTAGTGGATTACTTAAATAACTGCTCTTAATTTTGCCTGTTCCCAATCTCTACTTGTTAACTATACATGGAAAACTGAGTTGCTATATCAATGGCAAACTATTTAATAATTGTATCTCCTGACTTGATATCTAAAAATCAAAGTGAGCAATTAGCTGGTAAGCACCAAACCAAAAAGCCTTTGGGGTGGGGGGAGGAACATATGAAATATGCTTTTAATTATATGCATGCAGTTTCAACTTTGTGTGTTATGGCTGGACCATGAAATCTTTTGAGATAGGTTTAATCTGTTTCTAGTTAATTTTCAAAACACTGTAATCTCCTAGTCAGTAACAAACACTACTGCTAAATTTAACCGACAGAATTTAAAATGAACGGTACATTCTGTTCTTTTAGATACTTGGATAAGATGAACTACAGAAGGAAATGAATATTTTTGGAGCTTTTTGGTATGTGGCCTATTTTATTAAGTATTCACAATATACAAGGAGAAAATCAAGACTTTTATTATTATTCCTACAGCCTTTTTATATGCTGCACTGAAAGCCAGACTAAGAGAGAGACTGGTGATCCACTGAGTAAATCTCCAGTCTTTTAAAATTTCTGTAAAAACCTGTGGGGTGTTTCAATTCAGATCAAGGCCATTGCACTAGAGGGAAAGGGGTGTATCCTTTCCTTCAACACCATTTTCCAAATGAAAATCCCCTCCACCAAGCACTTTATCCCATTAGGGAAATGTATGGGCATTTGTAGGGGAAAGCGCTGGCAGACTTGTTTGAGCATTAAGCATTATGGCACAAACCTCTAATAAAGCAAAGGACATGATAAGGCTGACCCTCAAATTATAACACAGTGTTGTTCAAATACTTGCTGCTGTGCTTCACTTATAACACCAGTGATCCCTAAGTTTGGGCATGTACAATTCATACACATGCCAGTTCATCTGAAAACAGTGTCTCTCTTCTCACTGGCTCATAAAGCTACATACCACTTTTAAACCCTTCACCGAGGTTTGCTGCAAGATGTGGAAATGAAAGAGACATTACTGTGCTAAAAGCAAAACATTGCAGAACACACTAAATCCCTTTCGATTACACAAATTGCTTTTCTGGACAATGACCAACAGATTCACATCTGAAAACACTTGGTCGCAAGCAATACTACCACCTTCAGTAGGACTAGTATCAGTAAGGTGTTCTCAGGGTTTCTGCCAAATTAAGTGTGAATGAGCACATCCATAAAGCTAAGCACATACATAACTATATTTGCCAACTTGAAGATTTGGCTTGAAACTAATTGTGCATAATGTAACTTTACATTTTTGTTTTTAAACAAAATAAAGGCTCTGATAAAATTTTTCCAATGAAAATATTGTTTCTGCAATTGCCTGTTGCAATTTAATGTGTCTGCAAATGAGTGCTAGTCCCTCTGCAGGGACTTTAATTGTGCTTAACAGAAACAAAAAAAGTAAACAAGAACGCAAAGTATGGGAAGACCATTTTTCAGTAGGGTTTCTGTATTATTAGCGTCTATATATGGATGTGTTAGAAAGTCACAGCTTTAAAGAAAAGTTAATGTTATCCTCGTAAACACTCTCAAAACACAAAGTTAACATTATCCTTGTAAACATTCTCAAAATACATTTACAAAGGACAAACGTTAAGTTTATGATACACAGAGAGATACTTTTATTTGTATCAAGTCACAGAATGGCTGGTTTCTGACAAGGGTTGTCTTGGTGAGCATGCAAACACAAATATCTACTGAGCTAGGCCAAATTTTCGCTTAACACATCATCTAAACTGGGATTCATAGTCAAGCTCTCTCCTTACTAACCATAAGCTGTAGCCAAGGTTAGCAAAATAAATAGCTTAACCAACAGCCAGGGCTTGGACAGCAGAGTCAGCCAAACTTTAGCTTAAGTCAGCATAGCACAGCAATAAAAAATGATCAGAGAGCAAAGCAGCTGGGAGCTCCTCTCTGGGAGCTCACAGTCTCACTAAGTCTGTGTTTGACTTAGTATGTTGTGTGAACCAGCTGGTTAAGTGGTAGCTTACAATGGCATACATATGACCCAGCGATAAGCAGATGGCCAGTAATGCCCTACCAAAGAAAATCTTAGCAATCCCCTGCTTCCCTGGATTTTGAATCAGGTGCATGAGTGTAGTAAGATTTTCTTCAGCTGTCACTTAGCAGGAAAATACAGACCACCCAGTTTGCTGAACAGTTACATGCACATTATGGTTAGCCATTGCTTGGTCATCTGTATTCATTCTTCATATCTTTTCTAGGTTTATTTCACATGACAAAAGGCAGTAGCCTGCTTCCCGGAGCGTCGGGCGCCCTGAAAGCAGAGCGCCCGGCGCTTCGGGAACACATCCGCAGCCTAGGCAGCCCTGCGGGAGGTCCTGCAGGGTTGTCTAGGCTGCGGATAGCAGCCTGCTTCCCCGAGCGTCGGGCGCCTTGAAAGCAGAGTGCCCGGCGCTTCGGGAACACCTCCGCAGCCTAGGCAGCCCTGCAGGAGTTCCACGCAGGGCTCCCCACGCTGCAGATAGCAGCCTGCCGCCCGGTGGGCGGAACGCCCTGAAGCAGAGCGCCCCGCGCGCCGGACAGACATCCGCAGCGTGGGGAGCCCTGCAGGAGTTCCACGCAGGGCTCCCCACGCTGCGGATAGCAGCCTGCCGCCCGGCGGGCGGGACGCCCTGAAGCAGAGCGCCCCTCGCGCCGGGCAGACATCGGCCAGCCCCACAAGCTCGGGGGACAGCAGGGAGGCGCAGCGCCGCCATCCCGCTGTTCCTCGACCTGGTTCGGTTTCCCCGACCTGCTTTTGGGGGGGAAATAAAGGAATTTTTTTCCCCTTTATTCCCCCCCCCCAAAAAACTAGGTGCGTCCTATGGGACGAAAAATACGGTATATATATATATATATATATTAATAAAATTTTAATAATAAACGGTGGGGAAAGAAATGTTGTTCAATGACACATAAGACCCATATTTCATTGTTGAACTTTGCCACTATGACATAGGGATGGAGAAGAAATTCAATGGTTCTTGTTTTAATACAAATCTATCCAACTTGCAGTTACTGAAACAATGCAAAAACCAAAACACAGGCATAACTTGAAATTCATACTTCTTCAAATTTTGCAATGCAAAATGTGTACAAACAAAAAATGTGTACAAAACTGTAAATTAGGGGGCAAGTTGGTATAATATTGCATGTATTAGTGAATATAGCACACAGAATGCATTATGTTAAAGGAAACTGCTTGCAAAAATGTGTAAGGATAAATTGCATACAAAAATGTACATATTAGGAGAAATATGCACCAAAATGTAGACCAATTCTTGAGGTTTTCTTTTTAAAAAAAAATCACAAATGTGGCGAGGTGTATTTAAGATAGGAAAAAGGAGGAACTGAGGGAAACAGAAACTGACAGATTTGTCTATCCCTACTATGTCATTGCTGTTGCACAACACAGTTGTAACATTCAGAATTTGCTACCACAAGACTTGGATGGTTATCTCCACCATGGCAGCCTGATGGTACAAGTTTCTTAAATGTATATATCCCTTCTGATATCAGTCCTAGAGATGGGTCTGGGGCTTCATTTCTTTCCATCAAGCTAATACATGAAATTTCACCTCATCTCTCCTTTAAAAATAGAACAACAATCTGGACTAAGAACAGCTAAGTACATCTTGACAATTTCACATTCACAAAGAAAACATAATTGCCCTAAATACAGATTTTACCTTGATCTTTATCTCATTTTTGTATGTATCAAACACATCACAGCTGAGGCAGAGCCCAAACAAGCATGAAAAAAATCAATGTAAAAATGTACAGCAGATAAGATGTACCAGTAACTTAAAACCTCTAATGCAGATGGTATTAGATGTCATAAATGATGGCATGAAATTGGTCCATGTCGAATCAAGTATGCAATGGATGAACTCTTTCAAGGAAATAGGATTTCTAATGAATCATTCCCAAATGTTCCAAAACAGAGTACCAGAATGAATATTTTGGGTACTGGTATATGTCTGTTGTCACACAAAATCACTATTATGCCTTTTGTTGTTGTTGTTTAGTCGTGTCAGACTCTTTGTGACCCCATGGACCAGAGCACGCCAGGCACTCCTGTCTTCCACTGCCTCCCGCAGTTTGGTCAAACTCATGTTAGTAGTTTCGAGAACACTGTCCAACCATCTCATCCTCTGTTGTCCCCTTCTCCTTGTGCCCTCAATCCTTCCCAAAATCAGGGTCTTCTCCAGGGAGTCTTCTCTTCTCATGAGGTGGCCCAAGTATTGGAGCCTCAGCTTCAGGATCTGTCCTTCCAGTGAGCACTCAGGGCTGTAAGAATGGATAGGTTTGATCTTCTTGCAGTCCATGGGACTCTCAAGAGTCTCCTCCAGCACCATAATTCAAAAGCCTACACTACTGTAATTCATGGCTTTTCAATAGGACTCATTCATATATAGTGGTGTCTTAAGGTATAATTGCCCTTTCCTAGAGTGAAATTACTGTTTTGTCTTGTCGGAAAAACAGACAATTTCTTAGAAACCTGTAGTCAATCAAGTGTTGCTTGATTTGGTTTGGCTACGCAGGATTGTACCTTTAAAGCTAGGGGTGCTTCAGACTGCACAACAGGGATGCAAGGGCCATTCAATTTTTATGGTTCTTTTTAAAGAGGGTACATCAATTTGCTATAGGGCCTTTTTTATTTTTAGTTGTAAAGGTAAAGGGACCCCTGACCATTAGGTCCAGTCGTGACTGACTCTGGGGTTGGGGCACTCATCTCGCTTTACTGGCTGAGGAAGCCGGCGTACAGCTTCTGGGTCATGTGGCCAGCATACTAAGCCGCTTCTGGTGAACCAGAGCAGCACACGGAAACGCCGTTTACCTTCCCGCCGGAGCGGTGCCTATTTATCTACTTGCATTTTGACATGCTTTCGAACTGATAGGCTGGCAGGAGATTTTAGTTGTACCTGAAGTTAAAACAACAGCCAACTCTTATTTCACTCATTGAGGGAAGGTGTGAGGCTAGGGAGCAGATAAGGGAGTAACACCCACCCAGGAATCTCCAGCTGAGATCCCACCACCTTTCTGTGTAGTGTCAGTAAGCCTAGATGTTGTGTTATCATGTGTTGCTTTTCTGTCCCATAGACTGAGGACAGGTTTATACTACAGCACACTTCACTGTACAATGGCCACAGTTGCCCTAGTCTCAGTAACATAAAAGGAATAATGAAATAGTATTAAGTTAAATTATACAGTAATCAAATCATATCTGTCACAATCCCTAAGTCCTCAGCCAATGACTGAAACAAAGCCAAAGTTTAAGTAACTTTATTTACGTATATTCAAGCTTTGTTGCCCTCTTATCTATCTCCCAGTCTCTTCTCTACTGTTACAACTACAGGTTGTAAGGTCCTCAGGGCAGAGAATAGTTGTTTTGCTTACATTTTGGTACTTAGAACAGGGGTTACCAACCTAGCCTCCATGGGCACCATGGCACTCACAAAGACTTCAAACAGTGCCTCTGGGCCAGTTGCTCCAGACTCTGAGCTTTCACTTTAAAAAATAAACTAAAATTCTAACCTACCAAGAAAGAAAATTATGGGGCAAAATGTAAAGGTACCTTCTTAAGGGGTTCTGTTAAATCAGAGTGGCACAGCTACCTTGTTTATTTTTCCTGGTCCCAAGTGTGCACATGCTCTTCATAAACAGAACCAGCAAGACATGATTGACTTTCTCATAGGGTTGTTAGAGGTGGTTGCTTCTCTAATTTTGTGTTATTCCATGTTTCCATGTCAGCCATTTTGTGTTATGCCATGTCTCCTCCATGGCAGCCATTTAGTGATTGGTACCCCCAGTACTCTCTCAAAATGCAAGTCCAAAAATTGGCAACCCCTGAAGTCAAAATATGAAAGAGGAGGAGGAGGAGGAAGAAAAAGAAGAAGAAGAAATCCACGAAGGAATTGCAAAAATTCAAAATCTAAAGGCATAGTTAGGACAATCTAGAGTTTGTGGAATCCAACACGGTTGGTCAGAGATTATTTGCAAAATAACCTATGTTATTGTCTTCTAAACCTCCTAGGCAGAAATAAATTGAAAGCTTGCTGCCACAAACGGACCTGCTTTTTGCTGGATAGACCTGGATGTGACCTTGTGTTTGATGTCCTGCCAGTTAAAACAAAGAGAAAGAACCAGCCTCTACAACAACATTCTATTTAAAATAATCAAACCTGTTGAAATGGTGTCAAAAGAAGTAACAACAACAAAAAAGAAAACCCACCCTGGATGTACTTTTTAAGGGATTTAGGCCACAATGCTGATTAAAATTTAAAAATAGTAATACAGGGAGTTTGCCAAACTCTTTGGCTGCTGTGGGAACAGTGATGTGGAATGAAGGCAGATAATTCAAATAGTGGGTTCTAGAAAATGAGTAGAATGTCTGATGGCCTCTTCATCAAGAGTGACAACCTGGGACCATGTGAGTGGCCCAGAAGTAGTCTAAAAGTATATGGCGTGGTTCTAGAGCTGAAGTAAAAAAAAGTCTAGATTTGTAAGCCAGGTCAATGAGATACTGCTGGAAAACTAAGTGCAAACTTCCCTGACAAACAGCCTGGTATAACATAATGTAGAAATAGAATCTCATTTTATCATTCATGCCAAACTCCTTTGCATAGAAAAAACCACTTACATTACCACAACAGCCTAAAACTATCACTGAAGCACTGTTAGATCAGGAAGGTACCACAAGTTCACACACTTTCCCACACCTCTCGTCTGCAAGCTAGCCATTAAGAGGAGTTAGTGCAGTATCCATGCTGTGTCAGAGTCATAGCTAAAAATGTGCCTTTGAAAAAGGATTTTTTCTTAAAACATGTTCGACTCTAAATGAACACTGCTCAATCTCCAGACTCTTGATCATCTTGGTCGCCTTTCCCTGCACATGTTCCAGCTTGTCAATATCCTTCTTAAATTGTGGTGCCTAGAACTGGATGCAGTATTCGAGATGTGGTCTGACCAAGGCAGAACAGAGCAGTTCTATTACTTTCCTTGTTGGGAACACTATACTTCTGTTGATGCAGCCTAGAATAGCATTAGCTTTTTTTGCTGTCCATACTAAACAATGCAGCATTTTCTAACACAACAGGATTTTGGGGCCATGCCAGGTTCCAACCCTGGTTGCACACTCTGAAAACCTTGCATGAATAATGCAGAGGTAATGCAGTTAGCTTCAAAAATTTAAAGTGTAGATAATTCTCCTGAGAGTGAATGAGCCCAGAACACGGCCTTGGTTTCCTAACCATGGTTAGAAGTCTGAGAAAGTCACAACCAATAGTCTTGACTGAGGAATTCTCTAACCTCTCTTTTCAAGTGATGTACATTTTTAATTGTTTTGAGTATAAAACTCAGCAAGTCTTAAATGTATCTTGATCTAGAATCACCATATCAATAGGATTAAGTATTTTAGTAGGGAAATAGGTAGGAAAAACCTCCTTTAAGATTATTAATTTATATGTCACTTCTTTTTTAAAAAAACACACAGGGTAGCCGTGATGGGCTATTTATTTTTTAGATTCAGGCTGGATTTTTTTTCCAATGGAAAAAATAAGTTATGTTAGGTCTGCACAGTTTTATAAATAGAGTGTCATTTAATGACAGAAGGCCAAAAGGTTTCATTTTCCCTTCCTGTCATTTCCTATCTAAAAATTTCTCCTGCCAATGAGAGATGACAGATTTACAGTAAGTTCTTTGTTTTGGTTATCTCTCAGGTATTGAGCCATGAAACTCTGCCTCATATCAAAGTCATGTCATCATCTGTTGCTACAGGCTTTAAAAACCTTGCACTGGATGGTCTTTGTCTATATATGCACATACTCTAGTAACAACTTTAGTCATAAATATATCTGAGAAACTAATCACTTGGCATCAGAACAAACTCTGCCTCACCTTAACTCTTTATGCGGCACTTAACTTGCTTATAAGTTAATGCAAGGCAGATTTTGGTCTAGGCAGACCTAGGACAGAGGCATCTTCTGCTATCTAGAAAAAGGTCTTTCTTGCATGTCCAAGTTTGTTCATGTAAAGGGTTATGGCTGTAATTGTTCCTGCTAGTTCAGATATAATTAAATAATAATAATAATAGGAATGTAATGAAAGATAGGAAAGACAAAACAGGAAAGGTATTTTGTTCTTTTTAAAATTACCCAATTACATACTTTTATCTTCAAACAGAAATATACTGACATCTATAAGGTTAGCAAAGCAATCATCAATAATTTCTCTTGACTTTGACCTAGAGTTCTATTTTGATTCTGCCTGCAACATTATTCCACTTATGACACCTGTCTCTTGAGTCCTTGACCTCTGAACTCCTGAACATGATTCATTTTGATCGTACCTTCCATTTGTTGCTTGATGTCCCAGACATTAATCATAGCAACTCTTCCTTGAGCAACTTGAGGAAGCACTACCTGACTAGGAGGTCTCATGGTTCCTGAATTTGTTGGGATTAGAGTCTGAGGGGAAAACCCCTGAAGACATCTTGGAGGAAGAATCAAGACCTATCAATGGTATTTGAGGTAAAGAATAGGAATCTACTAGGCAAAGACTCCCAGTTGAAGAAGTCAGAAGACACAATCAGAGGTGCCACAGCCCTTGGGCACAAGCCATTGTCCCACCCCGATCAGAAGGTCGGCGGTTCGAATCCCCGCGACGGGGTGAGCTCCCGTTGCTTGGTCCCTGCTCCTGTCAACCTAGCAATTTGAAAGCACGTCAAAGTGCAAGTAGATAAATAGGTATCGCTCTGGCGGGAAGGTAAACGGTGTTTCCGTGCGCTGCTCTGGTTTGCCAGAAGCGGCTTAGTCATGCTGGCCACATGACTCGGAAGCTGTACACCGGCTCCCTCAGCCAATAAAGCAAGATGAGCACCGCAACCCCAGAGTCGGCCATGACTGGACCTAATGGTCAGGGGTCCCTTTACCTTTATGGTCAATTGAGGACCAAGGGGTTTAGAAGTCATCAGGTCTTTCTAGGGGAAGCTGATCTCTGAACCTTGCTGGAACAATGCCTGCCTTCTGAAATAATTATACATATTAAATCACTGGGCTGCATTCAATGCTGTCCACTCACGAGAGGAATGGACTTCAGTCTGGGCAATGGGATTTCCCCCTCCCCTTTCCCATTCTGCTCTGGAGATTTTGGGGGAAGTCCCATTTTGCAAGCAGAAGTCCTCTTGCACAGTGTTGGATTCTATCCAATACACACAGAGCAGTCTGGCCTTTAATTGGGATAATGAAAATCTTTTTGTGTATCTGAACCAATGATGAACTGAGCATAATGAAATACTTAAGATTCATTTGTTATTTTGTCAGAACAATGCTCCTGGCCCAAAATCTGCCAATATAAATTTTAAATCTGTAAACATGTACAGTATAACTTTACTTTTAAACTTGAAGGAAGAAACAAGATAAAAGTCTGACCCTGCTGAATATAGGACTGGATCCAGTTTATGAAATTCATCTGCAGTTCTTAATTTGGAGATCTGAAACTACTACAAAGGCAGATGGAAACAATAAGCAGATTCGGCAGATGAGATTTCCTTTATCTCTGAATTTTGTAGCAATTTGTGTTACCAAAAAAGTCAGCATCAAATAAAAAGCTTAAACTGCTTAGGATGTTTTTTCTCCTTCAGATATTTAACCTAATCCTAGCTTTAATTAATTTAAATCAGCTGCTTCTTTTCATACCCTTGCTAGTTAAGTTGAACACATTGCTTTCACTTCATCTTGATGACATCTGTCCAAATCTGCTCCTCCATTCTTGATCCAATTGATCCAATTTTAGACATACTGAGCAAAGAAATCAAACTGTGGCCAGGGAAGATTGGAGTGACAGAGTCACCACATCCAAAGCCTTGCCAGCTCATGACAGTCAGGAGTACTTCTTTTTAACAATCCAGTAATTTTCTTTAAGGTCACTAATGCCTTGTTAAACATAATACCAAGAATCACAGCAAGCCATATGCATGCAGCATATCCTTTGCCAATGTTGAGTGTTATTTTCTACCAAATAGGCCACTGGTTATACAAACAGATTTTGCTGCCCTCTAGTGGGAAACAAAGGTTTCCAGCCTACCAGAAATTTCCTGTGGAAATTTATTAAAAAACAGGTACAACACAGATAATCTGTCTGTATCCTATAACCTTTGTACTGATTGCCAAGCTGATATAGCATTGTGGATACTTACAGCCAAGATGAATACAGTTTACAGTGGTACCCCGCAAGACGAATGCCTCGCAAGACGGAAAACCCGCAAGACGAAAGGGTTTTCTGTTTTGGAGGCGCTTCGCAAGACGAATTTCCCTATGGGCTTGCTTCGCAAGACGAAAGCCCATAGGGAAATCTCCGGGGACCTCTTTTAAATGCTGGCGGTGGGGAGCAAAGCCTTTCCCCCCCTCCGGCCTTCAGAAGAGGTCCAGGAAGGCCGGCGGGGGCCGAAAGGCTTTGCTCCCCACCGCCAGCATTTTAAAAGCAGTCCGGGATAGCATGGAAGAGCTTCCCGCTATCGCGGACGGCTTTTGAAGGCAGGCGGGGGGGCAAAGACTTTCGCCCCCCGCTCGCCTTCAGAAGAGGTCCAGGACCTCTTCTGAAGGCGGGCGGGGGGCGAAAGTCTTTGCTCCCCCCTGCCTGCCTTCCCGGGAGAGCGGAGAAAGGCAGCGCCTTTCTCTGCTGTTCCGGACGGCTTTTGAAGGCAGGCGGGGGGGGGCAAAGACTTTCGCCCCCCGCTCGCCTTCAGAAGAGGTCCAGGACCTCTTCTGAAGGCGGGCGGGGGGCGAAAGTCTTTGCTCCCCCCTGCCTGCCTTCCCGGGGGCTTTTACATCGCCCCGGACAGCGGAGAAGTCCTCCGCTGTCCCGGGCGATTTTAAAATGCCGCCCGCCAGCATTTTAAGATCGCCCCGGACAGCGGAGAAGTCCTCCGCTGTCCCGGGGTTTTTTAAAATGCTGGGGGTGGGAAGAAAAGCCCTTGTCCGTCCCCCCCAGCCTTCAGAAGAGGTCGGGGGACAGACTGTCCCCGGACCTGGTCTGAAGGCGGTTTCCCTAGGAACGCATTAATTGATTTTCAATGCATTCCTATGGGAAACCGTGCATCGCAAGACGAAAAACTCGCAAGAAGAAAAAACTTGCGGAACAAATTAATTTCGTCTTGCGAGGCACCACTGTAGTTTAAACAATACAAGTCAAATTGTTTTTGTATCTAATAAAATATCTTTTTAAAAAGTGTTATATTCTTGTTTAAAACACACTAAAATTTGTTATTTGCTAAAGAAATATTCTAAAATTTGAATTTTCTTCTAGCAATGAATACACTGATATAATATTATAAACAACTACAGTATTGATATGATTAACATTTGTTCCAGTATCAAACACAGAACTGGACTGTATATTTGAGATGTGATTAAAAACGGATTCTCTCAAGAACACGATTTTGTTTACAAAGCAATCTGTACTACTACTACTAATTAAATTTGTATACCGCCTTTTCACCAAAGATCCCAGAGTGATTCAAAATGGAAAAATACAAAATGAGAATACAAAATACATAATAAAACTTATTGCATCTATTAGAACAGTCATGTCTGTGCCATATGTGAGCAATGATACAAAAGGCCTATATAATGATATTTGGGTGGGGGCCTGGATTATTTGCATGGGGGGGATGGTATTCTATGCAACATGAAAGTACATTTAACATTCTAAACCACTGCAGACATTAATTGCAAATAAACATTATGTGCAGCAATGAAACTGCAAATGATCTAAACCTGCTGCAAACTGGGGACAAAGACAACAAACTATATAACTCAAAATTCAATAAAACTGTTTGCTTTTCCCAGAAAATGCCAGAGAAGAATGTCAAAGGCATTTTTTCAGCTTCTTTATTTTTAAGAATAGGCTGCCAAATGGCATATCAGCCATGTTCACAAGACACATTAAGTCACACTTTAGGTGCAGGGGTGAAGAACTGGATTCAGCCTGAGGGCAGGTTTTCCTGCTGCAGACCAGCATAGACAAGTAAGGCCACCCATCTGTCAATCACCTGGTATCACAATGACATCAGCTGACCAATTTTCCTCTGCCCCTGCAGTTTGGAACTGAACTATGTGACAAAGGCACAGAGCTTTGCAGGCATCAACAATCAGCTGATTATTGTCAGGCAGTGCTTGCAGAAGCAGTTTTGCAAGCACCGATGATCAGCTGATTATCAGTGCCTGCAGAGCACTGTGCTTTGCGAGTGGTGCCAATCAGCAGCATGGATTGGCCAAAAACGACCTGGTTTAGAATGATGTGCATAAGTCACAGCTTGCATGCTTTACTCTTCCCTCTCCGCCTCCTGCAGAGTTTGGAGGAAGAGTTTAGGAATTTCTGCTTCCACATTTGCTTAGCCAGTTTGTCACTTCGTTTGAATAATAATTAATAATAATAATTTAGTTATACCCCGCCCATTTGGCTGGGTTTCCTTAACTAAGGTTTGTTTAAAACAAGTCAACTAAAACAGAGCCACTGCACTCTCAATGTGCTGAAACAAAATTTAAAATCTTATATACTTGATTAGTGTTACTTAACTTTTTAAAAAAGAAATAGGAACTTCCCGTTTCCTTAAGGTAATGTGTTGGAATTGTGCAGAGCCATTCCATCTGCTGTTGGGGTCATAGGATCACCATTACTCTGGTACCATTGTGCAATGAAATTTTCAAAAATGTATGAAGATTTTAAATGTAGGACACAGCAGAAGAGATTAATTAGAAATATTTGTTGATTCACTTGAGCTTCACTTGCATTACATTGCTATCCTTGCAGATTAACAGGCAAAGAACCGTCTGTTGTGAGAAACAAGCAGCAGCAAAGGAAGCTTAAGAGGAAGGAAAGCTACCCAAAAAAAGATGAGGTACTTCTCAAAGCCATTCAAAAAGTTCTGACAGACTCAGAAAGAAAATAAAGGACTTTCAAGTACAGTTTTTAAAACCTTATTTTAAAGGGTAAATAGCTATTTGAATCCTACTTAAGGGGGGGGCTGTTGTGTTTATTATTGAAAGAAAAGCAATGTTTACAGCAGTGATCCTATCACTTTAAACTGGCAATAAATTTTAATACCATATATTTTCACAAGAGCTTTTGCTTTCAAGCTTTCTGTGCTAAATACAGCACTGAAAGAAAATTCAGCTATATTACTTACTGTTATTTATTGTGACATGTTTTGAGAACTCCTGTGAATTATTTTATTCTTCCAGTGAGGATGCAACTGGTAGATTTGCCTAGATTCTCTTCCCCACCTCCACTCCCATGCTTATTTTAAACAGATATTTGGAATGAGTGATGACATGTGTGCATGGGGAGTCCAGGAACTGGAAAAGGTGAAATCTTCCCACTTCAGGCCTCAAAAGACTTACATTTCAATCCAGCCCCAATGCATTGTTGGTTTTCAGAACAATGGAGTCTTCTCTAACATATATTAAACAAACAGATCTGTGCTGTGAATTATGCAGGTAATTGTTTTATGGTTGAGAGCAAGGTCAAATCTGAAAGATCAGGGAACTGCATCACAGTTGTGCAATGTCTTCAGTTATTTTCTTTTATTCAATCATTTCCACAAGTGAACTAGCCCAATACATAAGGCTTGGTGTTCCTTTACCATACACATCTCAGCACCACACATTTGGTGGCCTCATACATCAAACTCTTAAGGCCACACAAGAATACTTTTAACTGACAGCCCCTTCCTGTTTTGGAAAGCTTAAGGAACTTCTGCTGAGACTAGATAATAGGGTTATCAAAAGGCAAATGCCTTAAGAACTATTCCTGCATTCAGACACTATTCTGCACCGACATGCAATTTATGTAGTGATTAAGCCCTTTAAAAATAAAACCAAATTGCAGCTGTTTTGCATGAGTGTCAACCAAAAGCCACCAGAGGTAGCAGTTCTGGGGAAGTTTAAATAGATGGCATCTGCCTGTGCAAAGGACATATCATGCCTGTGAAGAAAGTTGTATTTACAGCTGGGACACATGGTGCAAAATGAAAACAGGCAGCAGTGATGTTAAAGGAATATCACCAACAAAAGCATTCCTGTTAAAAATTGATCTGAGGAGCTGAAGAAACTGCTTGCATTATGTGTTTGTGAGATCTTAAAAGAATGGCAATACATCTGGGCTGTCTATTCACCTTACGTTTGAAACTAGATATTCAATAATCTAAGTGAACAGAGAAAAAGATATGGATAAACACAGGATTAAGTTTCAGGAGTGTACAGATTTTTAATAATGTTAGTTTGTACAATAAGCTGAAGTGTAGAACAATCATAGAATTCAAGGGAGAAATTGATCTAATGCACCTTTTACGGAAGGGATGGAGAACCTGTAGCCCTCCTAATGTTATGGACTCCAATTTCCATCTTCTCTGACTCTTTGCCATGCTCTCTAGAGGTGATGGGAGTTGAAGTCCAACAATATCAGGAGGGTTGTGGATGCTTCATCCATTTTACAGCCCAATATTTTGTCTATTCAGAATTACACCCCTCTGTGTTTAATGATTCCAGGTAACTATGCCTAGGACTTAAATCTTAATCCCTTCTTAACCTTGAATATTTTAGTACTGATTCACAAGTATATGCCAGAGCTAGGGTTGCCACCTTTGAACTGGCAAAAGACAGGACAGGAAAGGGTGGTGCGGTTGGGGGGGGTTATCTAGTGCTGAAGTGATTTCAAAACAATCCATTACACTCTACTGCAGCCTAACAGGATGGCCTCTCTGGAATTTGTCTCTCTCTCTCTCTCTCTCTCTCTCTCACACACACACACACACACACACACACACGTGTGCATGTGCGCACACATACACGTATTTGTAAATCTGTCTGTGCTTGGCTTAAATACATGAATTTACACACACCCTTTCAAACACATACATTTGGAGATGATCCCTAACTCGGCAGAGGTGGGGGGGGCTGAAATACGGTACTGAACTGTATCAATACAGAACGTAGCATTTGAAATAATAATTAAAAGTTGGTGCATTAGAAGAAAAAACCCCCTCCAAAATCCACAGTTGGACATATACTTTATTAGGACCTGTTAAAGTGTTGTCAAAACATCCTTTTGCAAACAAATGAATTTCAACAGGAAAAGCATAAGGCAAATAAAACAAACCTACCTTCTCCTGGATTAACCGCTGCTGGCAGACTGTCCCAATCTAGTGCCCAACTAGGACAAGGATGAGGAGAAAATGTTGCTTCAATACCACTTTTCTGCATTTAAGAGGAGGGGGAGAAATCTTAAATCAGCTAAACAGAAACGTGAACTTTGCAAGTACTGTAATGATGTCCAAATGTTATGGGAAATTATGTTTGTTAAACAGCACATGTAAAATACAGAGCCACTATGTTTGTCAACAAAACATGCTCACTGGGACTAAGGGGAGTTGCAGTCTGAAACATTTGGAGTGTATCAGGTTGGGGAAAGCTGGCGAACATGAACCAGGAAATCTCTAGTTCAAATCTCAGCTGAGCCATGAATTCAATATTTGGGTAGGCACCTGCTCTTTCAACCTCAGTCTCCACCTGCAGTATGGTTATAATGTTGATCATCTTTGCAGAGCTGTTATAAGGGTTACTTGGGAGTTTTGTCTACTTCAAATGAGCTGTATCAGTATTATAGGGTCCTCCCCCTCCCTGGTAGGATTATACCATCAAACAAAATACAACCTATTTTTAGTGACAGAGACCTTTGATAGAGAAATATGCTTGATATTGCAAGAAGCCAGATAAAAAGTATCTATTATGGATGAATGCATTGAAAAGTGCCTATTTTGTTAAATATGTGTACAATTTAAATGCTGACTTTTTGTGCATTCTTTCAAAATATCAGCACAATCCATTCTATGACTCAGTGCCAGTGAGTGAGTGAGTGAGTGTGTTGTGTGTGAAACTATTAAGTTACCATTAATTTTGTCATGGTTGGCCTTGGTCCACCTATAAATGAAGTGTCTTCATGCTCTTCCTCTGGCTCATCAGAAGCCGTGCAGATAAACTGCATGTGTTCATCTGATAAAGAGACTGAGCCTTGATGGGGTAAAAATTGCATATTGCATTTGGCAGCAGCTCTTTTTATTCCAGGTACTTCCTGAACTCTCTGGAACCAACTAGATATCAAAGGCAATCTGAACAAGTTCTCTTGGTGTTTCTTGCTGAAACTCTGCAAGGAAGAAAACAAAGCTCTGGTTATCAGAAAAAAATTATGAACCTACCTGATGTACAAGCATGAATCAAGCGTGTCTCTGTTATCTTAAGACATTCACTACCTTGTGGGCTTACCCAGGAATATATTGGCTTTCTGCCTCACTCAGATTCAAACTGTGGAGTGGTAGTGGTGGGGTTGTACACAAAGAGAGATTCTCATGCCTAACTTAACCACTATGACTACAAAGAGTGACATAATAGATTAATGGATTTAAAGCTTAAAAATAAATAAATCAGAGCCATTACAGGAATAGAGCTTTTAGTGGAGCCAGCATTGTGGTTCTACCAGTCTGCAGGGGCTGCAGTCCTAAGCACACTTACTAGGGAGTAAGTTGCATAGAACTCAGTGAGATATACTTCTGAGAAAATATGCTGAGAATACATAAGCCCTAAGCGATTCGTCTCTTCCCAACATCTACTAGATAATGTTGACAGTTTACTGGGAAGCAACATACATAAATGTGTAAATCCTTACCAAAAAATGATGGATGCATGGAAAGAGGACTACATCAGCCAAAGTGAAGTATAGTCCTTCAGCAAAAACGTGTTCCAAGAGTGGCAATTCGGATGTTTTCATCTTCCTAATATGAGAGGGCTCCCTTTTGGCAGCAACTGGTGTTTTCTGCACAGTTAATTTAGATAAAGCTAAACTCAGTTCCAGTTCTGCAGGAGAGGACTCCAGATTTTCTGCTAATCTTCCCTCTTGTGAAGAAACAGCTTTACATGCTTCCTTGACGAAGGTCTTTTGCTGTTGAACTTTCTGTCTTCGAATTTTGTCATCGTTATGTACTCTTACAGGCTCTCCCAGCTTCTTTTCAAACTGTAATACTTCCTCCGGAATACTCTGAAGCTGATCCAAAGACACGCTCAGAAAGTTTTGAACTGCCTGAGGGATGCTGATTTCACAAAGTCTGGTCCATTCACTAACCTGCAAATAAATAGGATTAATCAGTTGACTGTTTTCCAGGCCTTTCATAACAAAGTGGTGACTCAAAACATTCATTAGCTCCATCCAGCACGACCAATGGTCAGGGATGATGGGAGTTGTACTGCAGACATATATTAAACTTTGTTCAGTGAATAGCCTAACTGGTCACTTCTGCATTAGGGTCATGCACTGAACAAGGTTTAATATATGTGAAATCTATTACGAAATAGATTTACGAAAAACTAGAAATACTCACTTCAGCACAAGCCTTCAAGCAGGTCTTTTTAAATCCCAAGAGTTCCAAAATGTCCTCCTTTGATGGATCTGCTTCATATGTTTTTTGTACTATGTGCCTCAATACCACAGCAAGTCCTGCTCGACAAAATCTTCCATTCTTCTTGACAACAGCAGGTAAACAGCAGCTCTGGACCACCAAAGGAAGTTGACATCTTTTGATGAAGCAAATATCCAGGTCCTTGGGAAATACTTTGTCTTTAGGCTGGGCATCTGAAGCTGTTTCACCTGGCAATACTAAAAATACTCTGAATGTCTTGCAGTCACAATATGACAACAAAAACAAGGATATGGAGGTGTGGAGAGGAAAGACACAATCTGCATTCTGATTAAAGTAGTCCAGGTACAGGTGATCTTCAGTCAATCCTTTCATTTTTTTCTTAAAGGAAGAAATGTGATTAATAAAATTATAAAAGGTTTAATATACAGCTATGCAAAGCAATAATGAAGATGATCCAGAACACAACCCCTGCACAAATTGGGGGTTGCCTGTATATATAAATAAACAGAAACAGTGATCCCTAAAATCCATCAATTTCTCCCTTTCTCAATACAAATATTAATTAATCTTTGTTGTTACTGTTTCTAAATGGATTTTAATATTCTGCATTTTGAGTATATTTCTTATTGTGTTTTGAAAGGCAGGACAGTTAAAATAAAAATAAAAATAATAAATATTACCAAGATTGTTTCAAGGTCACATAAGAGAAGGGTCTTCTGAAGCAAACATTTGATTATTATTAATGAAATGCACTTTTTGGAGGGCCATTATAGGGAGGTCACAAAAATTAGTAATGTATATGCAGTTCTTTCAAGTATAAAATGTATTTGGTTCTATCTAAATCTTACTCAGAGCAGACATAGACTTAACTATTTTTAAAACTCAATATATCGTGGTTATTCTTTTTGTTTATATATATAAAAAAACAACCAAAAGAAAATCAAACTAAACTAAAACAAGAATGGAGGGAAGCAATAAGATGAGAAGAGGAATGGGTCAGCATGCATAGGTTTTGCTCACTTTCAATGTAGAGGCATCATAAAAAAACCTGTACATTCAACTAGAGCCAGAGTTCAGTACAGAATTGCCACAGAGCATGATAAGTACCAAATTTACGTAATCTGTAGCTAGTTCATGTATGGAAAGCAAGAATAGATCTTTTGTCCATTGTTGGATTGTTTGTCCGTTTACTTTTCCAATGTTGTAAAATGATATGTTTGGCAACCAACAGAGCACAACTAATATATTTCCGTTCCCCGGGATAAGCTTCCACACAATAAGGAGGTGTTCTATCAAGGCCCTTTTGTCCATAAATTTTAGTTGTTTCCAGAACCAAGTTGATATGATCAGTGACCTCTGTCCAGAATTGGAAAATAACAGGATAGTACGACATCATGTGAAATAAGGAGAGTATTGACTAAATTAAATCTAGATAGCTCAGTGGATCTATTCTAACTTTGTCCACATGCAATCCACTGTTATTTTCTACCCACAACCAAGACCATTAATATCCCTATCATTGGCTTGGATCAAAATATGCAGTTCTGCTAGCAGAAAGCCTCTTCTGCTCGGGGAAGACTCATTTATGTCCTAGAGAAAGAGAATTGTATGAGGTAATTTATGATAAATCCAGAGATGTTCTTCCATTTTAATGAAGCCCTTTTTCATAGACGTATGCTAGAGGCATCCTTATTCCCAGTTTCTCATACTGTAACACAAGCCCTATATACTATGGTAAAGGTAAAGGGACCCCTGACCATTAGGTCCAGTTGCGGACGACTCTGGGGTTGCGGCACTCATCTCGCTTTACTGGCTGAGGGAGCTGGTGTACAGCTTCCGGGTCATGTGGCCAGCATGACTAAGCCACTTCTGGCAAACCAGAGCAGTGCACGGAAACGCTGTTTAGCTTCCCGCCAGAGCAGTACCTATTTATCTACTTGCACTTGCTTTCGAACTGCTAGGTTGGCAGGAGCTGGGACAGAGCAACGGGAGCTCACCCCGTCACGGGGATTCAAACCGCCGACCTTCTGATAGAGAAGCCCTAGGCTCTGTGGTTTAGACATATACTATGGTGCTACTCTGCAAAACACTTTTCACTACATAGCCCAAGAATTCACAAAAGCCTAAGACTTCAATCCTGTTTGCTATAAGTAAATCTAACAAACATTCTTAGGATTGCAGCATTAGGCTGTACACCTAAGCACTTTATAGGGTATAAGCACTAATGTACCTGGTGAGAATTATTTCTGACTAAACTGGAAACTTGTACTGGGTTGCATTTTAAGACATTTTCTCCATCTGATCAAAGTTATTTAGATCAAAATCATTATTTTTCTTAGACTATAGTATTCCTGAATTGCAGGGGGTTGAACTATAAGACCCTTGGGGCGCCTTCCAACTCTACAATTCTATGATTTCAATTAAAATTACCTTAGTTCTTGACTGAAAACTCAACTTCCACTCCCTTTACATTATTTTGAAAATAGTTGAACACACAGAACTTAAGGGAATAAATTATATGCACAATTAGTTATGATTCTGCACCAATTATATCTGATTTATGGAGACTATATGCTTAGGATCCTAGACTTGAACAATAGTACATATTTAATAAATCCCATTGACTGTCTTTTCAATTACAAATCAGGCTGCAACTCTTGGACGCTAGATGGCACACTTTCAAAACAATTGCAGCTGAAGAACATAATACCATATTAAAAAAAACCCTTCACTATACCAAGAACTGTGTTTATTTATTCATATTTTTTTTCATCTTTAAGTAGAGCTGAAGTGTATTATCAGCCAATACAGCTACAACAGATCTGTGCACTGATTTTCCTTTGTATTAATTGTCATTGTTTGTCCAGATGCTTCGCACTGAGGGATGTTTGTCTTATCAAATGCTAATGTTCTGTGTAAACTGTGTCTGGAACTACATAAAACTTGCTAAAGCCTCAGGAATATCACACCTTGGCCTGCCTGAGCCACAGTAACCCCACCTTATGTGTGATGTAATTTCTGGTTGTTTGTCCTTCTCCACGCCAAAATACAAACCCTTAAAAGAGATGTTTCTTCTTGCTTCGGGGTCTCTCTTGCCTCCTTGATAGGAGGGGAGAGAACTCTGTTGCAACAGAAAAATAAAGATCTTCCTTGCTTTCACTGCATCCTGCCTCCATCCATTCACCTCTGACCGATCATACTTAGGGGACTCAGTCCCTTGTGTAGGAGCCATCCTACTCTTGTGTAGGACCCTGGTCTTCGGCACACTTAGGGATCCGCAGAGTGTTCGCAGTTTGCATAACAGAACTCAATAGCTCAGCATTTGGCTAATCTACATTTATTTACATATAATACACTTGGAGCATTCTGACTTAGCTCCTTCCTCTTTCTCATCAGACAGCAAAGAGAAAGAACAAAGGACAATAGTCCCACTTCATGGAACACAGTAACACAAACACCCTGTCTCTGTCACTTCCCACTCTGTGGAGTCAAAACATACACCGTCATGTGATAGACAACAATCCCATGACTGCAATCACAGAGCAGGAATCTTAACACCTTGGGGAGTTGGGCAGTAAAAGACAACCATCCCTATTTTTCTATATCAACCCCAAATCTCTAAATATTGGAAACAAATATCTTTCAGAAAAACACTCACCAATTAAAGAGCTAAATGTTCCAGGTGATGGTATTTAATGTTCCGCTGTTCCCCTTTTCAACATCTGTAGTTCAATGACAAAGTTTTAATGGCAGTTGTCTATGAAGGATTTAATCTCCATCTCCACCCTGTTTGCACACTGATCCCTGTAGAGAAAGTCAATCCACTGTAAAGTTGAAATAGAATTACCATATTTTTCGCCCCATAGGGCGCACTGATCCATAGGGCGCACCTAGTTTTTTTGGGGGGGGAATAAAGGGGAAAAAAATTATTTCCCCCCCAGGCGCGGGGCTCTGGCGGGGGAAGCCCGAGCTTCCCCCGACCCCAGCCCCCAGAACAGGCTGCTATCCGCAAGCCTAGAGAGCCCGGTGGGAAGTCGCGCCAGTCTCCCTAGGCTTGTGGATATCTGCCCGAAGCCCAGGGCGCGCTGAGCTCAGCACGCCCCAGGCTTCGGGATGCAAGCAGCTCTCTGCAAGCCGTGGGAGAGCTGCGTGACTTCGCGCCGGGCTCCCACGGCTTGCGGAGAGCTGCCCGAAGCCTTGAGAGCGAGAGGGGTTGGTGCACACCGACCCCTCTCGCTCTCCAGGCTTCAGCGAAAGCCTGCATTCGCCCCATAGGACGCACACACATTTTTCGCCCCTATTGGGCAAAAAATACGGTAAATTGTTGCCTTTCCTACTTTTTTAAGTCAGTAAAAATACAGCCTCTTCCATAAGGATACTATATCTTTTCACAAATATATTTCATATAAAGAAGAAGTCATACTCATCCAGAGCAGGCTAACTGAATGTTGCACAGGGCTAGATTTATATGATTTCTAATGGCACCTATTTCTGAGTAAAAATGCATAGTTAATGCTAAGTCTCTTAACTTGAAAATAACTCACAAACTTACTGCTAAATAGAATTTTTTTTTAAAAAAAAATCAAAATATCTAGAGAGATTTAATAAGAATTGTTGGTGTAGTCAAATCTGGAAAATTAACTTAAAAATTAAGGTGGAGAACAAAAAAATTGTTTTTAACTATGTGGCAGAAAATAAATTATATAAAAAATGATAACCATGTTTGAATGCCTCCTGTGAAATATGCTACTACAGTGGTGCCTCGCAAGACGAAATTAATCCGTTCCGCGAGTCTCTTCGTCTTGCGGTTTTTTCGTCTTGCGAAGCACAGCTATTAGCGGCTTAGCGGCTATTAACGGCTTAGCGGCTATTAACGGCTTAGCGGCTTTAAGAAAAAGGAAACAAACTCGCAAGAACTCGCAAGACGTTTCCTCTTGCAAAGCAAGCCCATAGGGAAATTCGTCTTGCGGAACGACTCAAAAAACGGAAAACTCTTTCGTCTAGCGAGTTTTTCGTCTTGCGAGGCATTCGTCTTGCGGGGCACCACTGTACTTGAAAATCTTTGTAACGTTTCAGCTTCAAGTTAGAGTATCATGACTTCAAGGACAATATACCAATATTTATAAATAAAGGAAATGTTTACCACCCTCAAAGATAAGTAACAATAATTATTATTCCCAGGAATTGTGAATGAAATCACCAAAAGTTATATTTTAAAAAATATTATTTGTGCGGCGTATGTTTATTTTTAATTCAATTGTATTGCTTCTTAACTTTTTGTATGTCATTGAAATATATACTCTTGGTTAAAGAAATATAGAAAATATTTTTACTTCTGAGTAAACATATTTAGGAAGTGACAGTACTGATAAACGTTATGAAGAAGCTGGTGCATAAAGGGTGTGAGCAGTCCAATGATTTTATCCGGAGTTATTCAACGCATTACTGAAATGGAGTATACAGCCATGTTTTGCAGAACAGGAAGATCTTTTAACTGCTAGTTCTTCCTCTCTCCTGTTTAATACTGCATGAACTGAGCAATTATGGACCACTCTCAGCAAACCCTAGGGACGTGATTGTCTCACGTGCATGTCTGCAGCCTCCGCTTTCTAGTTGGTACTTGTGAGCAAATGCACCATTTATCCTTTTCTTTCACATTAGCAGTGCACTAGAGTTTGCAGAAGAGGGACACAGCTTTCTACTCCACTTTTAAACTCATTCTGTGGAGAGCAACAAGGTGACATTCTCAATTAAGAGTGTGCCTAAGGCAACAACATTGTTCCTTATTCACAGAGGGCTTCCGAGCAATGAGTAGAGTTCCATTCAGTGGAAACAAAAATGATAAATTCTGTGAAAATACAGAAGAACCACCAGGCAGATAGTTCTTCATTCTAGCTTCCTCTGTTGTTTGTTATTACTGTATTTACTCGGATCTTATGCTCACCATTTTTGGCCAAACTACGTTGCAAAAATTGAGGTGTGCATTAGATTCGATGGCACATTAGACTCGAGTAAATACAGTACTTTAGCTTTTATCTACAGGTCCAATTGTTAAGTTTCACAACGGGTTAAACGTCATCATTCCCATTTGTTTATTTGATTTCTGCGTCACCTTTCCTCCAAAGGGTTCAGGGCAGGACATATAGTTTCACAGGAAATGTACAGATCATCCACTTTCTGGCCCTCCACTTTGGTACCTGAGCTCCAGACTTAAACTTCCTCATGGCAATCACAGAATTATCAGTAATGGTGTTATTGGCAATTAACACAATTTATTCAAGAGCTGTTCTTGCTAGATCAAAGCAAAAACATTCTGGAGCATCTCAGCCTTGTTTTGGAAGCTTAATGAACAACCCTATGCAAAGGAGCTGAAATCTGCTGCAAACACTGTAGTACGTGATTTAAAAGTACAGTTTGGCCTAAATCTCTAATGTAATAATACTACATTCAAAAAGTCACTGGTTATACACAAACCGGTGCACCTCAAGACAGGTGCTACCATTATTTTCACCTGTGTCTTCCACAGAATATACCAGCTGCAATATAACATGCTCAACTCAGTCTCACCGATATATATTCTGTTGATATTTAAAGAAATCAATCATAGATTAATCCTGCAGGCTTTCTTTCATTGTCATTCCCCAACCCATCAAAAGCCTTTTTGTCATAAAACAGATAGTTCAATGGCATTATCTCAAATATTTATCTAGGGAAAAAGGTCTTTTTCAATCTAAGGCAGATGGCAGTGATCAATACAAGCCAGCCTGCTATGTTCAAAGGCCTCCTGCCTTTTATTCCAACTTAGCTGGTCTCTCAAACAATTGGTTCTCCTTTTAAAACCAAGCACTGCCAGTTTCCTGAGTGAACAAGTCTGTTATTACTATTAAAAAGAAATGCCACAAACGATTTTAAAGAAGAATGTTATTTACCTAAAGCAGACCAACATGAGAAAGACAGTCTACCCATCACTAAGAAAAGGTATTTTTTTAACAACCATTCTACAAAAATAAGAGGTATGGATGGCTAAACAATTTCAGTATTTTCACGCCCTGAATGGAATGAAACAACAAACTATTCTTTTACAAACTGATTTGCGTAAATTATCCCCAGTTTACATTTGCATATAGAATACAAAGCCTGCTCTAGAGGTGATCCAATGCATGTGCCACATTCTCATGTAGTTTCCTGGGAAATTAACCAAATATGTGTGTGTGTATACATACATGGACAGACATACACACTTGAGCTTCTAAGCAGGAGATGGAAATTTTCCGGGAAGGTACTTTCTATAATTACAGGGTTGTATCCAACATTAGTCATACTCAAAGTAGACCCACTGAACTCAATAGGCATAATTAAGTCCATTAATTTTAATGGGTCTAATCCGAGTGTAACTTAGTCGGAAAGAACCCAGTTTTTAGGCTATTTGTAGTACAATAACCCCTCCTTAATGAGTTAATGACAGTAACAAATGCATGGTTTACCAATCTGTCACCAAAGGTACCATAGTCAGGATTTTTGTTTTCTGTTATCCTACACAGGAGCAAGAGGGCCTGGAGACCAAACTACAACCTATGTCTGCACTCTTGCCTTGCGCTG
The DNA here is from genome assembly GCF_964106645.2 of Podarcis pityusensis. Taxonomy (NCBI): domain Eukaryota; kingdom Metazoa; phylum Chordata; class Lepidosauria; order Squamata; family Lacertidae; genus Podarcis; species Podarcis pityusensis. The sequence continues at coordinate 54,882,413 of NC_138034.1, forward strand.
TGTTGCAGCTGTTTACTCCCAGTTCAGTGGACTAGATGAAAACCAAACTACGGTTTGTAGTGAGAATGACAACTGCATCTCCAAACAGCAAGAGCAGTTATTACCACAACAGAAAACCACTTGCTGAGCAGGACAGTAACTCTCATCTACTTTACCACAGACAACCTTCTAATTAAGTTGTGACTATACAAGTAAGACGTATAGAATATAAATAGTAACTCTAACTGCTGGGAGTGAGATAGGATGAGAAATGGAAACCATAGAGAATTGGATCATGGAGTGCCCTCATACATTGAACAGTTAACTGATAAAATTCACAGCCACAAGATCTGATAGTTTAGATGATTGTCAGAGGGGATTAGATGAATTTAAGAAGCATAAATCTGTTAATGGATATATGTCATGATGGCTATATGCTTCTTCCAGGTTCAGGGGGCACCATGCCTCTCCATATTAGTTCCTGGAGAACAATGGGAGAGAGCACCATTGTCTTCTTGTCCTGCTTATGGGCTTCTTGTAGGTATCTGGTTAATCACTGTGAGAAACAAGATGTTAAGCTAGGCAAGTCTTTGTCTGATAAAGCAGAGGTCCTTATGCAAACAGCTCCAAATTAACTATATTGCATTATTTTATATAGGACCCTTTGGGGAGCCTTTTAATTAGAAAGTGGGTAAGGGAAAAAATAACATACAGCTGCGCTACATCTAGTTAACAGTAGTGATTAACTTAAAAGCTGCATATGGACAATCTCACTTTAGGAGACTGGGAGAACTATTTAAGCACTCACAATCCTTGCATTAAGTTTTGAGTGCCCGTACAAATACATGAGTACAAATGAGTATGTTTGTATGTCTCCTATATAAAATAATAATAATAATAATAATAATAATAATTAAATTTATTTATGCCCTGCCCATCTGGCTGGGTTTCCCCAGCCACTCTGGGCGGCTTTCAACAGAGTAGTTAAAATACAGTAGTCTGTTAAACATTAAAAGCTTCCCTAAAGAGGACTGCCTTCAGATGTCTTCTAAAAGTCTTCTATGCCCATCCTAGTTTGCCTATTGTCAGTCCGTATGGAGAACAGAGACCAGCACATGAGCAGCATGTGCGTTGCTATCTACACAACTGACTCCCCACCTACTTCCCATGCTAGTTGCAAATTTCAAACTGGATTCACACTCCACCCTGGTCATGGATTTACTGAGTGCTACATAGTCTCCACCCTACTTCCAATAAATGGGAAAAAATAGTAGACTACTTAATTGAAAACAAGCAGTCCTGCACCATGAGGCTGAATTATTCAAGAAGTTGGAATCAACTTAAGCCTTACTTTTATATCCTTGTAATGTGCTTACAATTGGATCTTAAAATTTCAAGCACTCCAAACTCTGTTAACGTGCAGGGATTCTAATCCACAAATAACCAAAATTCAGTAGCTTTGCAGATAATCCTTGTGTGTTGCCCTTTAAGATTTATCACTGTTTTGTTGCTCCACACTAGCATGCAGCGTAAACAAACAATCTCTGTTTTAGCATGATGTTTGAACCTGGGATAGTGGAATTGTTTCACTCCAACAAACTACTGTACAATCTGTAACCAAGGTTTATTGTTGGCTGGCTAGCTGTACTTAAAGCAAAATAAACCATGTTCTCCTGCCCACTAATGCAGAGGGGCAAAGTAGCCCAGATCACATGTTCATGGTAAACCATTAATGTGTGAACAGTGTAATTGTCTTCCTCTCACTGGTACACATGCTATATTTCAGGAGCTATGCGCTATCCTGCACCATGAACCTTTTATTAAGCCTTTGAGAAACCTTCATTGTGGTGGTATATGCTTTTGTGCTTGTGTAAATGAGGCAAGCTCTTCCTTACTCATAGCAGAACAAACATTTAGGAATTTAGGAATACAGTATAGGAAGCTCATACACATACACCATCTACAGTGCCTGCCAGCAGCTTTCTAATATTTCAAACAGGGTTTTCCAACCCTACCTGGAAATGCCAGGGATGAAACCAGGTAACTTTTTGCATACAAAGCATTTGTTTTATCACTGTTCTAGCCCTTCCTTACATTTTCCATCAGTTACACTGTGCAGAGTGTTGCCACGTGTTTAAAAACTGAAACATGTGCATCTTTCAAAAGTTGCCTGATGTGCAGACATTCAACAGATGCAGCCTCCTATCCAGCTCCACATGCTGGTGGAAAACCCCACCTGTTGAATTTCGGCTGTGCCCGTGAAATCATCTACTTAAGTTCACCAGCAGCCAGTATTCAACAGGTGGAGTTTTGCTCCCCCCCCCCCAAAAAAGGGGGGGATGTGCTTTGTAAGAAAGAAGCTGGCAATCTTATGCTCGGTCCTGCAATGAAGCTCAGCCCTGTCTGGAAACCACCCACCTCCCTAAATGAATAGGTAGAAACTAAGTGGAGCCCACTGTGCCCAATTCCTTTGGATCACCATCTCACCTCCAGCAGCAAGAGGAGACTGTAGAGGCAGCAATGGGTCGCTGGCACTAAGCAGCTACAGATTTCTGGGAATCGGGTGGGGAGGGAGGACTAGATCACAACCCTCCACCTACCCACCCCCCTCTTTAAAACAAAACCTAGTCCAGGCATAGGCAAACTCGGCCCTCCAGATGTTTTGGGACTACAACTCCCATCATCCCTAGCTAACAGGACCAGTGGTCAGGGATGATGGGAGTTGTAGTCCCAAAACATCTGGAGGGCCGAGTTTGCCTATGCCTGAGCTAGTCAGAACCGGCCCTGGCTGGGTCTGATCCGAGGGGGAAACGGTGATGCACTCTGCACGCGCTCAGGAGGCTGGATTGCCCAGAGCACCATCGCCCCCCCCCATGAATTTCAGCCAAGGGGTGGCGCCCAGCTCCCTCTTCGGTCCTCCTCCTCCGTCGCCCCTCTCCTGCTCCCCCGGGGACCCTCCGCCAGGCACCTACCCTCAGGAGCTGCTCCCTTATTAGCAGGCAGCCGCCTCCCGGCTTGAAGTCTCAAGCTCCGCCTTTTCCTGCCTTCCGTCATGGCTGCCGCCCGCCGCTTCCGGTGCCTGCCTCCGCGAAGGAGCAAGCGCGGCAGGGCCGGCGGCACCTCCGGGGAGAAAAGCCGGGAGCTTCGCGAGGTGGAGGTCGGGGAAGAGGAGGAGGTTGCGCCGGCCCGACGGGGGCGTCGGCGTCGTCTGCGTGGTTCTCCCGGGCCCTACGAGCGCTCGGCGGGGGAAGAAGGGGCGAGTTTTATCTACGGGGTTTCCCGGGCGGAGACGCAGCTGAGGTAAAAAGAGCAGGGGCGCTGGCGGGAAGCGCCTTTATCTGTCTGAGGAGCGGCAGAGGGACCTAGTCCCGCCTCTCCCGTTAAAGCTCTTCTTCCCCGCCGCATTCAAACACCTCGCTCCCCTAATCTGACAGTTTATAAAATCCCCGTCTCTCCCGTTAATATTGCAGCTAAACCGCTTTCAGGTGTTGAGGCTTCCCCCTCCCCGCCCCCCTCACAATCAAGCGGGGTATAAAATTTTAGGAAACGAAACAAGCGGTGGTTTGTAACCCGGATGTTGATGCTTGTATATAGAGAATGAATCGAGGCGTTCCTTGCCCTGACTTTGGGTCCGCCTTGTTTCGTTTTCAGACGACATTACAGCTCTTTATATTGTGTGTTGGAAAAAATGTTAAGGTTAAATTTATATACCGCCCTTTATCCGAAGAGCACGGGCGTTTTGCAGCAGAAAAACATAATACATAACAACGAAGCAAATACACTTCCCGCTCCTGCCTATTACAGTATTTCAATCATCATCTCCTAGTTTCCACCCCAGTTTTGGTTTGGTTATTTATGTTTTTTGTCGGTTTGTGCTATTAAGATAGGCTTGTATTATAACATTGCAAAACCCAGTGCTTCCCCCCCCTTTTTTAAAAAAGGTATGGGGGCTCTCCTTTTGACTCAAGAAAATCACCATCAAGAAAAATAAATACAGTAAATGGACCAAAGTATAAAGATTCACAAAGTGTTTAGGGGTATGCGTACCCCTGCGTCCTTCCAGAAAAAAGCACTGGCAAAACCTAATAAAAATTACTTTTAAAAAAACACATGACACAGATCAGCGCATAGTGTGAAGAGCTTTGTACAAATTAAAAGTGTAATCATCGTCATAATTTTATTATTTATACCCCCGCCCATCTGGCCGTTTCCCCCCAGCCACCTTGTTGCGCCTGATGTCGATGGGTTGCAAACACATAAGAACACAACACCAAAAAAAGTCTTGTTGGATCAAACCAAAAGGCTCATCTAGTCCAGCATCCTGTTCTTACAGTGGCCAGCCCAATGCCTCTCATTCTAGAGGTAGCCTTATGCTTGGTAGCTCCTGGTAGCCTTATCCTCCATGAATTTGTCTAAAAACTTTCGAAGCCGTCTAAGAGGATGTCATTATTGCATCTTTTGGCATTACTTGGAGTTCCTGGACCAAGGTCAGGGTGTTAAACATTGGTATATACCATAGTTTTCTGTGTATAAGACACTTTATACACAGAAATCCCCAACAATTGGGGGTTGTCTTATACACAGATAGTGCAGGGGGCGGGGACGGGCGATTGGTTGCAGCCGCGAGCAGGAAATTGTCAGTGGCGATTGGGCGCATGATTGGTGGCTGCTGGCGTTGAGCAGGGAGACGATTGGTGACTTTGGCAACACCTGCGATTGGCAGTGCAGTGTCAGGCGGGTGTGTGATTTTCGGCAATCCCCCCTCCCAAAAAAAGCTCAACAACTCTGGGCAATCTCCCCCCATTTTCTTTATTTGGAGTCCCCAAAAATAGGTGTCTTATACACAGGGGCGTGTTATACACTGAAAAAAACGGTAGTATAGCTTGAGACCAGAACAGTGTGGGGCTTGCCCCAGATATGACTTTAGTCTATGGAACTTGCACTGTTAGAGATGCTAAATAACCCTAAATAACACTTAGTGTGGTGGCATCTACACTTTGAAACTGCTCACCTATAAACACCAGACAGGCGCCTTCACTGTAATCTTGTTTTATTTTCTGTAAATTGGTTAGAGGTTTTATTTACAATCAAGAAGTAAATACATTGTTTTAAAGAAAATAATTATAAGCTGCAACTTTCTTGAGTAACTTGAGTTAGTTACTGGGACTGTGTCAGATTCAAAAGTCTTGCAACCTATATTCTAAATGCACAGTATTATTTCCAGAAACTGTTTTATTTTTGCTAAGAATAAGGTGACAGATTTCCTCTTAAGAAACTTGTACTTTTCGAGGGGGGCATATATTTGTTTAAAGTTCTGTTCTTTCATTATTTATTTTCATTTAAAGAAACTGCTATGGCTGCTACTCTGAACTTGGAGCTAGACCCCATATTCCTGAAAGCTCTGGGCTTTCTGCATTCAAAGAGCAAGGATTCAGCTGAAAAGCTAAAAGCTCTACTGGATGAATCTTTGTCTAGGGGGATTGACTATCGCCCATCACAGAAGGTACTGGAGTGAATGAATGAAATGTGTTCGATATATTTGTGCTATATATAACTTCTGAAATGGGAGGCTCTTTCCTATTACTTGAGGAAGCAAGTAAGAATTGAAAAGAACTTCAAAAATAATCAGTATCTACTTTTATTTGTCCATACATTTGCATTCTGATCCAGTACATGTATATTCAGAGGTGAGCCCCACTGGGTTCAACGGGCTTATTTCTTGTTAAGACTGCTTGGGACTTAGAATCCTATTCCGAATATTAGAAATCAATGAAAAATAGAATTTGTAGCCGGTGAGCAGAATGTGGCTCAAGTAAGTAAGGAGCGGTGGTGGTGCTATGAGTCATGTTTCAGGTTCTTTAAAGCACAGGAACAAGAACGGTTATAACAGACCTACCAGATTTCTTTCATCTGGGCTCCAGAAGGCCATTTTAATGGTTCTGATGTTTTGCTACTGCCATCAGCATTGTTACTTGTTCCTTCACTAGTAAAGGGTTGGCCAGTGGGTAAGTTCTGCTTAGCCTTTGTAGTACCACGAGTGATAGATTGACCTGGTAGCTGATCTCATTGTTGATTTGGGATGTAAAGATAAAACCTGATAGCAGGGGAGAGAGAAGTTCTGTCTTGCATAGTAGAAGTGCTGGCATTACTATCAAAATGGCCCAGATCCTTAGCATACACAGGCTGCTGCCATCTTCTACTTAAATAATTTTGTGTAGGATTGGCGTGTAAGTGACTGAACCGAAAAACCCCTGCTGCTTTTAAAATGCCTATACTATCTGTATTAAAGAATCTCAATTTCCTCTGCTTGCTTTGGCACTTTAGGGCAGGGGTAGCCAACATGGTGCCCCCTGGATGTTATGTATGGCAGTTCCCATCCTCCTTGACAACTGGCTGTGCTGGCAGGGGAAAATGGTATTTGGGGTTGGGGTAACATTTTAAGCTTTGTCACCTCTCAAAGTGAAAACATCATTGTTTTGATCTCAGCATAGCGACTATATCTAATATTACCATTAATACGTTATTGTTATGCTTTATACAGGAGGTAGATCAGCCCAAAGTATCTATTACAAAACCAGTTTCTGTTAAGCAAGAGCCTAAGGCTTCCTCAAACCTTCCTTCAGGTAGCAATAATGGCAAGCCCATTGCGGCCGAAAAGGTGAAAAAAGAAGCGGAGAAGAGGTCTGCTGATAAAGTAAGTTCTACTGCTACATGTAAAGCATTATTTGGATAGGAATTTAAAGGGTTACATATTTGTATTTGCAAAAACTGACTCTTTATTATTTCTTGCTTTGGGGGTGGTATTAATCCTTGTGTATGAATGTGTTCTGCTTTGCTAGCTGTGTCCTCTCCATAGTTAATTGCTCACTTCTTTCAAGAGTAGGAGCTGTGTGCTTTCTCTTCTATGCAGATTGTTTAGTTTTCAAAGGGTGCCCTTTTCCTTGTCTACAAATTCCTTAGCAGCTTTCCAGTGCTGCAGGCTGACAAGCAAGCATGATAATTTTGCTTGGGCTTTGTTTATTTTGCCTCGCTTGCAATCTCACTTTACCCACCACTGTTTTTGACTGCATGACAGCAGGGCTTCTATTTAATGCAAGGCTGTAATTAAATCTAGCTGGTGCTAGCATGGAAATTAAGAGTAAGAATGATGGGCCTGGGAGCATCTTAGTTCAGCCATGAAGTTGCTTGGGTAGCCTTAGATTAACCACTACCTCTCAGCCTCAACAAACTTGCCCCATTTATAATATGAGGTAAGAATACTGGTGTTCCATGCATACCACGGTAACAAACAGGTATAGAGGGTCCTTGTAGGAATGAAGTGCTCTTAATAAATCAGGAAAATCACTTTTAGTATTCATAAGTAAGAATTCATTTCATTTTAAGGGATCTACAAACTTGGTAAGGCATTTAATCCAGAAGATTATGAATAATACACCTGATCTTCAGATGATCCATTCTGCTTCACATTATTGGTAATGGAGTAAGATCAGAGTAATACTAAACTATGAATCTGCTGGAAGAAAAAGCCTGAGGCACTTTTTCCAAATGCTTTAAGCAACAACAGCAAACTACTTTGACTTCAATGTGCCAGTACACTTTGGTTCCTTTCATAGTGGCGATAAATACGTTTATCAGTATTACTGGACTTCTTTAATTTTCAGAGCACCTCACATTCTACATAATTTGGAGATATGGGGGGAAAGGTTATGTTAACGAATGTAATGCATTCTGTAAATTTTGTGTTATGCAATGAACATGCTTTCTTTCAATTATAAACTGATTTCCTATTTACTTGCTCGAAGCTTTCATGTTTTCACCATCGCTGTGTGTATATATCATTCAGCAGATAAAGCTGGAAAGCAGTGAAGGAGTTGACATGCCAAAGAAACCAAGACTAGAAAAGCCAGAGGCTCGTTCATCTCCAATCACAGTACAGACTAGCAAGGATTTGGCCATGGCAGACCTTTCAAGTTTCGAAGAAACTAGTGCTGATGATTTTGCCATGGAGATGGGTTTGGCTTGTGTTGTTTGCCGGTGAGTATGAGAAAATTTGGCAATTGCAGCAGATTTATAGGATGTAATTGACCATTTTGTTGTCAATTCTAAATAGTCACTTTTCTTTATAAGCCAAGCGGTAATTTCTAATAGGATTTTCCCATGGTTCATGAGACCTAAAATTTAAACAATAAATTATGTCTGTAGTTTTCAGACTAGCAGCCCAAGCTTGTGCATGCTCACTTGTAGGTAAATATCACTGAGTAAAAAAGGATTTACTCCCAGGTAAGCAGGTATAAGAATGTAGCCTTAATTCACTTTGTTGTTGTTGTGTTCGTGGTTGGTGAGTGTTTTGTGGACATGCATAGGTTTTGTCTTTAAGCATATGGGTATTCAGGTCTAACTGAATGTTCATGCTGCTGTTTTAATGCGGTATGAGAAACAGGTTCACATTGCACAGCAGTATATTGCAGATTTATTAAGTTAATGGGGAAAAAAGAAATATTTGGTTCAAAATCTGTCCCCTACTGCAGCTCCTAATATCGTAGTCGCTTGGGGTTTGCAGAAGATGCCTTTGTGTAATGCACTGCATATCTATGCAACTTGAAAATCTTAAAATCTCAGTTCTCAGGTATCTTTCAGATATTAAAGACTTTTGACTTCACCAAGCAAAGGAATAGGGCTGTGTTCAGTCTTCAAATTGCTCGCTTCAGAAGTTCACCCTAAGTAATCTCATTGAATTCTAGGTTACTTCTCTTGAGTAAATACGACTGAAGGGGGGGGTGGCAACCTGGGCTTAGACAATTGTTGAATTTAACTTTATGTATGCATATATGCTAACCAGTGGCATGAAACTGTCAGTAGTAGAATAAGTATAAGTATAAAAACAATGGTAGTCTGTAGGGAGACCTTAAATAGCTGTTCTGCTTAACAAATATTGTTAAGCCACTGTCTGGTTTCCAAGTGTAACTAAATATTCAAAAGCAAAATGTTCTGTGTGATTTGCAAGTGACACTTCAATCCTGTCAAAATAGAGGATTTATTAGGGAGAAACCTATATACCTTTTCAAGAACTCTTCTATATCATACCATATATATTAATGTTACTGTGTTTTATTTAAGGCATCAAACTCTTTCAACTGTTTCCATTTCAAACCAGCTTAAAATGAAAGTTGGTTTTGACCATTTTTGTCACACAAAGTTTTTATGTTTCATTTGGCGTGGAATTTTTAAAATCTCACCACAGTTATTATTTTATAGATTTAAAATATGAAAGTATGTGTCATATAGTTGGAAGATCTTAAAATTTTGTGATCCAGTTTATTTTTTTATTTTTTTAAGAAACTGTAGCTGCTCTATTTAGCAGTCAAGGCTGTAAATCCTTAGCACATTTCCTAGGAAGTAAGCTCAGCCTGCTTAGAATCACGCTGCACATACTCCAGAACTGGCACAAGATTTTTCTGATTTGTTTTCAAATTAGCCCACCTTTTAAAAAAAGCTGTTTCTGAAGCCATCTGAATATTATCTTCTGTCTTCATTTTCCTGTTAAATAAAGGAATAGCGTATTTCTCTTACCACATGCACCTGCAAATAGAGTTTCCATGGTTACCTATGTACCTGTACCATGGGGATATGTGCCAGAGCAGCTTAGAAGTAACCTGATTTGTCATCTAAAAGTAGTAACGGTTTGGGAAATTGTGTTTGGCTGACTCCAAGCCATATTTCCCTTAACATATAGTCTCTAAATTGTCATTTATATATTTTTCCAAGAGAAGAACCACCTCCCCTGACATAGTAGTAACGTTTTAACTGTTAAAAACATAGCACCTTGACTACTTTGATCAAAGCTGCTGCTAGAATTATCCCATTTTGCATAACAATACATTAGGATAATGCCTTTTAATTCTGTATGCCTCCTTTCCCCCTTTACATCCTGTGCAAACTTCCTGGGTGACATCTAGCAGCGGGCAGACTTCCACTCACAGAGAGGGACTTCTTTTCCTCTTTGTCACATTTTAGGTCCCTGTATGTCCCCAAAATCTGCTCCAGCTGGTTGGGGGTGACCCAGGAGCAGATTTGGGGGCCTGCAGGAGGCAACAAAGGGAAGAAGAGAAAGGGGAAGTACTGTTGTGCAAGATGGAGTCTGTTGCACAGTCTTGCTCACATTGTTGTCTCTCACTGTTTCTTTTTGGAGGTCTTCTTTTTTAATCTGTCATTATTCTAAGATTTGGCTCTTCTTCCACAACTAAATCAGTTTTTTGTTGTAATTGGGCTCTCCTTGCTCTAATGTCTTCCATTATCTAAATGGACTGGATCCAGTCTTCAAACTGTATAACTTGTGTTGACAGTTTGGACAGTTTTCTTTCCAGTTAGATTTACATAACTCAGATAGTAGCAGTCAGCACTGAATACAAGAGTAATAAAATAAGAATTAGTCATGATAGTAATAGTTCAGTTTCTATCTTACTTTGCCGCTTTGGAAACAGCTGACCTTGGTACAGATACTTCAAGGACTGCTTGATATGACTCTGGGCTCAAGGCCAAACCTGCTTTGGGGAAAGAATATATTTCTCTCCCCCTCCCCCTTTTTTTTATTATGAGGAAATCAAAATAGCTATACTTTTTATATAAATGATTTGGTAGCATAATAGCACATCTAGAGTGGATAAAGTCTGCCACATAGATCTGGAGATTTTTGTGAAGGGTATCTTCCAAAAAAATTTTTTTTAAGGAACCCTTTGTAACTTCCTTATTTTTTGGCAGAATTGGATGAAATTTGCAGACATCCTGAGGACTTTTATGGAAGACTCAATCTATCCTAGTATTTTATGGGCAATTTGTATGAAACCATCTTAAATGAGAGAGGTACCCATTGGTAATAAACCAAGTATATCTAGTGCTTTTCATACTACACAGCTTTTTAAACTTGATTTTTTGGGGAGAGGTGAAAAGTAAAGAGAATCATTTTCTTCCCGGTGGCTTTGTGGGCAGCAATTCATTACTAGTGTATCTAGGTACACAGAGTGAGCAAAATGTTTTGAGTTAGGGAGCAGGCTGGCACTGGCAAGTTTCCTCCTTTTGTACAGAAACAGGCTTGCCAGGGCATATCCTGTTCTCTGAGGAAAGATCCTATAATCCTTAGCTTTTTCGCCTCATACCCACTTTTAGATGGTTTAGGTTCCTCAGAGTTGGGGCCATCTTCTGAATGTAGGCTTCATTGTAATGCACATGGATGTTGTTCTGCTGAGAAGTATTAAGAATAGCCCTTTGGAGGCAGCTTTGCAAACACCCAGACTCTGTTTTGAGAGGAAATGTTAGCTGTTTGACAGTGGAACGGACTCTCCTCCCCCCACTCGTGAGGTGGTGGACTCTGCTTCCTTGGAGGTTTGGATGGCCATTTGTCATGTATGATTTAGTTGAGATTCCTGCATCGAAGGGGGTTGAACTAGATCAGGAGTCAGCAAACTTTTTCAGCAGGGGGCTGGTCCACTGTCCCTCAGACCTTGTGGGGGACTGGACTATATTTTGAAGGGAAAAAATGAACGAATTCCTATGCCCAACAAATAACCCAGAGATGCATCTTAAATAAAAGGACACATTCTACTCATGTAAAAACACGCCGACTCCTGGACCGTCCGCGGGCCGGATTGAGAAGGCGATTGGGCCAGATCCGGCCCCCAGGCCTTAGTTTGGCTACCCATGGACTAGATGAACCTCAGGGTCCCTTCCAACTCTACAATTCTATGACTCTTGGGCCGTACATTTTGTGCTTTGCAGACAAATGACGGTTACTTCAGGAAATCCATTAGTAGAGTGCCAGGAATGTCATAATCTCTACCATCAAGATTGCCATAAACCTCAAGTGACAGACAAAGAAGTGAATGATCCTCGCCTAGTGTGGTATTGTGCTCGATGTACCAGACAAATGAAAAAAATGGTAAGAAGTTTCCCCCCTTAGAATAATTGATAGCATGCACTGAGCCACTAATTGGGTTCTTTAAGTAAGGAATTTCTTGACTAAATATAAAAAGGGGAATTAGAAGGGAGGAGGGTTGATGGAATACATTTCCCCCCTATATTGATTTATTGTCAAGTAAGAAATGCCTTAATAAATAGTTATATATGCTTTTTGAAGTCTGCTGGTGTATTTTTAGCTGCTGCTGTATTGATTTTTATATCTTAATATTTCCCATGCCAAAGGTAGGTGTTTGGATTACAAAAAATGTAAAAGTCAGACAAGGTCATTGGAGCACGGGAAGAAGGAATCAGCTAAATGAATCAATAACCCCCTACTCTGTGCACTTATGTCCTGAATGAATTGCTCTCTGCAAATTATCTTTTAAGTAAGAGAAAGTAACAAATATTGGGCTACATTAACCATCTTTAGCTCCCGTAGAATCTTTATCTTTCATAGAAGATGAAAGGCTTCTGTTTCATTGCTTCTCTCTGGGGACATACCATTTTGCATGTTAATTGAAGATATGGGAAGAATATACAATTCCTGCAATTTTAAAAGTTGGTTAATAGAAGGAACATTTCAGTGTTAGAAAAAAATGCGCTTCTCGTAACTTTAATTAAAAAAAAAAAAAAACCATGAAAGAATCACTCAAATTACAGATAAACTCCTGTATCTTACTTTTAAAATCATATAATACTTAGCTTAGATGCTAATGTCCACTTCAGCAATTGATTGAGGCTTCATTAATTGCTGTTTATGAAGCCATGAATGAGCTTTGGAGCTAAGAACTCATCCCCTTGCCCATTTTCTCCCTTCCATCACATACTAACTTTAGTGCAAAGATCCTGGCTTGCATTAGGACAGAGGTGCCAGTTACATCTGAACCAGCTTAGCATTAGGTTAACAAACCAGGAAACCATAATCTGAACTGTGCCATTGACTGATAAAACAGCAATATGACCTAGTCTGTTTAAAAAACAAGCAAACTTTGTAATGTTAAAAAATTTAAATGTTGACTTATTTCTTCCTAGATTGCACCAGCCAACAAATGTACTATTTGAAGGACCTCATCCTTTAATATGTTGGGATGGGGTGTTGACATTTGAATGGGAATTGCACTGCTCATTGCATTTGCTATTCTGCAATTAGGAATAAATTCATATAACCCTGTCTTTCTTATGACTTGTTTGACTTTTGTGATTGATGCCAAAAGAGCAAAACCAGACCTATTATTAGAATCCACCCCATACTAGTTTTCCAGTTCTGTTTCCTTTGACTAAATGCTTCCACCTTACCCACTTGTACTTTTTCCATTTTCCTTGCCATTCTTGCTGCTCTTTTCCCAAAGTTGAGTTCTTGATTTATGTGCCCATTCTCAAACCTTTTATTTCCATGCAGCTTAAAATTCCACACTCATTTTTGTTTCAACTGTTTCTCATGTCCAGTGATGAATATTTCCATTGACATTGCTAAGGCATTTCATTTTGTTTTTAATTCCATATAAAGAATGATAACATGTGTAATTTATACAGGCTCAGAAAACGCAGAAGCCTTCTCAGAAGCCAGCCCCTGCTGTAGTTTCAGTGGTTCCAGCTGTGAAAGACCCGCTGATAAAGAAACCAGAAATTAAACTAAAGATGGAGACAACGTCAACTTTCCTAGCTTTTAAGAGGACAGAAGTCAAGGTACAGTACATTTGTTTTGTGGAAAAAATAAGTTATTTTATTGTGTTTAGCACAGGTCTCCCCCCCCCCCCCAATATCACACAAACCTCATTAGAATCCAGAACTGAAGCACTTTTATTTTACACTACTAGTTTGTCCATAATTCTGAATGGGTGATAAAATATCTCTTCCATTTGGATAGCAGCCCTCAATAAAATACTGAATTCATCCTTTCTAATTTATAAGAATCATTTTGTGTTTGATTTGGTAGACTGAAGGGGTAATCTGCGTTTCTTCCGAGGCTTAGATAAGATGTAAGAATAATTTTGGCTGTTCTTTTCATCCCACTTGTGGGGAATGCAGATAGGTGGGAAGGGCCTAATTGATTTATACTGGAATTTATAAATCACTTTTCCACTTCAGACTGATATATAATAAAATAATTAAAATTCAGTTTTGAACAGTTGAAATAATAATTAAAACTAAAACTAGTCTTATCTCACTATCAGCTGAAGAAGTGATGAAAACAAGCCAGGGGGATAGCTCACAGAGACTGTAATAAAAGCCTTGGCTTCTGCTATTGGCTTTCTGGATTAGGAAGCTTTCCAAGGCTTAAGCTGACAAGCTCCAAGGCTGCACAGCTTCATTTTTTCCAAAGCTTAAGGGCATCGCTGGGCTTGCCCACCAGTAACTGAAACCTTACAGAATCCCTGTTTTGTTTAAGCTGAAATTAGTATGTAGGATTTTTGAACAAATGGAAAAGAGGACTTTTTAAGCCAATCTAATATTGTAGTGTAGCATAGTCAACATTGCAAATCAATTCAGACCTGGAGGCAGGGGGGAAAGATTTAATTTTCAAAGAGTTCTCTAATAACACGTGTAATTATTGACCCATTTCCAAATCAATCTGTTGGGAGTTTTAAGAAATGATCTTTAGAAACAAAGATCAAGAAGTTCAACATTGCCATGTTCTTATACAGCATCCATTCATTTCCATGGGAAATTGTGCAGCAGAATTCCTAGCTGATTGTGCCCAAAGTTTGTGCAAGTGTGATCTATGTTGAGCCAAAGTGTAGATGAGTTCTTTAGTAGGTTTTTCATGGTGATTGCCTTCCAAACAACTTGTCAGAAGCCTGGGCAAATATTTGCAAGGCATTGCAGACAGCCAACTTTACTGTCTATTAAGGCTAAATGGAAGCAATTCCCTTTTTCAAAACATGCAAAACAGATGAAGTCTGTATCTGGGAATTCACATTTGTTGTCCTGATAACAGCAATTTCAGGTAATAGAAAAATAGCCATGGATTATGTTTATCTTTTTAATTCCCAAGTGCTGAAGTTTCTTAGGTCCTGCAGGTTGTTTTGTCATTTTTACATCCGAGTGAAGGATCATTGTGCTTATTTAATTCTTAGGTAAAAATGTTGGTGTTGTCTTAACCTGGAGAATTAAGATATACCTGTCGCTTTGTGCCCTGTTTTTTTGATCAAGGTGATTTGGGATAGTACACTACTTCCTAGATTCTTCTGTTTCAGTGTATCTGAAGAAGCGTGCATGCACACAAAAGCTTATACCAAGAACGAACTTAACTGGTCTTTAAGGTGCTACTGGACATTTTTTTAATATATTACACTACTTCCTTGTTGATTTATTTTCTAATACCAAGAATGTGAAAAATATTATTCATGCTGGTCTGTGTTCTGCAAGGATCAGCTTTAACTAATGTGGAGTTTGTATTGGTCTTTATTTTAGACTTCGGCAGCTATTTCTGGTAACTCCAACAGTGCCAACGTTTCCTCCTCGTCAACCAGTGGCCTTACAGGATGGGCAGCTTTTGCAGCAAAAACATCCTCCGCAGGTCCATCAACAGCCAAGTTGGGATCCACAACCCAGAGTACTAGCAGCAAGCCAGCTACTGCCTCAAATAATCAAAAACCTGTGGGTTTGTCAGGGTTGGCGACAGCCAAAGCAGGGCTAGGCTCAAAAATAGCAACGCCTAACAGTGGCACAACCCCTGTTCCGTTTAAGCCCCTGCCCCCTCTCACGTTGGGAAAAACAGGTCTCTGTCGTTCAGTTAGCAGTGACAATGTAAGCAAAATAGGGCTCCCAAGTCCAAGCAGTTCAGCTCCAAGTATCAGCCAGGCTGCTGGTGGAAACGGAAGTGGTGGAACAGCAGGCAGCAGTGGGAGCAGCACCAGCAAAGCAAATGCAGAATCTGGCAATCAATCCCCTTCTCTGAAGGGTCCTACTTCTCAAGAATCACAACTCAACGCTATGAAAAGGTTACAGATGGTAAAGAAGAAAGCTGCTCAAAAGAAGCTAAAGAAATAATAGAAGTATCTGATGAAGTGCAAGCATGTCTCTGGGATCAGTTGAACAAGAGAGTAATAAAGTCCTATAATAAAAGCTACAATCAGATGTCTTTATTTGGTGGCAGCAGTTGTGCTTTGAAGTCGAAGCAGAATTGGATTTTCAGGTAATGCCATATTCTGAACCTGCTTTAGACCCGAAGCCTAAGAGTATGAACTATTTCTTTAAAATATTTCAATAAAAATATTGTTTGAAATATATGTGACTTAGCACTTTTCTCTATAATTCCTCTAAGAGGAGTTCATATAGGAGGGGAGGAGCTGTCTTAATGCCAGCTTTCCACACATTTTTGTGATTTTCACCGTGCAACAACAAGCCTTTCATTTTTGTGAACATCTCAGATTGCATGGGCAGTTATGTACCGATTGAGATTTATTTAAATGGTGGGCTACACTCACACCCAATGATGTGGCTTTCACATTACGACTTGCCTTCCCTCCTCACCCATACAGCCCCCTCCTGTGAGCATCCTTTACCTCCTCTTAAGTGTGGAGGCATCTTATAGAGTACGAAGGGGGTTGAGATTGAGAGAGCATAACCATTGGGAGGGCAGGCAGATGTCATCGCCTGATAAATAACTTTGTTTGAAGGTAAGGAAAATAAAAGTTTTTTTCAGATTTGTAGAGAAAGTGGAATAGGATGCTTGACAAGTGCAAGTCAACAGCTGTGTAAGAGGAGCAAGCACAAGAATGAAAAAAGGTGTACTTTGTTTTTTAAAGGTCCTGTCCTTTAATAGCAGCAATAAAAATGCATGCAAATGACTGCTGTCATAAAGTATTGAAACCTGTTTTTTGTTTTATGACACATGTCAAGATCCATGATTTGCAACAAAATGATCACCTAAGATAATCACAACACAGCAAGCATTTAGACAACAAATATTTGTAAAAATACATTTTATTAAAAGCAAATACCGTATTACTCTGAGTCACAGACATTGCTGTAGTTTAAATTCACAGTAATAAATCTCTAGTCATACAGGCTTTGTCCCAATAATATTTGCTGTAGAAGGAGCTAAGCTTTTCATTTGTGTTTTGATGAACACTTTTGAATGCAAAGGCATTCTTTAGGATTATAATTGAGATCACAAAAAGATGGTAATATAAACATTCGTGAAAGGAATAAGTAAAGATAGTGTTTGGCCTAGATTCTTTGTGTGCCATCAGAATAAGAAGGTGTATATGCAGACATTGGTTTACCAAAGACAGGCGTGAATATCCATAACAATATTTTGATGGCAATCAGCTCTGATTGAAATGAATAGTGCTTCACACAATGCATTCCATGAGCAATTGCTGCACAAGCACCTTTCAACTGCAGGGTTATTATTTTTTATTATTTTTGCTTTAGCTTTGCTCCTATTCAGCTGAATGAGGCTCCCAATTGTTCAGTTAATTTGATTCTTGATCCTCAAGAATAAACTAAAATACAGTTACACTTCAGACACGACCACAGTTCAGATTGACCAACTGTGTTCCTACCATGATCCCAGTTATTTAGGCTGTTGATGCTATTAGGGTTGCCAGATCCAGACTCAGACAGCTCCTCTGCATTCAAATTACATAGAAAGGCAAACTTTGTTTTTCCGTATGTAATTTGCTGTCGTGATGAAACAACGTGTAACAGAATTTGTATTTCTTTACTACTGCTTAGCAGGGGTGGGCAACCTAAGGCCCATGGGCCACAAGCAGCCCACAGGAGTTGTTTTACAGGCCCACAAGCCACCCCAGAAACGAGCCACCCGCTCAGCAAGTTCCCGCACGCTGCGCTAAACCAGTGTGGTCCGGGGACTCATTTCCACGGCGCCAGAAACTGTGTGCGCAGACAACGGAAATTGCGTGCCCATTATCTGGCCCACGGAGGGGGCTCCACAGCAGTGAACCGGCCCAGGCAAGGTAAACCTTGCTGACCCCTGGCCTGTAGCACAGTAATCCCCAAAGAGTCTACACGCTGAATCTGCAGTTATTTGCTGAATTCATCTGCTTTTATAAGAAAATAAAAACGTTCAACTAGGTATACTATATGGTATGTTTCATGCAAGCCCATCATAAGAGTGAATTCTTGAAACATAAACACATTCTAGACTCCATTGTCCGTGGTTGGCAACCAACTCCTTATGATTCTCCTTGAATGAAATTGAGTTAGAATAGAATCCCTTATGCATCTTTAACAAATCTATCTGAAACAACTGTCCTTCATTCCTCCTTAATCTGACACCCAGTAGGTAAAGGCACATTCAATGACTTGTGGATCTTTAAGATAAGATAAGATAAGATAAATTTATTGTCATTGTCCGTATATACACAGTATACACAACAACGAAAATCAAACACCCACCCAAAGACCGGGTTCACATACACATTTGCACGTATCTCCAACACTCTCATCCTATTCAGACATATTTTATTTCTGGCTTGAGCTAAACATTTTTAACATGACAAGTGCCTGGAAACTAGAGACTTTAAATATCATATTTCAACACCTCAAAAATGAAATCCTGAAAATAACTCTCTGTCACAGATAACATTTATACCCTTTCAGGGTCTCAAAAACCCCCGCCGATAAATACAATAAAAACAATATCAAATTGTCGGCCCAACTGTTTCTTCTTGGCCTCCAGAGCTTCATCAGTGTGTGAGTTCAGTCCTTTGCACACCGTTCAGCGGCTGCTGGAGGAAGGGAAAACTGCTTCATCCCATTTTGAAATGTAAAGCATACCATAAGCAGTGCGGGGAGCCTTTCAGCAAAGGAATGCTTTCTTCATTACGAACCATTTGGTATATAAACAAAAGACAGTGCAACAGATAAGGGTAGTCAACTCAACCACATAGGGCTTTTAAGCTTCATAATCCCCATTAAGATTCAGAAAAGCGGGACAGCAACAAGCAGATACTTCATTCCACCCCCATTTCTCAATTTGAAAGACAGGTAGCATTACTTATAAAGCCATGTTTGTTTTCTAGTCTGCTGAATTTCACTGTCACTGCAAAAACATTGGTGTGAGTGTTCTGTTTATTACAGAAACTGCAAATGCTTAAATGCATGATAGGCTTTCCCCTGGGCAGCCTTCCGTGTGTGTTAAGAGACAACAGACACACTTAGTAAAAAATAATAATTTTTAAAAGCCCAAATCCAAAACTCTTTTAGGGGCCCAATGTATTCCTTCTTATCACAAGGCAATCAAATTGGTGCCATGCACTAAATGTCTGGAATACTTATCCTCTGCCCTGTTGCAGGCACATTAAATAGGGCACTAGGGATGTTTATAGCCCAATCCTGAGCACATTTACTTAGAAGCACATCTACATTCAATGGCACTTACTCCCGCCATTAAGTGTGTTTAGATTTCCAGCTGTACAGAAAATCCTAGGCATGTCTACTCAAAGGTAAGTCCCACGGTGTTCAATGGGTCTTTCTCCCAGCTAAATTCACATAGGAACGTGGCACTGAATACTTCTCCAGCAAAAATAACAGGTATAGGTGAGGGAACTTCATAATTTTATTTTGTACATTTTACTTTTATTTCAGAGATAAAAAGGGCACGTGCTACTTCTGCACTACCCCTAGCTAATTTTTTTTGAAAAGTCTACTTGGGATGCAGTAAGCAACTTGCTGCAAACCATCAGAATCAAGCTAGTGTGGAAGACATAATTTTTTTGTGGGATTCCCCTCCGCCCCACACCAAGCTGCATCTCCTTAGATTTTAACCATTTCTTGGAGATTGCAAGACAACTCTGGGGGAAGAGCTAGGCCAGGGGTTGGGGACCTGCGGTCCTTCAGATATTTTTGGAGTTAAACTCCTATTAGCCCCAACCATTACAGCCAATTGTCATGGATCTTGGGAGTTGTAGATCAGCTACACCTGGAGTGCAACAAGTTCCCCTTATCCAGGTTAGGCTGAGAAATACTATTGGCCAAGGACCCCTGGTGAATCTCATATATGAGTTAATGCAATCTTCATCAGCCTAGTGCACACCCACCAGCCCTAGCTAGGATGAGAGCAGGCTGGGGAAGACAGAGTTGTTGACCTCAAATCACGGTGCTTGCTCTTATGTGGATGTGACATAGATGATTATTTACTTAGTAATTCATTGCATTTATATCCCACCTTTTTCTCCAAGGAGCACAAGGTGGCATGTGTTAGGTTCTTTCCCACCTAATTTAATCCCCACAACCTCAAGGACTAGCTGGGTGACGAAAAATGAAGAGAGGTACCAGCTTGCGTACCCTCTAGAGAGGAAGGGTCAGAGCACGGGACGACGACACTAAGGACAGGTCAGAAGATGAAGGTGGGGGGAGAATGGTGGGCCACTGAAGAAGCAACAGGCTTGAGCGAGAGGGAAGAGCCAAGGGCAGAAAGCAGTTCAGACTCAGCACTTGAAGCTCCCCGGGAGATTGCCTGCCCTACTGTGTTCGGTTGCCATCCCTGCTTATCTCCAAGGGCACAAAGAATTATGGCTGAACAAGGAGCAAGAATTCCCTCTCGCCGTGGTTTACATCTACGTGGGCAGCCTCCAGAGGAGGAGGGGTCTTGGGGGGGAAGTCAGAAGCAGAAACCGTCTGTCCTGGCCAGAGGCGTAGGAAGGGGGCAAGGGGGGCAGATCGCCCTGGGTGTCATCACTGAGGGGGGTAACATTTGGTGCGCTGCCTGCCCGCAACTCCCAAGTCTACCCTGGGCCATTTGGGGGAAGCGGGGAGCTGCGCAGCTTTGCCTTCATTTTGACAGCTTGGGGGAGGCTTGGGAGTCGTAGGCGGGCGGTACGCCCAGGGGTGACATTCAGCGCACTGCCCACCTGCGACTCCCAAGACTACCCCAAGCCATTGATGGGGGGGGGTTGCCAAAAGAAATTCCACGCTGGGTACCTCCTGACCTTGCTACGCCTCTGGTCCTGGCAACTGCGCTATGGAAGCTGGCCCTGCCTTGAAGCTTCTCTGCCTTGTTTGCTGTTTTCTTGTTTGAAGAATTAAACTCATCTCTGTGCTTGAGTGCTGACCTGTGTCCGAGCCAGCCTGTTCACGGGTGATCGAAGTCCTTGCAGGGGACATCAGGACCAGGGGCAAGATGGCGGGGTGGGAGCAGGAACAGGGGTCCAGAAGCCAGGAAGCCAAGAGTCCAAGGGTCAGAGAGCTGGGAATCAAGAAGCCAAGGGTCCGAGGGTCAGGAAGCAAGGAGTCAAGAAGCCGAGGTTCAAGGATCAGGAAGCAAGAAGCCAAACACAGCAAGGCAGGGAGTGTGTTGCTGTGGCAAAGAGCCGAAGGGAAATGCTGACCTTATATCCCTTCCCAGCTCTTGCCATCAGGTGCTTGCCATCAGGTGCATTGGCCTCAGCTGTGAGGCCATGCCTCACCTCTTCAGAACAAGCTTAGGAAGGCCCCAGTCCTGCAAAGTCCTATCAATCACAGGGCCTGGCTCCTGCACGCACACCTGACACAGCCCTGATGCACAACAACCCTTTGAGGTAGATTTGGCTGAAAGGCAGTGACTGGCCCAAGGACGCTCAATGAGCGACTGGGGATTTGAACCCTGGTCTCTCCAGGTCCTAGTCAGACATTCTAACCACGTTGCCACACTGGCTCTCCATACACCAGGGGAGATTCCAACAAAAGCAGTGTGGCAAAGAGAAAGGATGCAAGCAATTCAGGACAATGACTGGAAACAGTTTTTTCTTTGTTTTAAATACCTCCTTCATAAGTTCTTCAGCTCTTGATTTACAAACGAACTTTTGAGCAGACCAGAGCAAAACGGAAGACTTTTGCCTCTGACGTTTCAGAGAATTAGGTGTTGTAAGTATTTCCGATGTTTACGCGTAAGTCATCTTCCCAAGGTAATTTGCTGGCACGTATCCCTTTTGTCCTTTCGCTTCTGCTAACCACCATTCCTTGTTGCCGCTCAGGTCAGAAAAACGAAGGATCCGAACTCGCTGGTACTCTTGAAGGCTGAGCTCCTGGTGGCTCCTTGCTTGAAATGCATGAACCGCATAAAATGTCTGAGAGGGAGAAACAAAAGAGAAAATGTCTTTTCGGTCCTAGCTGCTCTTTCAACATACAATGGCTACATACACACATCAAAAGCACATAGCTCCCCCCAAAGAATCTCAGGGACTGTCATTTATTAGGGGTGCTGTGAGGGCTGGACTGCAGTTCTCAGGATCCTTTGAGGAAAGCCATGTGCTTTAAATGTATGGTATGTATACACCACCAATGGGAAAGGTGGCAGGTCAGTGGGAGAGCATCTGCTAGTCATGCAGAAGGTCACAGGTATGGCTGGTAATGTCTCCTGTCAGAAACCTGGGATATAAGCAACTCTTACGTGCTATGGTGACATGCAGCACTCCTTCTATAAACACAAGCGAGTTTGCAAACCAGAGGCAGCCAATGTGATGTCATCCAGATGTTGCCAAATTACAAATATTGGATGTCCTGTCAACCCCAGGCAGAATGGCCAACATCTGGAGGGCACCCCACTGGCTACCCTTGATGCAGAAAGGCAAACAGCAGGCAAGAGGGAACTTCTTATTTTTCTTATTTGCTGCTTACATTTCTAGCCTGTCTGTCCTCCCAAGGTGGCACCTGTGCTAGGCTATCAGCTGGATAGCTCAGTTGGCTAGAGCCTGGTGCCAAAGTTGTAGGTTTGATCCCCCATATGGGACAGCTGCATATTCCTGCAGTGCAGTGGGTTGTACTAGATGATCCTCAGTCCCATTATTCTCAAATCCAGGTGGGCAGCCTCAGAGTTCCTAGTTCAGAAACTGGGCAGCATGATAGGGCCTCACAGTTTCCAGAAGCACCACTTCACAACTTTAGACTATTTCCTATGGGCTGCTGCTAAGTTTGACATAGGTAAAGGTAAAGGGACCCCTGACCATTAGGTCCAGTCGTGACCGACTCTGGGGTTGCGGTGCTCATCTCTCTTTATTGGCTGAGGGAGCCGGTGTACAGCTTCCGGGTCATGTGGCCAGCATGACTAAGCCGCTTCTGGCGAACCAGAGCAGCGCACGGAAACGCCGTTTAGCTTCCCGCCAGAGCAGTACCTATTTATCTACTTACACTTTGTGCTTTCAAACTGCTAGGTTGGCAGGAGCAGGGACCGAGCAACAGGAGCTCACCCCATCACGGGGATTCGAACCGCCAACCTTCTGATCGGCAAGCCCTAGGCACTGTGGTTTAACCCACAGTGCCACCCGCATCCCTCTAAGTTTGACATAGTCTTCTTCAAATCTAAAGCTTCCTTTGACATGCTCTTCCTCTCACCACAGCAAGGGACAACAGAAAAAAAAACTTTCTGACAGTAAGAGCTGTTCGACAGTGGAATGGTCTCCCTCAGGAGGTTGGGGACTTTCCTTCTTTGGAGGCTTTTAAGCAGAGCTTGGGTGGCCATCTGTCATGGATGCTTTAGCTGACATTGCTGCATTGCAGGTGGTTGGACTCTATGCATTCTATGATGCTATAATACTATGACCTTTGGACAGGTCTTTGGGCAAAGTAGGACCAACTGACTTACACTGTCTAGCTTAGCATTATTCACACTGACTGGCAGCTGCTGTCTCTGGTTTTAGACGGGGCTCTCTCCAGTCTGAACTGGCAATGCCAGTGACTGAACCTCAGACCTTCTGCATATGAGATGGATGCTCTTCCACCAAGCCACACCCCTTCTGAAGATTCTCTGAGGGGGCCACCTCCTTGCCACTACTCATTTGTGTGTCTTCTCCTTGCTGCTCACACGCCTGGAGAGAACAGGTGAGAAAGCAGCTACAAGGAGGAGGGGAATGAAGGTGAACTCACGATGCTTACATCTTGGTCGTCCACTCCATAGAAGCAATCCACCTCTGTCCCATTAATAGTTGCCTTTTCACACAGGCTATTGTAGGAAGAGCTGCTTCCGCTTCTCTTGTGCTGCCCTGTGGGTTTTGTGCTGCCGTCATCCACTTGCCTCACGGAGACAAAAAGGCTGATGTTATCAAAGTCGCCGTCGCAGAAACTGGCATCTGAAGCCTCCTTTTGTGCCTTCGCTGGATTGTAGGGCTTCAGGAAGGAGGAGTAAACATATCCTTTTGAAACTAGGGAGGGAGGAGGAAAATTTAAAGAAATTAGGATGTGCTTCCCTGCTCCCTAGTCCTTCTGCCCTTCATAAAAAGCAAAGAAAGGCTTGCCACCAATAAGGAGTATGGAAACAGTGGGGAGACCACTTGGTTCCTCTTGTCCACCATGTTCTCTCATATACCTAGTCTGGGCCATAATCCTCCCAGTGAGGCTGGGCAGAAGTCACTGGCGGTCCCTAGTCTTACAACTAGTGTTGTTGTGGTGTGGCAGGCCACTCTGGGTTGGGTGACACAGAAGGGGTAACAAAAAAGGGGTTTGGCCCTTTGAGGTCATGAAGAGGGCAAGAGTGACACCTCCTTTTTTTGTTGTTTTAGCCTTTGGAGGTGAAGGAGGAAATATTGTGGGTGATGCCTTATTCCATGTAAGTAGGAGAGATAGCTGCCAAGGTGGGAATGTAGCTGCTACCTATAAATACATGTTTGCCTACTTGGTGGGTGACGCTGGTTGCGTCTGTTGTATTTTAGTATTTTGGATCTGCTAATAGTTGTTATGGCGCCCAATACGTCAGTTGTTTTAGCTTATATTGATGTTTAAGAGGTTATCTTAGATAACTTATTTAGTTATGTTATCTGTGCTACTGTAAAATGTGCATTTTAATTTTCTTTTTTCTTTTGTATTTGACTTCAGTCTGGGATATTTTTAGGGTGTTGTAAAGATTTTATTTAAAACATGAAGCGTTTCACACACCCCTAAAATATATACTGCCAGTTAAAGACCAGAATTCTGCAATTCAGAAACCCAGTACAAGCAGGATAGAATATAAATTAAGAACAGCTTATGTGTTTTCGTAAACTCCATCATGTTGGAAGTTGCTCTGTTTTGCACCAGCAGCGCCAAATCCTTACTCAGGATAATGCCACTCATGCTAGGTTAGGTACTTGTGATGTGAGCCATGACCAGCTCACAGGGCAGGCTAGAATACTACTCGCAACCTCTGTGAGAAGTCACAACGTGGCACAACAGGGCTGTTGCATCCATATTTAATAACCATCACAGCCAAAGGAGATCCAATATTGTGATGAATGTGCCTGAGGACTTACTTCCAGTGTCAACAAGCCATCTGCCAGTACTTCCGAAAGGATCCTTTCGTTCCACGACAGCCACCAATTCTCCTTCGTAGAGATCAATATCAAACTCCTGAGTGGCGTTGCATTTGCGCTTGGCTTGGTACAGCAAGTCTGAGTTGTATGTGGAGAGTATCACGGACCTGTGGCTTTCAGTCTGCCGTGGAAATTCAGGCTGGAAACAAAACAAAACCCAGCTTGAGACATACTTTCAATTGCAATGCCATAGGAAAGCATATTCAGGGTAAATCAACATTCCTGCTCCTCTTTCCTCCACCATATACGACAATCTCTGTCTCATTCACTTTCCCAATCAATCCCCATCACACTCCCTTGGCAAGTCGGTATTATTCAGTATCTCTTCTTCTTCTTTGGCGATCACTCGTAGCCCAGTAAGACTGTCTTCCAAAAACACAGTTTTAACAGTGAATCCGTAAGTATCTAGGGACGCGGGTGGAGCTGTGGGTTAAACCACAGAGCCTAGGACTTGCCGATCAGAAGGTCGGTGGTTCGAATTCCCGTGAGGGGGTGAGCTCCCGTTGCTCAGTCCCTGCTCCTGCCAACCTAGCAGTTTGAAAGCACCTCAAAGTGGGTGCTTCCGGTGGGAAGGTAAATGGCGTTTCCGTGCACTGCTCTGGTTCGCCAGAAGCGGCTTAGTCATGCTGGCCACATGACCTGGAAGCTGTACACCGGCTCCCTCAGCCAATAAAGCAAGATGAGTGCCGCAACCCCAGAGTCGGCCACGACTGGACCTAATGGTCAGGGGTCCCTTTACCTTTACCGTAAGTATCTAAATTCAGTAGCTGAATAGGTATTTGAATCCTGGTAACCCATGTCTAAATCTAGCATGTTGCTTATTGGAATACTCTTGCTTATTTCAACACAGAGCCATGGCCAAACCACTTACAGCATTCAATGCCCCTTTGTATTTAATGCTTCTTTAAAAAATGAGATAGTGGCCACTGGGTGTGTTGATAATTAAAAAAAGGATGCAGCACATGTGGAAGATGGTTTGGCTCTTTCTTAAAGTCCTGACAAAAAACACTCATTTGAAGCTATTTTCACAGGGCTGAAACCCTCCATTGGTAGCACGGGAAGAAAGGGTTAAACTTCCCTTCCTCACCTGCTCTAACCCCCGCTAGTTATCAGCTCCCTCCAAAGAATGCTATTCAATATATATTTTTTAAGTACACTTTAACACCATGCCTAGTTTCATGCTCATTTCCACTGACCTGGGAAAATAACAGCTCGCACACAGTGATTTGTCATTTCGTAGAAGACGTGCCCGATCTAACAATGCCTATGTGAGTAAACTGCTCGTGTAAGTAGGGTTTTTGTGGAAATCGGCTGCTGGGCTCATTGTTAACCATGAACTATTGGGCAGACTGCAGTGCCATGGCATTAAATTCACAGGTTAAAGCTGTGTACAAATTGCTGTAGCGAACAGAGGCTTATTGTACATGGCAGATAGTCTGAGGTACCTGTGCGCTTTACTTTGACGGCTGTAAGATTAGTCCTCTATGAATAGTCATGTAGAGGAAATTTGCCTTCGCCTCCCGTCTTAACGCACTTATCAGTGTCGGTGTCAATTAGCGGGAAGCATTTTGAAGTCACCCCGCACAAAAGTGACAGGGACGTGTAACATCACAAGGCTTGAGAAACCCGTAATCCACGGATTATGCTGTTTTAGATATGGAATGGGAAGTTACCGATAGAGGACAAGCAGGACTTCTACACAGCTCTTGGTGACATTGTGCACTAGACACGTCTAAATCCCAGCACTCCTTTTTTTTTTAAAAAAAAAATAATAATAATAAAATCACCTGCCATCACTATGAAAGGCATTTAAAGGTTTCCTGTGTAATAAAAAAAAATACATCGGAAGACTAGAATTGCTATACAGATGTTTAGTGGGAAATGTGTCTGTGGACTGAATATGCACAAATCGAAGAGGAGCTTACGACAATGGCATTGCCAAGGGCTGTGGAATGAAATGTCAAGCGTGTTTCGGAGAGGAATGGCACAGGGTGGCGTTTGCTTTCAGAGGAATGCATTGCTGGGCACACTTTTTGGAGTTCTGGACCAGGCTAGGCGCAATAAGAGAGATCCCATGCATTTCTGTTCCCTGCCTAATGTTAATAACAGAGCGATACCCAATTCAGATTGGGAGCATGATCCTTTGGAAAAGAGGGATTAACTCCTGATCCTTGTGCCTTTCCCCTGATTAATGCCAGCTACTCCCCCAAGCTGAATTTCTCTGCTTTCCTTTGGACCACATCAGTGAGGCTGAGAGAGGGGTCTTGTTGTCTGGGCAGCCCAGGACCTGCTTACTCCCCAGGGAGGTCACTTTGGTGCTGCTAACACAGCAATTTGACTTCCCCCTGAAGGCACACTCCATTGTCTCTTGAGACCGATGGGTGCCAACAACAGCAACACAACAACAATTCCCACAAGTTGTTATTTGTTGTGCAAGCAGAATACACTGTGCAGGGCTTTGTTAGCCCTTTGTTAGTCCTGCCCTTTACTTCTATGCATACCTCCTGGAAGTTGTGACCTGTTAAAACTCAACGAAACTTTGGAGCCAGACTAAGATGAACTTACACCACATTTAAATCAATGGGACACGCTAGTCATGACCCATGGATTTCAAGTCCCACGGATTTCAATGAGCACTAGGTGCAAATCCTTAACCACAAGCCAGGTCCTTTTGAGCTCTTGACTTTATGCATCAGGGATGGGGAATCCATGCCCTTGCCCATATCTTTGGACTACAACTCCCATCATCTGTTGCCATTGGACATGCTGGCTGGCACTGATGGAAACAGGAGTCCAACATTGTCTGAAGGACCACAACTTTCCCATTCCTGCCGTGCATAATCCAAGACTCATATCTCAAGTTTATAAGCAAGATTAGTCTTTTCTTTCCAAAGCAAATGACTGCTCATTTAACAAATAAAGTGTACATATTCATGTATTGAAAGTAGACAGTAGAACAACCCACAGAAAGTTAAGACAGCTGAAACTGAAATGCAGCCCAGTCAACTACTGTTGTTGACACAGCAGTAGTTTGTAACAACTCAAACGGGACTTACTCCCAGGTAAAAATGCATAGTAGGATTGGGGCCTTAACAGTGCATGGGTGAAGGAATAGGGTTGGAAGGGAAGCTAAAGACATTTAGCTTTCAGTAGATTCAATTGGCAATAAAAATGTGGTTTCTATATATTTACTTCTCTGCCCGGCATTTTGCTTTTCCTACAGGAGTTCCCAAACTTCCAGCGGGGACTCCTGTCAAATGTATGCTACAAACCTGGAGAGGGGTTGGCTTCTTTTTTTCAAAGCTCAGCTTTCTCTCAATGAAATTTATGCTGTTGTTTTCTTTGACAAAATTCAGACTGTGTATGTCTTCGAGCACCTGGTGCTGAACTTCGCTGATGCTTGGAGACGACAGCTGTAAGTTCAAAAGAGGTTCAAGTTTACATGATTAGTCACAAGCTGTGATGGATTGGGGAGTATATATACATAATGCTGGTTCTGATTTGTCAGGCTTAGAACAGCATCACTGCTTTTTCCTGTGGTGGGGCTTCTGGCAGAAGCTCATCAGGGAAAGCCTGATGTTGTACCCCTTGATTTTCTGCAGACACAATGCTGAATTTTTGATGTGAACAACACATAGAATCATAGAATTGTAGAGTTGGAAGGGACCAAGAAGACCCATCTAGTCCAACACCCTGCAATGAAGGATTTTTTTGCCCAACATGGGGCTTGAACCCATCACCCTGAAATTATCAGCTGAGCTATCTTCTCCCATGGGTAAAAAAAGACTACCCTAGTCTAGATGGTAACCTTTATTATATATCTAGCTATCCCTTGAACCATTGGCCTTCAATTACCATTGGCCTTGGCCCAGCATGGGAACGACAAGGAGTTGGACTCCAATTACATCTAGAGGGCCAGAGGTTCCCCATCCCTAGCCCAGCAAGATATGAATAAGCCCACCTCAAAAGCTTCCATGCTTCCCTCTCCCCTATGGCTAATTGGGGTTTGGCAGCTTTCGTTTCTGCTTTTAACCATAGCCTGATACATTACACAAACCCAGAACTGTGCAGCTGGCTTTTTGGAAACTTGTAGATGTTAAAATTAACCGGAGTTTCCCAAGACTGACTGACACAACAAACTGTGGTTAATCACAAGTGGAAGCAGAATCTTCTAAACTCCTCCTTGCAGCCATGCTAGAGAATAAGAGAGGGGAGGAAGGGAGGGTGCAAATCAGGAGAAATATTATGCTCATTAAGCTAAGCTATAGTTTAGTGTGACATCCCCACGCCCTCATTATCTTGTATGCATGTGTTTGAGGAGTAGCAGTATACACTAGGACACTCTCTCTCACCCAAATAAATATTTCCTTTGATGTTTTCATTTTCTTTCCAACACGCCACTGCACATGAGAGCAGAACTACGCTTCCCACCGCTGCTCAGTTGCATATATTAAACTCATTTTAATACATACACATTGAAAAACACTTATTACCTAGCAACAATGCTGAGTCAATTAAAGGGAAACAACATCCAACTAGGTGGCACAAAACCTGGTTGAACCAAAGGACGCTAGAGGGCACCCTTCACACACTGGCAGAACCACACTACAGAAAACCAAATAATATGCTAAGAAGCATGTCATTTTCTGGGACAGCGGGGAAGGCAAAACTGTCCAAGCACACAATCATTTAATAACCCAGGCAGCCCAGCCCCATATCTGTTTAATTGAGTTCAACAGGGCTTAATTCCAAATCAATGAGCATCGGACTGCAGCTGTACTATATCCAGGATTAATTCTGGATAGAGATACCCTAACCACGGTGATTTTTTGCTCTGGTATCATCCAGATCAGAGAACTTCAAATCCCGAGTGGCAAGTCATGGAAGAAACCAAGCTGGTTATTTATCTGGAGAGAGATAAACCACAAGCCTGGGTCTGGACATCGCACTAAACCAAACTGTGCCTTGGTTCACAGCAGCAGCAGCAGGACCAGAGGAGCAAAGCAGTCACAATATTCTCTCCAGGAACCCACACATCTGCACGTTCACACTAAACCATGGCTTGGCATAGTGTGACTGGCTCATAAAATAGGGCTGCCATACAGTATGTCCAGACATAGCTGAGATTCGTCCGTCAAAAATGTTCAAAAAGTGGCAAAAATGTCTGGGGAGCCCAGGCGTATGACAGCCCATATCTGAAGGGTTGATTTTTTGATGCTTTTCCTTAAAAAAAATAAAAATCAACAACTTTGGCCCCCCAAAAAGCTCAAAACTTTTGTGTCCACATTTTCACTTTTGGAAATATGCCAACCCCATTGGAGTTGGAGGTGGTCTTGCCCTAATTTCATGCAGCCTGTTAAGAGTGTTGGGAAATGTAGCTCTGTTAGGGATGAACTACAGTTTCCAGGATTCTTTGAAGGAAGCCAAGTGCTTTAAATGTGCAGTAAGTGTATGGTGTATGGTGTATGGTGTGTGTGTGTGTGTGTGTGTGTGTGTGTGTGTGTGTGACCCAAGTTCATATTACAGTGGCACCTCGGGTTAAGAACTTAATTTGTTCTGGACATCCATACTTAACCTAAAACTGTTCTTAACCTGAGGTACCACATTAGCTAATGGGGCCTCCCGCTGCTGCCCTGCCACTGCCATGCAATTTCTGTTCTCATCCTGAGGTAAAGTTCTTAACCTGAGGTACTATTTCTGGGTTAGCGGAGTCTATAACCTGAAGCCTGTAACCCAAGGTGTCTGTAACCCGAAGGACCACTGTATTTGTCGAATATAATTCTCCTAGGCTTTTGGTTTTTAAATAAGATTTCAAAGGTGCATAGCAGACAGGCAACCTTAATTGTAATCATCTCAATATGAGTATATCTACAGCCGACTTACTGATGTGAGGGATTCCCCCATGGAATAGGATTGCAGTGCTGATGACATCATCCCCCGCAGGAGAGTGACGAGGCAACACAAGCAGTTGGTCACGATTTGCTTTGCTGCCCGGTTGAACGTCTGGAGTTCCTCCACCAGCTGGGCATTGAGAGCCTCGTATTCTTTCCTGGCCAAATCCATCTCCTCTCCCGCCGCCTTTTGGTGGTAGCTATTATAATCCAGCAGTTTGTCATAGCGCTTCTGGATGAGCTTCTGAGGGCCTGGGAAGAGGGCCTGCAACACTGACAGGGGGGCCAAAACCATCTTCTCTACTTGCTCTGCCTAGATGTGCACAGGTAGGGAAAGAGAGACAACAAATAAATCTTCACCACCCACCTCTCCTCCTTTAAAGCTAACATTTCTCCTTCTCTACCAGTTACATATCCACAGAATGGTCTTCCCTCTGAAGTACGTCTCACCTCAACCTGGTAACATTCCTTTGGTTTGATTAGAGGGTCAGACTTGTACCTGGGAGGGCAGGGTTCAAATCCCCACTCGGCCATGAAGCTCGCTGGGCAACCTTGGGCTTCTCAGGCTAACCTACCTCAGAGTTTTCATTGTGGGGATTAAATGAGGATGAGGAGAACCATGTACAGTGGTACCTCGGGTTAAGTACTTAATTTGTTCCGGAGGTCCATACTTAACCTGAAACTGTTCTTAACCTGAAGCACCACTTGAGCTAATGGGGCCTCCTGCTGCTGCCGCGCCACCGGAGCACGATTTCTGTTCTCATTCTGAAGCAAAGTTCTTAACCTGAAGCACTATTTCTGGGTTAGCGGAGCCTGTAACCTGAAGTGTATGTAACCTGAAGCGTATGTAACCTGAGGTACCACTGTACCTGGAGCTCCTCGCAGGAAAAGGTGGGATATAAGGGCAATAAGACAAATAAATGCATTTTAGGAACTGATGGGTTAAGTCGCTTTTTAATGATGATGCTAATTATGTAATGTGCAATAATGATTTTAATGTTTCCGTTGGCTATGTATTATGTTTTCAAATTGCCGTATTTTTGTAAACCTCCCAATTTTGGAGTGAAAGGTGGGGCATAGAAATCTATAAATAAATATGTGTCTGGGGATTAAGGGCGGAATTAATCACAGGGTATAGCCCTGATCCAGCACAAGAACTACTCACGCCACATCTGTCTGTGAGGCAACGTGATTCCAGAAAAACTGTTGTAAGGCTATCAACACATTTACCCTGAATTTAGAACCCTTGGCCCTGGATTTGTGTTGCTTGCCTACACAAGTACAGAGGCCTTTCTGCTGCAGACATTTCCCCTGAATATGTGGAAAGCTGGAAGGAACCATGAGGCAGCCCTTTTTTAACTCATTTTGCCCCTTCATGCCAGTAATGACTGACAAGGGCTGAAATCTTCCTTCCTCCTCATTGTGGAAGGCTAGAATTTTTATTTGCAAGAAATCAGGGCTTCAGGAAGCTGGGTAAAAAAACCACACCTTCTGCTGGCTTTGTTGCAGAAGCAACAAACTTCCTTAAACTCCCTATCCCTTATCTTTTGTTTGAAACCAATATCTTTCAAGAACATACATATCGTTCGCTGGGCTTTTCAGCATTAATCAAGGTGTTTGAAGAGCCACTTTCCTCATCTTCTTTCTCTTGCAGAAAATCTTGAAGTTCGGTTACATTCTGTGCAGCTAGAAGCGTAGACTCCTGGAAATGATGAAAACGATGAAATGGGCAAAAGATGCGCATGCTCAGGTGTACACGCAAATGGAAGAGGATGCACATGAAGGAAATGAAACGGCTAGGTCAAGGTTGGGCCATTTGTGGCCCATCCAGATGTTAATGGACTGCAACTCCCATCTGACCAGTGTGGCCAATGGTCAAAGATGATGGGAATTGTAGTCCAGCAAGATCTGGAGGTTCCCCACCCATGTGCAAAGCAGTCTGCATTCCCCTCCAATGCTAGCATGTGTTTCAGTGGATGACATCCCCACTAAGGAAGCTAGAAGTCTGTTTGACTTGATATTCACTTAAAACAGAATGAGGTGCACCAATGGATAGTTCGTTTCAGAGGATCTTGTGTGAAAAGTTCTACCCAAGCAGGAAATTATCCCTGCAAAGACCGGACTCTGCTACAATCTCTCTCGTTTAGATTTGTCATATTTCCTACTTGATCCAGGAAGTGTTTTAGTTTTTTCTCATGCTTACACCAGCCTGCAAACCACCATCTTCTTCTGCACCAGGCCTTTGACCAAGGATGAGGAACCTGTGGCCCCCGCAGATGTCCACTTCTCATCCTCCCCAAACAGCATGACCAACAGTCAGAGATAATGGGAGCTGTTGTCAAGCAGCATACAGAGTGACATGGAGCCACCCATGCCTTGGACTAATATAGCCCTAAAAGCTTTTGCCAGGAGCCACACTAATTGAGGTCTAACCTTCATATCATTATGCAACTTGAGAATTCATCCTGGTCTTTTGATTTAAAACATCTCATCCAGTGGATTCAAGTTTCACACTCATTCAGAAGCAGCTAATATTCGCTTGCAACATGCAAGTAGCAAATGGATTCTTTTTTTAGTTGTGCTGCTTTAACACTCACCTTCAGATGCTGTAGAGACACTGAAATATTCTTCACGCAGAGTTTGACTGTCTTTTCCAAACTTCTAAATAACTTCTCCTCTTTATTAAAAGTTTCATCTTTCACCTAAAACACAGGGCAACACCGAGATCAGGAGCAGAGGCCACTCATTAGTAATTGGTGGAGTAGCCCTAACACTAGCAGAGATATTGCATAAAGTATTTCTGCATTCCTTCCACTGAAGCTACAAGAATAGCTTTAAGTGCTCTTAGACTGTGGTCTCATTAAGACATAGTGATAAATTATGGCTTATCATTATTGGAATGAATGAGCTGAGCCAACCTCAAGCCAAGAGGAGGAGAGGAGGTTGGAAGATTATGTTGTCATTTTTATCTACGGTTTGTTGTTTCTTCTGGAGGCAGACAAACCATGGTTAGTCTTAGCTAGAAAGACACCTTCAGACTTTTGTTTATGTAACTGACTTGTTTCAGTTCAAATGAAATGCTAAAACATGGCTAACTGGAAGCTTTTGTGTCAATTTTCAATCTCCTCCTCACAGCTGCATCAGAGAGGGGAGGAATGCATAAGTCCAAGGCTCACACAAGCTCATTCACAGAACGCTAAACCATAGTTTAGAATTGTGCCCAAACCAGGCCTATATCTTGTCACATTTCATTTCAGTCCCTTTGCCCGTGTTCCCAGATATACCCTTCATCCTCTCAGAATTACAAGTTCCATTTCATTCTTTTAAAGGTAATGCTGAATTTATGCAATTGTTATCATAAGGCAAGAGTGACACAAATTTGATCAAATTTGCTGGCAGTGGGGGAGAGATGTAGTGTGGGAACCTGAGAAGGGAACAGTAAGCAACCAGTAAGTTGTATCATCTGCAGAAAGTGGAGAATTGAAGAAGTACTGTGTGTTTTTATGAATGGATAGATACCCAAAGAGACATCCTCCACATTGATGAGTCTGCCTTCTGTATAATCAATAAACGTCCACAAAAAAATGCACATGAATTAAGGGAGTGTGTGTTTGTGTGGATGGATGGATAGATAGATGTTCTCCACCCTTATGAGTCTGCCTGCTGCCTGGGGTCATGCTCCATATCCCCCCCACCATTTGAAGCACAAAGAGTGAATATGAGGGACAGGGACTTTTCTGTGTGGGACCTTTTGATGAACAGCTCAGCCATGACGTTTTCATTGGAGTTTTTCTGGTGTTGCTTTTTAAACTGCTCCATTGATGCTATTGCTTTAATTCTGTTTGATTGCTATTCCTGTGTCCGCTTTAAATTTTTGAATTTTTATGATTTTGCTCTATTCCATTAATTTTATTGCTAGTGATTCTACCTTTACAGAAAGGTATATATATATATATATATGTAACAATCGCTGAGATGGCTAGAGCGCCGGTGGCGGATAACTCATTCTGAAGCTGACCAGACACGGGTTAGAGCTCAATGTCAAGCCTACTAAGTGGTGGTCTTGACAGTGAAGAAGACTTTCTTCACCACCTCTATTGCATCTGCAGAAAACAGCAGCAGGAGACTCTTTCAGGTGGTTCGCAATTTAGTGGAACCACCTGTTCCATCGGGGCCCAGTACGGGCCACATGATCTCCTGAGTCATTTTGGACTCAGCTGTCCATGGAGGCGCAGGTCAATTCTGTGTCCAGGGCAGCTGTTTATCAGCTCCATCTGGTACGCAGGCTGAGGCCCTACCTACCCACAGACTGTCTCGCCAGAGTGGTGCATGCTCTAGTTATCTCTCGCTTGGACTACTGCAATGCACTCTATGTGGGGCTACCTTTGAAGGTGACCTGGAAACTACAACTAATCCAGAATGCGGCAGCTAGACTGGTGACTGGAAGTGGCTGCCAAGTCCACATAACACTGGTCTTGAAAAACCTACATTGGCTCCCAGTACGTTTCTGAGCACAATTCAAAGTGTTGGTGCTGACCTTTAAAGCGCTAAACGGCCTCGGTCCAGTATATCTGAAGGAGCATCTCCACCCCCATCTTTCTGCCCGGACACTGAGGTCCAGTGCCGAGGGCCTTTTGGCGGTTCCCTTGCTGTGAGAAGCCAAGTTACAGGGAACCAGGCAGAGGGCCTTCTCAGTGGTGGCACCCACCCTGTGGAACACCCTCCCACTAGATGTCAAAGAGAAAAACCACTGCCAGACTTTTAGAAGACATCTGAAGGCAGCCCTGTTTAGGGAAGCTTTTATTGTTTAATAGACTATTGTATTTTAATATTCTGTTGGAAGCCGCCCAGATTATTAAATAATACAAATTCTCATGCATGCATACATACATATGCAAATATCTACGACTGTGACAATGAAGCAGATATGAAGTAGGGGAACAGCATTGCCCTAGAATGAGGGCAGTGCAAAACATCTGTCTGGACCACTCATGCAGAAATGTGAACCTCATGAGATAGAAGCCATAGTGTGTGGCATGAAGTTGTCACACCTGACCTCCTGATAGCTGTGTTTCTGCTACTTATTTCGGAGGTACAGGGAGAGGGATTGAGGCAGCAGGGAGGTTGACACAGTGCAAATGTATCAGCAGCAGCATTGGATTGGCTCTGCCAGTACATTTGCACCGCGCCAACCTACCTACCCCCCCTCTCTCCTGGTATGCAGCAGTGCCTTGGCTTTCAGGAGATTGGGTAAGCACGACAACCCCAACATGCTGCCCGCTATAGGATAAAAGATTTTGAACATAGTGTGTATTGCAAAGCTATCCCACTGCAGTTCATAAACACCTGCTAACCTCCTGCGTGCTTGGAACACACATGCAACTGTTAAAAGTTTTAACAGCAAAAAGAAAAGGAGGAATGGTAAGCTTAAGAGAAGTGACAGAAATTTCCCTTTGCTTGTTAAGTAGGGTCAGCAAGATATCAGAGAAGCACGGGGTTGATTTTATGACACTTGCCTAGACTTTCATCTTTATGATGCTCTCTTAGCTTGCATAAAAATGTATACGAGCAATGCATCATTTTATATCATGCATTTGTCTGTCCCTCTGCTCATTACTGTACTTCTGCAGAATTAATACTTGCGCAAAGTTTGAGAGAGACTCTATTATTTCAGAGGCTGACCAATACTTGCCCCGATTTGTAAAAGAGGGTTGGCGTTTTTATTTGCTTCAGTTTTCTTTCTTTGTATAGAAGAGAGAGAGAGAGAAGATGACGGCAACAACCTTGGAAGTGTCAAATCTGGTCTTCTCTTCTAATGCAGTAGGAGTTGCTGCAGATGTCAGAGATGTGAAATGTGAGTGCTCTGAACCTCTAATTAAAGGGGGGGAAGGATGCTCAGTCATTCATAAAAGCATCATCTCCTCCCCCCACTCATAGTGTTTCTCCAGTATTTGAGTTTGAAAAGTGTTTGCAAAAAGAACACCAAACCAGAGAGAATTTACTGTCTGAATAAAAATAGCTTCTCTTCGCAATTAAGGACATTTCACGGTGGCTGGCATTGGAAGGCTGCGAGTGCTGCTAGCAGATAGTTATAACTTGTGTGTATGTGTGTGTGTGTGTGTGTGTGTGTGTTGTGTGTGTGTTTGGAAGATGTGGGAGAGTCACATGGCTCATCCAAACAGGCCTCACTCTGGGGACTGGGAGAACTACATTAGCAGTCTTAGTCAGTGCTATTTTCTAGAAAAAGAGGTGCCGGAATTCACATGAACGTCTCCCCTGTTCTCTTATAATGCAATGGTGGCCACCTGAGAGATGCTGGAAGAGAGTTCTGCTGAGTTCTGGCTGAAAAAAACCCTGGTCCTAGTCTCCATAGTCCAGATGTAACATAGGATATACCGTATTTTTCGCTCTATAAGACGCACCTAGTTTTTGGAGGAGGAAAACAAGAAAAAAAATATTCTGAATCCCAGAAGCCAGAACAGCAAGAGGGATTGCTGCTTTCATTGCGCAGCGATCCCTCTTGCTATTTTGGCTTCTGGGATAGCTGTGCAGCGTGCATTCGCTCCATAAGACGCACACAAATTTCCCCTTACTTTTTAGGAGGGGAAAAGTGAGTCTTATAGAGCAAAAAATACGGTAATTCACAATGGCCACCATCAGTTTTCACAGCTGATAAGGCCACATTCATTGCCCACACTCTTCCAAGAGCTATCATAATGCCTTTTACTTGCCAGGATGGAGAGATTTTTGTCTCCATGTGTGTAGAAACCTTTGGCCTTTGTGTGGCTTAGCATATCAATGTAATCATTCCATCCATTGCCCATTTTTTACTCTAGCGTCACATACTATGACTTCCAGCCCTGCCCACTCCTGACACGTGGCCCCACAGAAGGTTGCCAGTGGGGGAATGCACCCTCGTTTGAGAAACATGAATACAATATCCATTTAGATTCCTGAATTCCTTTGCAAAACAGGGAGCCATGCTGTGCTGCAGAGCCAGAATGAATGTTGCCTGCTGTGCTCTCAAGTCCTCTTCCTGCCACAATAAATCTATTAATGATGGACAGTCCCATCATATGAGCAGCTGCAGAGACTGTGTGATTGCAGCTCCCTGGCTCCAAGGGGGTGACAGTGATGGTTGGACACTCCTGAACCTCTGTGCTGCATCAACAAGCCCATTCCAGAGCAGAAGATGCAATATAAGCATTGCCCCTTCTTATCCCACTGGAAAAGCAGCCCCATCAGAAACACAGGACTTCTTCTGAAAATGCCAAGCACAGAGCCTTGTGCTGCAGTGCCCAGTGGGCAGTCCTGTCTGCCTGTCGAATTTGATCTGCAAGACCGACCCTGATTAGGGGTCTGGCCAATGGAGCAAAAAAGCTTCTCCACTCCTAGTTTACGCCCTTTAAAACACTCTGTAAAGAAAAATGCCAGACACCTAAATACCTGAGGTTCTCCTCCAGTCAGAATTTTCAGGTGGCCAGTTACTCTCTTCGATTTTTTACTAATCGAGTGAATGTTTAGTCTTGCAAATTTCTCTTTTAAAGATTCATCTTCGTCATTTTTCTTATACTTCAGCACTGCAATTAGAAAAAAACACATCAATACATCAAATCTGCATTTATATGGGGCTTATCCTACTGTCCTTCAAAGTCATGAAGAGACCAACAAAAGACAGAAAGAGATGAAGGTTACTACCTATGGAAATAACAAGGATAATGAAAATCATTGTGGCCATATAAGCTTTTAAAAATCCATCTCTCTAATTGTTCCTGTTGTTTGTAGTAGCTCCTTTGATGCTATTTACTGCAGAACATATAATTCCGTGTGCTATAATAATTTCCATGCCTTCACGATTTAAATCCCTAGTGAATTTGCTTGACAGAAGCTGAAACATAACAAGAAAAAAATGCCCCAACTTTCTTATACACCTTATGCAAATGCAAGAATCCAATGGTGGACCTGAAACAAATATAATATTTCTTTTTCTCCCTCACTAGTTAAGACTAGTAGGCTGGAAGTCAAATACTGTATGCTGTTTTTCTCATAAACATCTGAGGTCACCTAGCTGGTAACTTGAAAAACAGAATGTTGAACAAGACGGACTTTGGTTTAATTCTGCAAGGCACACATTAACATTTTTAAAGGACCCATTTAATTATCACGGTCAGTGGCTGTGTTCAGATAAATTATGGTTTATCACAACATGAATAAGACTTACATCCTGCCCCTCTCTTAGCTAATCCTGACCTACTCCTCTCCTCTCCCACCACGCAATGGAGTTCAGAGGCTTTCATGTTAGGAAGTTTCCTTTCATTAAATATAGCAGGCATAGCCAACAGGTAGATCACTGGACGTTTGTGGTAGATCACTAGCAGATCACTGGCAGATCACTGGCTTCCCCCAAAGAAGCACAAGAACTTTGGCTCCCCTAAAAAAAGCTAAAAATTTTAGCCCTGCAGCCCATAAAAAGAAGCTCAACAACTTTGAACTGAACCCCAAAAAAGGGGGTAGATCGCTGCCAGTTTTTAATTCTGCGAGTAGATCGCAGTCTCTTGGGAGTTGGCCACCCCTGAAATATAGTTTGCACTGTTGTCCAAACCCAGAAAAACCAGACAACTTCAAACCATGGTTTATGAAGCTGCCTTGTTTCTACTAACCATAGTTGAGTTTAGCCAGTTTAGTGTTTAGACACACCCTAAACTGTGGCTAAACTAAAATGTAAGCTTCCAAACTCCTTCTCACAGAGCATGCACCCAAACTGACATGGGAACATAAACAATACCTGGAAAGGCAGTTGAAACATAGGTTGAAGCCAAGACTTATTGCATTTTTGAGAGCACAAGCCAAAAATTACAAGAACCCCACTGGATAAGGCCAAAGGTCCATGTGTCCAGCATCCTGTATTCTCCAGTAGCCAATGAGATGCTTCTGAAAAGCCCTCAAGCCGGGTTTGAAGGAAATAGCCTTTCCCTGCAATTACCCCACATTGTTGACACTGTCTTACCTAAATCCTTTCTTCTTTTAAGTTCATTTATATTTGTATTCATGCCTTTCACAGCAACCAAGGCATCCTGCAGTGCTGTGTGGTCCGGGTGGGACCTGGGAGTTGCATTCAAGAGCTCACATAGCAACAAGGGATACTTCATCACACGTTGGATGGGTTTGATCATCAGAGATCCCATGTCCAGCAGGTTTGGTTTCCCCCTGAAATTTAAACAAAGCCCTGTTAAGTCAACAAATGAGTTCCTGAAGCTGGGGGAGAGGATGGTCTTAGTTCTTTGTAGTGGCTCCTTTCACAACAAATCCATAACTGGCGAAGCTATTCCCTTTACTGTAAAATATCTAGTGGATGAAAGAATATATGAACTTTGGAAAAACAAACAACTGTTATCATGAGTCATTCTAATTGCAGGTATACCTGCTGCTAGCTAATGCTAATATTCTTTATTGATGTGGCTAATGCTTCCAGCTGTTTGATGCTAGGAACATTTTCACCCCTGTAAAAATTACGATTAGTTGTCACAATCAACCATTTAGCTTTGTTCCACTTGCCATTTAAGCTTTCTTGCTATCTTAAAAAAAGGTATACACAGATGTTTCAAGAAACAGGAGCCTAGGGTGCTGAAACAGTGTTTAGGGTGCTGCATGTGAGATCATATGATTGCTTCCCCCTAAAGTGAACAGCAAGCAATGGTGGCTATCGTCTGTCACCACTACATAGGTACCATATTTTTCGCCCTATAGGATGCACCGGCCCATAGGACGCACTTATTTGGGGGGGGGGGGGGAATAAAGAAAAAAAATTATTTCCCCCCCGAGCCCCAAAGAGCAAAGAAGCCATAACAGCGAGTGGGATGGATCCCGCTCGCTGTCCTGGCTTCGTTTTTAGCCTCGGGGCTGCGGGTCCAGGAGCGAAGGCGAGGTTGCGCAACCTCACCATCGCTCCCAGAGCTTGCGGGGCTGGGGGCGGGGGAAGCCTGAGCTTCCCCAATCCCCAGCCCCCAGAATGGGTCCGGGAGCGATGGCAAGGTTTTGCAACCTCGCCATCGCTCCCGGAGCTTGCTTGCATCGCTGGGAGCTGGGGAAGCCCGAGCTTCCCCCCGTCCCCAGCCCCCAGAATGGGTCCGGGAGCGATGGCGAGGTTGCGCAACCTCGCCATCGCTCCCGGAGCTTGCTTGCGTCGCTGGGAGCTCGGGAAGCTGGAGCTTCCACCGTCCCCAGCCCCCAGAACGGGTCCGGGAGCGATGGCGAGGTTTTGCAACCTCGCCATCGCTCCCGGAGCTTGCTTGCGTCGCTGGGAGCTGGGGGCCCGAGCTTCCCCCGACCCCAGCCCCCAGAACAGGCTGTTGCCCCCCGGGCACGCAAGGCACGGGGCGTCCTCTGGAGGGCGCCCCGTGCTTTGAGCTGCAGGCTGCCGCCCGCAAGCCTTGCGAGCCCGCGGGAACTCCCCCCAGGCGCGCAAGGCTTGCGGACACCTGCGCGAAGCACGGGGCGTCCTCCGGAGGGCGCCCCGTGCTTTGAGCTGCAGGCTGCCGCCCGCAAGCCTGCATTCGCCCCATAGGACGCACACACATTTCCCCTTCATTTTTGAAGGGGAAAAAGTGCGTCCTATAGGGTGAAAAATACAGTACTCAGTATGACTTTCCCAAACAGACAACATCTTTAAGCGTACCTCTTTATTACATTTTTGCATCAAAGCCAGTAGCAGACAGGGGACAGAGGGCAAGGAGGGAGGCAATAGTGTCAAGATTAAATGCACCTTGTGTTATTAGAAAGTTGGCAACCCTAATATAGAAGCATCATCATGGTCAGCTTGTGTATTTGGCAACCCAGTAAGTCAATGCTTGCTTGCAGCATATATGCTTCTGATATATTCATTCTTTATTAGTACACAGTTGTACCTTGGAAGTCAAACAGAATCCGTTCCGGAAGTCCATTCAACTTCCAAAACGTTTGGAAACCAAAACGCAGCTTCTGATTGGCTTAAGGAAGCTCTTGCAGCCAATCAGAAGCCCCGCTAGATGTTCGGCTTCCCAAAATAGTTCGCCAACTGGAACAGTCACTTCCAGGTTTGCAGCGTTTGGGAGCCAAAACATTTGGGAACTAGGCTATTCCAAAACCAAGGTATGACTGTATAATATTTTTGAGGCATACATCAAAGCCTTTCATTCTGTCCTATCTTTTCATTTTAAACAGTTTCATTCTTTCCTTTCCTTCATCTAAAACATCTTAAAAGCAATTCCAGCAAAGATGCAAGCTGGGGAAGATTTAGGCTTGTTGGGAAAAGGTCTTCAGAAGGTGCTGGAAAAACAGCAGAGACAGCACATGTCTAATATTGAACAGGAGTGAATTCCAAAGGGTTGATGTCACAACACCAATGGCATGATTCCTACATTGTTTGGAATGGACCTCTTGATAAGATGGCATAGGGTGAGATGATCTTCAAAAAATAAAAATAAAATCCAGCATTAGCAACCTTACTCTTCCTTGCTTGATGCTGCACCAAATATAGAGTTCTGCTTCTGCAGCACAATTGATTTTAAAGCAGCAGCAGCAGCAGCAACTTGAAATTACTGTTGTTTTCCTCAGAAAACCCATACGAATGCAAATATTTAAAAGCAGCTTCAGGAATGGCGTGAGGTAGATTTCAAGCGTGCCTTTGCTTCCACAGTTAGTCTTTGGATGACTTCCCAAGTGATAAACAGCTCTCTGCTTGCATTTGTGCATGCCAAAATCTAGCAATATGTGTTGGAAAGATAGGAAGTTTGCGAAAAGATGTTTCCCTGGGGCATGAATTGCTACCCAGTCCAGCCCATCTAATTTGACCGAGTCAGATTACCCAGCGATAACTCTCCTTAGATTAGTTGTGTTTTTAACATGCATGTTTTTGCATTACACCGCAACCCTGGAGAGGGAAGGAAGGAGAGATAGAGAGGGAACACAGTCTCCCTGCATAAGTTAAAACAGACCTGTAGCATCTTGTGACATACATTGTGCAGAAAATTAAGCCAATAATTCATTTGTGATGCTTCTTCAGCCATACACCGTCTTCACGCGGATTTAGTAAAAAAAATCTAGCACCATAGGTAGCTACACTGATCTCATCGCAAATCGCTGCTACTCCTTTACACTCATATTAACGCAGCTGGCTTAATTCTGACAGAATCCACTTCCTCTGCAGATGGCAAGCAATGAAATGAAGTCATATGCTGAATAATAACATGTAGCTTCTCCCCTCCCCCCTTCAAAAAACCCTTGAAGTTGATGCAATTGTAAAATGGAATAACTTCATGTTCTGTCGCCCTGAGCAACTTGAAAGGAGGACAGGGGGCGCAAAATGGAATAATGATCACAGATATTCTTGATTCGTGAAAAACCCAGGTAATCAGGCCATCGTTTGAAATCCTCTTTTCCTAAAGCCCTATCTGCACCATACGCTAAAAGCACTTTTGTGCCACTTTAAACAGCGAAGCCTTCCTCCAAAAGAATCCTGTTTTAGAAACTGGTGAGCTCAAAGACAGTGACTGGAACTGATCTTGAGCATTGACTTGGGGCAGGGAAGCAACAAGGTTTTGAATTTGGTGGAATAAGCCTCTTTAGCTCTCCAATGCTAGAATGGGGATTCTTAGCAGAAGTCGGCAAACGATGGGTTAAACTCAACAGGATGAATCATTTTTTCAGAGGCTCAAGCAGGAGGTTGGGGAGAGAGCTGCTTGAAAGCCATTTTCCAAGCAGCAAAAAGGCTTTCAAATAGTGCTGTGCTGTGCTTTGAAGTCTCAACAACTGGTCCTTCAAGGCACAGCATCATCTGGTATTGTAAGTGGGTGGCCTGCCTAATAAAATGCCATTTTACAGTTTAGTATTGTTTTTATCTTGAATTACATCTTGGAAGCGCACCATGATCATTTCCTTGCTTTGTCCCTCTAAATATGATCCGGC
The DNA here is from genome assembly GCF_964106645.2 of Podarcis pityusensis. Classification (NCBI taxonomy): domain Eukaryota; kingdom Metazoa; phylum Chordata; class Lepidosauria; order Squamata; family Lacertidae; genus Podarcis; species Podarcis pityusensis. The sequence continues at coordinate 54,926,409 of NC_138034.1, forward strand.
CCTGCTGTAAGTATTTTGCGGGAATGAGCGGACTAAAGGACACAGGTGGCACTGTGGGTTAAACCACAGAGCCTAGGAATTGCCGATCAGCAGGTCAGCGGTTCGAATCCCCGCGACGGGGTGCGCTCGCGTTGCTCAGTCCCTGCTCCTGCCAACCTAGCAGTTCGAAAGCACGTCAAAGTGCAAGTAAATAGGTACAGCTCCGGCGAGAAGGTAAACGGCGTTTTCGTGCTCTGCTCTGGTTTGCCAGAAATGGCTTAGTCATGCTGGCCACATGACCCGGAAGCTGTACACTGGCTCCCTCGGCCAATAAAGCGAGATGAGCGCCGCAACCCCAGAGTCGGTCACGACTCAACCTAATGGTCAGGGGTCCCTTTACCTTTACCTTAAAGGAGTCTTGTTGATGTAATGCAGAGTTTCCCAAACTTGGGTCTCCAGCTCTTTTTGGACTACAACTCCCATCATCCCTAGTTAGCAGGACTAGTGGTCAAAAATGATGGGAAACCCCTGTTCTAATGCAACAAATCTAGTTGTTGTTGTTGGTTTTAATTTTGACTTTCTGCAGTTTGGAAAGTGACTGAAATATGTGAGATAAACAAATCATTAATGGGAAAATGTATAAACACTCTGCAAGCAAATCAGGAGGAATTTAGGAGGAACGCTCATTGTCATACAATCACTCCATAAAAAATTTGAAATGAATGCTCAATAAAGACTGGGCATAATCTAACCACTACATAAGCTTTACACAAACAAATCATGATGAATGATGAATAATTGGTTTATCTATACAGCAGTGTGCATTCTCAGATGTTGTTGGACTACAAATCCCATCATCCTCAGCCATGCTAGCCCTTGGTTTCGGATGATGGACGTTGTAGTCCATCAACACTGGGGACCTGATGTTGAAGAACACTAATCTAGAGGGACTCTTAGTCTCTGCTTGGGGATGTTTCCTCTATTCTATATATGAAGGGCATTTTGTAAATTTAAAAAAAAACTAAGGCAGGAGCAACATTCAGTCGTGAATCTCCTTACCTATAGCGTCCTGCTTCTCATTCCAAATAGGCTACCAATATTTTAAACTTTTCACAACTGGGGAAGTTGCTCCCTTGTTAAGTGAGAAGTGATGAACCAATATGTTCCAAGCTGCAAATAGTTTTAGAGGAGTCCAGCAAATGGGACAGCACAGTGACTTTCTCTTCATAGAGAAGTTATCTGGTATATTATCCCAGTTTAGGGAACAACACTAGCTGTGATCTCGCACTACAGCACACTTAGCCTAAAGGTTAAATCAGCTCTGCATTGAACTCAGCGACGGTTATATGGGCAGAGAAAGAACCAGGCAATTTAGCTTGACAGCTTGGGGGAGCTGCTACCACGCAAGAAAGTACAATATTTCTCCCTGCTTAAACTGAGCGGCAAACATCTATCCTCAGAAGAATTCTGATTTCATCGTGGCCGCATATTATTTCTGTGTGCGACTGTCAAAAAATTATTCACAGATCTCACAGAGGTATTTATTCTGCTATAATCGCCAATCTGCTGCCTTTGCTGTGAGTTATGGGGCTTGGCACAGAGGCAAGAGAAAGGGTTACTGTGAAGCTGAAATGTCTTGGAGGCAGGTGTTTCCAGGGCAGGAATCCACAAGCTAAAATGCTCATTAGGGTTTCCAAGAACAGGGACTGTTATTGTGCCTGGATTGTGAAAGCCAGAAGGTTTCATGGGTCCCCCTTATTCAGCCACCACAGGGTCATCCATAAACTGGCCTCTGAAAGGTAATTGCTGATGAATTATTGACCAATTTACATCCCATGTGCAACTCACAGTTTATGGCATCTGTTTTTGAAGGTGATAACTGCACATTAATTTGTGGAAGTGCGGCACAAGCAATTTGTGGCAAGTCTGTGCTCTTCTTACACACACACACACACACACATACACAGGCTTTCCTCTTTCTTTTATATGGCTTGTCTTTTGTTTAAAGCTCCACAATCTTCACTCAGAATCTCTTGATCTTTATCTGGAGAGGAAACTTTAATTTCTGCCTCATCCCATCCAAGAGGAATCTATTGGATGGACCCATTCATGCAACACAGACATTTAGTTTCCTGTAGATCCCCAGAAAACTCATCCACTTGGTGCATGGGAAGGGGTTATTTTCAGTCCGATGCAAAAAAAGTGGGCAGGACAACAGGTGTGACACATACCTCCATACAGTGGCCAATGAAAAGTAGCAAGAAAGAGGCATTATCACAGTTCAAGGCACTTGAGGTGTGCATGTGGATAGGACCAGAATACATCCATAATAGAGGTTTTTAATAGAGGATGAATTGAATTGGGGGGCTGGGGGTTGGATGAGAGGCGGAGAGAAGAGCTAATTTGTCAGTGGCTAGGGGGCGCAATCTGGACGGTTCTGCCAGGAGCGCAATATCACCTCTGATTTTGGAACCCCTGGCCTCAAGTTCCCAACCTCTGGCCCAGCGTATTCTTTCCACGAATCAGTCAGATATTAATCTGGCACCATAACATATTTCCCCCCCTGAGATGACAGCCTGATGAAGACTGCACAAAAGCCATTTCCATTGCTTTAAATTCAGCTAAAAATAACCCCGTCAACTGCCCCCTTGCTCCTTTGCATCTTGCTCAATGGCTCAAATAGCAGAGCTAAGAGGAAGAGAACAGTAGTCTCTGCTTTCGTAGAATTCCAGCTGGAAAACTGGAATTTCAGGGGGAAATGACTGAGACACGTGAAGCAGCAAAGCCACAGCTCAAGTCCTCTTGTCCCAAGGGTCTTCAGCAGAAGAATATCGTGCCCCTCCCAACCAGTGGTTTGTGGAACTGCAGATTTATTTATGTATTTGAATTTTTATTCTCTGCAGTTTCATAAAATATATCAGAGTGGTTTACAGCATAAAATACAATAAAATCCACCTATAAATATCTCCTTTTTTAAAAAACCAGTCAAATTATTTTGAAGGTAATTCTTGCTTTTATGCTTTGTTCTGATCACTACTTAGGCTCACCTTCATTTTGAAGGGGGAAAGTGGGATGTAATTTATGAATGAATGAATGAATGAATGAATCATACCAATTTCCCAAACATGTTGCAAGTGCTGTTGGATTCCCACTCACATTAGCCCCAGTCAGCATCTCCAGATGTGTACCTCAACAAAATCTGAAGGACCATAGGTTCCTCACCCCTGCTGTCCCTCACCCACCCCCCTTCAGATATTTTGAACTACAGCTCCCATCAGCCCTGGCTAGCAAGGTAAAAATGTAATAATAATAACAAAAAAGAAATATGGTACATACCCTTCTTCATATATCTTTCTGCCGAGAGAGAGAGAGAGAAACAGAGGGATCTGTTAACAGTCTGATCCTCATTATATTGAATTAAATGGCCAAGTCCACACGTAATGCTAAAACATTGTCTTTACAAGGATACAGTGCAGTAAGCCTTGATTCCTGAGCTCCCCCTTCCAGCTCAAAGAGGAGACTGAAAGCTTTCATTTCTTTTATAGATTAATCATAGTTTAGGGTAACATCCATACCCTAAACTGTGGTTAATGTTAACTATGGATTTTTTTTAACAAGACAGATTCTTAAACCATACTTTAAAAAGCTAAACTGATTCAACCAATCATAGTTAACATTAAACACAGTTAGAGTTCAGGTGACATGGCGAACGGTATAAGCTAAAATTAAAAGCTTTCAAACTCTTCCTTGTAGCCATGCAGCAGGAGGAGGGAGACGCAAGCGAACCAGATGCTTGCCTAGGCCTATTTTTGCAACACTAAACTATGGCTAGCTGATATGTCCAAACCACACCAGTGGGAGTTACTGCTGAGTAGACAAGTTTAGGATTTGGGAGCAAACAGTATTAACTTCAAGGAATACTTAAATCAACTGCATTATTGGACTTCAATCACTACCAAAATAATAAGGCAACCTGCTAATAAGGCTTTTTTGTTTTTTTACATATGTCCTAAATTAATCTTAAAAAGCAGAGACATCACCTTGCCAACAAATGTCTGTATAGTTAAAGCCATGGTTTTCCCAGTAGTGATGTATGGAAGTGAGAGCAGGACCATAAAGAAGGCTGATCGCCGAAGAATTGATGCTTTTGAATTATGGTGCTGGAGGAGACTCTTGAGAGTCCCATGGACTGCAAGAAGATCAAACCTATCCATTCTTAAGGAAATCAGCCCTGAGTGCTCACTGGAAGGGCAGATCCTGAAGCTGAGGCTCCAATACTTTGGCCACCTCATGAGAAGAGAAGACTCCCTGGAAAAGACCCTGATGTTGGGAAAGATGGAGGGCACAAGGAGAAGAGGACGACAGAGGACGAGATGGTTGGACAGTGTTCTCGAAGCTACCAGCATGAGTTTGACCAAACTGCGAGAGGCAGTGGAAGACAGGAGTGCCTGGCGTGCTCTGGTCCATGGGGTCACGAAGAGTCAGATACGACTAAACAACAACAACAAATTAATCTTCCCCAATCTGGTGCAGCTCTGATGTTTTGGACTGCCTGGTCAGGTATTACGGGAGTTGTAGTCTAAAGCATCTGGGAAGGCTTTTCTAGATTCTCTGGGGTTATACACAGAAGCCAAAAAGTTCCAATAAATCTGATCCTACAGCTTCCTGAAAAAGCAGTTTGTAACGGGAAGGGCCATAATGAAAAGGCTTGCGGGGGGGGGGGGCAGCAAAGACAAGCCCCAATATACTTATGCACAATTTTACAAAATGAGGGTTAAGGATTTTATTATGGTGATAATTTAATTTAGACACAGATGTGCTCAGTGCATTAAAAGGATGGAAGGCTTCAGTTTAAGATGGTGCTTCCCTGAAGCAACCTATTTTTTTAAAAAAAGCCTGATTTGGTGGCATCTTGGATATTCTTTCCATTTGGGATCCCTCTAATAACAGTGAAATATATTCATATTTCCAGGAAAGGAGCATAAGTGTATGTTCCTAGTAAATGCCATAAAAGTAAATGCCAAAAAAGATATTTTGTTTTATATCCATTTAAGCTCTCCCATGACAAGCAGTGAGCAAGAGATGGAAACAACCATTTGAAAAGTTCTTACTTTAAGGACAGTAGGCAGTCACGTATATGCTGCTTCAGTTCTTCATCTTTTTCGTAGGATTCCAGCAGGACGTGTGCATCATCGTGCTGGTAACAGTAGATTTTATATGTGTCTTCTAGTAGGTCTTTCATCTGCAAAAACACTTGCCCTGTTAAAGTGCAAACAAAAAAGCCAAGAAGATGAAAAAAAGCACAACATCAGACAATTTAAGGTCTGCTTCAAATATGTGAACCTGCCATGCCTTGATGGAAGACTGCTCTCTGTCCCATATACTCACGAGATCTTATATTCCAGTACAAGAGACAGGGACTTCTTGGTGATGTCACCAAGAATGTTGCATATGAATACCTTCCTGGGTAAGTTCTGCTGGTTTTCTCTTTTTTGCTCTGTTATCTAAACATTTTAAAACCCAAAGCAGCTTCCGATGTGCATTTTAACTCTTCTAATGTTATCTGCTATATGCTGGGACCTGTAGGATGGACCAGTGGTCTGACCCAACATTCTTACGTTGCTAAGAATGGTGGAAGTTGTAGTGTCTCTCTCTCTCTCTCTCTCTCTCTCTCTCTCTCTCTCTCTGTGTGTGTATACATGCACTGATGATAGTCATTGTTTGGATGGGGGGCTTTTATCTACTTCTGCAGTCACACAATCAATCAATCAGTAGCTGAACTGAGTTCCACAAAGTCACAAAAACAAGTCACGAAAACAAAGTCACAAGCCACAGTCACAAGTCAGTCCCATAAAATGAAGAACAAGTCACAGTCAAAAAAATGAAAAAGCCACACAAACAAAAACACAAAAAAATAGCAAAAACAAAAGCTCCTTTGTGTTGTGTGGATGCTCAGGACTCAATATCCAATAGACTCAACAGGAAGCCTGTGATTAGCAGAGGAGGACTCAATTTACAAATGGAACACACTCAACAGGAAGTGGAACATGTTCTGCATCCAAGGCAAAGTTCACAAACTGGAACACCTACTTCCGGGTTTGAAGCATTCCATTTCCAAGTTGTTCATAAACTAAGCTGTTCTAAAACCAAGGTACCACTGTATTTTGTTTCCCACAGTGGCCAATCAGTTGCCCACGGGAAGCCCAAAAGCAGGGCGTGAGGGCAATAGCCCCAAAATGGCATTCAGAGATATCCTGTCCCCGATTCTGGAGGTAGCAAATGCAGCCATCACGACTAGCAGCCCTTGGCTATATTTGCGCTCAAAAATGTTTGTTTTATTTTTATTGTCTTTGTTTAAGACATTAATATCCTGCTTAATCATTATCAATTCTAAGCTCTAAAAGCAAAAACAAAAGGAAACCACACAGAAAATAAAGCAATAAAAACTCATCATAAAACTGAAGTCTACCTTAAAATGCCTGCTGGAACAAATGAAGTATTGGTCATGCATCTGAGGTTCAGCAAGTATGGCGCCTGTCAAATTTCAGCTGGCAGGGAGTTCCACAGGCTTGAGTCGGCCTGCGCCAAATGCACAGCTTCTAGTATTTATGAGCCATACAGCTCGGCCATTGGGGGAACCACCAACCAACACTTAAAGATTTATATCTCTTCCCTTCCCCACAACAACCAAACATTTGGAAACTTTTCATACTGCATTTCCATCTTTTCGTATTACAGGGAAGTACAAAAGAGGAAGCGTAAGGGAATCGTGCTTCCTTTTTGCACTGCTGAGATAATGTGTGCTTTTTATCCTGCCCTTCAACACCTGACACACAGAACACACCTGCTGAACTTCTGCATGCAAGACTGCTCTTAAAGTCATAGAAGCAAGATGGAAGAAAGGAAGGAAAGAAGAAAGGGGGAGAACAAGGCAGCCCTGTTCTTCGGCTGTAAGAGAAAAGAGCAAACAGAATGAAACTATTTCCCATTTAAGTATATGACATAATTAAGAGTAAAAGTAAGGTGAGGTAAAGGTAAAGGACCCCTGGTTGGTTAAGCCCAGTAAAAGGTGACTATAGGGTGCGGCGCTCATCTCACATTTCAGGCCGAGGGAGCCGACGTTTGTCCACAGACAGCTTTCCAGGTCACAAGGCCAGCAGGACTAAACCGCTTCTGGCAGAACGGAACACCGTGACAGAAGCCAGAGCGCACGGAAATGAAGTTTACTTTCCCGCCGCAGCGGTACCTTCTTATCTACTTGCACTGGTGTGCTTTCAAACTGCTAGGTTGGCAGGAGCTGGGACAGAGCAACGGGAGCTCACTCCGTCGTGGGGATTCGAACCACCAACCTTCTAATCAGCAAGCCCAAGAGGCTCAATGGCATGGACCACAGCCCCACCCTTATCCTATTAAGAGTAAGGCCCATTAGATATATAATGCAGGTGCCAGCTGGTTTCTACAGTGGGTATGAAATTGTTATAACTGTTTTTTTTATATCCAAATGTTTATATCTTATTATGAATTAAATTGTTGCATGCATGTTTCATTGTGGACGTTCTTGTTGTCCTTATTCTTTATTGTGGAAACATCTCAAGATCTGTCATAGAAAGTGATTCATAAATGAGAGAGAGAGAGAGAGAGAGAGAGAGAAGAGAGAGAGAGAGAGATGCTGAACTATAACAGAACAAAACACGGCCTCATCTGGTATGTCAGCTGCTTAAAGGCTTGCAAATAACATTACTTTCGTCTAAGAAGGAGTGCATCCCTATTGTACATTTCTTTAGGCTTCTGGCTAATTCCAGCCATCCTCTGACTTTCTTTTGTGCCTAATGACTGCGATGAATGGCAGATACCAGGGAGGGAGGAGGGGGTGAATTCAACCGACAAGAGGTTAAATGTGCAGCTTTCATTAAAGACAGTGTGCATCCACAATCTGGCTAAATGGGGCCATGTCCTTTATATTTCAGATATACAAAGAGAGAGCTCTCTACCACTCACATCATTTGCTTTCCTCTTTTAAGCAACAACAACATACCAGGCTCACCTAGTCAGATCACGCTTGGATGTTGGAGAAACCTGAAGGTTGCTTCAAACAGCAATTCTTTAAAGCGCCTCCAGACTGTATGTATTTTGGAGGAGGGATTCAAGAACGTTAGGTTTGTGCATTTATTTATTTTATTGACTGCCTTTGTGCCTCACCTTTCCAGCCTAGTCTACGTCACAGGGCTGTTGTGAGGATAAAATGAGGGAGGGGGAGCTCATTTGAAGTGGATTAAGGGGCTCTTTTGCTCTAGTGAAACAAATCTACTTAACAAAACACACAGAGAGAAAAACTTTTCATGGTTTGGAAAGTGATGGGGAAATAAACTGAAAAGTATGGGATGAAGATTCCTTCATGGGTTAATGGGAAAAGGTGTAAACACCCTGCAACAAATCAGGGTGACTGCAGGATGAGTGTTCATAAACAAACTAAACTGGACAGTTAGGTCCAGTCGAATTTGACAATGGGGTGCAGCTCTCATCTCCACTTTCAGGCCAAGGGAGCCGGCGTTTGTCCACAGGCAGCTTTCCAGGTTATGTGGCCAGCATGACTAAACCACTTCTGGCGCAACAGGCCGCCGTGACAGAAACCAGAGCACACGAAAGCGCCGTTTACCTTCCCACCACAGTGGTACCTATTTATCTACTTGCACTGGCGTGCTTTCAAACTGCTAGGTTGGCAGGAGCTGGGACACAGCAACGGGAGCTCACCCCATTGTGTGGATTCGAACCACCAACCTTACAATCGGCAAGCTCAAGAGGCTCAGTGGTTTAGACCACAGCGCCACCCACATCCCTAAACATACGGGTAGGAATGCTCAGTAAAGACTGGACATCATCTAATCACCATTTAAGCTTTGCGCAAGGAATATCAAAATGAATGTTCAATACACAGGTCATCTGTAGGAGCATTTACTGTCTAATGGCATATTGCTGGGCATGGATTTCCCCTCCATTGCTGTCCAAACTACAGTTAACCCCAGCCAGACTGATCAATGGTCTGGGATAATGGGAGTTGTAGTCCAGCAACATCTGGATGACCTCAAGGTTCCCCATTCCTGCAGCAGGGGAAAGAATGCAAGATTTAACAATCCTGCATTAAAAACAACAGCACCTCCTTGCCCTTGGAAAGTTAACCTGCTTCTAGCTAACTCACTGCCATGCTGGTTTCCTATGTACAAGAAACTTTTAAACATGGGGAATTCCCCACTTGCATTCTGGAGTTAAACCAGGATGGATGGCTGTAGCAATTGTGGGAGAGAAATGAGCACTCCTCCCTGCCCTCCAAATCTCCACTTAGCACAACCCACACTGGGAGGTGGAGGGGGGTGGACAGCTGGAAAGGGAAAGGCCCTCATTTCTCCCCTCTTCATAGCCACTTTCCCGGAAAAAACTTCCAAGGTAGGGTATTCAACTTGATGAAACTACACAAATAAAAAAAGAGGGGTGTAGGAAGCATTTGAAAATAAGCAAAAAAAAAAAAAAAAATTTAGGTAGCCAGCATGTTCTGTTAAGACAAAAACAATCTAAAAGTAATATCTTTCTTAGGAACCACTTCAAAGATCACTTCAAAGAAGTTAACAGACTTTCAAGTCCATCGAAACTCTGAATCAGGCTGGAGGTTAAGCTGAAAAAACAAAAGGGGGAGCAAGGAGGAGAGAAAGCAGTTGTTGGGCAAGGTGAAAATGACCTGGTCTTTAAATAGAAGGCAGGTGGATGGCAGGGAGATGTTACTCATTAACCTTAGGGTGCCCTTGGTATAAATCAGGGGTGGAGGACCTTTCTCAGCCCAAGGGCTGCTTTCCCTTCTAGGGAACCTTGCACCAGTTGGAAGACTTGGCTGGAAGCAACTGGAATTTATTCACACATCCCCCTAACCTCCATCTCTAGGCAAGAAGCAAGCATGTCTGAGTTCAAAGACACAGTCAAGGCAAAAGCAGTCAAGGAGGGTGCAAAGTAGGGCAAGAGAGGGGTCTGGATGGGGAAGGGGAGCAGCCTAGGGTGAGGAAGGGAGGCCTGGAGGGAGGGATGCAGTCAGCGCCCAAGCAGAAGGTTCCCCATCCATGCTGAAAACAGAAGACTAAGTAAGGCACAGCTGCTTCGGATCCATTTGACTCTAGCACTATTTGGACACATGTGGGTTAAAAACTTGCATTATATCAGGTGGGGAGAACCTGTAGCCTTCCAAGTGTTGTTGGACCACAGGTCTCATCATCCCTGATCACTGGCTAAATGGCCTCGGTCCAGTATACCTGAAGGAGCATCTCCACCCCCATCATTTAGCCCGGAAACTGAGGTCCAGCGCCCAGGGCCTTCTGGCAGTTCCCTCACTGAGAGAAGTGAAGCTACAAGGAACCAAGCAGAGGACCTTCTTGGTAGTGGTGATCCCCCTGTGGAACGTCCTGCCTTCAGATATCAAGGAGAGAAAAAACTGCACAACTTTTAGAAGACATCTGAAGGCAGCCCTGTTTGGGGAAGATTTTAATGTTTGATGTTTCGTCGTGTTTATAATATTCTGTTGTGGTTTTCCCAGCCAGATGGGCGGAGTATACATTTAGTATTTCTTCTTCATCATCATCATCATTAACATGAGAGATGGCACCTAACAACATCTAGAGCAAAGCTTTCCAAACCGTGTGTCACGACATGCAAATGTGTTACCTGCAGTGTGTACGTGTGTTGTGCGAACGCTTCCTGCTCTCCTCCCAGGGCTGGAAAGGGGTTAGTTTAACCTCTGGTTTGCTAGCAAAACCGAATTACTGAGTCACAAAATGATGCATGTCTAAAAAGCATGTCACCAACATGAAAAGTTTGGAAAGCTCTGACCTACAGACTTGCAGGTTCCCCATCTCTGCTTTATATGTTGTCAGTAAAGAGACATCCCAGTTAAGAGAGGACCAACGAATGTCGTCTTTTATTCCCCATGTCTTTAGCATGTAGGATCGTTACTTTCCACGCCGCATGAATCCACAGCTGGCCTCATGATTATGGGCCTGCTTTTGCTGAACGCTAATTGTTTCTTTTTTTTATCCTCCAGTTATTTATTGAAAGAAATGGCAGCTTGGGAAAAAGCACGGGCTGGAGAAATGCGCGTTTTATTGCATTATCATTATTCTGTGCAGCTTCGAAGAGCTCACAGAAGACAGCAAACATACCGATTACTTGCTTGGCCGGCTCCACGTCCGCCGTTGCTTCTTCCAGTGATGACAGCAGCCTGGTTGAGATCTGATGGACGGATTCAATGTTGCTAAATAAGCCGTCCACATCGAGCCTAGCAATCTGGTGAAACACAAATGTTGGACAGCAACAGTCAGGGGGGGAAATAGTAAGGGGATGCTGTTTATTGCCGACCCTCCCCTGCTATGCCGTTTTTGCCATTAGATGCAGTTTCAGCAAAGCCTTCTTATTAATCCTCTCATGTGGAACAATGGCTTGCATGGGCAACATTGGTTGTTTTTCTTCAATTAATACATTTCGGGCTGACACAGTTCATTGATTAACTACACAGTTATTTGAGATATTCCTTTGGGGATGCCTTGCGAAAGGAAATATTGGAATATATGTTGGATCCAGAGCAGACCTACTGAAATCAATGATACTGAAGTCCATCATAGAATTGTAGAATTGGAAGGATCATCTAGTCCAACCCCCAGCAATACAGGAATCCTGCCCACAGCTGTTCCTGGGTGGGCTCGAACCACCAACCTTCTGGCTAATAGCCAGACATGTTAACCCATCACACCACAGGATATGGGATGATCATTGTTCAAATGTTTGCCAAAGACATAAAGATGGTAAAATCCAACTTGGTGACAACTGGGGAGGAGGAGGAGGAATTATACACTTGATTTATTCTATTGCTTAAAGGCAACCTCCCTTAAAAAGGTAAAGGTAAAGGACCCCTGAGAGTTAAGTCCAGTCGCGAACGACTCTGGGGTTGCGTCGCTCATCTCGCTTTACAGGCCGAGGGAGCTGGCATTTGTCCGCAGACAGTTTTTGCGGGTCATGTGGCCAGCATGACTAAGCCGCTTCTGGCGCAACGGAACACCAAAACCAGAGGAGCACACAGAAATGTTGTTTACCTTCCTGCCGGACCTGTACCTATTTATCTACTTGCACTTTTTGGCATGCTTTCGAACTGCTAGGTTGGCAGGAGCAGGGACCGAGCAACGGGAGCTCACCCCGTCACAGGGATTTGAACCGCCGACCTTCTGATCAGCAAGCCCAAGAGGCTCAGTGGTTTAGACCACAGTGCTACTCGCATCCCTAGAATCTCCCTTAGAAACACACAAAATAAAGCAATGGTGTAAGGGCAAAATTAAAGACATGTAATGAGAAAAATCACAAAAATCTATAAAGAGATTGCCAATGTGGTGCCCTCCAGCTGTTGTCGGACTCCAAGTCCCATCAGCCTCAGCAGCATGGTCAATGGTCAGGGATGATGGGAGCTGTAACATCTGGAGAGCATCCCACTTTGCTGGCCCTGCTGCAAGTTAAATCAGAAATCTAATGAAGCTAAACCTAAATAGGTACAAATTTGACAGGTGTTGGAATATTCAGGACAGAAAGCTCTTCTGCACACAGCACATGTTAAACTATGGAACTTGTTCCCACATGAGGCAGTGATGGCTGACAACCTAGATGGCTTTAAAAGAGGACTGGACAACCAAAAATAATTATTATTATTGAGATTTCGAGGAATAAAAGAGAATCACAATGAGAATATCAAAGAAGTAATAATAAAAGCCCTGGTTGGAAATTCAGGAAGAGGACATCTCTGTCTTCATGGACAGAAATATCCAAATCCATATGGCAGTATAAAAAACCAAGAATTAAACACAAACTTCTAATAGATAAAAAAACATAGAGGCGGACTAGCGCTACCTGACCTAAATTTATATTACGACGCTGTCTGTCTAAATTGGCTAAAAGAGGGGATTGTATTAAAGATGGTGAATTGTTAGATCTAGAAGGATTTAGTAATCGTTATAGTTGGCATGCGTATTTAGCTTATGAAAAAGGGAAAGTACACAGGGGATTTATGAATCATGTCATAAGGAAATCATTATATAAAACATGGACAAAATATAAGGATCTCCTAGAACAGAAAACACCATGGTGGGCATCACCTCTAGAAGCAATTACAATAAAAAAAGAAAAATATGGAATTAGAATGGGCCACATATAACGATCTGATTAAGGAAAAAGACAATAAATTGGTAATTAAAGATTATGAGGAAATTAAACAACACCTTACGGGTTGGATCCGATACCATCAATTGCATGAAGTCTTCAGGACAGATAAGAAAAATGGTTTCTCAAACGAACCTTCATTATTAGAAAAAGCGTTATTACAAAACAAAACCAAGGTTATTACAAAACAAAGCCAACAAAACCAATATCAAAAATGTATGATACATTATTGGAGTGGGAGATCAAAGACGAACAGGTCAAGGAGGTAATGATCAAGTGGGCTTTAGATATTGGGAAAACCATTAACTTAACAGCATGGGAAGAACTATGGAGTAAGAACTAGCAATTTACAGCCTGTGAAGTATTGAGGGGAACCTAATCAAGATGTTTTATAGATGGTACTTAACACCTACCATAATAGCTAAAATGTTTAAGACAAAAACAAATCTGTGCTGGAGGTGTGGAAAAACAGAGGGGACACTTATACATGTTTGGTGGAGCTGTGAAAAAAATCAAAAGCTTCTGGAACACAGTATATGACGAGCTTAAAAAAAATGTTTAAGTATAACTTTATGAAAAATACAGAAGCTTTTCTACTAGGGATAACGGACACGGGTATAGCAAGAGAAGATCAGAAAATATTCCTCTATGCAACAGGAGCGGCAAGGATCCTAATTGCTAAAAACTGGAAAAAAGAAACTGTGCCAACAAAAAAAGGAATGACAAGACAAACTGTTAAGAGTATATTGAACTGGCTAGAGATCACACTAGACAAGAGTTTCAAAAAGCATGGGGGAAATGCAGAGAACACTTCACAAAACAGTGCCCTAAAATACATACCTGGACTTGTTTCGATTAATGTCTGCAGGAGACTTTGTGGATATTTAACTTATAATTAGACTTCAAAATTATTCATGAAGGAAACAGTTTATAAGAAGTAAATAAGGAGGCCAGATACAGGATAAAGGCAGTCTTTTATTTGGTTGTTTGTATTGTTGTATGTTATGCTCACTGTACGTCATGTTCACATTTAATGAGGGTGGATTTGTGTACTGGGGGGTGGGGGGTTGTGTTATGTTGTAAAAAAAATGCCAATAAAAATTTAAAATAAATAAAAGAGAACTGGACAAATTCATGGCAGAAGAGAGGAGCTATTGATGGCTGCCATCCATGATGGCCATTCTCTGCCTCTATGGCTGGAGGCAGCAAAACTTCTGAATACCAGTTGCTAGAAACCACAGGAGCATGGCGTGTGCATTGTGCTGAAATCCTGCTTGTAGGTTTCTCACAGGCCTCTGGTGGGCCCCTGTAAGACCAGGCCTGATCCAGCATGCTTCTCTTACGCTCTCAGCTGCTGCCCATCAAAAACAGTTCCTTTGGAATCATTCAAAAACAAGAATCCAGCTCTCCTTTGCCCACATCTGTTTTTGCCTTTTAAGATGAAGGCAGAATGACTCAGCCTGCAAAAATCATGGAACATACAGCAAGGAGCAACGCATGACGCGAACAATAGTGTTGATTTTGGCAGATAGGTGAGCACCTTCAAACATGCCTGCCCATTAGTATTCATTAGTAACAGAACTGTGTATTTACCCAGCCGCTTTCAGAATACAGCCCTAAAGAATCAAATTGCACGTTGTAGTAATGGGAACAATCATATACCGCAGTAATTGCCAGTGGGAGTAATGTTTGATTACAGAGCCCAGTAACATTTTCAGTGCATAAGAAACTTCAAAGCAGTCTCAGCTAAATTCTGTTCTTCATTCAAGAATAACAGATTTCCTGAGATTTGTCCTGAGAAGAATAAGTTGGTAGCCACTTTATTAAAAAGAAATGAACAGAGGGTACAGCTGTCAAATTGTAGGTTTGGCCGTAGTCCCTCTAACAGCACAATCCCATGCAGTGTGTAGGAAGTTAATTCAGAAATAAATACCACAGAATTCAATGGGTCTTACTCCCATTGGGATGTCAGTTACAATGTTATGATTATTTTAAAGCCACCCACGGGAATTCCATAGTTTAACTAAGGGCTGGATGAAGAAGGACTTTCTTTTACGTGTTCTGTTGGGTGCACAAGATCTCTTAATTTCAGTTAAGGGCCAACATGTTACTTCTGCACTGACCCAGAGACAGAAAGAAAAGTCAGCATGTTGGGTGTCGGCGTTTTAAATAGAGCTTTCTCTGATCAGCAAAAATATGTTTCAAAGTTATACTGGACCGACACCCCCTCCCCAAAAAAGTTGTGTCAAGGAAGAGGTATTCTTGTAACGTGACACAGTTGTGGATGCTCTGTGCCAAGGCTTCAGGGTGGGCTATGATATAAGAGTGCAATTGTGGTGCAGATCATTGACAAGTTGCAATTTGTCCATCTCTCCTGCTGTATTCCAGCAGGTGAAAACAGCTCCTGCCCGCAGAGCATGCTGGGATTCCCAACAGGGCTTTGCCTTGATAGCTCTGGGAAAACAACAGCATGTTGCCGTCTAAATGGTAGCTAGACAGCTTTGAAGCCCCTGCTGAACAACAGAACGGCGGAGTAAAATCTGCATGGAGAGATATAATTGTAGTAAGCACTTCCATTAGCTTCGCTGTCTAAACCACAGTCCCTTGGGACTTGTTCTGCTTCTCGGCAAAGTATTTTCCCACAGTTGCTGTCCACAGAGCCGTGGTGACTTTATCTGAACGGTACAGTGCTTTAGAAAGAATGTTGCTGAAGGATCGCATTGTCCGCAAAACTGGTAGGACCAGCTAGGGCTTGAAGAAGGAACTTGATGGTTGGTGGGCTTTCGGGGATCTGCTCAAGACTGCAGAGACATGGGGAAAGCATAACAGTGATAGTCCATTGCCTCCTCACGCCTCTGGCCTAGAAATGTTTGCAGGCTGGGCCTGGGATGGGGTCTGGGATAGAGCCAGTGTGGTGTAGTGGTTAAGAGCAGTAGTCCCCGCTCCTCCACCTGCAGCTGCTGGGTGACCTTGGGCTAGTCACACTTCTCTGAAGTCTCTCAGCCCCACTCACCTCACAGAGTGTTTGTTGTGGGGGAGGAAGGGAAAGGAGAATGTTAGCCCCTTTGAGACTCCTTCGCGTAGTGATAAAGTGGGGTATCAAATCCAAACTCCTCCTCCTCCTCCTCCTCCTCTTCTTCTAGTTTAGGTCTTCCTTGGCCTTCCCTTCAAGCCCAGAGGTGGGAGATCAGGACTCTTTCCACATCACATCCTCTCCTCAGCCCTTCACGAGCCCTGCTTCTTACTCTCCTTGAGTGCTCTTGCCTGGCAATGACGTGTCCTTGGACTCTGGGTCACGCCCCTTGCTTGCTTGGATTGATGGCAGAAAGGGGTCTGTCAGTGTGTATGTAGAAACTAACTAGCCTACTGTACAACCATATAATGTACATGTTCTTTTTTTTTTTTTTAAAGCAATTTATTAAGTTTTACAATAAAAATAAACATAATAAACAATGTAACATTGATCTTAACATATTTTCACATTTTCTTTAGACTTCCTCACATCTCCCGCTCCCATTTTCATCGTTATAACGTTTTGTCAGCAATTTATCATCTTATTTAAAATTCTTATATCCCTTATATTTCATTATCTTATAGTTCTCAAAAGGAGCTAAGTTTCACAATCTTACTTATTTTCTTAAAAACTTCTAAATTTAGTGGTGCTCAGTTATTTTGATCTAGCGTCTTGTTTAGCATTCACTCAAGTTACAATACTTTTGTAAATAGTTCTTAAATTTCTTCCAGTCCTCCTCAATCCTCTCTTCTCCCAGGTCACGGATTCTGCCGGTCATTTCAGCCAGTTCCATGTAGTCTATCAGTTGTATCTGCCATTCTTCCAGTGTGGGTAGATCTTGAGTTTTCCAATGTTTTGCGAGAAGTATCCTTGCTGCTGTTGTTGCATACATAAAAAATGTCTGGTCCTTCTTTGCCACCCCTTGGCCGACAATACCCAAAAGGAAGGCCTCTGGTTTCTTAGTGAAGGTATATTTAAATACCTTTTTCAGTTCATTATAAATCATTTCCCAGAACGCCTTCACTTTAGGGCAAGTCCACCAGAGGTGGAAGAACGTTCCCTCACACTCTTTGCATTTCCAACACTTATTATCAGACAGGTGGTAAATTTTGGCAAGTTTGACTGGGGTCATATACCATCTATAAATCATTTTCATTACATTTTCTTTCAGAGCGTTACATGCAGTAAATTTCAATCCATTGTTCCACAACCTCTCCCAGTCCTCAAACATGATATTATGCCCAATGTCCTGTGCCCACCTTATCATAGCCGATTTAACCGTTTCATCTTGTGTATTCCATTTCAACAGCAAGTTATACATCCTTGAAAGTACCTTAATCTTTGGTTCTAACAATTCTGTTTCTAATTTCGATTTCTCCACCTGGAACCCTAGTTTTTTATCATTTTTAAAAACTTCTTTAATCTGAGCGTAATGTAACCAATCTCGCACTTTGTCTTTCATTTTCTCCAAACTCTGCAATTTCCAATTGTCTCCATCCTTTTCTAGTATTTCCCAATATTTTGGCCATTTAGCCTCCATATTGGGTCTTTTTCGGGCCTTGGCTTCCAAAGGTGAAAGCCACCTTGGTGTCTTATTTTCCAGCAAGTCTTTATATTTTATCCAGACATTAAACAATGATTTTCTGACAATATGGTTCTTAAAGGCCTTATTTGCTTTAACCTTGTCATACCATAAATATGCATGCCATCCAAAAGCATTGTTAAACCCTTCCAGATCTAGCACATCAGTGTCCTCAAGAAGTAGCCAGTCTTTTAGCCAGCAGAACGCTGCGGCTTCATAATACAACTTTAAGTCTGGCAGGGCAAAGCCCCCTCTTTGTTTTGCATCAGTTAATATCTTAAACTTAATTCTGGGCTTTTTGCCCTGCCAGACAAACTTAGAAATGTCTCTCTGCCACTTCTGAAAGCACCCCGTTTTGTCCAAGACCTGAAGTGTTTGAAATAAAAACAACATCCTTGGCAATACATTCATCTTGATAGCAGCAATTCGGCCTAACAAAGAAAGTTTCAATTTTGACCAACTATCTAAGTCTCTCTTAATTTCTGTCCAGCATTTTTCATAATTGTCCTTAAATAGACTTAGATTTTTTGCTGTTATGTTTACCCCTAGGTATTTTACTTTTTTAACCACATTAAGTTCCGTCTCATTCTGAAACCGTTCTGACTCTGTATCAGTCAAGTTTTTCCCCAAAACCTTAGTTTTCTGTTTATTTAGTTTAAATCCAGCCACCCGACCAAAGTCATTAATCAGTTGTAATACTCTTTTCGTACTGGGCTCTGGCTTCTGCAAGGTCAAAACCAGGTCATCTGCAAAAGCTTTTAATTTATATTGTTTCTGACCGACCTGAATTCCTTCCACCAACCGATCCTCTCTAATCATGTTCAATAGCACTTCCAGAACCGAAATAAATAACAAAGGGGAAATAGGGCAACCTTGTCGTGTCCCTTTTTCAATTTTAAACTCTTCTGTAACCACATTATTAACTATCAGTTTAGCTTTCTGTTCTGAGTATATCGCCCCGATCCCATTCTCAAAACCCCGTCCCACTCCCATCTCTTTTAAATTTCCCATCATAAATTTCCAGGAGATATTGTCAAAGGCCTTCTCCGCGTCTATAAAGATTAAAACTGCTTTTGTATTTATGTCTGTTTGCAAAAGTTCCAAAATGTCAATAATGTTCCTTGTATTAGCAAACAGATGTCTTCCTGGGAGAAAGCCGGCCTGGTCCTTATGAATTACTTCATTTAAAACTTTTTTAAATCTATTTGCCAAAATGTCTGCAAATATTTTGTAATCCACATTTAAAAGAGAGATGGGACGGTAGTTCTTAAGTTGTGTCTTTTCAGCTTCCGACTTTGGTATTAATGTGATAAACGCTTCCTTCCACGACTCCGGTGCCCTCCTCCCCTCCATAATTTCATTGCTGACCTCCATCAAAGGTTGTATCAAATAGTCTTTTAATGTCTTATAGTACTTGGAGGTCAGCCCATCTGGTCCTGGAGATTTGCCAAGTTGCATGTTCTGGATGGCTTGTTCGATCTCCTGTCGTGTTATTTTAGAATTCAGGATTGTCCTATTTTCTTGTGACAATTTAGATAGTCCGTTTTTTACCAAAAATTGTTTAATCTCAGCATCATCTTGCGGCCCTTGGGTGTATAATTTTTTGAAATATCTCTGGAAACACTTTCTGATGTCCACTGGATTCTGAATGTTTTTTCCATCAACCTCTAAGTTTGTAACAGTATTTAATCTTTGTCTTCTCTTCAGCTGCCAAGCTAGCAGTTTTCCACATTTATTCGCCGACTCAAACGTTTTTTGTTTCATTAATTTAACCTTCCATTCAATTTCCTGATTTATCAATTTAGAATATTGTGTTTGATAAAGTTTAATTTCTCTCAGAGTTGGCTGTGACTTCGGATTCACTCTTAATTTTTTCTCTAATTCTTTTATTTTATCCAAAATCTTATCTTTTTTCTCATTTTGTGTTCTTTTCTTTATTGCATTCTGTTGTATCAAGAATCCCATATAATGTACATGTTCTTCTCCTTCTCCTTTTGCTTCTGGCCCATGGGGGCCTGGAAGGGAATGCTTTCCTTTGGCTGAAAATGGCCTCCCACTTCTGCTTTCCTACCTGTCTGTCATGACACTACCCGTAATGAGCCAGAAGTCAGCTTCGCCTACTGGCTCAGCAGCCTGAAGGGGATGAAGTCGGAGCGACTCCACCTGCAGCTGATGAGCCTTCACAGAATAAGAGGCTCTGATGAGAACCGCTGGCCCTGGGCTTCTTAAACTGAACTCTCAGCAGTAGTCAGATGCCGGAAACAACACCTTTGGTTCCCAGCTCTACCTTGGTCTCCATCTCGACCCTTGGCTCTGTGATCATCTGGATGCCTGACCTCTGGGCTGTCAGGCTTTGTATGTGGATTCTGCTCTCAGGCAAGTGTTCCTCAGAGGCTCCTAACCCGTGCTTGCTCACCAATGGAACTCAGTCAAGGCTGCGGCACTACCTTTGAGGACATACAGTGGTTTTCACTCCAGACAGTGAATGATTACCCCTTTCTAGATACCACCACCCCTAACTCACCTGTCCACCACCCATTCAAACTCGACTCTGCCTTGGCTGCTCATAGCCAAGAGAAGGAAGTATCCTAACCCTCAGAAGGTGTCTAATCCAGAAAAAGCTAGAGCAATCCTAAGGTAGGATGTTCAGGTAGGATGCGTCTATGATATGGCAGATCTGCCAACACATCTGAAGCTTGGCAGATCAGAAGACAGCAGATTCACCAAACATTACAGCCCAGCAGATCTTTTACAAATGTCCCCCTTTGAAAGAAAAGTGATGGGAAGATTAGCTACAGCAACTCTGATTCCAGTCCCTCTCAGGGGAATGCATTTAGGAGGTCCACAGCTGACATCAGAGCCCAGCAATGGCTAGAGCCAACAGAAGCATCACTGGCAAGAGCTTTCCACCCATCAAGGTCTCCACAATGGTGGAGCGTCCCCCCCCCCATAGCAAAAACAAAAAGCAAAACAATGGGGAACACGTCCACCATATCCTGACTCAGAGGTGGAGAACCTGTGGTCCCCCAGATGTTGCTGGACTACAACTCCCATCATCGCTGATGATTAACCATGCTGGCTGGGGCTGATGGGAGCTGGAGTCCCACACCATCTGGAGGGCCAAGCATCTTATGACAGTAGGGTGAGATTTCTCTCTTGGTTCATCTCTCCTAGAGTACGCTAGATCAGGGTTTCCCAAACATGGGTCTCCAGCTGTTTTTGGACTACAGCTCCCATCATCCCTAGCTAGCAGAACCGGTGGTCAGGGTTGATGGGAATTGTAGTCCAAAAACAGCTGGAGACCCAAGTTTGGGAAACCCTGCGCTAGATGATGAATACATTTGTTTATCATTTATGTATTAAACATATTTGTTACCCACCGTCCACAAAAAAACCCTGGGGAATAAAATTGCAAAATTCAGTACCTATATAGCAAACAGTTAAAACTACAATCAACCAATAAAAACATTTATATAAATAAATAACCATTGCACTGTCCCAAAAGCCTGGTATTAAGCATATTTCAGGTAACATAAAATTTAAAAAATACAAAGAAGTCAGAGGAACATGGAAAAAAGCAAAGGAAATTCTTAATGGGAATTCAGTTGCTATTCATTGTTGTTGAGCTGAGTAATACTGAATCAATATCTTTATCAGAAACCTGTCCCTGCCAAAACACAGCTGTGATAACCCAGGACTTTCTTACCTGCCTTCCTCTCAAGGGTTCGACCACTATTCTGATGCACAGTTCCAGATCATTGAGATAGTCTTTTTCGGTCTGAACCATTTCTGTAATTATCTTGTGCCTTCTAGCCATCAGACGCCTGTTCAGCTGTTCTTCACTTTCCAGGGGTGAGCCAACTGGCCCCAAGGACCCTGCTTGTGGTGCCATTTTTTCTGTAAGAAACAAACACCGCTTCTGTTTTTTTCTTTATTTTTTAAAAATATCAGTAAGGGCTAGCAACTTTTGCTGCTTTCAAACCAACCAAGGTGAAGTTCAGTCGTAGTTTGTCATAAGCAAAAGCTTATGAACTTCTCACAGCCGTGCCAAAGGAAAGTATGAGGAAGCATAAGAGCCTGAGGATCATCTCGGCCTGTTTCCAACACAGTAAACCATGGCTTGGCTTGCCTTTCAAATGCAGTGACTCACATCATTTTGATATACAGTGGTACCTCGGGTTACATATGCTTCAGGTTATATACGCTTCAGGTTACACACTCCGCTAACCCAGAAATAATGCTTCAGGTTAAGAACTTTGCTTCAGGATAAGAACAGAAATCTTGCTCTGGTGGTGCAGCGGCAGCAGGAGGCCCCATTAGCTAAAGTGGTGCTTCAGGTTAAGAACAGTTTCAGGTTAAGAATGGACCTCCAGAACAAATTAAGTACTTAACCTGAGGTACCACTGTTTTTGAGAGTGGTAGGAAGGATGCCCATCTTTTCTATAGGGTTTTGTTTTCCTAAGAAAAACACACACAACCACACCAATGCAGAACAGCATAAAAACCCACTAGGACAACTCTGAGTTTGCTATCAGCTCATATATGCTGCATTATAAAACAATCCTAACCTTTGATTTGAGTTGATGGAGGGGATTAAAGGTAAAAGGACCCCTGACCATTAGGTCCAGTCGTGACCGACTATGGGGTTGCGGCGCTCATCTCGCTTTATTGGCCAAGGGAGCCGGCGTACAGCTTCCGGGTCATGTGGCCAGCATGACTAAGCCGCTTCTGGCAAACCAGAGCAGCGCACGGAAACACCGTTTACCTTCCCGCCAGAGCGGTGCCTATTTATCTACTTGCACTTTGACATGCTTTCGAACTGCTAGGTTGGCAGGAGCAGGGACCGAGCAACGGGAGCTCACCCCGTCGCGGGGATTCAAACCACCGACTTTCCCATCGGCAAGTGCTAGGATCTGTGGTTCAACCACAGAGCCACCCGCGTCCCGCATTATAGAACAACCCAACCTTTGATATGAGTTGATGGAGGGGATTAGGATGCAGCAATTTCCTTCCACCTGGCTGTGCCAGCATCTCTGTGCTCACTCCAGCTGGGTCTGCCGATGGTGTAGGCTATGAATGGGCTACCACTGCTGCATTCCCATTGGTGGCGGCCAATTTAAGCCCCCCAAATAGGGCAGGACTGGAGAAGGGGTCGGCCACGGTTGGTTTGGGTTTTTAAGGAGGTCCAGCAGCACAAGAGGAGACTGCTTTAATCTCTCTGCCCTGCCAGAGCAACAAAAGTATTTTAAAAAACACCAGGCCCTCTCTATCTTTTGGTGAATGCATTGCAGGAGGTTGAACTAGATGATCCTCTACAACTCTACAATTCTATGATTCATCCTCCAAATGAAATGAATCCTAAGCAGGTCTAACTTCATTTGCACATTCCCATCTCCTTGCTTCTTCCCTCCCTTCACAATCTGAGTTTAGATTGTAAGCTTCTTGGAGCAGGGACCTGCCTTGTATATTTATAAAGCACCATACACGTCTTTTGTACTACAGAAATAAATGATACAAGGACTGTTTTCACAAGTAACGTTCCCAATGTTATACTGCATGAATTAAAAATATGAAATTAAACCAGTTCCCTCTTCTTTGGATGCAGTGTGCTGCCATTGACACTGAAAGGGGGTTAGTGTGGCCTTGGAAATCAGATCTCTGTCTAATTGCATTGTTTTATAATATTACTAACTTTTGAGGGCGGTGTTGAAAAATCCATAGAATTTGATTCACCTTCTGTGAATAAAAAAAAATTTCAGAGGTAACATAAAATCAGTGTGACAGATGCAGGCACTAAGTATTTCTTATTTATTTGTTTATGTACGCATTAGTCACATTTCTAGATCATCCGTCCTCCCTAGCAGCCCACAACAAAATATAAACATGTATACAACAATAACTTTTAAAAATACCTTTGTAAAACTCAGAACAATAAAAACACACCAATCAGCAGTCATTTTTGTCCCCTATAAGAGACCATCCTTCCTTTCGATCCCCTGTGTTTTACAGATAATGTGATTTGTTTTCTAACTAGCTCAGTCGAGGGCTTCTGCGTTCCAAGTCAAGAGCTTGTGCATCCTCCTCTTGATTTGATAGTAATGGCATGGAAGTTGGAGTAATGTACCCAAAAGCACGTATTCCAAGCACCAGACACCCACCTCTCTCAATTAGATATTTGCATCCACAGCAGGGTGGATGTGGGGGAAGGGAAGCCTTGCTTTTGGCTCCTTGCCATTACGCAATACAATAGGAGCTCGGTGGTTTGCTTGTCCTTGGTGGTGTCGGGTTACATGCCTGCAAGGCTCTCCCCGAGGGGATGACATTGCCAAATAAGCTACCTGTGTCCTTTGCAAACAAAAAAAAGTATATTGGAAAAATTAGAATAATAAAAACAATAGTAAAAAGTAAACCATTTCCCATGTCATGCAAGGTAAATCTCTGCACTTACCTCCACAGGTGTAATGGGGTGTGTGTGAGAGATTCTCTGAGTGAAAGAGTGGCAGGAGAATGTGTGTGTGTGTTTGCAAAGCCCTTGGCAAGCTGTGCAGCTCTAAACTCTGCAGCAACTCTCTATGCATCAGCTTGCAAGAGGTGTGTTGGGGGCTGTGTAGGGACAGGGAGGGTCTGCCGCCAGGAGTGTGGATATTCCAGTCTTTCCACTGCATGGATTCTTCCATTCAAGGATTTAAATAAGCCCTTTTAAGTGCGCAAACTTTCAGAAAGCGCACCCAGCTATGCAACATGCCACTTAAAAAGGCACAGACATACATGGCCATTATTTGAATATTTCCTTTGTGGGGGAAAAGGCATGGAACCCCCTGGTTTGCCGAAGCTTACTGGCTTATGTGCTTGCCAGCTGAAAGATTGCCATTTGGTGCCTTGGAGCCATGCCGCATTTAGTCTTCTGTAGCCACACAGCCAACCCCCATGTTGCCCCACCCCACGGCTACTTGGAATTCTGGGAGGGCAGAGGAGCAATGATGCTGGACATGAGAACATAAGAAGATGTGCCAGCCCAATGGCCCATTTAGTCCAGCATCCAGGCCAGCAGGCCAAACATGACCCACCAGGGATAAAATTTGGCCCACAAAGCTGTTCCCCCCCCCCAAAAAAATTATGCCATCAGGTGTGTGGCAGATAGGGTTGTGGTTGCCAGTGCCACAGTGGGGCTGGCAGCAGGGTCAGGGAGGGGTCAGGGGTCAGATCTGCCACAATGACCTTGGTAGCATGGTAGGTAAGGGTGCTGAGAGTTGCTAGCAGACCCCTATTCCCCTTAGGTAAAGGTAAAGGGTAAAGGGATCCCTGACCATTAGGTCCAGTCATGGACAACTCTGGGGTTGCGGTGCTCATCTCGCTTTACTGGCTGAGGGTGCCGGCGTACAGCTTCCGGGTCATGTGGCCAGCATGACTAAGCCGCTTCTGGCGAACCAGAGCAGCGCATGGAAACGCCGTTTACCTTCCCGCTGGTGTGGTACCTATTTATCTACTTGCACTTCGTGCTTTTGAACTGCTAGGTTGGCAAGAGCAGGGACCGAGCAATGGGTGCTCACCCCGTCGCGGGGATTCGAACTGCCGACCTTCTGATCGGCAAGTCCTAGGCTCTGTGGTTTAACCCACAGCACCACCCGCGTCCCCCTATTCCCCTTACAGAGCTACAATTCTCAGAGTAGTTTAATTGTCGATTTGCTGTTCCCACTGAACTCTGGGAATTCTGGCTCAGTGAGTGGAATAGAGTATCCGTAACAACTCTCAATACTCTTATCAAACTACATTTCCCATGAAGCTTTGGGAGAAGCATTTACAGCGGTATGATACTGATTCATAGCGTAGATGGCGCCTGAGCGTGTTTTGCTCGGCATAAAGAAGTTCTAAAAATACGTGTGTATCTAGATTTCCAGAGTATTTGAACAGAGGAAACATTATAGTCTCTGTGACCTTGCATGAACTGCCACCAAATTTGAGAGTGCTCTGATACTATCAGGTCCAGTGACAGATTATTGATTAGGTAATCCAAACTCCAGACACCAGGTTTTGTTTTCCAATGAATTATTTTTTTGGCAATAGATATGAAAGAGGCATCCCTTCCAGGAAATATCTGGTTTCAATTTCCTGACCATAGAGTCTTTTAATTGCTAACCGAGTGCTCTCTGGAGTGTTGAAAGAGCTCAATGAAAGAAAGAAAAATTGCACATATGAAATAATATCCTCACTGTGAATTTTTTTTCTAGTGGATTCAGATGACCATTTTCTCTTCTCAGTGGGTGATAATTTCTGAAGTCAATGCATAAAAGGATTGCTGTATGGATTCTGCAATAGTCATTTCTGAAAGTTACAGGGATGGAATTTGGGGTGAGATGGGTTAGCAGCATCTCCAAAGAATAGTGGTCACAGAATTTATTTATTATATTGACACTGAGGTCCAGCACCGAGGGCCTTCTGGCAGTTCCCTCACTGCGAGAAGCCAAGTTACAGGGAACCAGGCAGAGAGCCTTCTCGGTAGTGGCGCCCACCTGTGGAATGCCCTCCCACCAGATGTCAAAGAGAACAACAACTACCAGACTTTTAGAAGACATCTGAAGGCAGCCCTGTTTAGGGAAGCTTTTAAAGTTTGATGTATTGCAGTGTTTTAATATTATTATTTTTGAAAGCCACCCAGAGTGGCTGGGGAAGCCCAGCCAGATGGGCAGGGTATAAATAAATTATTATTATTATTATTATTATTATTATTATTATTATTATTATATCCTGCCTTTCATCCAAGGAGCTCTTCTCACCTGTGTCGAAAGAATTCTATTGGCCATGGGATAGCTCAGTCGGTAGAGCATATGACTCTTAATCTCAAGGTTGTGGATTCGAGCCCCATGTTGGGCAAAAAGTTGGGTTGGACTGTATGACCCTTGTGTTCCCTTCCAACAATGCTATGATTCATAGCTGTCAAAGTTTCCCTTTTTTTTAAGGGAAATTCCCTTATACCAAATAGGATTCCTCGCCAGAAAAGGGAAAAGTTGACAGCTATGCTATGATTTGTCCACCAGTTTGTTTCTGAGCCTGCTTGGAAATTCTGCTTCCTCTTTCAGGGGGCAAGAGATCAGTAGTCACTGCAACCTCAGTTAAATTTACCTTCTTTTTTTACCCAAAAGAACAATGCCGTGTCATGTTAATAAAGAGTTCAATATGAAAAGGGAAGAAATAAAGGCCCTTAGAAAATATTTTTTACCTACCTGCTGGTCCCCCCCCCCCCATGTAATTATAGCCTCAACCTTATAGGCTGTTGTATTCCTATTTGTAACTTGATTCTATTGAGGAAAAAGGGCTATATATACACATGCAGCAGGACATCAATAATGGAAACAAATCCATTGAAGAGAAAGTGCAACTGACCTGCATGGACAACATCCAGAGTTAAAGGAAATTTGGCAGCCAGTAAGAAAGAATCAGCATCCCTAAGGGCTGAGAGATGGGGGGGGGAGGCCCTGCCCTATATAAACTTTAGCTTAGGAAAGAAAGTTGCTGCCTTGATGGGTTGCATATACCCCACTCCCCACAGACCAATGGTATTTTTTTTTCTAACCTCTGTAGTGCACTGCCTGCTTAAAGATGGTGATTGTCCACTTAAATTACACTAACCTGTCAAAGTAAGTAGAAAAGGGGGGAAGTTTGAGATGTGTCCAACAGCAGCATTGGTAAACCACTGAAAGAGATTTCAGAAACATACTTGGAGGACAAACTTTCTAAATTTTAATAAGGAATGTTTCACAGATAACTACACCACTTTTCAGAGATGCATGGATGGAGGAGGAGATGCAGTACAAAGAATCGTGGGGATCCAGAGCAAGTTTCTATCATTTGTAGAACCTGAGATATAAGGCAAAATATACAAGCACTGTTTGTCTTATTTTTCTGGTGAGAAACTAGCCTGTTTCCCCCCATCCCTCAGTGTTTTACTTATCTGCCAGTCCACCCCTTCTTTCTGGGGAAAAAATCCTACAGCCACCTATGCAAAGAAGTTAGTATTGCAATGGCCAGCATTGTGGTTTGTTTGTTTTTTTGTTTGTTTGTTTGTTTTTGAGACCTCGTGTAAAATCATGCAAATTTCCATTTAATTCTACTGGATCTGACTTTTATCCAGGTATGAGTGTGTGTTTCTGTCTATGTCTTGGTGAGATGACCCAGGAAACAAAGTATATTATAACATACATAATAGAACTGACAAACCTAGACAGCATCTTAAAAAGCAGAGACATCACCTTGCCAACAAAGGTCCGTACAGTTAAAGCCATGGTTTTCCCAGTAGTGATGTATGGAAGTGAGAGCTGGACCATAAAGAAGGCTGATCGCCAAAGAATTGATGCTTTTCCGGGGTATCTGAAGAAGTGTGCTTGCACACGAAAGCTCATACCAAGAACTAACTTAGTTGGTCTTAAAGGTGCTACTGGAAGGATTTTTTTTATTTTGGTGCTGGAGGAGACTCTTGAGAGTCCCATGGACTGCTGGAAGACCAAACCTCTCCATTCTTAAGGAAATCAGCCCTGAGTGCTCACTGGAAGGACAGATCGTGAAGCTGAGGCTCCAATACTTTGGCCACCTCATGAGAAGAGAAGACTCCCTGGAAAAGACCCTGATGTTGGGAAAGATAGAGGGCACAAGAAGGGGATGACAGAGGACGAGATGGTTGGACAGTGTTCTCGAAGCTACCAGCATGAGTCTGACCAAACTGCGGGAGGCAGTGGAAGACAGGAGTGCCTGGCGTGTTCTGGTCCATGGGGTCATGAAGAGTCAGACACAACTAAACAACAAGAACAGAATTGCAACTTCCTATATACTAACAGCCAGCTCATTCTGCAGGTGCCAATCCTTATATCACCAAAATGGTTCTTCCCCCATCCCAAAAAAGAGGGAGATATCAGCTGACTTGGAGAGGGGAATCCCAAAGCTTCACAGCAACACACACACACACACACCAAGTACCATCTAAAGAGGCAGGGACCCAGCAACAAATCTGAGCATGCTCAGTGGGCACTGAGGGCTAAGTGTCTGATGGAGGGAGGGGATGGAATGAAGTTTCCTTGAAGAGGGCATTGCTGGCTGGCTCAGACACTGAACAAGACATTGCAGCATTTTACTGAAAGTCCCACTTGTTCATTGGATTTGCAGTGCAAACTTACCCAGGTATATACTACAGAAACTCAAAAGATTGCCCTTATGAGTTACTTAACTGAAAGGGAAGCATGTAGCCTGAAAACATCTTGAATGACTAAAGAAGGCACCCAGGTTAATCAAGCCACGGGTTTAAAAATGTTGTTTTGCATTACTTTTAAAATGCAAGTATTTAAAGCACCATTGGACACAATGGGATGTGCATGGCAGAGCAGTATACAGCAGCAGACTCCGCCCCTTGACCTATATGCATATTCATGGAGCTCTTATATGTTTGAAACTTCAAGTCGGCCATTGGGTTTTGGCATCATTGGGCTGATGCTCACATCCCAGTAGGGGGACCAATACCAATCCATGGGGTCTCCTGGCCCTGCTATTCCCCCTCCTGGCTTGTCTGTGCAGGCCCTCTTTAGGCAAGCAGTGAGAGGAGCACAGAGAAGGAGCAAAAACATCCACATTCCTTGTCCTCTCCTGGTATCCAGCAACTGAAGCCAGAAGTGAGGGAAGCAAGGAAGGCTTCCTTTCCCAGGGAACTATCCACTGGGAGCATCTTGATCAAGGGAACCCACACTATGGGGCTATTTGATTTTTCATGTGATCAAATGAATGACTGGACTCTCTTCTATGGAATGACAGCCCTGATAGGAAATGCTCTTTGAACAATAAAACAAGCTTACTGTGAATCACAGAACCATAGCATTGCAGTGTAAAGTCTAATGTTTCAATGGCAAGGTCAACCGTATTCAGCACCCGACATCAAACGAGAGAAAATTACAAAATGCCACTAACAGGCTAGGCAAAGTTGTGAAATCTAGTTCCCATGCAAATTGGGCCAGGTCCAACAGGCACGTAAGCTCTGGGGCATATTTACTGCTCACCAGGAACTAGATCATATGACATGAAAGTACGTCCTGGAATTACTGAATAGGTATTGCGGAAGGTGGGGTGGGCAGAACACTGCCGGCACTGGGTCTGTATATATAGCAGAGCAACATAGCCTTCCCTTGACACACCAAGCAAATGCACACATGCTGTTTCCTTGTGTGTTAAGAAGAATGTTCCGTGCAGCTGAAGTGTTCTGCCAGGTAGCCTTTGCATATAAGGAAATGCCGTGTCTGCAGTAACCTTTAAAAGGGCTGGAGGGAGGGAGGGGGGACTAAGAACAACACGGACTATTGTTCATCACAGAGATCTAGTTCTCCCTGGAAAGGGGTGTGTGTGAAAGCCTATGGGGACATGGCCTTAGGGCAGCATAACCAAACCTGTTCCGTATTACCAGTGTAGTTTTACAGACTGCATTCCTCCAGTGAAGCAAAAAGAAATTTCACTGTAGTTATTTAAACCATTTTGCTGATAATCCTATGCACACTTACAGGTAAACATACGTAGAACTGGCGTGTTGATCGTATAGCCTAACCCTCTTTTAGAGGATAGTTGTCTAGGAAGTCGTTTTAATGGTGCACAGATGGTTCTGCATTTTTATTTTCCCTGCTCAGAAATGGCACTTTATTTTCATTATTTCAAATCTGCTACAAGTCCTAGGAACCATGTTTTTTCTCCCTGCACTCTGGGAGATCAGAGTTCTGCTGAATTCACGGAGACAGCTGTGCAATAAATAGCACTGGGGATTGCAGTTTGCAGGAGAGAAAACACACCCTTCTGCCCAAAGGGAATATATATGTGTAAAATAAAATGTCATTGTACTTATGTGTGGCCTCAGGGGTGTGCAGGGGTGGAAAATGTATGTTGTCTCAGATCACCTGTTCCTAATCCAAACAAGAAAATAACCAAATCAAAGCATCTCCCCCCGCCCCACAAGACAAACGTTCACCAGGTGACTTCCTACTATTTAAGGCTGCCTACAAAATATCTCACCCTGTCTGTATATTTCAATGCGTGGCTTCAATGCATTAAAATTGCCCCTTGTGTTACTTACAAAGTGTTACAGCAGGAGCAGTATGACAGTTATAATGCCACAAAATTGCATTTAATCACGCACTTCCCCTCAACGTGAGATGAACTAGGTTCCCTTCAAAGTATTTCCTAGCTTAGTGGTGCTACAGTGGAGAACCTATTTCTAACAACAGCAACAACAATAATACCAGCAAGTGCTTAATAAGATCTATTTCATAAAAATGTTTTCCACCAGCTCTCACCACATCTAACCTGCTCACCACCTTCCATCACAGCTAACACCATCATGCAAGCTTTTCTGGTATGGAATTGTTTTCCAATAGTTAGACCAGTACTTCAGAAATGTGGGTCACAATGCAGTCCTAGCCAGGTCTACTCAGAAGTAAAGATTCACTGAATTCCATGAGGCTGGCTCCCAGGTTAGTAGGGTTAGGATTGCAGCCTCAAGCCCTTCCTCTCCTCATTTTTATTACCTTGTAATTTCTGGTTGTATTCACTCCTGTCGGACTGACTCCTCCTCAAAGTCCCAGAGCTGTTGTGGTCTCCAGAAATATGACTCTCCACCACCGTGTCTGTCTTCCTCCTCTCCAGCATGTACAGCCTGTGCCTTATGAAGGTCAAGTTTTTTTTCCTGGCCCCCACACTTTCTTTCCCAGGTGGCTCTTTGGCGTCCATTTCCAGACCAGAGCAGGAAAAGAAAGGAGATGGAAAAGGAGAAGGAAAAGAAAGAAACCTGATTGAGTAGAAAAGCTAAGCTGGTTCTCCCTTGCAGGAGGTGTGTTTGCCTGCTTGTTGCTTGGGTGAATGGAGCAGCTTCTCCAATGGATCAGCTGTCTTGCTCAAAGTTCCACTTCTTACCTGGCTCACCTGACTGCCACCTCTGCAGCCTAGCAGGGCTCCACCCCTATGAGGTCATCCTTTAGTTACACTGACTGGGGAACCAGACACCTGTTACCTGAGAGACTTGCAGCACAGGGCATGGCATAGCAGCAGGGACTAATCAGCTGGCAAGGCCCTTTAGGAGCAAGCAGGCTCACTTGCATATCTTTCCCTCATTTTTACATCTCTTTCTTTTTATCACCTTTTTATCTATGTGAAAACAAACTAATGCATGGTTTTAATTCTGCTCCACCCTCGGCATGTCCTGTCCTTTAGGTGAAGTAGGTGGAGACTTTGCATATCTTTACACTTGACAGGCAGTGGACACCTGAGTCATTCTCATGCAAGGCAAGGTGAGAACATCTCTATTCTCATGCTTCAGGGCATGATTAACTAACCCAGATAGAGGTCAATGTTTTTTATAGCTCAATCCAATGCTCAGTTGCAAGGCCTTTTTATGATTACAAGGTTGCATTTATTTATTTTATGGTTGGAACAAAATTATACATATATTCCCTTCACTCAATTGAAACACTTTGTATTCTGTTAAGCAGCAACTGTAACATCTAAGTTCTGTGCACTGCAAGGAGCAAAATAAGGTTTTTTTTTTTTAAAAAAAGCTTTTTAAAAACCAAAACTTGACCTTCCTCCAAATCGCTGAGAGTAGCATACAAGGTTACCCTGCCCGATTATCCTCACAATTACTGTTTATTTATTTTTTTAAAAAAATAAAACCTGCCTTTCTGTTTATACAGATAGTAGATTGAAGTGCAATCTATATATATTTTTTTAAAACCCACACAATACAATTCTAAATAAACAACAGAGAGGACAACAGTGGCAGAGCAGGTCAAACAGTAAAACCCTTAAATTGCCCAGGTGGATAAACTTAAGTCTTGACATGGTTCCAAAATGTTAACAAGGCTGGCACCAGTTGCACATCTAAAGGGGGGGCATTCTGCAGAAGGGGGGGCATTCTGCAGAAGGGGCACCACCACAGAGAGGCTCCTCTCCAAGCATCACCACAAAAGGCAAGTGTCCTCAGGATGGGATGCAGGGAAGAGCCATCTATGAGGATCTTAAGGCACAAGAACCCCATGAGATAAGATTCAGGTAGGTAGCCGTGTTGGTCTGATGCAGTCGAAATAAATAAATAAAATTTAAAAATTGTCCAGTAGCACCTTAGAGACCAACTAAGTTTGTTCTGGGTATAAGCTTTCGTGGGCATGCACACTTCTTCAGATAGCTGTGAGGTAAGTGAGGTTGAGAGATGGCAACTGGTGGCCCAAAGCCTACCAGCAAGCTAGCTTAGTGGAATTTGAACTCTTGATATGCTAGCACACCTGGACAGTTCTGGAGTCTTGGGTGCAGAATAAGGTGAATAAAGTGGCAGGGAAGAGAAGTGAAATGTGGGTGGGGAAGTCATCTTCCCACCCATGTTTTGCCACCCTGACACAACAAAAGCTGTTGCTTCAGCTGCTGCTAGAAGTACTTCTTCTTCAGTAACCATTTCCTCCTTGAAAGAATGGCCTTAGGGAAGAGGACCTCAGGGAGGAGAAAATATGGCCCGTGTAGTATCATAGAAACACAGTCTATTCAGTCAGTTCGTAACAGGAACATTGCAGGCAGAGCTTTCTCATGGATCTCTCTGGCTCACATAACAAGCCTCTACAGAAGCACCACAGGGACAAACTAGGTCTGGCAATAACAGAGAGCAAGTGGAAGTCGCTCTTTTAATAACATTGCCCATATGCAAAGTGCCTAAAACACGAATGTTCCTGCCCAGAATATTAAATCTTTCATTTGCAGATAGAATGAGCGTTTGGGTGGATGCAAATGGAGAATTTACTGGTAGGATGTTAAAAATAATTCGATCAATGATAGTAAAATGGCCGTTACTGTTTAGCTAATCAGGTTTCAGATGGAAGATGCATACTAAGATACACTGAAATATGTAGCAACTAGCTTCAACAAAAAGCACTTATATGTACAAGGAAGAACATAAACCATGTGTTTCCCCACTCACAATGGAAGCACACACTGTCCTCGTGTTAGCTGCAGCCTTGCCAATGTTAATGTTCATATGAATTTCCTTTTTATAAGATAGCTTTTTCTTAAGTGGGGAAACAGGTGCTGGTCTCCGAGCGGAAAACATTGGTGCTGTGTTCCCAGGCAACATCATTACAAGTGTATCAGTAGTTATTGTTCTATGCTCACTGCTAATCCTTGTCTGCATCTCCAGTGGTGAATGTGCCTTTATCATGCCTCTGATAGCTGCTAGGTAAACCAAATGTTCCTTTTCCTTTGCAGCCAACTCCTTCTCATTGGTATAGGGCATTTCTTTGTAATCTAGTGAAAATAACATATGGGGCATTTTTAACAATGATTGCAATTTGTTTGCAATTTTGCAAACTGAGGCTCAGTTATGATGCAAATGTGACTTTTAAAAAATACAACAGCAGAGCCATAAACTTGGAAGAGCTTCAAGGTCATCTTGCCCAATTCCCTGCCAGTGCAGGAAATTCACTGATAACCTTATCCTTCATAGGTGTCCATCCAGCTGCTGCTCAAAGACCTCTAACCAGGGAGTCCATTTCAATGTCAAAGAACCATAGCAAGACTTCAGTGGGCTCTCAGCATAGTGCTTCTGATAGGCCCCAATATGAAGTGGCAGTGCAACAGTTGACCTTGGCTCCCAATAAAAGTGGAACCATCAGCTACACTGAACCTGGCCCAACTGCACTGGTGGCCAATTAGTTTCTGAGCCCAATTCAGATTGCTGGTTTTGACCTAGGTAAAGGTAAAGGGACCCCTGACCATCAGGTCCAGTCGTGACCGACTCTGGGGTTGCAGCGCTCATCTCGCTTTATTGGCCGAGGGAGCCGGTGTACAGTACATGAGTCATGTGGCCAGCATGACTAAGCCGCTTCTGGTGAACCAGAGCTGCGCTCGGAAACGCCGTTTACCTTCCCGCCAGAGCTGTACCTATTTATCTACTTGCAGGTGTTGAGCTACAAAGCCTTAAATGGCTCAGGACCTGAAGGACCACCTCTCTCCATATGCAACCATCATCTGAGGCTCTTCTTCGTATGCCACAAGAGGTCCAATGGGCCTTTTCTGCAGTGGCTTCCCGTTTCTGGAATTCTCTCCCTGATGAGGCTCTCTTGGTGCCTTTATTATAACATGTTTTTAAATGTCAGACGAAAATGTTTCTCTTTAATGAGTCCTTTGGTTGATTAAGATTCTATGTGGGCGGTTTTGTGGAGGGTGTTGTTTTTGTTTTTATTATGTAATTTGTGTTTTCATTTTGCATGTTGTGAACTGCCCAGTGAACTTCAGATGGAGGGTGGTATAATAAAACTGAAATAAAACTATCCATGGGTACAAAGGCTATCCTGGGGGAGAAAGTGGGGAGTGGTGGTGCTTCCACATTAGGAGAGGGCTATTGAACTCATGTTCCTATTTGTGAGCTTCTCAGAGGCATTGGGTTGATCTGCTGTGAGAAACAGGATGCTTTTACTAGATAGGTGGCCTTTGAGTGATCCAGGAAGGCTCAAGCTCCGGGCCCCATAGGTCCCTTATACAGTCATACCTTGGGTTACAGATGCTTCGGGTTGCGTGTTTTCGGGTTGTACACTATGCTGAACCTGGAAGCACCGGAACAGGTTACTTCCGGGTTTCAGCGCTTTGCGCATGAGTGCCAAATCGCAACCCGCAGACATGACGTTGCAGGTTGCGCACGTGCCTCCCGCACAGATCACATTCGCGACCCGAGCGTCCACTGTATGATAAACACACAAGGACACGGATAGTGAGTGGTTTGGCTTAGGCATTGGATGAAACCAGACTATATCCTGGCTCCTGCACTCTTAAGTCTCTTAAGGGTCAACCACTGGTAGGGAGAGCACCCCCAATTAAGAGCACCCCCAGGGTCCCCAATGGGGTTGTGGCATGGCCCTAGCTCACGCATAGGCTTCGGACAGAATCCACACCCCCAGACCCCTTCAACGGGATACCCTTATCGAGGAGGGCAGGCAGAGGTAACAACCTCCCCTCCCATCACAAAGGCTTACCCAATGCCTAACCACACAAAGTTGTGACGATACACGGCCTCATCAATATGGCAGCTGACATATGTCCATAGCAAGGTCATGTCATACCAAAGCTTAAGAAGAGGGCGGGTGGGCTGGGAAATCTGGTGAGGAGGCGAAAGGAAGCAGTCCCCCTGGCCGCACCGCTGTTTAAACGTCTTGTGGCCACGCCCCCTGGCCGCACAGATTGGTCGGCCAGCAGCTGGGAGTCTTGGTGACGTGGGTGGCATCCCTCCGCCCCCAATCCGAGTCACTGGGGGTCCTGTATGCCAGTCTGCAACACTGCCCCGCCCCCAAGGAAGGGAAGCAGGCTTCTCATGTTCTTATCGCCAGAGTCTCAGGAGGAAAATCTCTCCCAGCCAGGCTACTTGAGATCCTCTGATGAGAGATGCAAGAGATTGAATCTGGAATCCTAACACATAGAAAGGCAGTGCTCTCTGCCCGCCATCACTGTGAAATGAGCCCTTTTTGTGTCCCACAATTTAATTACATGGCCATTCAGGCTTTTACAAGAAGACCGAAGTCACTGCAAATGGAAGACCATTGTCAATGGAAGTAATCTATGGGTAAAAAAGTAAACATTTCAACTGCTTTTTTTCAAACTTTTAGAGCTCTGCAGAAAGCACACATTTGAGATACCATTTATCAGTGAACCCCTTCTAAAGAGCCCTTGGCTGCAGGAAAGCTCCCATGGAAGAAATCACAGAGGTGGAAATGAGTGATTAAAAAAAACCAACCACCACCAAACCTATACATGGCTGTGTTTCAGAGGACTTTGAACATTGCACCTATGAACTTTTATGTAATTTCTCCTCAGTTAACAGTGGCAAGATAAGAACAGACCCATGATGAAAGCAACAAGAAATGCAGGTAGTCAAAGGAATAAATATGGCACCTATTGACTGCTTATTAATGATAAATCAAAGCTCCAGTGTTAAGAGTAGTTTCTCATCGTGGGGTAGTAAACTGATGAGTTAGCAGCCTTTATACAGTTTCTGTGCTTGCCATGCCTATTTAGAGAACATTGGATATTTATTTGATTGATTGATTGATTGATTGATTGATTGATATACCGCCCTTCATCATAAGATCTCAGGGCGGTTCACAGAATAAAATACAGGATAAAAACAAGTAAATAAGTGAAACAAAACAAGACAAACACTCCCCTCCCCAGATACGTTTAAAAGGATGTAGACTCTTAATCAGCCCAAGGCCTGGTTGAAGAGGAACATTTTTGCCTGGCACCTAAAATATATATAATGAAGGCACCAGGCTCAACTCACTTGGGAGACCGTTCCATAAACAGGGCGCCACTACAGAGAAGGCCTGCTCTTGTGTTGCCACCCTGTGGACCGCACATCTGCTCAGTACGTACAGAGAGTATGCCAAACCACAGGCTCAGTAAATGCACTGGGAATGTAACTTGCAGTGTGGCATTCAAGATTCCAGCTGCTCCTATCAATTCATCTTCACCACCCCATTACCCACCCCTACCTAGAGAGCATTTCATGGTCACTGAGCATGCTCAGTCCTCCCTGGCCGTCTTTGGGAGGCCCTTCCTCTTTAGGTCCCCCCCCCCATCTTCTACAAACCCTGGGATTCCTTCTAACCAGCTAACATCTCCCTCCAGTTTATGGGTTTGGGCTACATGAGTCTTGGCACATCGTTGGCCCCCCAAAAAGGGGGGGGGGTAAAGAAAGGGCATGAAAATCAGTAACTCTTTGGCTTTCGTGTGGTTTGTATCATTTGACACAATGCCCTTGATCTGATGCTATGGCATGTTGCGTAAAGAAAGAGCAAGGAATTTAAAATGCAAATCTACTAGGGGGCCTGATCTCTCGAAGCCACTGCGATTGCATTTTATGGCTGAAAGGTTTATGCAAAATCTTGGTTTAACAAAGTTTTATTCCCTTTAATGATCTTTGTAAGACTTTGAAGAGGAGATAATCCAAATGAGGATCCACAATAGGGAAAAGGAACGCACATTCTTCTTGCTTCAGAAACCCCCCCCCCCCCCCGCTCCAAGGAGTCTAAAGTTTATACATATACAAAAAGCAAGTGTATTGCTACAACACTATATACACAGGTGAGCATATTTCCAAAATAAGCAGTCAGAAAAGGAAGGGGACAGATTTCTGTTTCGCGGAGCCAAATGACCTCAATAAATTAATGGGGCATTTCATCAGCAGAGCTTGCAGACACACATTTTTGAAATTTGATTTAATGCTGGGGGAGGAGGGGGGTCACAGAGAAGCCAAGTCAGTAACTAGGAAATATCATACATGCAACTTTATGTTTCAGAAATACTGTGTAACTGCACCTGGAAGAATATGTACATGCAATCTTCTGGGCTAGGATAGGGCTTCTGTGTGAATTAAATGGCACTTATTGTTTTTAAACCATGGACACGGGTGGTGCTGTGGGTTAAACCACAGAGCCTAGGACTTGCCGATCAGAAGGTTGGCAGTTCGAATCCCCGCGACAGGGTGAGCTCCCATTGCTTGGTCCCTGCTCCTGACAACCTAGCAGTTCGAAAGCACATCAAAGTGCAAGTACATAAATAGGTACCCCTCCGGCGGGAAGGTAAACGGTGTTTCCGTGCGCTGCTGTGGTTCACCAGAAGCAGCTTAGTCATGCTGGCCACATGACCCGGAAGCTGTACGCTGGCTCCCTCGGCCAATAAAGTGAGATGAGCGCCGCAATCCCAGTCGGCCACAACTGGACCTAACGGTCAGGGGTCCCTTTACCTTTAATGGCCAGCCACAAAATAAAAACATCCAGACTTAAATCCTAGCATGCAACCTGAAAGCTCACACTTTCAGTCCGCACAGGGAATTGATGGATTGAGCTTGATGGATTAAACCACTGGCCCACCTGGTCTAGTATCTCCGCACCTTTGCTTCCCAGCAATTTTTTGCTTCATTTATTTGTTAGAGGGTCTATGTTTGAATTTAAAATGCTGTGTGGGTTATTTTCTCTGCAAACAGGCCTATCTCTCTCACACATATTAGAGCAGATATAAAGGCCAAAGGGAGGAGTTGCTGTACTTTTACAAGCTTTTTTGGAAGATGTGAATCCTGATTTGAGGTCAATGGGCTAGATTTGAACTGGCACAACCAGTTCTCTTTTAGCCTTCTGGCTACTCTCCCTTGGCTTTTAAGTTAACAGGATTAAATATTTGTGAATATCAGCTAATTAACATGCACAAATAGACAAAAGGAATTTCCTCCTCTTCCCCTGGAAAGACATTAAACCCATTTGTAATCGGCACAATTGCATGCTTTCTGTCAGATATTACGCTGTCCATTTTTCAGCTGCCCCTCTGCACACTGATCTATGTGTTTAGCTTGCAGTAATTAGGAGGTGGCAACATTTTTCTCTGAAAAGCTTCATTTGCAATTTCTGCAGATCAAGGCTGCTATTAAAGAGACAACCAGAGAAGCCAGTTGGAAAGCTGCCATTTCTATTGAGTTCAGAACCAGACTTAATTTCCTGCAACTATTATTGCTTATACCATTGTTGTAAGTTGACGGTGCATTTGTGGCATCCCACAGCTCATTTCAGGATCTGACCTTAGATGTTGAGGTGTTTTAATCTTTCTTTTAAAACTTGCTAACCTTTTAATTATCTTTAAATGTTGTTTCTAACTGTTTTTGTTGACAACTGTAATATTTCTTGTAAACTGCCTAGAGGTTTTACCAGTGCTTTTTTTCTTTTCTTTTTTTTAAAAAAAGTTTAGGGATACTCTCATTTTGGCTCAATAAAATCACCATTTTATAGTTCAAATCAGGAAAAATAAATACAGTAAATGGACAAAATTACAAAGATTCACAAAATGTTTAGGGGTATGAATACCCCTGCGTCTCCCCAGAAAAAAACCACTGGGTTTTACTACAGTCAAGCAGTGTATACATTTTGTTAAATGAAAAATATGTTAAGTGCCAGAAAAATCTTAGAAAACAAAAGTAAATCCTATTGACCTTGTGTTATCTGACATATTTTTATCCCACCTTTCCATAGTGATCAAAATAGCTTATGTTGTAATTAAAATCAAAACTATACAGCAATATCTATATTAAGGAATAAACATAGGAAGACTGGGAACTTGCCCACAAGTCTGTCAAACTTCAGCACTTTTAATAAGGCTGACTAGAATCCATTATTTTCCATTTAAGATGATGAAATTAGAGAGACAAGGATCCCACGTGGAAATTTTCAAATCCCTCCACGTGCTTTCTTGTCAGCGCACCAGCCTGCAGGGGTTTCTATCCTTTGCACACTTTCCTCGGAGGAAGCCCACTGAAAACAAAGTATTATTGTACCGGAAGTGGATACAACGCTCCGTTTTAATCTGCCCGCGGCTGTATCTGCGAATAGGTTTTTTTGGTTTTCAACTCATTTCGCTATTTACTGAGGTTGCTCATACTCGGGAAATGCAGAAAAATAGCAGAGTGCAACCCGATCTAACGTTAAGTTTTGCACAAATTAAATCGGACTCAGGTACCGGGGACTTCCTCCTAGGTAAACGTGCTCGGGACGGCGGCAGCCCGTCTCTCTGCATGTTTGCTCGGAAGTAAATTCCCTCCGAACTCCATGAGAAATACTGCCATTGAAAAGTACTGGAAGTGCGGAGCTACGGCGAAGGGACGGCTTTTGCCTCGGGCTAGGCTGACAAAGCAGATCCCCTCCTTGCGGGTTTCCCGCCCCCGCGGGACTACCCACAAGCCCCATTGGCCGGTTTCTGGCTGGCTGCCCGTTTCCTACTGATTAACCGAGAGGTGAAACCAGGCTGCTGGCAAAGGCGGCCGGGCTGCGACTTCAAGGCCGTTTGCTGAGCATGCTCCGAGCTCCACCCGCTGCGCCGCCAGAGGAACTGCGCGGAGAAGCGGAAAGCACGAAGCATGCGTGCGGGGGCTGGCTTGGGGCGGCTGCTTTGGGAGGTTCAGCGACACCGCTCTTCGTGCAGGAGAGGGACGCCGGCGCGGCTTCTGCAGCCGTGGGTCCTGATCTGCCGCTCGCACGGCGGCCTCATGGCTCAGTACGGCACGGAGCAGCGGGGGCAGCTCCACTCGCCCGATTTCCGCCTTTACTTTAGTAAGTAGCCGCTCGGCAGGACCCGCGTGGGCAGCGGCGGCGGCAGCGGTGACGCTTCCTTCGAACGCGCCGGCGTTCTATGGAACGCTGCGGGAACATTCGCTTGCTTTGATCTTTGTTACATGGCGTTCTAGGGCGGGGCTTCAGCGCCCAGCGAACACCCGCCCCTCTCCCTCCCTTCTCTGATGGGTGGAATTTAAAAGCAATACAGGGTTCCAGGGCGGGACTCGGGGTTGTTCCTCCCCCTTCCCTTCTGATTGTATTGTCATTGTAAACGCGTAATGAATTACCGGGCGTCCTAGAGCGGCGTTTAGGGAAAGAATCCTTTCCCGGTGTCGACTGGTTATACAGTAATTTAAGATCCTTTGCTGGAACAGATCAGAGATTAATCTAGTCCGCTATTGGCGTTTCCTAGTGGGGGAGGGGGCAGTGATTCATTTTCGGGTGCCAACTGGAATCTGCCCTGGCGAGGCTCAAGCTTTACGTTATAATTAAATTACAAAAATCAAAGCCTGATTCAGAATTTGGGTGCGTGGCCTGCCTTGCACTTACAATCACTTTTCGCATGCCGCAGTGACAGGAGACTCGGTTTGTAACTCTAATGTGTGGATCTGAATAACTGATAACCCCGCAAAGTGCAAATAGCAAGCATATCACATACAAGAGTGCAAGTAGTGTAGAGCCAAGGCCACTTGTAAGCATCCTGGAGTGTGTATTGGAGAATAAGGCCATCTGGCTACTAGCCATGTTGGCCCTGCTCTGCTTCTGCAGTTGGAGACAGTACACTTCTGAGTATCAGTTGTTGGGAACTGCAGGACGAGGGAGCGCTCTTGTGCTCTGGTCCTGCTTGCCGGTTCCTCACAGGTGTCTGGTTGGTCACTGAGAATAGGATGCTCTACTAGATGGGCCATTGGCCTGATCCAACTGTATGGTTATGTGCATTCAAGAATCACACATACACATCTGGCAGATTCTTCCATGATAGCTTAATTCTGAAGCAGCCTGTAGCAGTGGGGTGAAGCAGCAGTATGTACAGTACTGGAGATCTTCAGATGGGACCAGCTTTTCCAGTCTGGAAAGCATATGTGGACTGCCCATGCCTTCTTCTTCTTCTTTGGTGATCACTCGTCGCCGAGTAAGATTGTCTTCCATAAACACGGTTTTAACAATGAGTCCGTAAGTGACTGTGGAGGCCAATTCTGGATCCACATGTCCTTCCACAGTGGGGACATTGGTTTCCGGGCGGGATTTGACAAAGTGTGGGTTTGCCAAGCGTGCCTTCCTCTTAGCACGTTTCTCCCTTGCGTCCTGAGTTTGAGTGTCTTCAAAGCCCATGACACCTTTGGTAAAGGCCGTTCTCCAACTGGAGCACTCACAGGCCAGTGTTTCCCAGTTGTCAGTGTTTATACTACATTTTTTAAGATTTGCCTTGAGACAGTCTTTAAACCTCTTTTGTTGACCAGCACTACGCTTTCCATTTTTAATTTCGGAATAGAGTAGTTGCTTTGGAAGACGATCATCAGGCATCCGCACAACATGACCAGTCCAACGAAGTTGATGTTGAAGAATCATTGCTTCAACACTGGTGATCTTTGCTTCTTCCACTACACTGGCATTAGTTCGCCCATGTATGATGTATGTGGATTGCCGTGCATGACGTTTGCACGGGTTTTGCTGAGTATACCTGTGCTAGAAAGTCTTGGCCACAGCTAATAATAGTTTCCACTGTGCAGTGAAAATAATAGGCCCTGCTTGTAGCTTGGGGCCACTGAGAACAACAAGTTCTCACCAATCAAGCTCTTATCTTGGCTTTGCGGGCAAAATCCCCTGGAGAATGCTTGTTTTGCAGGTCAGCCCTCTGCATGTTTATTCAGAAGTCAATTCAGTG
Source organism: Podarcis pityusensis (assembly GCF_964106645.2). NCBI lineage: Eukaryota > Metazoa > Chordata > Lepidosauria > Squamata > Lacertidae > Podarcis > Podarcis pityusensis. The sequence goes on from NC_138034.1 coordinate 54,969,239, forward strand.
TGCCCTGCTTCTGAGTAGACATAGAACTGAGTTCCTAGGAAGGCATATCTTGAATGCTTACTTTTCTCATTGTTGCAAAGCGTGCCCAGTAAGTGTTGCTGCAGTTGCAGAGCAGATGTACAGCAGCCCTCGTGGTTAAAAAGTCCCATGAGAAGACTGAGGGAGCCATAGCTTAGGGATGGAGTGCATGAGTTGTGTGCAGAGAGTCCCACATTCAACCACCAACATCTCCATTATAGTATCTCCTCCCTTGCAGAGGTGCTATAGACTCGCAAGCAATGTACTGTAGACTCACAGGTACTGTCCCAGTGTTGACCTAGTAACTAGCCTCCCATGAAGGTAGCTTCATACATTTATATGTAAATCTCCTCTACCATCTGATGAAATGAATCTGCATAAGCACACACAGCAGGTTAACCACGGCAGCAACACCTTCCTACAGCATGTTAGTGGTACAGTTCTTTGTGATTTACTCACTGTTTGTAAGGAATGGTCCATCAAATGGTGAAATGTGGGCAAGTTCTAACACTGGTTGCTAGTCATACAACATAGGACCTGCTACCCTAAGGTTACCAGATTTTTTTCAATGAATCTGGAGACACTTTTCAACTTCAATTGATTTTATATGGGGACTGATTTGTAAATCCGGGGACTGTCCCCAGGAAACGGGGACATCTGGTAACCTTGTGCTACCCTATTACCTAGAAAGTTAATTGAATTAATTGAGTTTTTTATCATTGGTTTCTTAGATCTGAAAATCATAGTGTTGAGGTGGGAGAGGAGACAAGCTTCTAGGTATTCTTGAATTTATATTATTGCTTACTGATTGTAGAGCAGGAAAGCAACCCAGCTTTTAAAGCAAGCTGAAAACTAGTTCTCTGCCACGATAACGTGAATTGTTTGTGCTTTGTAGAGGAGGTGGTTAAAACTGTATTGCCAATATTTTAGCTGAGCAAGCAGAGTTTATAGCTGAATAACTGCAAACTAGTTTTTTGTACCAGTAGAGAGACAAGCAATTGTATACACTGCCTGTGTGTTTGTGCTTATAACGTTTTGTTTAATCTTGTAGAGAATTCAAAGGGAAAATACATTTCCCCATTCCATGACATTCCTCTGTTTGCTGGATCAAATGAGGTAATTAACACATGTAACACTTTTATTTGTTGAAATTGCTGGAAGTTGAGATCTTTTAAGGTAAGAATGAGTCTTTCACTTTTAACCTAACTAGTTCTATAGTCATAACTTTTTATTGTCAGGGGAAAAAATCATTTCAGCCAAAGTTTGATTTCATCCACATCTCATCAATTCTGAAATTATCAGTGACATTTGAGTTGTGGTCTTGCACTGGTAGAGGTCAGGAGACCTCATTAATTGCAATGGCCTGCTTCCTAAAGCAAAATTCACAGCAGTGTGTGGGTACTATCCTTTTTTGCATTCTGGGTTCTTTTGACATTATTTGGGCTAACTTGTGTGGTCCACTTGTTACTAAAATCCTCATGGTCATCTGATGTATTTTAAATGTGAGAAGCAAAAGTGAATATTCAATACACAAATTCGTTACGCCTTAACTGTGTTATGTGCTTTTGAGAATGCATTTTTTGTTTTGGGGCAGAAGTAGTCAAAGAAGCACCAAGTCTAGAATTATTTGCAAGAATTGCAGTAATGAGGATTTCCTATTCTGGATGATGGGACAGTCTGCCAATCCATTCTTTATTTTTTTATATAGCATTTTATTTTTACAAGAAGAGACTAGGATAGTGCCTTCTATAGCAATCCTCGTGATTACAAATCATTACAAATTCAAAGATCAACACATCTCAGGGATGGGGAACCTCAGGATGCATTCCAGTCAGTCAAAAATTCTCAAGGTTTGTGCAAGCAGGAGTGGCCTAAAAGTCATCAGATAGAGAGACCTGGAAGGATGCATTTGGGATGCAGGTTCCCCACTCTTACTGTAGTTGAGTTGCTCATTCAACAAATATCCACAACCTTTAAATAACTTTTTTTGGGGAGGAAGGTGTTGAATCTAGTTAGTACTAGACACTGAGATCCAGCGCCGAGGGCCTTCTGGCGGTTCCCTCATTGCGAGAAGTAAGGTTACAGGGAGAGAAACCAGGCAGAGGGCCTTCTCGGTAGTGGCGCCTGCCCTGTGGAACGCCCTCCCAGCAGATGTCAAGGCAATAAACAACTATTTTACTTTTAAAAGACAACTGAAGGCAGCCCTCTTTAGGGAAGTTTTTAATGTCTGATGCTGTATTGTTTTTAATATTCAGTTGGAAGCCACCCAGAGTGGCTGGGGAAACCCATCCAGATGGGCGGGGTATAAATAAATTATTATTATTATTATTATTATTATTATTATTATCATTATATTAGTAATTAGCCAGCAAACTCATAATATTTTTGAACACTCTGGTGCTGAGCTTGACACCTGCATTCGATAGTCACTTTATCACTTGGCCCCATTTTTTAGACTTGTCTCTTTACAAGTTAGCCTTGTGTATTCACTGATTTTTCTATTTTCCTGTACAGGATAAGGAGATTCCTGCAAAGAGGTCGAAGAACAGTGAAAGTGAGGTATGATCACAGAGCCCTTTATTGAGATTATTTGCTGTACCTAGCTTTGCAGGGGAAGGAGAAATGTGGGGGGCTTTTTAAAACTAAAGGCAGCTGTCTGATTGTTCTCTGATGTGTTCAGTTCCTTGCCTTCAAGCCAGGGTTGAGGAAAATTAGGGTGCAATAATTCTGGGCATCAGTAAGAGGATTTTGCTACACTTCTTGTCTTGTGTCCACTGTATGGCCTCAATTAAATATTCATACATTTGAGCAAAGCCTGTATTTTTCATTGCCACCACTCCAGATGGAATTTAATTCGTATTTCAGTAGATACAAATGTCATCACTTGAAAGTTCTCAGATACCCTTTTTGTGTCTCTTTTAACTGGGCAACTTTTTTAAAATAGTAAATCCGTCTGCCTATAGCAGGGACACCCAACTTCCAAGAGACTGTGATCTACTCACACAATTAAATACTGGCAGTGATCTACCCCTTTTGGGGGGTTCAGGTCAAAGTCGTTGAGCTTTTCTTAGGGAGAAAAATCACGTGTGTTTTTTTTTGGGGGGGGGGGAGAAGAAGCCTAAGGAATACATGGAAAAAGCCGCTCAACAAGAGATCACTAATGAAACAGTCAGCCTCGCAGCAGGAGCTCTGACTTCTGTTCTAGCGATCTGGAGGACGGGGGGAGGGGGGGAGGGGCTGGATGGATGGAAGAGCTAGCGATTGACCGCAATCTACCAAAACCTCCCGGGGATCAACCAATAGATTGTGATCGACCTGGACAGCCATGGCCTATAGCAATATTTTTCTGGAAGATAGCTATACAGTGGAACCTCGGGTTACATACGCTTCAAGTTACAGACACTTCAGGTTGACTGTACCATTACAGGCCAGGGTGCGTGTGGCTGTGTTCACGTGTGCTGTTTTTGAACGCTCTTCCACCTAAAAACTCTGCACACATGGGAGAAAGATGGCTGCTCTTCATTCTGAAATGTGCTTCCTAAAGAAGTTTACCAGGCCCACTCTGTCAAATCTGTAAAAATAGCTATGACGTGGTTTTGTGGGACAGCCTTGCACCAGCCATTTTGCCTACAGCAATCATGAAGCACCATTCAAAGATTCAGATTCCCCAGTGTTAAGTAGGACTGCCCATGAATCGATGACTTTTTTCTGGAACTTCATTCTGCTATCAAGAACTTTGTGTTACAGATGGGTAGCCGTGTTGGTCTGCCATAGTCGAAATAAAAAAATTCCTTCCTGTAGCACCTTAAAGACCAACTAAGTTAGTTCTTGGTATAAGCTTTCGTGTGCATGCACACTTCTTCAGATACACTGAAACAGAAGTTACCAGATCCTTCTATATATTGAGAAGGTGGGGTGGGGGATTACTTAGAAGGGTGGTGGGAATCGGAGATTGGCAGATAGCTGAGATGAGCCTGTTGAAAGCTTATACCAAGCTTATACCAAGAACTAACTTAGTTGGTCTTTAAGGTGCTACAGGAAGAACTTTGTGGATTAATTTGCCATGCTGGTCATCTAGTTTATCATCACAGGCGTGGGCAGAGATGCTCACCTGAACTCCGGGCTGGTCACATCACTGATTTTAATGTTACGTAGAGAGGGAGGGGGAAAGTGTTGTGAGATGTTGGTGTGGTGCAAACATACCCGCAGGAGCACCAGACTAGCTTTCCCAGTGTGTCTGCACCACATGACCCTCACAGCTGCCTCTTCCCCTGTACCTCTCCATAAACAGCCATGACACTACCAACCAGAGGTATAAATCTATGCAATCATCAGAATCGCTGTATTTGACCAAGCAGTTTCTTCCACTGATGCCCCATGCAAACAACTCAAATCTGCCTGTCACTTTTATCCTATAAGGCAGTCTTCATGGTCTATGGCTGATGTTTGCCAGATGTAAACGTCCCCTAAAATTAAACAGTTTATTAGTTTACACCACACTCTGTCTATAGATGTTTCACAGAGCCCATGGAAATACTGATAACCAAGATACTACCTAAAACTACAGTGGTACCTCGGGTTAATTACTTAATTCGTTCTGGAGGTCCGTTCTTAACCTGAAACTGTTCTTAACCTGAAGCACCACTTTAGCTAATGGGGCCTGCTGCTGCCGCCGCGCCGCCGGAGCACGATTTGTGTTCTCATCCTGAAGCAAAGTTCTTAACCCGAGGTACTGTTTCTGGGTTAGCGGAGTCTGTAACCTGAAGCGTCTGTAACCTGAAGCGTATCTAACCCGAGGTACAACTGTATTGTAATACTGTGTATGATGATAATACTGTGTAGTGTGAATGTGATCTTTGTTTGGAGGTGGGCCGTATTTGGCAATGGGTTGCTCTAACCATGTTTAGGAAGGGGAGGGACTGTGATGAGCAAGCATGAAGTCTTGAGGCTGGCTCCCAGCTGGTCAGCCATTGCCAGCAGAGAGCTAGCACTGTTTCCTTTGACCCTGAAGAGTATGATAATAACCATGGTTGCTCTGTGCTCATTCTCTGTAGATTTGTGTCTGTTTCCCATTAATTTCTTAGTTGTTCCTTCCCACCCGCTTTTTCTTCTTCTGTTAAGGTTGTACTTAACATGGTTGTAGAAGTGCCTCGCTGGACGAATGCTAAAATGGAGGTAACCATGGACAGCAGCTTGCAAAAAAAGTAATAACTTGGCAAAAGTTTGTGGCAGTGCATCTTCAGGCCCGAAAAGGATTCTTTTGTGAGAGTATAAGATATATAAGTTGTCAACGGCTTGAACACACCACAAACACTATTTTAAATAAAGTATCCCTTAAATGGAAAGAAGCATTTAATATCACTTGGACTGGCATGTCAAGGGAATTCCCTAACCCACCCCAATATTTTTATCACCATAAACAAATATGTTCAATGTACTGTTTCCCTCACTTTGGGAGATGGGGCAAATATATAAAGCTTGACGCTTTGTTGTGTTGTACGCTATGGGGATAATCAGTTGAATCATTTTACAGTAATCCTCCTTTCTCCTTCCTTCCCAAATCTCTCCTCTCCATTTTGCAACATGTTCCAGATTGCCACAAAGGAGCCATTGAATCCCATTAAGCAAGATGTAAAGCAGGGCAAGCTGCGATACGTGGCAAATATCTTTCCCCATAAGGGCTATATCTGGAATTACGGGGCCTTCCCTCAGGTAATGTGGTCCCCCCCCCCCCGTGTGAAAGTTTTCTGTCGTCTTAGTAAAGTCTAGTCATAAATCTTGTAATTTTTTTATGAATGCAAAGTGGTTGCATGGAAAACAAAGGTGTTCAGGAGCCTTGTGCATTGGCTAAAGGGCTGGGGAGACATTATGCAACAATATTTGCCCATTATTTTTGAGAAGTATTTAAAAACAGAATGTATGTGTTCCTGGGAAAATAGTCATGCAGGTTCATAGTGGTCTGATTCATGCAGAATTGTAGCGTTGGAAGGAGCCACAAGGGTCATCAGTGAAGGAGTCTTTTGCCCAACATGGGCCTTAAACTCACAACTCTTCATATTAAGAGACTATCATACTACTAAACCATGGTTTAGTAAACCATGGTTTAGTAAACAATGGTTTACTAAACCATGGCATAGCATCATGTGTGAACCCAGTCTAGTAGCTTAACTATGGTTTATCGACTATGGTTAAAGGTTGCCCATTAACCAACGTTTGTAGCCAATTTATAAAACTTAGGTTACATTATCCTCATCTTGGCATTTTGTGAGAGACTGGACCTCCTCCTCAATTACGGTTAAGGAGTTGTCATGTTCCCAAAGCTATAGACCCACAACAAAGAGCGATTTTCCTGGCTTTGCCTCCTTTAATGGGTGAACCTAATAAACCAAGATTTAAGTCATTGTCTGCCAGATGTTTCAGTTTTAACTATACTCTATTAACTATGGTTATCCTTAATAATGGTTAACATGAACCATGGCTTAATGTTATGTGTGAACCAGGTTAATGTCCAGGGGTTTTTCTGCATAATGCATTTATGTTATATTCAAAACTTTGGGCAGATGGTGAATAGCATTGAAGTGGAGGTGGGACAACTGCTGGCCTATTGTGCGTTATGTGGATCTGTTCCTTAGCACCGATATTTCATTCATTATATTTTTGCCTAGGACTTTATGTCAAAACACCCCCCCCCCGTCCTGTTTATAGCTTCACAATACAGTGGTACCTCGGGTTACATACGCTTCAGGTTACATACGCTTCAGGTTACAGACTCCGCTAACCCAGAAATAGTACCTCAGGTTAAGAACTTTGCTTCAGGATGAGAACAGAAATTGCGTGGTGGCGGTGCGGCAGCAGCAGGAGGCCCCATTAGCTAAAGTGGTGCTTCAGGTTAAGAACAGTTTCAGGTTAAGGACGGACCTCCAGAACGAATTAAGTACTTAACCCGAGGTACCACTGTACCTTATAAGAGAGGGTTGTTACTTTTCTACAGCAGAGTGAAGATTTGACCCAGATCTCTACCCTAGCCAAACACCCTGTAACATGTGCCCCTCACCCCCAGAAATTGTTGGATTCGAACTCCTATCATACCTGACACTTGAAGCCACACATCATCTGGAGGGCCACAGGTTCCCCTGTATTATTTGTTGGGGACACCCGTATGCCATTGTCTCAAGGGAAATGAGAGTCACTATTAAACCTAGTCCACGCAAGAAGCATGGCTCTTTATTTTGGGAATCTTTGTAACCCGTACAGACCAGTAATAAGGCAAACGTTGATCACCAGAGCTGAAATTTGAGATCTTTCCTTGCTTTCAACAGACTTGGGAAGATCCCAATCACAAAGATGATAGCACAGGATGCTGTGGTGACAACGATCCTATTGACGTCTGCGAAATTGGTTCCCAGGTCTGTGTTAACTACTTGCTCTAGATTTTAATCTAATGTTTCAGCCATTTTTTTTCTATTATGAAGTAGGAGAATAGGCCGCAGCAGTCCAACTGGGAGATAGGGATCAAAACCTTAGTTTAGACCCGTGGTAAAGGTAAAGGGACCCCTGACCGTTAGGGCCAGTTGCGGATGACTCTGGGGTTGTGGCGCTCATCTCGCTTTACTGGCTGAGGGAGCCAGCGTACAGCTTCCGGGTCATGTGGCCAGCATGAGTAAGCCACTTCTGGCGAACCAGAGCACCGCACGGAAACGCTGTTTACCTTCCCACTGGAGCGGTACCTATTTATCTACTTGCACTGCGTGCTTTTGAACTGCTAGGTTGGCAGGAGCAGGGACCGAGCAATGGGAGCTCACCTCGTTGCAGGGATTTGAACCGTCAACCTTCTGATCGGCAAGCCCTAGGCTCTGTGGTTTAACCCACAGCGCCACCTGCATCCCGTGGTACCTGCAACCAAATATTGCAGAGTTTCATTTTACCTATACAGGGTTCTAGCCAGCTAGCTGTAAACTAGCTGTGAAAGCTCAAAGAAGTCCAGCAAGACATTTTCCTTCATCTCTCCTCTTTTCCATTTTTCCATTCCGGATGACGCTTCATGCTCTGTTTCCACTAAGCATCTGCAATGAATAGGTGGTGTTTATTTGTTTTATTGCTCTTCTGCAAACCTTGGGGTTCCCTCAGTACCCTAATACCTCTCTCAACCCAATTTTAGCTCTAGTATTGTTGGTACTCACCATCTGAGTTTGCTATTAGAGCGAGCGATGCTGAGACCTTGGGAGATGAAACAATACCACTGATGCGGTAGAAGCAGGCTAGAAAATTAACACATCTAGGAAAGAAACTAGGACGTAGCTGAAAAATAACAGTTGTGGAGTCTTTCTTCTTTGCAGTGCTCTTCTAATCCAGAAGCTCGTTTTCTGTGCTTTTAAGGTTCGAATGTTTGGTGAGGTGGTTCCGGTGAAGGTCCTTGGAATTCTTGGTCTTATTGATGAAGGAGAAACTGACTGGAAGGTCCTTGCTCTCAGTGTGGATGACCCAGAATCACAGAAGATTCATAGTAAGCATTTTTAATCTCCCTGTTAAATCACCCATTGCACCTAATCTACAAACATCCTGTGTTTTAACTGTCATTGTTAGGAACCTTGAGAGTTGTAAGGCTCTATGGAGCATTGAAGATTGCAAGCAGAACTTTCTCAGCTTGCCCACCAAGCTACAATTTGTAGTGTTTGGGGTCAAAGCCATAGTAGCTAAAGAGGTTAAAAATTGGCTTGAGTTTGTGTTTATTAGATCTGAGTTGCTTTGTGACATGTGAAGGCATTTGAATTTGTAACATAGAATTCCTAACCAATCTTTTAATGGCATGACTTTCCAGTATATATAATACCCATCATTATTGTTACTATGTTGACGTTTGGTACCTTAAAAGAGTAATATAATTTATTATGGCATAAGTTTTCATGGACTGGGGTCCACTTCTTCAGATGGACGAAGCGTTAGCCTGAGTTGCGTGTGGATGCAGGTGAGAATTGTAAACAGAACTGAAAATCGGAGGGAAATGAAACGTTTAAAGTACGCACAGTGATAATCGCAATATTAACAGCTGCCATTTTTATTTGGAAAAGCGTATCTTTATTCTTTTCAACCTGAAAGCAACTTCCTCCAAGTTTTTAAGGGACTTCAGTTGGTCCACCAGTTACGACATTTTATGGACAGGGATGATTTGGCCCCTGAACTTCATGCTCTGGATTATTGCGATGTTGTCTATGTGGGGCTTCCCTTGAAGACGATTCAGGAACGTCAGTGGGTCCAGAATGCAACAGGAAGATTTCAGATGGGTTTCTATCTAGATCTCACATAACCCTTATTTTAAAACAGCTACACTGGTTGCTCAGTTTGGGCCCAATTCAAGATGCTCTTGTTAGTGTTTAAAGCCCTAAATGACTTAGGCCTGTCTGAAAGGCCTTCTTGAGGGACCATCTTGATAGTTCTTGTACCTTCTGAGGCCTGGGGATGGGTGGCTTGGGAGAGGGCCTTCTGAATGGCAGTCCCAAGTTGTGGAACTCCCTCAGAGGTGCGTTTGGCACCTTCATTGTACATCTTCTGGTGACTGCTGAAGACACACCGCTTTACCCTGGCTTTTTGACACTTGAGGTGTGTATATTGTCAGAGCCCACCTGGTTTTGTGTTCGCAAGTTGTTTTGAACTGTGCTTTAATGTTTTAACCTTCTCTGGGACCTATATTATTGCTCTTAGTGTTCAATTCTCAGGGTTTTTTTCAGGTGCGAAACCAGAACCATTAACGTACTGTATTGGTTCTCCACAGATAGTGTTTAAATATGTTGAGCAGCAAGGAAGATTTATGAATGCATTGGAGTGAATTTGAATAAACATTCAATATTGAGCAGCTTGAAACATGTGTGAGCTCCCTTTCCCCCCGCTGCAAAACATTGCAAATGCCTTTATATGGTCTGAAGTGGTGCTTCCTGTAAATGTTTAGAAGATGTCATTAAAAACATATGTCCTCTTCCCACAGGCTTTCTCCCCCTGAATGCGTGCTGCAAATTGGGTGTGTTAGCTTTGCTAGAAAAAGAAAAAGGGAGAGGGGAAATGGCCACACGCGCATGTGGAGACACACACATGCACACAAAGTAGTTATGTACAAATTGTTTCTCTTGGTGCCAGTCCCTTTAGAGTTGGGAACTGGCATTCAGTTGCTCAAGGCTGCTTTCATGCGTTCATTAGAAACATGCGCCAGTTCACATTAGTGATCCAAATAGCTCGGCGTTGCCTACTTTGACTGGCACCACCTCTCCAAGATCTCGCTGGGGCTGAGGGGGTGGGGAAGGAGCCCCAAAACATCCTGAACACCTCTCCCCCTGTTCTTCACGATCCTTTAACTGGTGAGGCCAGAGAAGAGCAGTGGCTCAGTGGTAGAGGACATGCTTTGCATGCGAAAGGTCCTGGTATCTCCAGATTGGGTTGGGAGAGATCCTGGTCTGGAACCCTGGAGAGCTACTGCCATCCATTGTAGACAATACTGAGCAAGATGAGCCAGTAATAATAATAATAATAATAATAATAATAATTATTATTATTATTATTATTATTATTATTATTATTTATACCCCGCCCATCTGGCTGAGTTTCCCCAGCCACTCTGGGCGGCTCCCAATCAAATCTTAAAAACAGTACAGCGTTAAATATTAAAAACTTCCCTAAACAGGGCTGCCTTCAGATGTCTTTTAAATATAGGTTAGCTGCTTATTTCCTTCACATCTGAAGGGAGGGTGTTCCACAGGGTGGGCGCCACCACTGAGAAGGCCCTCTGTCTGGTTCCCTGCAACTTCACTTCTTGCAATGAGGGAACCGCCAGAAGGCCCTCGGTGCTGGATCTCAGTGTCTGGGCAGAATGATGGGGGTGGAGACGCTCCTTCAGGTATACAGGACCGAGGCCGTTTAGGGCTTTAAAGGTCAGCACCAACACTTTGAATTGTGCTCAGAAACGTACTGGGAGCCAAATCAGATCTCTCAGAACCGGTGTTATGTGGTCCCAGCTGCCAGTCCCAGTCACCAATCTAGCTGCCGCATTCTGGATTAATTGCAGTTTTCGGGTCACCTTCAAAGGTAGCCCCACGTAGAGCGCATTGCAGTAGTCCAAGCGGGAGATAACTAGAGCATGCACCACTCTGGCGAGACAGTCCAGTGGTTTGACCCTGTATCAGGCAGCTGCTTATGTCCACACAAACCTTGAATCTCCTGTCTGCTCTGCCGTTGAGTGATGGTACTTCCTCATTATGGAGGAATAGAGTCCATTATTCACCTTGGAGGCACTTTTAGGCTTGCCAGGGAGTTGTTTTTTTCTGTGTGTGTGTGTGTCAGTCATAGCTCTCTGCTGCTCAGTGGCATAGCGTGGGTTACTAGCGCCCAGGTCAAGGCAAGTATCCTCAGCACCGCTCGCTGATAAGCTGGAACAAAGGGTTAATAGCTCACAGCGCCTTATGAGCATTGGGCACGGCGGAGAGCGTGATGGGGGATTGGTCAGGAGTGGGTATCTTTCTGAAACCCATGCAGAGGGTGCCCAAATCTGCTCCTCAGTCTACCCATGAGAACATTGGGAGATTTTCTGTGTGAGGAGGAAAGAGCGCTATTTTTTATTTTTATTATTACTACTTTCTCTTTTTTTTCCTATTGAAATTTTGCTCCCCCTTGAATTTTGCACCAAGGGCAACAGCCCCCCCCCTATGCCTGTGCCGCTGCTGCCTCAGACAGAATTGAGCCATCATGTACAAAGCCCTATTTTTTCGACAACAGTGGAGCAGTAGTTGCTGTGAAAGTTTGCTGCAAGATTCTTCCTGTTGTGTTCTAGTGAGTCTCCATGCCAAATCAAGAAAAAATACAGAGCTTCTGTCTCTCAACAGTCTCTCAACTGTACCTCTGCAAATTGGTGGAACTGCCTTCTGAGCTGCCAAAAAGCAGCAGTCTCTAGCTCAGCCTTTCCAAGTCTTCTGGACTCCAGCTCCCATCAGCCCCAGTCAACATGGTCAATAACCAAGGATGATGGGAGTTGTAGTCCAAAACAACTGGCAGGCACCAGGTTGTGGCAGGAGAACCTGTGGCTCTCCAAATGCTGTTGGACTACAACTCCCATCTCCCCTGGCCGTCAACTATGATGTCTGGGACTGATGGAAGATGGAGTCAAACAACATCTGGAGGGTGTTCCCCATCCCTGATTTGGAGTGCAAAACCAGTGTAATAAATTACATAGACTTACAGTGTTGGTTTTCAGAATCAATGTGTACATTTATGGCAAAGTAACTGAAATTATATACAATGCATGGTATCTGTTGTGCATCCAGAACTCTTTGCAAGCAGGGACTAAACCGTAATCCATTCACTTTAGTTTTACAGAAACCTCCATGCACTCACTGAAATGAATCGAATTGTTTCTCTTTGTGGGGTGTGTTTTATTGGAGACCTTGCAGGTGTCACCTTGTAGACCAGTGGAAGCACTTGCATGTACATTTAGACCCTATGGAGTTGGTGCAAAGTGGGATATAGCGCTATTTTGTGCATAAGTATAGATACCTGTTTTTCTAACCCTTTGCAGATATTGATGATGTCCGGAAGTTCAAGCCAGGTTATCTTGAAGCTACGGTTGACTGGTTCAGATTATATAAAGTTCCTGACAGGAAACCAGAAAATCAGTTTGCTTTTAATGGCACTTTTAAAGACAAGGTGAGGTACTTCCTTGTGAAAGATGACAGATTTGCTAATGGTTCTCGTTGAAATTGTACTTTTTGGAATAAAACTTTCAGAAGAGTTCTGGAATCTCATGCAAAAAAGGGTGGGAATCTCCAAATAAAGTAAACTTTTATTTGTGTTAAAAATGTACACCTGATATTTCACCTTTATAGTTCCATGCTTGGCTATGGAACAAGAAGTATTGAGCCTCACCATGTAGGAATAAAGCAGAAGTAGTTAACACACAGGGTGCGGGCCAAATCTGGCTGGCCAAGCCACAAGAAGTGACCCTCCAGCCCTTCCCCTCTCTCCAGTTTTATCACTCCATTTTGCCAGATAATAAATCTCCCTGTCTGTCTTGCTGAGGGTGATTTATATATATATATATAAAAGAGCTCTTTATCTCCCTATGGAGGATCTCTGAAGAACGTTCTGAGTGATCTTTCGTCTCTGATCTCGGCAGTCATCGCAACAAGCTCTGAGATCTAAGCCCCTCTACATCTTCTGTAAGAGTACAAGACAGTGTTTTCTTCCTCTCCAGTGCTGGCATGTGGGGAGGGTTCAGACCCTGCCTTTTTCAACAGATCCATTAATGGTGATAGGAAGGCTACCGATGCTGACTTTGACTATGTGCATGTGCGCCAATGTATTTTTGTATTTGTGTTCATACGCAGGCGTGTAGGTCAAAGGGATGGAACAACTCACCTTCGAGGAGATTACTTGATACTTTAGGGGGAAAGGCAAGCAAGGCAAGGAGCATAATAGAGATGGCATGGAGAACGTGGAGAAGGTTTTCCCACCTCTTTCATAATCCTTGAGCTCGGGGACATTCAGTGAAGCTGAAAGCTGTATAAAAAGAAAGGACTTCTTTAAACTATTGAACTTGCTCCCACAGGAGACAGTGATGGCTGCTATCTTAGAGGAGGACACAAATTATTGGAGAAGATGGCCTCTACCCATGATGGCCGTGTTGTGCCTCTACAGTTGGAGGAAGCAGTGCTTCTGAGTACCAGTCTGCATGTAGCTTTCCCACAAGCCCCTGGGTGGCTACTGTGAGAACAGGGTCTGAAATAAATAGGCCATTGGCTTGATGCAGCCGGCCCTTGTGGTCAGCAGTTGTCAGGGTTATAAGCAGATGTCAGGGAACTGCCATCGGCTCAGAGGCGAGGAATAGAAGGGCAGTTGTATTACAGGGAGCCCACAAAAATCTTGCGAAGCAGTTCCCTTCCGGGGAGGGAAAGGCCCACCTCTAGTGGGGAAGAGGTGCAAGGACCAGAGGATGCTGGTGGGAGCCTTAACACCATTCCTGGACAAGCCGGACAGGAGGGAAACACGCCCTTGCCATCGCCCATACTGCACATTAGCCTAAGACGCAAAGAGGGGAGGAGAAGGTTGGGGGTAACAAAGCTCTTATGTTGGGGGAGGTCCAAAGAAAGACCACTCCTGGATTCTGCTAGCGATTTAGCCAGACATGAGCTTTGGAGCTCTACACTGTAAATAGTTTGCACCAAAATAAAACCTGTAAAACACAGGTTTGGGGTCATGCCTGGTTACTCTCGAGCAACCGCAACAGCCACCTGACATCAGATTTTGAAAGATTGTGACAACAGCAATAAGAAAGAGATCCAGTTAGTCTTGTAGACAATTCTGCTGCTGTAACTTAGGATGTTTTGGAAGAAACCCCACCTTGTCTTCCCAGTGCCTGCGACTTCCAAATAATTGCATGGTCGTTTGAAAGCTTCCCTTTCCCAAAGTGCATTGTTGTAAGCTCATTGACGGTCTGCAATATTCTCCCTCTTTGAGGTTGGGGGAAGCTCCCAAGTCTCAGTTATATTCTCAGACTGACCTTAATTAGACACTTTCCAACTGTTTCACTGAGGTCCAGGGAGGGCCGTTGCCAAAACAGCTGGCATTTAAAAAATTAAGTATCTGCTGAAAAGCTTTGCCTAGAGCAGAGCCAAGGCATGAACTGAATTATTTCGCTCTCTGATTGAACTGTCTTGGAGAGGCTTCACAAAACGGTTCTGGGAATGCTAAGAGGGGTTACTCTTTCCCCAAATATGGCTTAGTTCCCATGGCCTGCATGAAACATAGCTGTGCTCAGGCCATTCCATTCTTATGAAATGCACATTCTCATTCCTGGTGTGTCTCACCCCCCCTTCTACTTTTTTGGGAGCAGATCAGTGTTTTTTTGGAAGTTTCCACAATGTTTGGTCTGAATTGGGGGAGGTTACAGCTTCTTATTTTTAGAATGGAAGTGGCTTAGCAAATGTATTGGGACCTTCCAAGCTCTTGTTCAGCCTGTAGTCTTAAGTGTTCTTTGAGTTCCTGTTTTGTTTTGCAAATCATACAATGTAACATTGATTTTAACGAGGGGGTGGAATCACACCTTAATTGTCATTTTTTTAAAACAGGCATTTGCTTTTGAAATCATTCAATCCACCCATGAGTACTGGAAGGCTTTGCTTCACAAAAAGGCTGATGGAGGCGCCATAAAATGGTAAGCATTCACTTGGCACACAGATCTATTGAAATCCAGTGTGAATTAATGCAAAATTGACATGGGTGGCTTTTATTACAGTGGTTGCCTTTCTGTTCCTGAAGATCACTTCTGCGTACTGCCTTTGTTGGCAATTTCACTTAAATAAAATAATTAAGTCACAACCGCATGAGCCCCGCAGATTATTCAGTAATTAAATCGTAGTAACGGCTCAAAAATAAATTGGCCTGTAATCTCCTACTTGTAAAAAAAAAAAAAAAAGAGAGAGAGAGAGAGGAAAACCTTGGCTTTTGCTTGAGGATATATTGAGTTTCTTGACTTTGCTCATTCTAGGGCCTCATCTGCACCAGAGGTTTAAAGCACTATGATGTTGTGCTTTAAACAGTCATGGCTTTTCCCAAAGAATGCTGGGAACTGTAGTTTGTTAAGAGTGCTGAGAGTTGTTAGGAGGCTCCTATTCCCTTCACAATTCCCAGAGTTCCCTGGGAAGCGGGGTTCAATCCAGGCTGAATCCTGAGAAGACAGAAGTACTGTTTTTGGGGGACAGGAGGCGGGCAGGTGTGGAGGACTCCCTGGTCCTGAATGGGGTAACTGTGCCCCTGAAGGACAAGGTGCGCAGTCTGGGAGTCATTCTGGACTCACAGCTGTCCATGGAGGCGCAGGTCAATTCTGTGTCCAGGGCAGCTGTTTATCAGTTTCATCTGGTACGCAGGGTGAGACCCTATCTGCCCACGGACTGTCTCGCCAGAGTGGTGCATGCTCTAGTTATCTCTCGCTTGGACTACTGCAATGCGAGGCTGTGGGGCTACATTTACCTTTGAAGGTGACCCGGAAACTACAACTAATCCAGAATGTGGCAGCTAGACTGGTGACTGGGAGCGGCCGCTGAGACCATATAACACTGGTCTTGAAAGACCTACACTGGCTCCCAGTACATTTCTGAGCACAATTCAAAGTGTTGGTGCTGACCTTTAAAGCCCTAAACTGCCTCGGTCCAGTATACCTGAAGGAGCATCTCCACCCCCATCGTTCTGCCCGGACACTGAGGTCCAGTGCCAAGGGCCTTCTGGCAGTTCCCTCGCTGTGAGAAGCCAAGTTACAGGGAACCAGAGGGCCTTCTCGGTAGTGGCACCCACCCTGTGGAACGCCCTCCCACCAGATGTCAAAGAGAACAACTACCACCAGACTTTTAGAAGACATCTGAAGGCAGCCCTGTTTAGGGAAGCTTTTAATGTTTAATAGGTTATTGTTGGAAGCTGCCCAGAGTGGCTGGAGAAACCCATCCAGATGGGCGGGGTATAAATAAATTATTATCATTATTATTATTATTATTATTAACTACTCTGGGCAGCACCAGCTTCTTATGTTCCTTCCTGTTCACATTTTCTGTCATAGCACTTGACAGTCACGCCCCAGTTGTTGGTAATTCTGTTCTGTTTTCAGCACCAACACCCAGCTGGATACCAGTCCGTATTGCTGCAACGAAGAGGAAGTGCAAGCTATTGTGCAGTCTGTAAGGGAATTTTTTTACATCCCAATTCTTAAATGTATGTCATTAATTGAAGCATAAAATTTCCAAATGTGCTGCAAAGTGTAAAACAAAGACCTGACCTGAAAATTAAATGGAGAACACAGGTAGGGTGTTTGGGTGTGATGGCGGGAACGGGGGGCCAGGAATCTAGGCGGCAAGGGGTAAAAATATTTCGCAGCTTTAAGTACTGTTTTCTTTACCATTTCTCAATCGGAGTAATTCCATTACCAGTCTTCTCAATGCAGCGAATGCATTTCTCTCTTTACTTATTTCTCTGAAAGCGCCATAAGGCTGGATTTTCTATCTCACTAATACTGAATAATAGCAAGGTGGACCATTTGTATCTCGCCTACTCGGTGTGCTGGCTTTGATTTGCCCTGTTGTCATGCGCTACTAGCACTTAAAGCACATTGACTAGCAGCAATATACTCGTAATCATAGGACGCGGGTGGTGCTGTGGGTTAAACCACAGAGCCTAGGACTTGCGGATCAGAAGGTCGGCGGTTCGAATCCCCGCGACGGGGTGAGCTCCTGTTGCTCGGTCCCTGCTCCTGCCAACCTAGCAGTTCGAAAGCACGTCAAAGTGCAAGTAGATAAATAGGTACTGCTCCGGCGGGAACGTAAACGGCGTTTCCATGAGCTGCTCTGGTTTCGCCAGAAGCGGCTTAGTCATGCTGGCCACATGACCCAGAAGCTGTACGCCGGCTCCCTTGGCCAATAAAGCGAGATGAGCACCGCAACCCCAGAGTCGGCCACGACTGGACCTAATGGTCAGGGATCTCTTTACCTTACTCTTAATCACAAAGAGCATACTTTATTGCCTTGTGTAATTCAATGTATCTTGCAGGAAAAGATAAAAGTGTGTGTGTGTGTTTTAGAAAGAGAATTATTTAAAATATTATTTTCGGTCCATCCACATGTTTCCATTTTCTTTTTTAAGAACACAAAAACTTAAGCAAAGGAGCTAAAAATATCAGAGCCTGCTTTTATCCTAAAAATGAAGCCTCGCATTCTGATCTGTTTATAAATGGGCTTTGCCAGCTGCAATGATTGCATCACTTACATCGAGAGTTTTCCGCCGCCCCCAGAAGTGTTCCCAGCTATTTAGCCAGCTGATTTTTAACTATTAATGCCCTGAAGTGCCCATTTTGTAAACTGAGTCATGGCAGTTGCACAGATGCAGCCCGTACAATGAAGCTTCTGTTTTCTATGAAGAATCTAATCCAAGCTTTCAGAGACTCGTCTTCCCCCACTTTTGATTACAGCAGAATGCATAGTGCATGTTCAGAATGTACAGCGCATGCTTTAAATGTGCTGTAAAAGTATGGTGCCTTTCAGTGCAACCTTTTTATTAAATGAAATGTATGCTTGTCTGTTTTTGTTTTGTTTTGTTTTTAAATCCCTTTTTGTGTGTGCGTGAGCCCTTCAGCTCAGCCTCCAGGTTGCTACACCCTTCTGCAATTAACCCTAAGTGTATGTAACTACCGTATTTTTCGTCCCATAGGACGCACCGGCCCATAGGACGCACCTAGTTTTTTGCGCACCGACCCCTCTCGCTCTCCAAGCTTCAGCGAAAGCCTGCATTCGCCCCATAGGACGCACACAGATTTCCCCTTCATTTTTGGAGGGGAAAAAGTGCACCCTATAGGGCGAAAAATACGGTAAATTAATTGCATGTTCTCCCTTTGTGGACTGCTGCCTCCCCTTCCCTAGTTTCCCCTACTGTCAAATTTTTGATTTATAAGCTTGTTGGATCGCTTTGCATGTTGGTGATGCAAAGTAAATAATACAACTGACTGTTCTTTCCGTAGGTTCCATCCCCTACAGAGGACTATCCTGTTTCCAAAGAAGGTAAGACCCATTTTTCCAGGCTTCTTCATCCCACAGCTGAAGCCTGCCTATCAGCCACACATGTGATAATTTAAACTCCTTGTTCAATGCCACATACAGTTTTGTTCTAGTTGAAAACAATATGATTGTGAAATGGTGTCCTGTGGTCCTATTTTCTGTGACCTGACTTGAGCAAGTAGGATACCCCCCCATCCCCCAAACACTGGAATGATGGCATGAGACGTTTGCACACCACCTCTAGAACTGGAATTCTTCTTAAAGGAAATTCAAAATATCTTGTAGTAGGTTTTATGCAACTTAACATATTATTATATCAGGGTCTTTGCTCCTTTTTGCTACTTGTAAGCATTGCTAACTGCTGGACATCTGTGAAGCATAAATATTTAGCAGATCTGTGAGATCAGGTTGGCACAAACTTGGGGGGGGGGGCTTTTGCTAGAAATTAAAAACATGTCTGTTTCCCTGCCCCTTTATGCTTGTTCCTGATGTTATGCTTTATGTTCTTAACATTTTCTAAGTTGCTTAGAGAAACTTTCTGCAGCAAGCAATTTATAAACTGAACGAATGATTATATATTGATTCATTCACAGACAGCCGTGGTCTGTGTTTGAGTATTCTGTCCTTTTAAGGAACAGTCTAGTAATGAATAATATTTGTTCTGTTTTTTCCTTTAGTTGATAAGTGGCATTTTCTCAGGCAGTGATCATGAGCGTTCCCTGAAGTCAGTCTGTGCCATCTATCTACATCTATCTATCTTCTTTACACACATTCGTTTAATCTCTCTTTCACACACACACACATTTTTTTTGAAAATATGCAAGAGAATATATCACCAAATGGATTCTAAAGATAGAAGTCTACATGTGCTGTGCAAATTTCTATCATGTAAATAAAAGCAGTGATTTTACATTCTCTTTGTGGTATTGTGTGTGCGTGTGCGTAAAATTTTAGATTGTTACCTAAAATACACTTTTAACCAAGTCTACCATTAGGTAATAACTGCAACCTCCCTATGTGTGCTTTACAAAGCAGATTGCCTTTTCCGCCTTGCCCCACTTTTATTTTATTTTTTAGACAGAGCAGTTAGGACTATCGACAAACATCACCTTCTTTGAGCCTTCGTTCACTATCCATGCCCCCCCAAAGCAGTTGTACCCAAATACGCTGGCGTAAATAACTCTGAAACAGCCCTGTCACAATTTTTGCACTTTGTATAGGCAACTCCTGTTTTAGGCGCGACCGATTTGTGCGCAATTACGCACACAGCGCCGAACCCAGAAGTGACCCGGAAATGTCATAAAGATGTCCTTAAAAGAGTGGGATGGGGGGCAGGGCAGAATGGGGTGTTTTCAGTCTTTTTCAATGGGTTTCCAATTTCACGCAAGTGCGCAGTGACTCGGAACGTACCCCTCCCCACATGCAAATGGAGAGTTGTCTGCAATTAAAATTTTAGTTTCGTTTCAAATATGGCATAAAAATGTGTTTTTAGTCCTTGTGAATTTTTAGCTATGAAGGTGAAAAAGAACGAGTGTGGTATAATAAAGAGTGTTGGACTTGGTCCTGGGAGGCCATGGTTGAGTAAAGAATCGAACCCTGATGCTCACTGGGTGAATTTGAGCCAGTCACTGTCTCTCAGCCTGACCCTACCTCACAGGGTTGTTCTGAGGGTAAAAATGGGGAGCCATGTACCCCACCTTGAGCTTGGGGGGGGGAGCTAGTATATAAATACGTTCAAAGTAAAGGGCACTCTCCAGTCAAAAGTGTTTTAAAACCACTGATTTGAAAGGAAGTGTTGGACATGTTCTTAAATATTTCCATTGGAATTGATGTGCCACAGCAGAGTTACATATGGCCTATCAGATATCTTTTCTTAGTTAATGCAAACAATTAAAACAATTGTGCATTCCTGACTGCCCAATTGACTTTGATTTTGTTTACGTAGCCTGGAGTTGAAAAGTAAGTTCTTATAAAGATTTGTGGTTCAGTTTAGGTCAGAGTATGCACCTAATAAATACTTGCTCTAAGAAGGGCTTCATTGACCACCAATGCTTGGGTGGTCCTGTCCGAAGTCAATGGAATGTGTTCTACATTAAATCAACAATAAAGTCAGCCGGACGTCTCTGCAGCCAGTGTTCTGTACGTGCCAGTTATTTACAGGCTCAAACATCTAAACAAGACAGAAAAGGGTGGAAAGAACAACTTGCTGGCATTTCTCTGTAGAACGGTGAGTAATGAAATGAAGTAGACTTGAGGAATTGCCTGAGGAAGAACTGAAGTGAACCATAAGACGTCTTGTGATGTGTGCGTTGTCTTGGAGTTCTGAACATCTGTCAATGGCCACTGTTTAACTAGGATAACTGGAGGTTACACTGGACTCAGAGTTCAGTTATGTTATGGGATGTCTTATCTGCATGCAACTATGGGAGTGTTTGCTTTAGTCCACAAATGAAGCTGTCGTCTGCTGAGTTGGTCTATCTGTCTCAGTATTGACCACACCAGAGTTTCCCAAACTACAACTCCCATCAGCCCCGTCAGGGATGATGGGAACTGTAGTCCAGCAACATTTAGAGACCCAAAATTGGGAAGGCTGGTCTACACTGACTGGCAGTGGCCCTCCAATCTGAATTCAGCAGAGGTCTTGCTTCTGGTTTTTGAGTCTGAACATGCATGCAGGAAACCACTCACTTGGGGAGATTGGCTTGTTCCTGGGCTACAAGCTGCTGGTGCCAGCTGTGCCCTTGACTTTTCCCTGTGTAAGAACATCATCTCTCAAGCCCTGCCCATAAGTAACCAAAGAATGACCTGAACTCAGGAAATGCACAGTTCTCAAAGAGACCAGGAATTACTGTCAGCCTGTGTGTTAATGACATTTCCCTTCCATCCACAGGATCTGTGTAGATAAACTAGACGATAGTTCAAAGGTTCATAGAAGTGCAAAGTAGAAGTGGAGAGATGGGCACTAGCAACTGCCCTATTTACTCCTGATACATTAGGACCCCTGACCTTTAGGTCCAGTCGTGGCTGACTCTGGGGTTGCGGTGCTCATCTCGCTTTATTGGCTGAGGGAGCCGGCGTACAGCTTCCGGGTCATGTGGCCAGCATGACTAAGCCACTTCTGGCGAACCAGAGCAGTGCACAGAAACATCGTTTACCTTCCCACCAGAGCGGTACCTATTTATCTACTTGCATTTGATGTGCTTTCGAACTGCTAGGTTGGCAGGAACAGGGACCGAGCAATGGGAGCTCACCCCGTCGCGGGGATTCGAACCACCGACCTTCTGATCAGCAGGCCCTAGGCTCTGTGGTTTAACCCACAGCGCCACCCATGGCCCAATTCCTGATGCATTACATCAATCTAATTTACATCCCAGGAAGAATTGCCAACAGGACCCAGAGCCAGAGAGGGCCCTGTCTCTATGAACATGGCAGGCTCTTGAGGTGTAGGGAACTCCAGGAGGCTGAGGCATGCAAGGGCCCACAGCCCAGCTCCCAAGCTGGCCAGGTGGGGCTTGCTAGCTCTGGGAGGAGGGGTATGATTCCTCAGATGGATTAGGCTCAGGACAGGTGAGGGTCACATGTCTCGTCAAGCCCAGATGCTGCAATCAGCAGGCAAAGCACAAAGGGAAGCAGAACTGAGGTGCTGTGTCTGCTCTACTGCCCATGTTGATGGACCTTGGCTTGGAGGCTGGTGGACCTCCGTGGGACTGTGCTTCAGGTTTGACTCTGGACTGTATCCTGACTGCTGGACCTTGTAAGAAAAACACTGGGGCCTGATTTGGTCAGTGGAATGTTTGGTATCTGGTGGGAGGGGAGGGGCTTGTGTGTTATGCTCTGGAATTGGCTCCTCCTTTTAGGGTGTTCCATTAAGTTTCAGTTAAGAAACTTGTCTCTCGCCGCAGACTTTCCTCATATTGTTGTATTGAGTTTCTCTCATTACACTATTTTTGTTACAGTTATCTTTATTATTAAAGATTACAGGGGTTGGCATTTGCACGAGCCACTTATTTTTCTCAAAGAAAAAGAAACTTTGCTGAGGAAAGGTGTGGAATACCCTAAACTGCACTAGTGAGGGGATATTCCCAGTTTGCCAGGAGGATTGGTTTTGTTTTGCGGTTGGGATAATGTCATTGCATATTATTGTAGCCTCTTATTGTGACCTACCCTGGGCTATACTTCCCTTCCTGTAGGAAGGGTGGTTTAGAGCTATCTTGACTGAACTAATGTGGTTTCCCATTGGCATGGCATTTTGAGATTGTACAGTCCAGGGATGACTGTACCGCTTGCTGCTTGTGCAGATTTTGAATGGCCAGCCAGGTACTTTCTATGGAATCAACTCACAATGAGTGATAATCTAATGGGAGTCAAGTTAGACCCTTTGCAATCTATGGACTTTCAATGGATTTACTCAGAGTATTACTAACCCTGGATACCACCCAATGTGAGTACAGAATCCCACATCCTTCAAAGAGTGATGTACACTTCAGAAAATATATACGCTTCAATATCTCTATTGAATATATATATGTATATGGAAGTTTTTAATGTTTGTTGTTTTACTGTGGTTTTATAATTTGTTGGAAGCCGCCCAGACTAGCTGGGCCAACCCAGTCAGATGGGCAGCATATAAATAAGATGTTGTGGTTGAGTTTCTCATTGTTACTGTTTCTTACACTTTCTCTTGTGACGTTTGGAATAATTCATTATTCTTCCACTAACCAAGCTTAAAGTCCTCCTCCTAAATTGCTTTGACCACACTTAAATCTGTGGTTTCAAATATCCTTCGAGTGCACATGTGCTTACAGTCTAAGAAGCAGCTTGAGTTGGATATCTGTTGTTGAAATCCCCTGGTTGAGTTGTCCCGTTGAGCTGCCAAAGAGATCTTAAAACATCTTTCCTTTTTGGTATCTGGAAGGCATCAATCAGGGCACTTCACTCAGGAAGAAGGCCCAGGGATTGCGGGAAGGGGTTTCTGTGTGTGTGTGTGCGCAATGGGATGTTTTGTTCTATATCTTTCCTTTTACAGTTAGCTTCAAATGACTAGGCAGCAAATGAATGGCTATTCTGTGTCGTAGGCGACTCTCTTTGCATTAAACCTCATCCCAGATGAGAACGAGTACTGTTTTTACTGAGTTAGTGCTTTGCCAGCAAGCACATAATTCTGGTGAGCTCGACTTCCACGCAAGCCAAAGCAGGACGATAGGTGGCATCATTAGAAGTCGGGACGAACTAATTTGCCATCTCACTTTTGCCACTGCCAAGTCAGCAAGGCCACTTTTGCTCTCTCTTTTTGGAAGCGCATTCCCCATCTCTTATTGATGCAGATAGGAGTTTGCAGGCCGCAATTACATTTTCTTTATTGACCACCTCATAACAAATCAATTCAAAATTTGCCTGGGCTGTCAGTTCGGTGATCTGAAATGACAGAGGTGAGCGACGATCATTGTGACTGAGAACTGAATACCTCGGGGTGTCCAATTATAACTGCGGATAGAGGAAATTCAGAAAAGTCATTTTCGCTTCCTTTATGTTGGCCCCCGAATGAGCAGCTACTCCGCTCCTTTCAGGTTTCACAGTGGAAAGAACATTAATGGCAACGCTGAGCAATTTTGGATTCTCATGTTCAGGAGGTCGAGAATCAATGCTTCTTTCCCCTCGCTTCGACTAAAACAAATTTACCATCCATGCTGTGCAGGCTGTTCCCATCTATACCTGCTCCGAAATGGCAAGAGACAAAACTGCAATAGTTTTATATATGAGTGTTTCTCTTCGCGCCCCCCCATAAAGTAGACTTTGTGGGTAATGCACAGTGGGAACAAAAAGGGGGGGGAAGCAGGGGAAAAACTCAAGCAGAAGCAGGCACCTACTTTAAAGAGGGCTTGACGATTAGCAACAACATGGGGGTCTCAAATATAGAACTTCAAAGGGAGACTGTAGCAGGAATTATGAAGTTTGAATCAGGTCAAGGGGCTGCATTCACATGGTAGGTTATTCCATTTTCCAGAAAATCAGTATTTCCATCTTGGAAAATTTTCAGCCAGGTTTTCTGGGATCTTTACAACATGAGATCCAGCCATTCAGAGATTGGTGTGAGTCCTTAGCAGCTATTTCATACACTCATAATTTTTGTGGTTTTATAGTTTGGTTTTATTCTGTGAACCACCCTGAGATCTCTGGTAATAATAATAATGTTAATTATGAACCAATTTTGTGCCTGCTGGTCTGTATTGGCTGGCTGATGCCGCAATAATGTACATGTGGCAATTTTGCATGTAGTGATATAAAGGAAGAGTAAAAAAATAAATAAAAATCTAACCTTGTTTATCCCCCCCCCAAACCAGGCTTCCTCAAACTCGGCCCTCCAGATGTTTTTGAGACTACAATTCCCATCATCCCTGACCACTGGTCCTGCTAGCTAGGGATCATGGGAGTTGTAGGCCAAAAACAACTGGAGGGCCGAGTTTGAGGAAGCCTTCAGCAAACCTTCAGAAGTTCTGCCAGTCAGGAGTAGGACCCAAGCAGTCTAGTTTCCAACGACGCAGAGAACAGTATTTCCCATAGACATCATGCCATGCCATGATTTATTTATTTGTTTTAACCTGACATATGACGTGAAACTCTAGAGGTGTTTTGAAGGTGGTGGGTTCCAATCAGATCATTATTAAATTCCAAAAGGATTCAAAGTGTAACAAGAAGGCATCCTTCTGCAGAGGAGCTGAAGAATGGCTGACTGTTGCGGCCGCAGCCCCTCCACTCTCAACCTCACCTCTGACTCTCTTGACACAATAGTGATCTGCTCAGCTTATGTTTCCACAGAAAAGCTCTGCTCCAGAGATGGGGGAAACTGTGGCCCTTCAGCTGTTGTTAGACTCCAGCTCACATCAGACCCAGCCAGCATGGCTAAATGGCCAGGGATGGTGGGAATTGTAGTGCAACAAAGCCACAGCTTCCTCAACCATTGTTCTGCTCTCAAGGCATAGCAAGTTAGATGCTGCAGTCAGGGGCTGAGTCCTAGAGATGGACCTCTCCCTTTCCTTTATCAGTTAGCCTTGATAATTAGCCTTGATCAAAAATTGAGGGTTTGCTTGTTTTACCTCTCTCTCTCTCTCTCTCTCTCTCTCTCTCTCTCTCTCTCTCTGTGTGTGTGTGTGTCTGTCTGTCTGTCTTACCCCTTTCTTGGCCAGTCTTAGAGGAAAGCCAACTTTCATCCCAGTTCTGGAGTCTGTTGATGTCCATCAATCATCTACATAGATAGCATTGATATCTTTCTGTGATGAGAGATGAAGCCCTACTCAGAGTAGACCCATTGAAATTACTAATCCTCAGTTAGTCAATATCCATTAACTTCAACGATTCTCCCCTAGTAGGGCTAGCATTGAATGCCACCCAACACATTTTTTTTGGTGTTGATATGCTGATATCTGTCCATGCTCTTTAAGGAGCAAAAGTAGTATTTCAAGCTGGAGTGTTTTAAAACTCAGGGCTTTTGAAAATTTGAAATTACCACATTTTGTTCTCAGTGACATTGACATACCTTTTTTGATCGTATTTACAATCCACTTGGGCAGATCCCCAAAATACACAAAAGGGGGGGGGGAGAGAGATGTATATATAGGAGGACTTCCTTATATTTATTTATTTTTTAAAAAAACCCTCCACAAGTCAACACAACCACTTACTATATAGCTGCCCAGTAGAGGGAGCTCAAGTTTAATTGTTAATTATTTCCTTCAGAGTTGTATTATGGAGGAACAAGTTTTATTTGCCACGATTTATTTATTTATACTTTGAAACCTAAAAACGCAACCTTCTAAAACTGCAGTGCCAAAGGTCGTGGGAATTTATGTTGAAAGTTTTAATTATGGATGTGTACCTCTCTGGGCTCTCAGTTGTGTGGAAAAGCAGTATAAAAATCAAATAAATAAATACACTTATCCTGTTCGATTTAGCACACCCCCCCCTTTGGATTATTTGAATTTCTGAAATATTTTTTCTACTTTTAAGTTTGTTCAGGGTTTGGTTATGTTTCTAAGGAAACGCTCTGTGCGGTGTCCTATGGGGTGGTTTAACTCTGGCATGCAGGCAGCTCAGTTGGTTTTGCATTGTCTTTACTTGTGGAAAAAGTATCATTTGGTCAGATTGACTTGATTCTTGGCTAATTTGTAGTTGTTTTAGAGGCAGTGGCTACAACATTCAAACTCCCTTGTTTCATTGCTGTTACATTTGCTGTTATGTTGCTTTTTTTTTAACTGCTACTATGTAATTGATCTTGCCAGGGTTGATTTTCTGATGTACAGTGGTACCTTGGTTCTCAAACTTAATCCATTCCGGAAGTCCGTTCCAAAACCAAAGCGTTCCAAAACCAAGGTGTGCTTTCCCATAGAAAGTAATGCAAAATGGATTAATCCGTTCCAGACTTTTAAAAACAACCCCCAAAACAGCAATTTAACATGAATTTTACTATCTAACAAGATCATTGATCCATAAAATGAAAGCAATAATCAATGCACCATACTATAAAATAAATAAGACAGTATTGTAGATGATAAAAATTTAAATTATTATTTTTTCCTTACCTGCACTGATGATAGTCATTGTCTGGATGGGGGGGGGGGGCTTTTATCCATTTCCGCAGTCACACAATCAATCAATCAATCAGTAGCTGAACTGGGTTCCACACAGTCACAAAACGAATTAACCGAAAAAGCCTCAAAAACAAAAAGGCAGAATAAATAGCAAAAGCAAAAGTGCCAAACTTAATCTGTTCCGGAAGTCTGTTTGACTTGCGAAATGTTCGAAAACCAAGGCGCAGCTTCTGATTGGTGCAGACACCCTGGAAACAATAGCCGACAGCTGCATCGGACATTCAGCTTCCGAAAAACGTTCGAAAACCAGAACATTTATTTCCAGGTTTTCGGCGTTTGGGACCAAGGCATTTGAGTACCAAGGCATTTGAGAACCAAGGTACCATTGTACTGCGGTTCTCGTTGTTAGCATATGTGGCTTACCCTCTCTATCCAGATGTCATCCCAGGTACACACTCTTCCTATCACTTTGGTGCCTCCCTGCAAAGGCCAGGGCTACTCCTGCTTCCACCAGATGCCATTGCACCAGGCTGCATCTTACCTTGGCTGAGACCAACTAAGTGCCTTCTGGCTTCTCTCCTCCCAGAATTGCCTCCCACTGTTGAAACCGCTGGGTCTGGCACAAACAGAAGGGACCCTAGTTCAGGCATAGACTGCATACTCCACATGTAAGATCCTGGTTTATTCCCAGAAATCTCCAATGTAAAAAGCAAGTAATGCGGTAGACTGCTGTTTGAGAGCGCACCCCCCCCCCGAGTCAACACAGGCTATCAAAATGGCCAAAATTCCCCTTTCCCAACCTTGGGATCCCAGAACTGTTGGACAACAACTCCCAGCATCTCTGACCCATTGGTCACATTGGCAGGGACTTTGGGTATTGTAGTTCCACAACATCTGGTTCCTCACACCTGGCATTCTTGAAGTAAATATTCCAACTTACGGGATTGTAGCCCAGATGTTGGGGACACTGAACAAGGGGGTCTTTACCTCAGTGCCAACACTGAGGGACTTTCGGAGGGGCCACTAGGGGCGCATCGGAAGATGGCTGACAATAACATCTCTCTGACCCGCACAAGGTAATTAGGAGGCTGTGATGGGAGTAAATAGCCTCCCTACCCCCCCAAGTTTGTGGGGGGGGGCTGCCCTTGCCTGCTGTGCCCTATACCACCCCCAAATTTGTGGGGGTGGGGGCACTAGGCAGAATGCCCTTGTGCGGATTTCGGCGCTCCTGGACGCTGTCTCTGATCCTCGCCTCTAGCTGCAATAACTTCAAAAGAAACAATTAGGAGGAAGCTAATGCACATATTTCAAGGAAGGAGGGGGAGTAAAGACTGCTAACCGAAGAGATCTCTGAAAAACAAGACGAGTCGGAGGAACAAGAATAAATCATGAGAAGACTCACCAAGGCTCGGTATGGCAAAGGGACTGGATGGGGGAGGGGGAAAAAACTTTCCTTTCTTTTCTCTATGTGATTAACTAAGAATCCCCCCCCCACAAGTCACAAATGCTGTTTTAATGACTTAAGCTGTGGATTTATGACTGTGTGGAGATAACTTTCTAACCAAATCATGTTTTAAGAAGACCGTGGAAAGTATAAGAGCTTTGGAATGACGCAGTAAAAAATACCGTCGCCATGTTGGCAAGTTCTGTCGGAGGACTTAAGTCTGGGAGGAGGAATAGAGCTGCTTTTATATTGTGGGTGAGACTCCTCAGAGGGACTTAAGAGCGACAGATCTGCGAGATGGAAAGAGCGATGTTATTTATGAAAGCGATGATATATGGAAACCATCTTGATATGAGGATTGAACGAATGGAAAAATTCACACAGGATTATAACTGGTGTTTATCAGCTTAAGGAGATTATCAGAAGAGATCATAAATAAAAAAATAAATAAAAATATGAACAAGATGAGATGTGGAAACAGCAAGATAAGACTGGATAGAATTATGAACATTATTTGGACTGATTTGGACATTAACGCAGTAGCAAGAAGATGATCGGAATCCCCCTTCGGAACTTGAAATATGGGTCCCCTCAACAAAAATTTAAAATTCGGCTTTGTAATTCGGAATTTATGTGATGTGATTTGATTTGATTGGTCGGTTAATAAAAATTATTTAAAAAACAAACAAACACTGAGGGACTCTCTTGGGGACTCTCAGGTAGGGCAGTCTCTGGGCATAAACCAATAATCCTCTCACACTACTGTTTGACTTCCTTGGGTGCTCTGCTCCAAGCAAGGCTCATGGTTGGATCTCATAAAAATCAATCCTTAAGCCTTGATTTTAAAACCTTGAAAACCAGTCGTACCTTGGTTTTCGCACACCTTGGTACTCATACATTTTGGCTCCCAAATGCCGAAAACCCAGAAGTACAGTATTGGCCTGAATATAAGCCACACCTTTAAAATTCGAGGGGGGGGGGAGACAATACCCAAATATAAGCTGCTTCCTTAAAATTCCACAGGCACTCACACCCATTCCGTTTTACCATATGTCTGTTTCAGCAGCGTCATAGTAAAAGCCAATTTTTGTACGGTCGCTAATTTAAGCCGCACTTTTAACTTTTCACGGTCAGGATTTTGAAAAAAAGTGAGGCTTATATTCAGGCCAATACGGTAAGTGTTCTGGTTCTCGAACATTTTTTGGAAGCTGAACGTCCGACGCAGCTTCTGCTTGAGTGCAGGAAGCTCCTGCAGCCAATCGAAGCCATGCCTTGGTTTTCGAACGTTTCAGAAGTCGAATGGACTTCTGGAACAGATTACATTTGAGAACCAAGATACGACTGTACCACTCTTTTTAGTGGCCTGAGTCAATACAGTGGTGCCCCTTCAGGCAATCATGTTGTCTGACCAAGACAGTCAGCACTGTAGTAACTAACGTAAGACGGGGGTGGGGGGGGAGGAGAATGGTAATTGGGTCCATTCATATGTCTTGAACTGAGATCTGTCAATTACACGTAGATGTCGTTTTCAGGTTGTTTGAGTCAGAACTAAAGGTTTGGGTTTTTATTTGTTTTTTAAAAAGAGAGAAAGATTCATACCCTGGGAGAAGTACTTCAGGAGTTTCTTCACACACTTGACTGGATTACAATGGTACCTCGGGTTACAGACGCTTCAGGTTACAGACTCCGCTAACCCAGAAATAGTACCTCGGGTTAAGAACTCTGCTTCAGGACGAGAACAGAAATCGTGTGGCGGCAGTGGGAGGCCCCATTAGCTAAAGTGGTGCTTCAGGTTAAGAACAGTTTCAGGTTAAGAACGGACCTCCAGAATGAATTAAATTCTTAACCCGAGGTATCACTGTAGTCTTAAATTCTTGGATTGCTAGCTTAGAGATAGGGACTCTCAGGCCTGGAGGCCAAATGTGGTTGCTGACTCTCAGGGTTCTCCCCAGCCACAACCTCTTTCCCAAGGCCAGATTCCTCACCAGCCCTTTCAAGTCTGATAATGAAGATGGGTGTGAGAGCATGTGCAGAAACTAGCCTAATGAACAAATTTCTGGCTTTGCCCACTTTTGGCTTCGATCTCACCAATCACAGGCCGGTGGCCCCCAGGAAGGGAAAGCTCCTCCTATAGGTGGACAACTCAGTCAGTAGAGCATGAGACTCTTAATCTCAGGATTGTGGGTTCAAGTCCCCCATTGGGTGAAAGATTCCTGGATTGCAGGGGGTTGGAATAGATGACCCTCGTGGTCTCTTCCAACTCTATGATTCTGCGAACAACACATGATTCCACAAGACAAGCACAGAGTGCATTAAATAAATATAAATTTTATTAAAAACACCCACATTTCAGCATTATCAGGAATGATATAATAAAACAGCTTTTCAAATAACCTGCATTCATTACATTACAATACTTACAGTATTTATAACCATTCTCAGATTTTAATGGACCAAAAAAAAAAAAAAAAAGCCCCTTTGAAAAATGAGGGAAAGTTTCTTTAAAAATAAAAACAAAAACAACTCAAACAGTAGAACATAAGCTTAGAAAATGCACGTTTTTTTTAAAAAGGTCATTATCTTAGTGTCAAACTGTTAAAGTTTCCTACACAAAAGTTAACCACTAGCTTTAAAAGTGAACTTTTAACACCACTGTGCGTCAATCAAGATGAAGGGAACAAATCATTCAAGTAAAGTTGACACCACTCAGAAGTATCTTCAAGTATGGCTATAGTCAACCTGATAATCCTATACAAGCAATGTTATGTCTGCTCCCCCCTCCCCCCAGTTCACTGAGGCAGAGTTCTGTACATCAAAATTACAACTTTTATTTACAATACATATTTCTCCTCCCAGCCCCACTCCCCCTTCCCAAATTCCCAAACTAAGTTTTCTTCTGCCTGCAAGCAATTTGGCAAATGACCTTCGGCATGTGGATGGGGTCTTCCACTCACAGAAGGGTTGCCTGACACTTTGCGTCTGAAGTACCACAAGAGAAAAAGGGAACTGAGCAATGTTCCTGCAACATCTTGCAGAATTAGCAGCACCCTAGCTGCTCTAGAACCGAGCATGGCGCAGTGTTGAACTCTCCTGCATAAACATGTGCAGAACAGCTCCACCCAAAATGTGCATGTTGCTCATGGTTCTTTGGCAGGGCCGGATTTAGGTTTGATGAGGCCCTAAGCTATTGAAGGTAATGGGGCCCTTTATATGTCCAGCTGTCCTTTGTCAACAACAAATTGTCGCTGTTTTTTGTGTTGATATATGGTAATTTATGGACCCAATAGTTATCTAAAGCCATTTGCACATAACAAAATATGTATTTTATCAAAGTAATTGATATAGAAATGAGCAAACCAGTGATATTTTAGGGAGCAGGCTAGCAGGCGGGGCCCATTACATACATCATAGGAGCCTACACAACACAAAACACTGTTGCTGTATGTAGGCTTTATTTTATTTGTTTTTTACCTTATATTTTGGAAATGTACATCCAGTTTTTTTCTTTTACATTTTTTGGGGCCCCCCAAGAGAGTGGGGCCCTAAGCTATAGCTTGTTTAGCTTATACATAAATCCGACACTGTTCTTTGGAATCCAACCTAAAACCTGTTTTTAAATCGGCAAAGAAATGGTAAATGGAAAAACATGATATTACTGGAAGATGGTTTGATTAAGTGGATTCAGCAGCTCCCATGTGGAGCTCCACACAAGCAGAGGCTGTTTGGTTTGGGTTCAATGCAGTGTTGAGAATCATCACTGACGAGGTTTTTCTCCTCAACATGCAGCAAAGCAGAGCAGCCTTGGCTTGTACTGAGGTCTCCGAGATTCACCCAGCTTTGGGTGATTGCAAGGATGCTTATTAATTAAAGTTGCAAAGGTTAAAGATTTGTTTCCAAGTAAAATATTCAAAGGAGTTGAATTTACAGTGTGGTGTTGGCAGTGGAATGAGGAGGGGATGTCCCCAACTGCAGTTCTCCAACATCCAACGGTGATTATAATACCACTTTTAAAAGGCCAAATTCAGGCACTGGTCCTGTAATGGTCAATATTTACGTTGCCCAATTACACACAGTGCTATTGGTGGGACAATTCAATGTATAGAGTGAAGCAGCAACTCGTTTCATGGGTCAGGGTCTTTGCCTCATAATATATTCCCCAGCCAAACATTGAGGCATTAGGTCTGCATTTTTACAAAGCAAGACGTCCTACGAAGAACATTGCTCAGTCAGACCAACATTAGCCAATCGGATGCCTCTGGGAATCCTAAAAGCAGGACATGACTGCAAAAGTCCTTTCTCACGGTGGGTCCTCTGCAGCTGCCTGGAGGCAGCATAGAGTCACCTTGACTAGAAGTAGCCACTTATTCTTCATAAAATTGTCTAAGCTCCCTACTCGCAGCTCCTGCTCCCGCCAATTAACTTTTAATCTCCTTGGAAACACACAACCCTCTAGCAAATGGTCAGTTGCCAAATCCTTGACTTCACAACAGGAACGAGGAGTCTGTGGCCAGCTCCTATCTTCCCTAGCCCACATGGGAGTTGTAGTCCTGCGGCAGGTGGGGAACCAAGTTCCCCCCTCCCTTACTTTACAGTTTCCCTTTTGACTGCTCAGTGCATTCTACTTTCCACTTTGTGATTGGAACATACAACCCCTCCCAGAAGAAAACAGAGTTTAAAACGTTAAAACACTCTCATCACTGTATAAAGGAGCGGATGAATTTACACAAAATATAGCTTTAATCACCATCAGTACATTTACAAGTATTAGAGAAAGATAAAGATTGAATCCTCAAACAATAGAATAGAATAAAATAAAAACCCTCAAGGATAATATTTTGATCAACATTCACAACACATTTACACACCCTCGCACAATATTCTCTCTCTCGCACAGACCCTCTCTCACACACTCACACTCTCACCCCTACTCTCTCACACACTTGGATGATATGTTGGCTTACAAAGGAGATCATGAGCTGATATATCCCTGAATTTTTAGAACAAAAACATTAAAAAGTCGAAGTTCAAGTTATACTTGCTATAATATCAAGTAGAGAGTGAGAGAGAGAAAATATCTTATTTTTCAAAGAATCAGGGGGGAAGAGAGGGAGGGGAAGGTGATATAACAATGTTATAAGCTTCCGCTCCCAATTTAACATCCTATTGCCAACTAGTGTTGAGGTATATGACAAGTAGGAACATCATTCAAACATTTTAATGTATTTTTAGATCACATTATATTTTAATAGCAGGCTGAGTAGCACCGTGATGTCAATTCAGCTCCAAACCCATATATATATATCTATGTATATATATATATATCTAGATATATAATAGATTTATATTTATATATTTGTACAGTATTAAAATACTAAAGCATTAAAAAAAACTGTTTACAAGTTAAGTTACTTACTATACATCTCTTTTGCTTGCATTTTGTTTAATACAAATTACCAATTTAAAAACCCGCCACAGCAAGCCAGCTGCCTGTTCTGTATCCTTTTTTCCCCCACCGACAGAATCGCACAGAATAACCCTGTATCTCGTGTCTTGATTCTACTCAAACCATCCTAGTGAAGATGGGCACCTTACACTGAGCAGTGTGACGTATACTGTAACATAAATAATCCATTGAACACCTCAGTCTGCCCAGCTATTTGGAGAACTTTTATGGATCCTTAAAAAAAAAAGTAGACTAAACTACACAATTATCAAGTCTAACCCATGCTGTTAATTATCTGAAGCTAATATTAAACAAAAACAAAAACAAAATGTATATACGATTTGAGGGATAACACGCGTCATCATAATGGTAAAGAAAAACATGTTCACAGTACAGCTGTGTAAGATGAGCACCAAGGAATTGGAAGATTGGGGGGGGGGGGCGAGTGTGTTGTAAAGGCAATGCTTTGCATCCATTCAACCCAAGCGTGATTCTGCCTTTAAAAGCAGATGTTCCTCTTGTACACCAGTAGATGTTTAAGTAAGAGGCTTATCTACATAGTCTCAACCCCTATTTTTAGTGGGGGGGGGGGAGGAAAAGGATGATCACTCTCCTCTGCTACTTCTCAAGATTGAAATTGCCCCTCCCATTTTTATTTTTGAAAAAGCATAGTATTGGGGCTCTTTTACATGGATTTGCCCCAAAGATAAAATAAGCTTCTAACATGGTTTAGTACCCCAGTGGTGTTTGCCAGTGCTTCAGGCAGACAAAGTACTTTTCAAGCACCATTAAATAAAACAAAACAACCTCACACGTTTCTAATATTTTTTCTCCTTAATCAGGCCTTGACTTGATGGATGCATTCAAATGAGATCCAACAGAGCTTATATGGGCACGCAGCCTAAGGGCTTTTGGGCTGAGGGTCTTTCTAGATGACCCAAACCCTTAATTTTTGCCTTTATCGCACTATTTACTTTAGTCAGCAGTATGCTATTCCGTCTCTGCACAATAGATTGTAAGGCTCCTTGCCGAAGCATAGTGCCACCACGAAAATATTTTTAAAATCCAATATTTCCAGCAGAAATACAGTGGTGCCTCGCAAGACGAATGCCTCGCAGAACGAAAAACGCGCAAGACGAAAGAGTTTTCCGTTTTTTGAGTCGTTCCGCAAGACGAATTTCCCTATGGGCTTGTTTCGCAAGACGAAACATCATGCGAGTTCTTGTGAGTTTATTTCCTTTTTCTTAAAGCCGCTAAGCCGCTAATAGCCACTAATCCGCTAATAGCCGTGCTTCGCAAGACGAAAAAACCGCAAGACGAAGAGACTCGCGGAACGGATTAATTTCGTCTTGCGAGGCACCACTGTATAGCAAGCCAGAGGAAGGGATGGGCTAGGAATTAAAAGTGAGAACTAAGAACACAGAAACATAAGAAGAGCCTGTGAAATCAAGCCAATGGGCCATATTTTTCAGCATCCCATTCTCACGGTGTCTGAGGGAGCAACATGGCATGTTCCAGTACTGTGGTAGTGCATTGATAACATAACCCTACCCATATAGCATCTAAAGTAGCCTTAGTGAATTGCTCACAGGTTTCAATTCTGACTGCAGTCCCAAACAACCATAAAGCTGGTGGGAAATAAATTTGCACCCAGCCAGAGGCTTTTTGGAATTTTTTTTACTGCAGTTTCCCCACAAGGTTCAAACAGGGAAGTCTAGGATTATGACCACTGGGGATTAAATTTCTTTTGACCCCGAGTGCTCAGAAAAATCTGTCAAAATCTTCAGAGTTATTTGAAAACGAGGAAGTTAAAGAAAATATTAACACCAGGGAGTACCTTCCTTGTGGTTAACAAGTATATTTAGCAAAATTACAAAGAAAATGCCTTTCTTCATCTTAATTTATTTTAAAAAATCTAAACTCAAACAAGTTTTCTTGGATTTGCTGAAAATCTGTTCAGCACTCCCTTCTCAAATTCCTCCTTTTTCACTCAGTAAGCTAGCCCATTGAGATGCTCCCCTGACATTAGCCAGGTCTTTATTTTCTGCAAGGTACTGAATGACCACTCTATGGTACAAGTGGTGTATAGCTATGCAAGAGAGATGGCCAGTTAGACACACTGCAGTGGTATCCTAAATTCTGATGTTCTGTAGAGAATGGCTGAAATGATATGCTACAAGCATAACTTTCTACTTTGTGTTAGGTATTATTTACAGTCGTACCTTGGTTGTTGAACACCTTGGTACTCAGACATTTTGGCTCCCAAACGCTGCAAAACCGGAAGTGACTGCTGCGGTTTGCGAACCTTTTTTGGAAGCTGAACGTCTGATGGGGCTTTCCACAGCTTCCGACTGAGTGAATTTTGAACCATTCTGGGAGTCGAAGGGACCCTCAGAACAGATTAAGTTTGACAACCAAGGTACCACTGTACTTGACTGGGGTGGGGTGGGGGTGGGCCGGGGCCCCACTGGCTACACCCATGGAGGAGAAGAGCATGCAAACCCAAGGCTTGATTCTGCTCATTCATGTACAGTAAACAATGTCTTAGTGTTATGTCCTAAACAAGCTGCTGTTTGGATGCTGTCTTTGAAACTTCCATTGCTGAAAAGGCAGACTGCTGTTCAGTTTAAAATGTTGCTTTTGCTTCTTTGCCCATGCAACCAACTATAATGAAAAGCTCCAGAGACACAAAGTCACCCGACTGCTCATATATAAGCTTTGCTGGATCTTGGTCCTGCCTGACCACAATTCCCATATTTTAAAAACTGGGTGTTTTTTTTCTTTTAAGCACCAGATTACAAACAAATACAATTTGGATACAAACACAAAAATAAAAAGGTCCTGTTTGCCGTTTAAGGAGAGCACAGCATACTTTTTAACGTTTTCATGGTTATAAAAGGCATTAAAACTGTTTAGCTGCTGCATTAGACACCATTCTTATACATAGCACCATGTTTTAGAATAGCCAAACAAATTCAGTGTTTCGCTTTGTATTCTTTATGTAATATATGTCGCTATCCTGATTAATAAAAATCAAGTCAAGATTAAGATTATAGCAACAAACAAACCCCTGCATGTTAAAAAGCTGCATTTCCAGTATTTCAGCACATCATAGATTCAGCACCAGTTGGTAATTTAAAATTTTTGCTACTGAAATACTACAGTATTTTTACTTTAAAAACAAACTTCTCTTAATTAACTTGCTTTCATTTAAATGGTCACAGATGTAAAAATTTTAAAGGTTATGCATACAGATTCTCTGTCTTCCAGTAAGTAGTCAAGCCAGTATTTCAACGTTAAATTTGCATAGGGTGCTTTGGTTTTTAGTTGTTAATGTGTTACCTGTGACCAGTTACCAAATGAATGTGGTGGCAATGTTACCTCTTTTGCTGGTACAAGGAGGTTTTCCCATTGACAAGTTAAAAAGAAAAGGGGGAAAAAAATACTGTCTCTTGCCCTTTTCCCTTGTCTCCAGCCTAAAAAGAACGACTACCTACCAACATAAAAACAAAAACAAAAAAACAGATGAGGTAATGAACGAAGATCTGATGTTTATATATATCTGTTGTAAGGCCCTGTAACCCGTGTAAAGGCATATGGAGATGTGGTAACCGTGGAGTTTGTGGTGAGAGACATAGTCCTTTGTGCAAGAGACCTGATGAAACGCATGTAGGTTGGCTCCAAATTCTCATTCAGTTCAGCCGGCTCCCGCTTCACTTTTTTGCCATGCACTTTCTGAGGCACATAATCTGGACCGTACTTTTCGCAGTCCTCCTCTTTCTCCCTCGCCTTCTCCGCCATCTTGGCCTCCCACAAAGCTAGGCCGTGCTTCGGCTCGTTCATGCTTTTGTGCTGGTAGAAGACGAGCGAGATCCTTGTGGGGTGGTTCCTGTTAGGGTTCTTCAGCGGGGTCGTCGCGTGGAGCTCACGTTTCGCGCACTCTATGAGAATTGACCCGTGCGACGGGGCGACCGCCACGCCACCTATATCTGGATCCAGAAAGCTCTGCTCATTGTCTGACCAGACGTCATCGGGATCTTCTGGCGGGAGCACCTCAGTTTTGTTTGTGCCTTCTTGGGAAGCAGTCTGATTGTGGTTAAGACCTGGAAGCATGTTTGACAACCCATTTTGGTTATTCTTGTTCTGGAGGTGGAGTGGATGAGCAGGGCCGCTGAACATACCAGCGGCAGGGTGGTAGTCATGTGTTAAGTGCGGAGGGGGGTAGAGATGGTCGCCATTTTTATTCATGTAGTCCACACTTGGATTATTTAGATTTGATTTCAGTCTAGAGGCGATGTCCATAAAAGGACCATCAGCCTCATGTGTGGGGTAAGGAGGGAAGGAACCTGCATGCTGAATATTTGGTCTAATTGTGCAACTGTTGAGCGCATCTACCTGCACATTTTGGTTTCCATAATTCAAGTACCTGGGCCCAAAGTTCTGGTTGTTTCCAAACCTATGCTGATATAATGTATGAATTGGAGGTAGACTTAGCTTAGATAGAGAGTCTTGGCTCTGATACCTAAACAAGTCCATATGCTGAGGCTGAGACGAATAGGAGTTGTAGTAGGAGGAACAGTTCTCCAGAGGCAAGTTTCCATTGCATTGATAATGGGGATATTGGTTATTTTGACCCAAGTGTACAGAATAGGGATTCACGAGACCAGGAGAATTCAAATAGGCTCCTGCAGGTTGTGAAGACGTTGGGTAGATATTCATGGGGCTGGACCCACCATAAGGATCTGAAGCATGTGAAGAGTTTGGATAGGGATTGGCTGGATTTGGCAAACCCATGTAGAGGTTTGTGGAACCTGAAGCAGTGTATGAGTTGATGTGGTTTGACTGAGGTTTAGTAGGGAGGGCATGATGTGGATGTTGGTAGAGCTTCTGCTGTGACATGGCTGGTCCTGAAAGACGTAACAGATCTGTGGAAGGGGAAAGAGAGAGAGGAAGAAATAGCTTTAGGAGGTAAGAACACCAATTATCACAGGTACAGGAATCATTTTCTGGCTTCTTGTGTTTTAGGAGAGGCACTGCTGCTCCAACCCCTCAAAGATGTTGGTGCATCTCAGCACAGGAGAGTTCTCCCCTGCTATTAAGAACATAAATAATACCACCACAGGTCAGTCCAAATACCCATCTGCTCCAATATTTTGTTCTCATGGTGGCCAATGAGATGCCTGTGGAAATCCCACAAGCAGAATAAGGAGACAATAGCATTCTCCTACTTGTGCTATTGGCGCATGATGTCTCGGATACTGGAGATAACATTTCACCATCATGACCAGGAGCAACTGATAGCCGTATCAGTGTATCTAAGGCTGTGCACGCATTGCCAGCTAGGCTGCTCTCTCTCTCTAGTTTTTTTAAAAAAAACAATTTTCATTAAATATTTTCTTCGTTTACAAAAGTGCATGCATTGTCTCTTTTTCTCAGGTTGTGTTTTCTACATTTCAATTACATTTGTTGTGAGACATTAGTGTTATATGCAGTATAAAGTTGGGGAAGAAAAGGGGGAGGGGAGAAAAAGATGACCCTACTGAACATCTTTTTCTCATTTATGATAGAAGCTGATTTAGAGAGACTGCATGATTATGCAGAATTTCATAACAAACAGCAGGATAGCTACGGATTATGGCTAATGTCATGCACACACTGCTTCCCAAATCAGCAATGAGAGCACACTGGTTATAAAGAGCAGTGTGTACACAGCCCAATTCCCTTTTAAACCTGCTGGTGGTTGCAATCACCAAATCTTACATTTGTTAATTCCATAACTCAGCTATATGCTCTGTCAGTGGTTCCCAATTAACGAAGTACTGTGGACCCCTTGTTTTTCAAAAGCCAAGCCGTGGACCCCCTACTTTCAAAAATTTTGACATATCTATGGCAGTTTTTGATATGCGAATGGTGCCATTGACCCCCTGGGGTCTGTGGACCACCAATTGGGAACCATTGTGCTATGTGAATAAGTACATTATTTTGTTTGTCTTGAAGATCCCAACATTGTTTCACTCTGGATTCTAGCATTATGAGAGTGGGAGAAGATCTCCCTAGTCATCCTCTCCACACCACTTATAATCTTGACTTTCTTTCCTTGCTTTCTTTCTAAGCTCAAACTTCCCCTAAATGAGCAATCTTTTCTTATAGGTGTTCCAGAACCTTGATAATTTTGGCTGTCCCTTTCTGTGCCTTTTCCATCTATTGAAGAGAAAACAGGGATGCTGCCTCTTCCCAGCACAGCCATAAGAACGTAACATAAGATCACACCATCTATCTCAGGGGTCAGCAACCTTTTTCAGCCATGGGCTGGTCCACCATCCCTTAGACCATGTGGTGGGCTGGACTATATTTTGGGGAAAAAATGAACGAATTCCTATGCCCTACAAAGAACCCAGAGATGCATTTTAATTAAAAGGACACATTCTACTCATGTAAAAACATGCTGATTCCTGGACCGTCTGTGGGCTGGATTGAGAAGACGATTGGGCCGCATCCGGCCCGCAGACCTTAGGTTGCCTACCCCTGATCTATCCCAACATCTTGTTCCCACAATGGCCAACCGGATGCTTATATAAAGCCTGCAGGTAGTGCTTGGGCCCTCCATCTCCCAGTTCTCAGAGGTGGTTTTCAAGGACTCAAGGAGGGTGAGGAGAGAAGAAAGCCCCACTGCTTGCATTTCTCTGGAATGAACTGCCTGTGACTTCCACAATGTAAGTGCAACACAACCACCCCAAACCCTTCTGCCTAGCAAGTTGTTAAGTACGGTTTGTCTTGTGAGAGTAAGAAAGTAAGCAAGGAAAAGTTAAACAACAGGAACCCACTGTTTGTATTTCTCCATGCTTGACATGGCTAGGGAAAGAACATCCTTAGGAGATTGTATACACACAGCTTTTTGCAGCTTATGTCTTGTTTGCCCACAGAAAAAAATAGGAACCCTGAAGGCTGTAAGGGCATTTCTGCACACTAAGAGGTTGTTCAGTCTTCATACTTATTCAAGAGGCCCATTCGGATAGAAGCCTAAGGGCCAACCTGGATATGTTAAATGCATTCTTGCTATTCTCCCTCCTTCTGTGCACTTTAGATATTTGTAAATGGCACCCAGTGTAGCTGTAATAGCTGGGGATGGACAACACAAACCTTAAAAGCTCCCCTCTCAAATGACGCTACTTACATTCAAATGAAAGCTCCCACTAGATGCATTTTTAAATATATGGATATATGTTTAGGATCACAGTAAGATTGGCCCTAAATAACCTCTTGAATTATTTACTTCTAACATACTTTTCACATGCTTTATCAAGGAAAAGGCAATGGAATTGCTGGGTGGCCCATCGGCTGCCTCCATCTGCACATCAGGTGAATGACTGGCAGCAGCTTTCCTGAAGCAAAGTAGGCATTATTGGGCAATGTAGATGGACACATTGCCTGAATTGGTATAAGCAAGTATGTTTAAACAAC
Source organism: Podarcis pityusensis (assembly GCF_964106645.2). Lineage (NCBI taxonomy): Eukaryota > Metazoa > Chordata > Lepidosauria > Squamata > Lacertidae > Podarcis > Podarcis pityusensis. Next base: position 55,010,756 of record NC_138034.1, read on the forward strand.
TATGCGATGAGGTCTACAGCTTGAATCAAGCACCACTTTGGTGTAAGGAAAGGTGGTATACGAATACCTTAAGTAACTGAAACATTGTCTACAGATATTCTGAAGTCGTTCACTGAACTATAAAAAGGTAAAGGGACCCCTGACCATTAGGTCCAGTCGCGGATGACTCTGGGGTTGTGGCACTCATCTCGCTTTATTGGCTGAGGGAGCTGATGTACAGCTTCCGGGTCATGTGGCCAGTATGACTAAGCCGCTTCTGGAAACCAGAGCAGTGCACGGAAACACTGTTTACCTTCCCGCATTTCGTGCTTTCAAACTGCTAGGGTGGCAGGAGCAGGGACTGAGAAATGGGAGCTCCCCCTGTCACGGGGATTCGAACCGCCAACCTTCTGATTTAACCCAAAGCACCACCTGCGTCCCTCACTGAACTATAAAGGTAAAGGGACCCCTGACCATTAGGTCCAATCATTGCCGACTCTGGGGTTGTGGCGCTCATCCTGCTTTATTGGCCAAGGGAGCCGGCGTAACTAAGAAGACACTAAAAGCTGAACACATGCACTGCATGCCACCTAACCTGCCTCACCCTTATCTTGAGTGTAAATAATAAAAACGGCACAGGAAACAGAACCATGAACCATGGTACATACAAATTACAAACCATACCTGCTAACTGCTTTGCATGACCCGATGCCTCTGAGATGGCCTGCTTTTGGCGTGCTGCGTTCGACTTCTCTCTCTCGTGTTTGCTAGACCCATTATCCATAGCGGCAAGCTTCTCAGTGGCTGCTTTCTTAGCTTCCAACTTTTTTTGCCGGCAAGTCTTAACTGGCTCAGAAAGCATCCTTACTTTTCTCCGGAAGGAGCTAAGGACCTGGATGCTGCCGTTCCGTTTTTTCTCTTCCTGACCTTCTGCACTTCCGAACTCGTCCACGTTGGAGATTTTGTACAAAGGGAGCACATGCAATTGCTCATCTTCGGGCGTCTGGCCAATTTCACGATTGTCTTCTCTGGTGAGCGTACAGACCTGTTAAAACAATAAATGCCCTCTTAGCATGACAAGAACACAAAGGTCTGTCGTATGGCATGTGTCTCTAATGGGCTTATTTGCTTTATTATCCCATCTTTTCTGCAACAAGGGCAAGGTGGCATTCTCTCAACAGCTCTGTGAAGCAGGTTAGACTGAGAGAGTGGGGGCCACAACAGCAGTAGTGAAATATGACCGATCTTCAGGTGAGTCAGAAAGCAAAGTGAAGTCCAAGAAAGGGGAGGAGCTCACATCCAGTCAAGTGCCTCATCAAATGACTGAAGCATAGCAACACCCACCTAGTGCCATTCCAGCGCCCACCCGAGAACTATTGATGGATTTATTTATTACATTTATATCCCACCTTTCCTCCAAGGAGCTGAAGATGGCATTCATGGTTCTCCCCCTCTTCATTTTAACCTCACAACAACCCTGTGAGGTAGGACAGGCTGAGAATGTGTGACTGGCCCAAAGTCACCCAGTGGGTTTTTGAACCCTGGTCTCTTGGGTCTTAGTCCAACACTCTAACCATTACACCGCCCTGGCTCTCTTTAGAAGGTTTACTTAGGACCCGTCGTGATAAAGGGAGAAAAGGGACACTGGATTAGTTGGCATACCCAAAACATGCTGTTGGGAGTTGAAGCACACGACTTTCTGAGAAAGTCCTTTGGTTTTCTCAGCTTTAAAGGAATGTGCTTCCCTCTGCCTCCAGCTGGGAACTTTAAGAGTCTCAGGATTCTAATGAAGATGTCAGATTCTGCACTTTTTGCAAGTTAAACTTCCCATTCAGGAGCTGATTATAACCACATAGCTCTTGAGCTCTCCTAGTCTTATGTTGTTTCGCTGTGTAATAAAAGCAAGGCTAGGAGCAAGGATTTTAAGAATGAACCCTGGGAATCTCCATCATCTTTTAATTAAAAGTCTGGAGGGTTTCACATTTCTCTTCATATAAGCATTTTGCCGTTCTCTCTCCCCACCCCCACCCCCCCCGACAGCCATCATGTGCCAATGTAATAGAAATACAGATTATGAAAAAATAATGAACTTAATAGAGGAAATTAGTTCTGCATGAGTACGGCTGCATGCATCACTGACTTACCAGTGTGCTGCCATTCTGCATATTATGCAAGTCCCTGTGAGCATGAGCACAGAAATCCAGGCAGGCAGTGACCCCTGAGAACGGACGGCCTTCTTTTAAACCAAGACGGCACTCGGGTGCTCTGTGTTCATATTCAATCTGAAACAAAACAAGCGCACACATGCATTACTGAAATAGTCTAATTTAAAAATGCTGTATTATCCCAGAGGAAATCATAGTCTCAGCTGTGTTGAATTTTTTTTGACCTAGCTGGATTATTTTGATTTGTCATGTGGAGTGCAGGGGCCAAGTAACCTCTCTGGGGGTATATCCATTACAGCGTTGAAGTCAAAACCTTGTAGGGCAAAGACAGTGACGGAAGACCACCAGACTCCCTGAAGTCAGCACTGCTAATGAACTACCAAGCATAAGACCTCAGGAATGGCCCAATGAGGAGGCAAAATGAGACAATGGTGTCAGGCACATGGAAGTGGCAAACTGGCTCCCTTGGACCTCCTCCTTAACTCATTACTGGGCAGGTAGGCTTGGCAATGCATTCTAGGTGAGGTGACCTGGAGAATGCCAGTGGCACTGCTTTCTGTAGCAGCTAGGAAGCCTGCTTAAACTTTTTTTTAAAAAAGGTGCTTGTTGCAGCTTACAAGAAACTGTAATTTTTGTTAGTGGGCTTTCTACATGCCATGTCAAGCCTGAGGAATCTCTGCCTCCCCTCCCGGTGGTTCAAGGAGCCAGGAGAAAACAAGAAAGCTTTTAAGTACAATCTATTTGGTCACTGCGGTAACAGACAAAGAATTCCCCGTTTGCATCCCGAACGGAATGCAAAATGCGACGGCATGTGCGCGGGTTGCGTTTCGGCGCTACTGCACATGCGCATGACGTCATTTTGAGCATCTGCGCATGCGTGAGCAGCAAAACCCGGAAGTAACGTGCTCCGTTACTTCCGGGTTGCTGCGGAGCGCAACTCGAATGCGCTCAACCTGAAGCGCATTCAGCTCGATGTATGACTGTACAGGAGGAAAGAATCAGCAGCATCAAAGAGCCCCAGTCTTTGGGTTCCCACATTGCAGGGGTGCCAACTTGAATAAAATATTGAGGGGCCCAGGTAAGCCCTGCCTCACATAATCGAATATGGGATGTGGTGCACGCACACCACTTGAATGGCAATGCACATCAACTCTGGGGCAGGGGTCTCGGGCCCCTCAAATATTTTAGGGAGGGGCGAAGGGACCTTGGCCTCTAGGAGGTGGCTCCTATGCCACTTTTGTCCAGAATTTGGTGGAGATATATATATATATATATATATATATATATATATATATATTAATTAGAGATTATGGGATAGTATTAGATGTGTGTTGTAATCAAATGTATTGGGGCAATTCAAAGTATATAAGGAGCATCTCATGGAGTGACATTATACTGTGTGAAATGAAAAAATCCCAACCTAAGTTTACTAGCAGAGTTAATTTTTTGGACCACTGCAATCAGTGCCATGAAGAACATGCAAGACCAACTGCTGCTAGAAGCTGAGGAATTCTGGTGTGGGAAAGATCTGAACCTTGGGAAGTCCTGGGGAAGTCTTTCTTGGGGATTTGGTCATTACTTTCAATACAAGATCAGAAGAAGTCCCAAATAACTCCTTAACATGTTTCATCCATTGTTTGGCTTCACATAATTAGAAGCAATTTTTATCCCACTTTCCTCCATTATCATAAGTACATTTACAACAAATCTAATTTGCATTAGTCAGAGCACACCGTGATCTTAGGAGTGGTAGCTATTTCCAACTAATTACTCTAAAATAAGAAGCATGTGGTGTTTAAATGTACTCTAAAGATGTCTTTCAAGCTTTTTTTAAACTTCAGATTCCCAAGGTCTCTGCCACAGACTTATTATTATAATGAAACTTAATGTGATTGCAAAATAAATCAGGTTGTTTTAGTGTTGATAACTAGCACCCCACCCATTTTTCAGCCTACCTGGTTGTTATACGCATCAGGTGCCAGTTTCTTGTAAGTGGGTGCCATCAGAGTCGAGAGAGTTTGCAAATTGGACTCCAGCTTTTCTTCCTATTTTTCAGTAAAGGAGTGATTTCACGTGTTAACATTCAACTGTATTAAGTTTACACTGCAGTCCTAATTATCCATTACAAGCCAAAAAAGGGGGAGATGGAATGGAGATATTGCAATAGATTAAGTTACTGCAGTTACAATATGCAATGCTAGTAAATCGGGAAACACAGAGGAAAGTTAAGGTTATAAAACAGAGGAATTTTGAATTTGCAAATAAACCAGGGAAACTGCTGGCTTGGCAGCTAAAATATGAATGAAGGGGGAATGGAGAAAAGATGAAAAATTTGTTTCTGTGCATGAGTGTGAGAAGGGGAAGGAAGGAGGGAAAGGGTATCTTGCTCACTTCTGACCTTGACTCCACCCATTACCTGCATTCAGGCCCTGCCCACTTCCCCCTAAAGGAATGCAACCCCTGACTTCAGAAAGGTTCCTCACCTTCCTGTGTCAGACAGAAGAGGTAGATGGAAACACTTAGAAATAAATACCATTCTAGGGCGGAATGTTGTACTTTGACAAAACTTAAGACCATCATCTGACACTGTGAGTCATTTTTTTAAAAATTGAGTCTTATCTTATCATTCATTCATTCATTCCCAACACTTTTCCTTGACAAAAACTCAAGGAAGCTTACTGATTAAAACACGAACAGCTAAAATCATAGGGAGGGGGGGAACCAATAATTTAAAAACAATTAAACATGGATAGGATTAAAACTATATATAATCTATTAAAACCATGCAAAGGATTACAATAAGAAAGCACCAGCCTTTATAGTCAAAGCAGTCAGTTCCAACAAGAACACCTGCACCTGCTGGCAGAAGGACAACGACAAGGGAGCCAGTCTTAACACCTCTAGGGTGGGGGTTCCAAAATCTGGGAGCAGCTACCACAACTAGAATGGAAATGCTTCAGAGAGTGCCACACATGCCATCTATTTAGTCCCTACCTCTCTTGGATCATCCCCCAGTAGTTTAAACTTCCTTGGGATCTTGCTTCTGGCAAACTTGCACCCATTGTAGTACATACTCCATGAGCAGCCGAAGGAAAACGATGCGCCACAACTCTCGGGGTCCAGGCCTTGGCATGCGCAAGTTCGCCTAAGAAAGGAAAGAACTGCATTTGTAGCAACCTAAAAGCATAGTGGGGACACCTGCAAAGAATCCCTGCCTGGAAATTTTTTTACACATCATAATGTTTTTGCAGCTATATGCACTAAGCCCAACTTCTGCACTCCCTGAAGAACCCTTCAACAGGCCTTTAATAAAAGTTTGTTAGAAAGGAGAGCCACCCTTTGGCCATGTGTCTAAGGAAGTCTTAGCCATGATGTTCTTGCAACCAGAGCAAACTGCAGACAACTGATCATCTTCTATGAAAAGCCTTTAGTAGTATCAAGAGTGGTTGTGTTGTTGTTGTTTAGTCGTTTAGTCGTGTCCGACTCTTCGTGACCCCATGGACCAGAGCACGCCAGGCACTCCTGTCTTCCACTGTCTCCCGCAGATTGGTCAGACTCATGTTGGTAGCTTCGAGAACACTGTCCAACCATCTCTTCCTCTGTCGTCCCCTTCTCCTTGTGCCCTCAATCTTTCCCAACATCAGGGTCTTTTCCAGGGAGTCTTCTCTTCTCATGAGGTGGCCAAAGTATTAGAGCCTCAGCTTCACGATCTGCCCTTCCAGTGAGCACTCAGGGCTAATTTCCTTAAGAATGGATGCGTTTGATCTTCTTGCAGTCCATGGGACTCTCAAGAGTCTCCTCCAGCACCATAATTCAAAAGCATCAATTCTTCGGCGATCAGCCTTCTTTATGGTCCAGCTCTCACTTCCATACATCACTACTGGGAAAACCATGTGTCAGGGGTTCAGGAGCAGAGGCAAGGGCAAGGGAGGAAACAGAGAGCGAGGGGGAGGAGGCAGAAGAAAAGATGAGTGATGACGACGACCCGAGATCTTCGGGTCTTTCCAGTGAATCAGAAGATTCACAGAAAGGAGCACCAGTGGCCAGGGCAAGGGGGGAGCCTAGGGGGACACCCCAGGAAGATAGAGCCAGAGGGGACTCAGAGGGGAGCAGTTGGAAATCGGGACCAGCGTCACCGCCAGAGAGCAGGGAAGAGGAAGGGTGCCAGGGATCAAGCGCTGGCAGCTCACAACAGGGGGGAGGGCACGAGTCAGGAGTGGCCACACCTCCATCGGGGAGCGAAGAAACGGTCAGACGGAAGGTGGAAGGTTTGGCGCGCGCGCCAAGTTCAAATGCACAGGAAGGTGGCGCAGTAGGCAGCCCGGAAAGGGAGCCAGGTCCTAAAGCCCGGCGCAAGGAGACAGGAGGGTCCGGGGGGTCGGCGTCAGAAGAATCCCGGAAGGAAGAGACCCCGGGGGGCAGAGGGACCCAGAGAAGAACAGTCAGGCGGAAAAGGTGGAGCAGGGCTAGGATATTAAGTTGGTGTACAAGGGGCGGAGACTCAGACGGAGCTTCGCCGATCTAACCATGAGACGTAGAGTTGCACGCAGCAGATTGAGAATGGAAACTGTAACTCAATAAAGACTTTTATTTAATGATCGCTGGCTAGCGTGATCCTCTGTGAGCTAGGATCTGGAAGCAGCTCTGACACCATGGCTTTAACTATACGGACCTTTGTTGGCAAGGTGATGTCTCTGCTTTTTAAGATGCTGTCTAGGTTTGCCATCGCCTTTCTCCCAAGGAGCAGGCGTCTTTTAATTTCGTGACTGCTGTCACCATCTGCAGTGATCGTGGAGCCCAAGAAAGTAAAATCTCTCACTGCCTCCATTTCTTCCCCTTCTATTTGCCAGGAGGTGATGGGCCCAGTGGCCATGATCTTCGTTTTTTTGATGTTGAGCTTCAGACCATATTTTGTGCTCTCAAAATGTGAGATTTGTGCCCTCACTTTCTGCCATCAAGGTTGTGTCATCTGCATATCTGAGGTTGTTGATATTTCTTCCGGCAATCTTAATTCCGGCTTGGGATTCATCCAGCCCAGCCTTTCGCATGATGAATTCTGCATATAAGTTAAATAAGCAGGGAGACAATATACAGCCTTGCCGTACTCCTTTCCCAATTTTGAACCAATCAGTTGTTCCATATCCAGTTCTAACTGTAGCTTCTTGTCCCACATAGAGATTTCTCAGGAGACAGATGAGGTGATCAGGCACTCCCATTTCTTTAAGAACTTGCCATAGTTTGCTGTGGTCGACACAGTCAAAGGCTTTTGCATAGTCAATGAAGCAAAAGTAGATGTCTTTCTGGAACTCTCTAGCTTTCTCCATAATCCAGTGCATGTTTGCAATTTGGTCTCTGGTTCCTCTGCCTCTTCTAAATCCAGCTTGCACTTCTGGGAGTTCTCGGTCCACATACTGCTTGAGCCTTCCTTGTAGAATTTTAAGCATAACCTTGCTAGCATGTGAAATGAGTGCAATTGTGCAGTAGTTGGAGCATTCTTTGGCACTGCCCTTCTTTGGGATTGGGATGTAGACTGATCTTCTCCAATCCTCTGGCCACTGCTGAGTTTTCCAAACTCACTGGCATATTGAGTGTAGCACCTTAACAGCATCATCTTTTAAAATTTTAAGTAGTTCAGCTGGAATACCAGCACTTCCACTGGCCTTGTTATTTGCAGTGCTTTCTAAGGCCCATTTGACTTCACTCTCCAGGATGTCTGGCTCAAGGTCAGCAACCACACTACCTGGGGTGTACGAGCCATCCATATCTTTCTGGTATAATTCCTCTGTGTATTCTTGCCACCTCTTCTTGATGTCTTCTGCTTCTGTTAGGTCCTTACCACTTTTGTCCTTTGTTATGGTAATCTTTGCACGAAATGTCCCTTTCATATCTCCAATTTTCTTGAACAGATCTCTGGTTCTTCCCATTCTGTTGTTTTCCTCTATTTCTTTGCATTGCTCGTTTAAGAAGGCCCTCTTGTCTCTCCTTGCTATTTTTTGGAAATCTGCATTCAATTTCCTGTATCTTTCACTATCTCCCTCGCATTTTGCTTGCCTTCTCTCCTCCGCTATTTGTAAGGCCTCGTTGGACAGCCACTTTGCTTTCTTGCATTTCCTTTTCATTGGGATGGTTTTCGTTGCTGCCTCCTGTATAATGTTGCGAGCCTCCATCCATAGTTCTTCAGGCACTCTGTCCACCAAATCTAAATCCTTAAACCTGTTCCTCACTTCCACTGTGTATTCATAAGGGATTTGACTTAGATTGTATCTTACTGGCCCAGTGGTTTTTCCTACTTTCTTCAGTTTAAGCTTGAATTTTGCTATAAGAAGCTGATGATCTGAGCCACAGTCCGCTCCAGGTCTTGTTTTTGCTGACTGTATAGAGCTTCTCCATCTTTGGCTGCAGAGAATATAATCAATCGATGCTGCCCATCTGGTGATGTCCATGTGTAGAGTCGTCTCTTGTGTTGTTGGAAAAGAGTGTTTGTGATGACCAGCTTGTTCTCTTGGCAGAACTCTATTAGCCTTTGCCCTGCTTCGTTTTGAACTCCAAGGCCAAACTTGCCAGTTGTTCCTTTTATCTCTTGACTCCCTACTTTAGCATTCCAATCCCCTATAATGAGAAGAACATCCTTCTTTGGTGTCAATTCTATAAGGTGTTGTAAGTCTTCATAGAATTGGTCAATTTCAGTTTCTTCAGCACCAGTGGTTGGTGCATAAACTTGGATTACTGTGATGTTAAAAGGTCTGCCTTGGATTCGTATCGAGATCATTCTATCATTTTTGAGATTGCATCCCAATACAGCTTTTGCCACTCTTTTGTTGACTATGAGGGCCACGCCATTTCTTTTACGGGATTCTTGCCCACAGTAGTAGATATGATAGTCATCTGAACTGAATTCGCCCATTCCTGTCCATTTTAGTTCACTGATGCCCAGGATGTCAATATTTATTCTTGCCATCTCATTTTTGACCACATCCAACTTACCAAGGTTCATGGTTCTTACATTCCAGGTTCCTATGCAATATTTTTCTTTACAGCATTGGACTTTCCTTTCGCTTCCAGGCATATCTGCAACTGAGCGTCCTTTCGGCTTTGACCCAGCCACTTCATCAGCTCTGAATCTACTTGTACTTGTCCTCCGCTCTTCCTCAGTAGCATGTTGGACGCCTTCCGACCTGAGGGGCTCATCTTCCAGCATCATAACTTTTATATACCTTTTGTCTTTGTCCATGAAGTTTTCTTGGCAGGGATACTGGAGCGCCTTGCCGGTTCCTGCTCCAGGTGGATCACGTTTGGTCAAAACTCTCCACTATGACCTGTCCATCTTGGGTGGCCCTGCACGGCATAGCTCATAGCTTCTCCGAGTTATTCAAGCCCCTTCGCCACGGCAAGGCAGTGATCCATGAAGGGGAAGAGTGGTTGTAAGTGAAGTCAATTGCTTGTGTTCTACCTTCATCTATAGATATTTGATACAGAAGCAAAACAACAACCTTCTACGTGTGCGCGTGCATATGAAAGTGGTTTCCTTACAAACTTCTGAAAACCAGCAGTTCATATTAAGGTTGCAATTCTATACATACTGTGAAGAAGTGCCACTCAACTCAATGGGACTTGTTTCTGTGTATTCATACATAGTATTGCACTGTAAACAATTACTTTATTAAAAAATGAAAACCAAAGGACGGCACCTTAGCTCTGAATTGTATTGAATAGGTCCAGAGACCCCATGAGTGGTGGGACACTCATGAAATGCTCCAGCTGATAGAAGGTAAGGTGATGTCTACTGACACCTCCACTTCCCAAATTTAATCCCAGTGGTTTTGAGAGACTCCCAGAACATCATGGGCACAAGCCTGCTGAGGGGCTACAGAGGGAAAGAATGGCCAAAAATTGCCTCCATCTCTTTCCATCTGCAGGAGGACCTGCAGATCAAAAGACTCTTCTGCAAACAGAAGGACCTCATCTGTCTGTGGAAAGGCCATGCTGGAGCCAATCCTACGTATTCACAAAATTCCAATACACCTGGGACAGTTGTGCAAACCCAGTGCACCATTTTTACCGTGTCTTGGAAAGAGGTACCTTGCTATAGGGTATTCTTATTGGTTTTCTATGGTCCTGTCTTTGTTGGTATTGCAATAGGTCATGTTAAAAGCCATCAAAGCACATGGCCAGTAGAGCCATACAATAATCCCACCTGTCTCACTAAAACTGTGTAGCTATTCAGGGCACTGAAGATGTATAATAAACACATAGTAAGGGCTAATTTGGAAAGACAATTTATGTCTTAGGGAAGCTTTTAATGTTTAATAGATTATTATATTTTAATATTATGTTGGAAGCCGCCCAGAGTGGCTGGGGAAACCCAGCCAGATGGGTGGGGTATAAATAATAAATTATTATTATGATGTCTATTGGAATACATTTCCATGAAACCATATGAGTTCCTTAGGAAAAGTGGGAGGGGAACACCCAACAGGAAGTTGTCTTCATAATATGACTGGGGCTGCAAAGACACAATACACTAAAATACACAATATCCTTTTTTGTGTAGAAGGGAAAATGTGTTTTAAATGTATGGCATGTATGCAGACTGGGTAACTTTGAGCTAGGCACCACAAATGAAGCTTGCTCCCTATATGGTACTCCGTGTACTGGGCAGAATTTGTTGCAAGAACTTTGATGCAGCAAGGAACATTAAAAGAATCATGGTAGGCATGGAACTAGACTGCAACCACTCACACATATTGTCGTGGCACAGTCCCAAAAGGGGTGTGCTGCAGAACTGAACGTGATGGGAATTGTGGCAATGATATAGAAGGTAGGTGAACTGGGCTCTCTGTTAAACAAAGAAGACTTTCTTGGTTACTGACAACATAAAGACAATAACTTCAATGACTAAGGTCAGCTAAAAACATGAAAAGGAGAACATAGGATGCATGACTTTAGTCGGAATTATTGTTCCTTAAATCTAGGCATTCAAGCTATAGCAAGATCACATTTTGAGAGAAACAAGTACATACTTCACTTACTCTTCATTTAGAGCACAGCGACGGTTTGTTAGTGTGCCATACTTCCTTAAAGTTTCGGAGAGTTCGGAATACAGCTTGTCTGCTAGGCTTCGAGAAATTCCTTCCCACACCAAGATAAGCACGACTATAACTGCCGTTTCACAGCTGTGGCCTGCACGTTCCCGTACCAAACAAAGGAGTTTTTCTTCAGTGCTACTTCTACGAATCACCTGCAAATACAACCCCCCCAAAGAAGTTTTCTGGTTTTTAGTGAGATGCAAAATACGATAGAATGTCTGTTTAAGGAAGACATTTATGCTCATATCCAGTCTACCTGGATTTACTGCAGTCTGCCAGTTTACTGCAGTGTTGTGCGCAGAAGGTTTTAGGTTCAATCCCTGTGATCTCAAAGTAGGGCTGGGAAAGACCCCTGCCTGAGATATTACATAGATGTCAATCAGAACAGACAAGACTCGGTTAGATGGACCAGCACCCTAAATAAATACAAGGCATTTCCCAACTTTGGGAGGCCTTTAATTGGAGGTACATTTTCAAAATACTATACTTTCCTTAGCTCAGTCCAATACTTTTACTAGGTTACATTTCATCTTTGTATACATTTTGTTTTGCAAATTTTGCATGATTGGGCAGCCATGAACTTTGAGATACAGTCTGTGTTTAGGTATTTTTTTAAATATAAACTCATTTCAAAGTTATAATACCTCTTTTGACATCTATCCTAGGTCAGAGGCTTAAAAAAAACAAAAATGGTAATATTCTCTTTTAAAATGATCTGCGTATTTACAGCAAACAAATACTAGTATTCTTTGTTAAACTTAAAAAATATCTTTTATATGATCAAATGGGAAAACGGCTTACCCATTTAGCTATAGGACATCCTTGGGCACTTTTGCCTTCTTTCCCCGTATAGACAATCCGCTCTATCCTTATGGCTTTGCCTTTCTGTCCATACCTTTAAAAATCCAAACAAATGAATAAAAGTAAGTATTAACATCTGAACTGAGCAACAAAGATCCACGTGCAGTATAGGTAAAAGGTAAAGGACCGCTGGACAGTTAAGTTCAGTCAAAGGTGACTATGGGGTTGCAGCACTCATCTCGCTTTCAGGCCAAGGGAGCTGGTGTTTGTCTGCAGACAGCTTTCCAGGTCACGTGGCCAGCATGACTAAACCGCTTCTGGCGCAATGGAACACTGTGACAGAAACCAGAGCACACGGAAACACTGTTTACCTTCCTGCCACAGCAGTACCTATTTATCTACTTGCACTGGTGAGCTTTCGAACTGCTAGGTTGGCAGGAGCTGGGACAGAGCAACGGGAACTCACTCCTTTGTAGGGATTCGAACCACAGACCTTCCGATCGGCAAGCCCAAGAGGCTCAGTGGTTTAGACTATATATAGCAGAGTTAGCCTTGTGCCATTATTTGTCAATTCTTCCTCAAATCACATCCTTTACTTGTAGCTATTATGTGTATACACAATGCTTCAAGAAACTCACACCATACTTTTCAAGAGACAATACACTCATTGAGATCCCTGCATTTGCAGGGGTGGACTAGATAACCCTCAGGGTCCCTTCCAACTCTACGATTCTATGATATATCTATCTGATCTCCTTGCTCAAAAGAATAAAGGCGTGAAGTGTCCTTAGAAGAATATTAAGACCTGCCCTACAGGGCTAAAGCTATTTGTATCACATTTTTAGCATAAAAAAGAATGAGCTTAAACATTGAACTAATTACCTGAAAAAGGACTCTGCTCATCATTTACATCTGATAATCTACTGTTTTATCATATCAAACATATATGGAAATGTAAGTGTGCAGAGGAAAAGGAGGCAATGTCTTGAAAAAAGGTGGAATGTGCTTTAAATTTGCTGCTAGCTGAACGAAAGCCCCCTTAAAATATGGGAAATTTGTGTTGAAGAGAAACAAGCCCTAGAGTCCACAATTTAGCTAATTTCAGTTATATGTGCCTTACATACAATGAAATCTCATCTGCATATAACATTTGTTTGGCTGCCACTTGATTCTAACAACACAGAATAGGAAAAAAACCCTCACCCCGACATATCAGATTAATGTGCTGTAAAAAAAAAAAGGTACTATGCTGTAGAAATAATGACCAAGTTTCCAAGCCAAAACTGGTCATTTATTCCTTTATTGCAGGAATCTCCAACCCTCGGCCCTCCAGATGTTTTGGACTACAATTCCCATCATCCCTGACCACTGGTCCTGTTAGCTAGGGATCATGGGAGTTGTAGGCCAAAACATCTGGAGGGCCGCAAGTTGGGGATGCCTGCTTTATGGAATTCAATGGATGGTACTAGATTCCTTAGTGTAAATAAGCAGAAGGAAAACGAACTCTTAATTGTGTTGTGGTTTTTGTTTTGTTTTGGTGGGGGAGCCTGCTTGAGGTTTTCTTTCCTTGAGCTGCATATGCCTTTTGCCATCTCCCCTATGTACCTTGGCATGTGTGGTGGCCCGACTGGGAATGCTAGGTCCTTTCCTGCTTTTACAGTCAATGCCAATTCGCTAATTTGGCAGGCTGGCCCTGTTGCTGGCATCTGCCTCAGAGTGGGCAGATCAGGACAGCAAGCCAGCCGACCTGTCAAATGTTGTCGTCCTCCAGTGAATAGCACAATGCCCTGTGTTGGCAAAGCAGGAATAGCCAGCCTACCAAATAATTACTTGGGAGTCTGCAATTGTGGTCTTCTTTGTGTGCAAAGACCAAGGGTGTGGGTGTGGGTGTGGGTGGAAATCCTGACATGCACAATGGATAAATTTTAATCTGCCGTGTCCCATAGCAAATTCATTACCGTTCTTCCATTATTTCTCTAATAGCAGCCACATTAGGGCCGGCTCCTAGATGGGTGTAGAAAGGGCCTTCGTCTTTTTCGATAATCTGTTCTGTTTAAAAGAAGACAGAAACAAACAAACAAAAGGTTAACGCTGTATGCTTTTGACGATTTCTTTAAAAGATATTACATAGTAAAGCATAGTTTCACCTTATATACATATTTTACTCACTTCAGGAAAGAAATCTAAATGAAATCTGTAACAAGACCTGTTTGCACTACCCATATGAGTAAAACCAACCCCAAAAACTCTTGGCAGGTCATCCGTGCACCAGATCATTCATGGACTGAAAGCAGGCCAAGGGGAAGAGTTACTATTTTCATTTGGGAATAGTTTTTTAAAAAAAACCTTTATAATGCAAATAGGGAATTATTGTACCAAACAAGAGAGTGAGCAATATTTGGGGCAGTTCTAACTCATAATGCCAAACGAACGATTTTTTTTATTATTAATAAGGCATGGTTAATACAGTTACTGTAATAGGGGCCAATTAGGATTTTCTCTGTTCCCGTTACCATCAGGAATCAATGAAAGTTATTGCTGTGGAATAGCTAATGGAAGAAAATCAGATATTCTCGATATGTCAGCACCTCTGCTTATTGCTTTTTTGGTGCAGAAATACTGGAGGGTAAAATCCCTTTATTGCAGAGGCAAGAAACCTATGACCCTCCATATGTTGCTGTACTACAAGTCCCATTTTCCCTGATCACTGGCCACACCGCCTCGGGCTAATGGGAGCTCAAGTCCAAGAAGAACATCTGGAGAGCCAGAAGTTCCCCATTCCTGCTTTATTACATCTGGTTCGACCATAAATAAAGGTTGGAAATGAGTCTAGACTTTCATTGATAGTATTAGCCTTTTAGTTTTGCAGCAGTTCCTGCTATCTATATATGCACCCCAAGGCTCAGTTATTAAATTTTTTAAAAAGGTAAATTGGGGTTCAGATAAATTCCTTTAAAACCATCTGTTGAAAATGCAAATGCCTCAGTGTGACCGGTTCTATAAAGGCAGAGCAAAGTTTAGTACTATGTGTTGAAAGATTCTCATGCATCTGTGTCCATTATTCTCATTGTGGTGCATACATGGAGGACGACTGTTCAGGCCCAATTTGCATGCATCTGGATATACCAAAGGGGTGTACAGTAGAAGACGGTGCTAAATGTCCTGCTGCTCTTCTGTACCCCATAGCCAGATGCCAGTACAGAGAGAGAGCGAGCCCATCTGGAGAAAAGGGGAGTGGCTGTAGAGGGAAGGACCACAAATGGCGGATTCAGAACCCTCAGACCATGCACTTATTTAATACATTGAATCACAGCTCTATTCCTTTGTGGCACTAGGCCAAAGGTCTTTTATGAAGACGCTATCTTCTATCATGTGCAATTTGGTCTTAAGTCATTCTGCAACAACACTTTTCCAGTGTCCTAATTCACCATGACAAAACTAGATGCAATTTCCTCATTTTACTTGCACGGGTTATTTCAAAGAGACAGTTTTCCATTCTGTTCGCCTAGGAAATCATCTTGCATTTCTGGGCTTGCTCAGGCGATACCTTCAGAGGAGAAATCATACCTGCAAGGATCTCAACTCCACATGTGCCTTCACCTTGTCCAATCACACCCATATAATGTGCTCAGAATGTAACAAACCAGCCATCTTTTTATGCCCATATTTGATTGTGGGGAAATCTAGACACCATAAACCACTCCCAAAGCAAAGTGGAGAGTGGAGTCAGGATGAATCCATAGCCAACCACATGTTGTATAGCATCATTCAACTCATAGTATTGTCCATGAAGGAAACTGAAAGACAGAGTGGCTGGAACAGTAAGAGCCTGAGATACTTATAATTTTATGGATAAGAAATTCCAACCTGCGAACTGAGAAATGCAGTTTGGGACGTTTATTTGAGAAGACAAGGGAAGTCTTCGCTATAGTAGAAAGGGGAGGAGGGTGACGTGAGGAAGGGAGCTGGTTGGGCTTGGAAAATTATAGCAGAATGGTATTATCGTATTCATTTAAAAACAAACTCTGAAACATCAAACTCAACTCACCAACGCAGCTACATGATGGGAAATCGTACTGAGTTTTGACAGGTGTGTCCAGTAGGTTTTTCACAGGAGTATCTAATAACTTGGAAGGTGACTCTAAAAAATGATTGAGAGCTGTTCCAGCAGCCGTTCTTTTGGTTGGTGTTTTTTCACTGGAATGAATGGGCTGTTGATCTAAAGAGGCTGCGTGGCTGTTGAAATCTGCAGCGGCGGAATTCCTTGACAGAATAGTGATGGGTCCCACAGTTTCAACTTTCACATGTTTTGGTGATTTGATAGTAAGGGACTTGTGATCAAAGGGCGTTCTGACCTGAAACTGTTTCAGCTGCTGCTCCATGGTTTCGATTATACTCTTTTGTTGCATGTTCTCACAACCAAAGTGCTGAATCTCTTGTTTAATTGTTTTTTTCCACGCTTTGTTCTCCAGCTGCCCAGCTGATGGAGGGGTGCAGACATTCAACTTGGAGCCAGCTTCAGCTTTAATAGGCTTGTGTCCCACACCGTGACAGGTATCAGATTTGTTTTGTTGTTCTTGCCTGTTTAAGATGTGACACCTGAGAGCAGCATGCTTCTGAAAATCCCTTTGAGGTTGAGTTGGAAGATGGCAGCCTCTCTGATCAACTCCTGCATGGGACGCCGATTGCTGACTGTAGGGTACGTACCTTTGCTGAATCTGGGCAGGTTGCGGGCTACACATGTTGCTGGTCAAATTAGAATATCCCTGTGTTTGCTGGAAGGGTAGTTGTCCAGCTGAAGTTGGTGGAGACTGGGAAGCTTCTTCCTGAAAGCAATGGGGCACATCTGGTTTGGGGGCCACACTATGTGTGTAATATTGCATATGCTGTAAGTCATGAGTTACATTTTCTGCAAAGAGCTCGGTTTTCATAGGGTTTTCTTTTTTCTCAGAGACTAAGTGCATGTTGTTCAAGTAGGAATGCTTCATAACAGTATTTGCTTTGAAAGCATGATTGTAAAGGGAATCTTTACTGTTCATATCGGACACCGGACCTGGCCTGACCTGGGAGTTTTGCATTGGGAAGTCAGTTGATTTGAAGTAATTGTTTGCAGTTTCAAAACATTCTTCCAGTTTAAGCTGACTGAAAGATGCCCCTTCTAGCCGCTGCTCTTGTCTGCTTTGGGAATGAGGAAAGGTCTGAGGAAGTTCTCTGCTTTTCATGTGCAATGATTGCTGCTGGGAGCCCATGGTTAGCTGTGGACTGTGTGGCAATTGTGTTGGCTGAGTCTGGAGCATCTGTTGCAATATATGTGAACGGAGGAACTGTTCATTTTCCAATGGTGGAAGATTTAAGTGCTGTGGCTTCATCTGTGACTCCAGGGACTGTTCAGTGTGGTGTTCAGCTTGCGGCTGAAAGTGGAAGTGCTTTGCATTTTGCTGCTGTTCGTGGGATTTGAGCAGAGTATCCATCTTTGTAGGCTGTGGTGAGTGCTTTTGGAATTGCATTTGCTTCTCAGCTGTAAGATGAGGTGGCAGCTGTGTTGCCTCACCCTTGTACAGTGCTGGTATCTGCTCACATTGTGTGATGTTCTGGAAGCAAGTTTGCCCTGTAACCTCCTTTGATGCATTGGGGCTCCCAGGATATTGTTTTGGATGGGTCTGATCAGCTGAATTTGACTGAAGCTGAAGCATTGTCCTTAAGAGCACCTCATTTGATTTTTGGGGAGACTCACTGGGGCGAAAGTGAGGGGAAGATATTCCTGTCCAAGATGTCTGCAAGTGAGGGTGTGACTGATGCATCTGATTTTTCACCAAGTCTTTTTCATTGTTAGTTACGGTCTCCTGGTTAATTTGGCCCAGGAGATGTTGATAATGTTGTTGCAACTCTTTACTGCTTCCTACTATTTCTGTGTCTTGAACCCGCGGCTCCAGTTTTGACTGCAGTTCATCAGGATATTGTTGCCTGATGCCTGATGCCATTGCAGAAAGCATCAGATCTCTTGTTTCATTGCCAGTCTGTTGTGAAACCTGAACCTCTTGTTGAAGACCCTGTTGAGAACTAAGTGCTTGCTGGCAAAGGCCAGGAATTTGTGCTGCAAGCTCCCCCTGCTGCTGCTGCTGCTCTCCATTCTTCTCTTTCTTCAACTGAGTCTCTTGACTTTGGGTCTCATAATGGTTATGCACTTCTGAAACACTCATGGAAAGAATGCTGTTTATTTCTGGAAGAGGAGAAGAAGCTGCAACAGGAGGTGGGCTGAAATAACTCTTCTTGAACATGGGGTCTTGTTGGAACAAAGCACCATTTTCCTCTGCTGGCTCTGCTGGCCTCTCTGAGCTATTGTTGTGAGCTTTCATATTGCTGTTGGGATTTAGTGAGAAATCTTGACTGGGTAGTGAGAAATCTTGACTGGGAACCTGCCCCATGTTTCCTGGATCATCAGTATTCTCTGTAGGGGACTGGCATGCATTTTCGGATTTTTGCTGCTCCAATTGCAGTTCTGGTTTCTGAAAAGTGTAGCAGGCTGGCAATATGGATATCTTACTGCCGTCTTCTGTGCTGTGGACTTCAGTGGCCACAGAATCTAGCACCTGCGGCAGCTCAGAGTTTGAGGTTTGTGGGGAGTTGATCTGCCCTGAGGTATGGGATGAATGTGGTGTGCCACAAGTCAATTCATTAGTAGCCTGTGTGTTTATGGCATTTGTAAGAGATGTGGTTTTCTGCATTGCAATGGACACATGATCTGGATTATACTGAGACAGCGTTTTCTCAAGGAGTTCACCATGCATGTTTTCCATAGAAGAGGCAGAAACTATAGCACCATTAGGTATTGACACCGCCTTGCTCTTGCAGAGCAAGGCAATGTCCCTGTTGTGGCAATTCATGTTTTCGCTCTCCTGTTCATTCTGAACCTGGGGAGCAGGAGGAGTTTCTGAAGCACCACGGTTGTTTTTGGAGGACTGTATGAGAACTGAAGCTGCATCTTCTTCCATTCTAAAACCCACCAAGTCCTCCTCACTGCATGAATTGGGAGCATTCGGTTGATCACTGCCATCCAAAGAGGTTTCTTTCCCTCCTTTTGCTTCTTCATCTTGTCTAAGCTTTTTGTTCTGGTGAAGCCCGTACAGAGAAGGCTCGCTGAAAGTGCGTTTTATCCCACCATTTTGCATATACCTGCCACAGTCTCTCTTTTCTTGGAGAAGGTCTGGGCTTATTCTGTTATTTGCATTTCCTCTGACAGCGTGCTTCATTCCATAGTTGGCCTTGAAATGCAGCCACGTGTGGTCGCCATTGACTTCAACCTGGCCCTTCTCTGCTGGTGGGCTCCCATTCTGTAGCTTCACTGACAAAGGCTCTCCCTGGCAAACATGAGAAGGATGTGGTATTAGAAATGGGCTCAAACTACTGCCTTCAACATGGCTGGTTCTATCCTGTTCCATCTGGCCTACTCTGGGGCCATCCACAAGGCTGCCCTCCTATTGTATCTGAAAGAGAGAATGGGGGAGGGGGGGAAATCCATGTTTATTTGATGCATGCCACACAAACCCAGATGGCAATTAAGCACTTCATCTAATGCACTTCCCCTTTCTAGATCGAGAGCCTCATGGAAATTGTGACAGTCTAAAAGTGCTGGGATAGACTGTATTTTTCGCGCCATAAGATGCACCCGACCATAAGACGCACCTAGTTTTTAGAGGAGGAAAACGAGAAAAAAAATATTCTGAACAAAACAGTGGATGCGCTATTTTTGTGGTGCAGGCTATGTGATCTGATGGTGAATTTGGGGTGACCCAGTGCAAAAATCCTGAGGATCCATGTGGATCCATGCTTTGTAACCACGTTTTTGCGCCATTGAGGCCCACCGAAACAGTGGATGCGTGATTTTTTTGGTGCAGGCTATAGCCATGGACATGCTATGTGATCTGATGGTGAATTTGGAGTGACCCATTGCAAAAATCCAGGGCCCACGCATTTGCTCCATAAGACACACAGACATTTCCCATTACTTTTTAGGAAGAAAAAGGTGTATCTTATGGAGCGAAAAATACGGTATATTATGTCAAAAAATATGCAGCTGTGCATCTTTCTTGGAGAACAGCAACATGTATGGGAAGACTCTAGAAGTGGTCTAAGAATCGCAAGCTCTCTTTCCAAAAGAGATATATTACAATCAATGCTATAATGGAACTCAGCAGCTCTGAGACTGAACAGATGAAGGTTTTTTTAAAAAAAATATACACTCTCAAAAGCAGTGAACACAGCTGGACAGATGTTCACTCTTTCATCGGGGGAGAAGACAGCACTAAACAGCTTTGAGCATTCTGAGGTTCCAACATCAAAGCTTACAAGAGCACCCACAGAGAATTCAAAGTCCCATGTATGTCTCTGAATACAAGTTGCTGGGAATCACAGTTGATGTTGAGGTGGAACACTGCTACACTCAGGTCCTGTGTGTGGGCTTCCCATAGGCATTAGACTGGCCACTGTGAGAACAGGATGCTGGACTAGTGAACCTTTGGCCTGATCCTGCAGAGCTCTTCTTCTATGTGGAGGTCTGTGAGCTCCATCTTGGGACAAGCCGAGTTTCAAATCATGTGAAGTTTGTCATTAAAAACACTGCTGCTAGTGAAATGGGATGTGAACGCTTCAGTATGATTAATTAACACCTGCTTGAATTATTAAAACAGGATATTTGCATGCAATGATTGCAGCAGCAAAGCCAGTCTTTGAAAATGTCACCTATTACACAGACTGCAGCAGCAGAACAAGACTGCTTGCTCCCTTTTCTGTGTGATGTTTGAATGCTGTGCTCCACTTTCCATGCTTATTTCTGCCTTGTAATGTAAAAAGTAAAAGAAAACAGAAATTCAAATTTTTGCAGTTATCTAAAATGACCACATGTGAAGAAAAAACCAAAACGCCTTAGAAAGTCCTCTGCATTAGACCTCTGCGTTTAATAAGTGAGATGGGGCGAGGCATTCCACACCCCCAAAAAATCCCATTAATTTTTTTCTACTTGTGCCCTTTATCCAATATTGGGCCATAAAGACAAACCATAGGTGGAGGTGGAACTGTAAATATCGAAGTATGTCCCTCTGCAAGTGCAAGCTTTCATTCCAACAATTCTCACACAAATTCAAAATTCTGAATTCCATTCATACAGTGCACATCTGTATGGTATGGTAAGCACGGCAATCCAAAATAATCCTAAATAGATCTCCGCTTTACTGTCCTTCATGGGACAAGAAAGCAGCTGGAGGAAGAGAAGTGGGCAGAGGCCAGAGAAAGAACAGTGAATGGAGGGATGCTATTTTTGCATCCTTGGGACCCCCTGGGAAACTCACTAGACCTGCAGGACCCAGGTATGGAAAGTCTTATGTACTGAAGTTCTCACCCTGGGCCAGCAGGGGAATACTGTAGATAGTTATGCAAATGAAGGATTGAAAGTGACGTTCAGTGATTGGATAGTTTGTATGCAAATGAAGGATCGAAAGTGACGTTCAGTGATTGGATAGTTTGTATGCAAATGAAGGATTGAAAGTGACGTTTAGTGATTGGATAGTTTGTATGCAAATGAAGGATCAAAAGTGACGTTCAGTGATTGGATAGTTTTAGAAAGTTGCAACAGTTACATTGTTCTGGAGCTCTATATAAGCAGGCTGACTGAGCTCCTCAGTTCAGTTCTGTTCTAGCTTGCAAATAAAGAGCTGCTTTGGAAGAATCGCTGTGTCATCTGATACGTTCGCCCACAACTTAACAGAAAGTGTAGCTGACTGCTGAATAGGACACAGCTGTAGGAAGCCCCATCCACCCCAAACACCAAGGCTAGAGTTAGAGACTAGGGGCAATGTTAACAGTTTCCAGGCACCCTTTGTGAGATTTTTGTGGGTGAACGATGGGTTTGTTTGGGCCCTGGGTTGGGTGAGTAGAAACCAGGCGGCTGAGAAGGAAGGCATGTCAGAAGGATGTAAAATTGATTTTGGTTCATATTTATTAATAGTTTCATATTTTTATTAATGCAACTGTATTTTTGTAGTATTTAAGTTGTCTCATGTTTTTGTTGTCTATAAACTACTTATAGTGCATGCATATGCATGTCTCTGTGTGTGTGTGTGTTTATACCCATGCGTGCGTGCACACACACAAGTAAATAATAAATAAAATTCATGGGTTGAGAAGGGGAAGGATTGTGCCAGTTTAGGATTTCTATATCAACATCTGCCCACCATTCATGGTAGAACAACTAAGAGAGAAATCAGCAAATGTGAAAGTCAATTGGCTTATTCAACTGAGTTTGGGACATGGATAATATGTTCTTTAGTAAGGAAGAAATCACAGCCAACTTGAAGGCCATCTAGGGATTTCTGTTGGAGTTGGGTCACTACCAATATATTGAGCAGTTGGGTCACTGCTCAATATATTTATTTTCTTTCCAAAATGGGGAATTAGCAATCTGCAAATAGCTGGACAAATCCCTTCCCCTTTTGTATGAAGTAAATTGTACCTCTTCCAAAGCAGAGTCTTTCCCCAAGTATAGTAATTTGTATTTCCTGCCCCCTTCAGTTACTGAACTCCAGCCAATATACTTATCAGTTTTACTTACACACACACACACACACACACACACACAGGACCAGCCGTAGTTTATTAGAAATTCATGGCACATCAGTAGCATCTGCGAAACAATGATTACATCTAGGACCAATTCTGCAGTCTAATCCATCATAATTATGACTGGCCTCTTTGAAGATGTCACGATGCATGACTTAGAACAGCACATTAGCGTGCAAAAGGGATAGGGATCGTATTTGTCCAATATGAATTTTAAATAATTCCACCCACACCAATTGACACTTTGTGAAACATGGAAATGTTGATATATTACTTTTCTCATATGGGGCATAAACTATTGCCAATTTAGACGTATGCTGCTACTGTTGCTTTTTAAAAGATGCCCAATATCTCTTTGCATGTACCTTCAAGTGCATCACATTGAGAAAAATGCCAGACACTACTTTTCAAGGAGGGGGCCGGGACCCCTCAAAACTATGTGGTGGCTGTGTGCACATGCCATGAGATGTGCTCACCTCACTCACACACTTGCTAAATCACGGGAGCAAGCTGGCACACCTGCCCAAGACAGACAGATGCCAACAATCCTGACATTTTACTTCTATGCATCTACCACACTTCTCAGTCCAGCTGCTCATCTAATGAAGTAGGCTGTTGCCTGTCAAAGTGTATAGCATGGTGTGTCATGAAGTTGCTATGGTGACAGGGGGCCTTTTGGTTTTCCTACTGTTACAGACTAGTGTGTTTATTTGTCTGGAGTTTCTTACACATTATTCGTTTGCTATATTTATATATTGCCATTCAACAGATGGTTTTACAAGAGGACTGCATAGCAAAACTGGTCCATACCCTAGAACATCTTAACTGTAAGATCCTTCACTACAATTTCTCTCTCTCTCTCTCTCTTTTTAAAAACTGGATATTCCTTACACCACGTAGGTGCAGTTGGGAAGGTGGTATCGGTGGGTTTTGGTGAAGTGGTTACCTGAAGGCCTGCAGTGGCCACAGGGAGAAAAAGGTCTCCCTGGAAATATACTGAACTCTCTTCTCCTCAGGAACATTCCAGAAAGGTTGGCGAAACCAAGACAGCATTGAATGGCATAAGCTGCTCGCTCAAAACACACTTGGGAATACATATCGGAGGGAACAGGTGCCTAATCTTTTTATGGAAACATTGTCACAGCAGCATACCAAGCATGGCTTCCGCAGATAGAGAAACCATTCAAAAGTGTGATCTTAAAACTAAGTCCAGCAACAGATGCACAGAGCTGCATAGAAACTCAACACTGTACTAAAGAAGCAATGAACCGGAATACCATAGCCAGTTGATGTTCTAGTCTGTCTCCCCTTTCCTTCCAAAAGGCCTGTATCTGCAAATGCATACACTTTCAGTGCTTATCACAGTGATGATGATTATGATGATGATAATAATAATAATAATAATAATAATAATAATAATAATAATAAATTTTATTTATACCCCACCCTCCCCAGCCAAGACCGGGCTCAGGGCGGCTAACACCAGGTATAAAAACAATTGATTAAAATGTTATACTTTCCATTTTATTAGTCCACTCTCTTTAAGGTCTCATTATATTAAAATGGTATCGGGGGCAGGGAACCCTGCCTACATCTGTACATGGGCATCCATGTGAATTTTTTGGTGGGAGTGGGTAAAGCATTGAAAAGGATGGAACAGGCTAGATTCCTTCACACACACAAATGAAAAGAACAGTACCTGTACATTTTGACTCCTATCTCACATTCAACATATGCTAGAAACTTTTTCTTTAAAGAAATGAAAGCTGGGAATTATTATTCATCCGGGGTGGGAGCATCCCTCCCTCCCAGATACGCATTCATCTGAAAGAAATCAGTCGCCCACATTTTACTGCTGGTTAGTTCTAGTCTTCACCAGCTAAGGCTTGGAACTACAATTCCAAGCAGTTCCACAGGGGCCTTTTGTACCCTTCTCCCTCACTTTCCTTTTAAAATGTTTTCAAAGCTTTGAGAATGGCACGTTTGACTTTGTTCTGGCAGTTTGCCATCTACTGCCAATTCAGTTTCAGCTCCTGATCTTCCAAAGTACCTAGAAACCCAATTAGATTCAGTATAATTTTAGATGGCTGAAGGAGTACTGAGTTACTTCCTATATTTTCAGATATTAAGGGAGACATACGAAAGGTTAATGAAAAAATGACCCTCTGTCGATTTTTCCACAGAGTTCCCCTTCATAGCCTGCCAAAAGCCAGTCACAAGATGTTATTTCACAGATTGGTAATTGTCTCCCCAAAGCATGGATGTAACCATTGGTTCACAAAAGCATCAGTGTGGCTAAAATGGATTATTTCTAAAACAGGAGGGTTTTCCTGACTTCGGTTTGGGTGCTGAATGAAGCTTTTATGGTCTATCCTGATAGCAATGCTCCTCCCCACCATTTTTAGCAGGTCACCATGGAGCTTCATAAAGGATGTTAGGATGAATAGAAGCATTAATCTTATACCTTTGCTCAACCATGGGAGTGAGGAAAAGATGTTGCTTCTCTGAAAGCAGTGAAATACTCTCGATGCTTTGAGACTCTGCAGATAAATGCCTGAATTATAAGGGGTCAGGCCTCTATGGTGACACATTTATAGAATATTGGTAGATAGGCTATGATTTGGCTAAAAACTAAGGGGAGTCAGGAGGTAGAGTTCATCAAGCAACTCTGTACCTTTCCCCCTATAATCTGAACACTGCTTTGGATACTCCAGTTTATAGTTCACAACCAACAGGCATTTCTAGGAATAGCACTTTTCAAGCATACCATTTACTTAACCTAGGGTAAAGGTAAAGGGACTCCTGACCATTAGGTCCAGTCATGACCGACTCTGGGGTTGCGGCGCTCATCTCGCTTTATTGGCCGAGGGAGCCAGCATGCAGCTTCTGGGTCATGTGGCCAGCATGACTAAGCCGCTTCTGGCGAACCAGAGCAGCACACGGAAATGCCGTTTACCTTCCTGCCAGAGCAGTACCTATTTATCTACTTGCACTTCGATGTGCTTTCGAACTGCTAGGTTGGCAGGAGCAGGGACCAAGCAACGGGAGCTCACCCCGTCACGGGGATTCGAACCGCTGACCTTCTGATCAGCAAGTCCTAGGCTCTGTGGTTTAACCCACAGCGCCACCCGCGTCCCTCTAACCTAGGGTAGGGTTAGGCAAATAAGTCTACCTTGGTTTCTCATTTTTCCAATCCTGTTTTCAGCGCATCCCATTTCCACATACATCTACAATTCTTTTTCAAAAGTCTACATGAATATTTGAATGCACTTTCATGCAATCTCTTCCAATAGACACATTTTTGTATGCAGTGTTGCGTAGTATAAGCATTTGTGCAGGCAAGTTACCCATAACAGAATGTATTTTAGCATGCACTTTACACTAAAATACACATTTTTGAGTGCATTCTTTGGCTGGAAAAAAACCCCTGTATTACAAAATTCAGAGAAACGTGAATATGTCTCCTAATATGTAAAGCAAACAAATGGCTGCTTCACCTCTACTCTGGAGTACTTGTATGGAAATCAATGAAATGTTACCATAGATTGTGGTGGCAGCTATGGCCTAAGAATGTACTAGTGTGGGATTTCATGAATCTGATGTCTGATGTCAAGATTAAGAAATCTTGGTCAAATTCCACAGGTGTATGTTCAGTTTGAAATCTTTTAAGGCTGCAGCCCTGAAAGAAATGTAGCGGCAGCTGTAACAAAATAAATAAATAAATGGATGACTCCCAAGCTGCATTTGGTAGCAAAGAGCCTTTGGAAAAATGAACAGCTGTGGATGGAAAAACATGAGATAGCCACAGAGACCAATTATTAATTAAATCTAAAAAGCCACTCCTTTAAATTGAAATGCATTGCTTTCAAAAGCATGTAGGGATTTGAAGCTGGGTTTCCTAAGGCCCAACTCATTACAGAAGTGTTCACAAGTAATTATTATTATTATTATTATTATTAGGTGGGGGAGGAAGAGAAAAGAAACACCATTAGTACACATTATAAAGCAGGCTTACAAACCCAGCCAGATGGGCGGAGTATAAATACAGTGGTACCTCGCAAGAAGAATGCCTCTCGAGACGAAAAACTCGCAAGACGAAAGAGTTTTTGGTTTTTTGAGTTGCTTCGCGAGACGAATTTCCCTATGGGCTTGCTTCGCAAGACGGAAACGTCTTGCAAGTTTGTTTCCTTTTTCTTAAAACCGTTACAGTAATACAGGGTGCATTGCTTGAAGAGGTGCAGTTGCGACTTGACTTCGGGGAGCTACTCATAGCATGCGGTGTGGTAGCCTTTTTTGAGGTTTTTGAAGATTTTTTTGAAAAAATTGAAACCGTGCTTCGCAAGACGAAAAAACTCGCAAGACGAAAAAACTCGCAGAATGAATTAATTTCGTCTTGCGAGGCACCACTGTAAATTATTATTATTATTACAAAGTGAATGGTATTTTTTTAAAAGGTTACTAAAACATCATGTAGTGCCTCCTGTGACCTTCCACCAATTGGCCCCTGCACCCCAACATTTTCCGTTATTCCCTTCTTAATGTCTGAGTTCCCTGTCAAAGGGAATTTTCATGCTCCCATTTTGTGCGTTGGTCCAACTGGTGCCCCTCAATTCCCCTATGAGGCAGCTCCCCATGAGGAAACATTGGGGGCTTCCGTAGTTTGGGAAATGGTGGATAACGGAGAACGTGATAGAGGTGTATGTTATGTATCTCATAATACTATACCTCAGTGTCATCCTGTGGAAGGTTCAGAAAAGACAAAATATTTCTCCACGGTGTATAGTAAAGCGATGGAATTTGCTCGCATTGGATGTAGTGATGGGCACTAGCTTGGATGGGTTTAAAAGAAGATTAGACCATTTCATGAAGGATAAAGCTATCAACAGCAACCAGCCACAATAGTTATGCTTTGCCTCTTCTGCTGGAGGAAGTATGTCTCTGAATATAGCGTATTTTTCGCTCTATAGGACGCACTGACCATTGGACGCACCTTGTTTTAGAGGGGGAGAACAAGAAAAAATTTTCTCCCCCTCTCTGCTCGGCGCCCCTTCAGCGAAGCGGCAGGAGAAACGGAGCCCCTTCCATTTCTCCTCCCGCTTGGATGAAGGGGCGCTGCACAGCTCTCCCTCTCTGCTGAAGCCAGGAGAGTCTTGCTCTCCCAGCTTCAGCAAAAGGAACCCGAAGCCTCCGGAGTGCAGTGCGAGTTCCCGCTGCGCATCGCAGCAAGAAAGCAACGCGAAGCTTCCGGAGCGCGGAGGGAGCTCTCCCTCTGCGCTTCGGAGGCTTTGCGTTGCTATCGCCGAAGCCAAGGAGCCTGCATTCACTCCATAGGACGCACACACATTTCCCCTTAATTTTTGGAGGGGGAAAAGTGCCTCCTATAGAGCGAAAAATACGATAAGTGGCTGGGAATCACAAGTGGAGAGAACTGTTACACCCATATCCTGGTTGTGGACTTCTCATTGGCATTTGGTTGGCCACTGTGAGAACATGATGCTGGTACTTTGGACTGATCCAGCAGGGCTCTTATTATTTTGTTATAGAAGCGTATAAGAACCCTTCCCCTGCCACACTACAAAATGCTCAGAGATTCATTGCTTTGTGTTGTTCAACTCAATTATTAAATTCTCCCAATTTACTTTAAACTGCCCACTGCATGAAGATATATGTACCTTCAAAACAGCGGTGTTCTTATGATAAGAAACACCCACAGAGGCTATCTCCACTTCTAAATTAATGCTTTAAAGTGCAGTAATTCAACCATGCCGCAGGCATCGGAAGCTGCTGTACTGAGCAGGTATTTGGACAAAACATTAAATGAGACTGATCACATCCAGGCTGCATTAGGAAAGCACAAAGTAGAAGTAAACACATCATAATGATAAAAGGCTTCAGTTATAATCAATCTATTGGAATTATGGGCAAAAAGAGATATATATCTATCCCTGGAATATGACCAACTCTTTTCTTCTAGAGGTGTTAAGCAAAGGTTGCTGTGAGCAGTGGTACAGACATGCTGAGCAGGTTTGTATCATAAGTATGGCACTCTGATTTTAACTCTGGCCCTAGTTTTTAATGTTCTACATTATGCTGCAGACGAACTCAGCAATAAAACAAACACTGGTGGAGGCTCATGACTGAGCCTACTTGGTGACAGTGAAGGCAGCATAGAAGACACATTATGCTGCCTCCATTGTCTGGTCCAAAGGAGGTGGTAGAACCAACAGTAGCTCACTGTGACTTGTTTGCAAAGCACTCCCTCTGAAGGCGCAGGTACATAGCTTACAGATACTTCTGGATACTTTGCTGTCACTTGAGGTACAGAGTGCCTTCCATCAGCCTTGGTTGGTGGCCCAGCTGCACCCCTATCTGGACAGCGGTAGCCTAACTATTGTTCTCTATTCTCTGGTAAACTCTAGGTTAGATTCCCGCAACGTATTATACATAGGACTGCCTCTGAAGATGGTTTGGAAACTTCAGCTGGTGCAGAATTTGGTGGCCAAGTTGCTCACCAGGGCAAGACTGAGCACATTACACCAATTCTGGCCTGACTGCACTGGCTGCCAATTAGTTTCTGGGCCCAATGCAAAGTGCTATGTTTGGACCTATAAAGCCTTAAGTAGCTCAGGACTGCAATACCTCAAGGACTATCACCTTATGAACCAACCTGGATGCTGCAATAATCATCTGAGGCTCGTCTTCATGGGCCTCTTCTATGAGAGGTCTGGGGGTGTCCATATGAGAATGGGCCTTTTCTGTGGTGGCTCCCCATTTGTGAAATGCTCTCCCCAGGGAGGCAAGCCTAGTACCTTCGTTACATGTATTTAGGCACCAGGTGAAAATGTTTCTCATTAGCCAGGCCTTTGGCTGATTAACATTCTATGGCTTTTAAAATATGTGTGTGTGGGGGTTGTTATTGGTTTGTGTTTGTGTTATTGTATATTTTGTACTGTAATTTTGTATTTTTCTGTTGTGAACCACCCTGAGATCATCAGATGAAAGGCAGCATACAAATTATTATTAATAATGATAATAAAAATTGCCATGAAACCCAGACCAAGCACACGGTCTGCTTACCACATGTCAGTGGACGACAGAAAATTGTACAACTATGAAGAGGTTATACTGTGGTCATAAACAAGTATGCTGCTGTAGTTTTTTTTTTTTAGCAGACAGAGTATCATTTAGCTGTAGAAGAAAAGGAAATTTATCAAGAAAGGAAATGGCACTTTCCAAGATAATAATGCCCACTCAAGAGCTCATAACCCACCTACTCTCAGCAGCCAGAAACATCTTAGCCAGACACTGGAGAGACCTTTTAGGAGTAAGCATGGACCAGTGGTATCAAATAGTATGGAAAACAGCCTTATTAGAAAAAATAACCAATAAACTGTAACTGCCACGGTGACAAATAGAAGACGACACCTTCACCCCGGTACGGCTCCCCTTTATCACATACACAACCCAACAAGACAACAACAAGAATCCACTAACAGCATACGAATCAATCTGGCTAACCTGATTTTAAAAAAAACCCCACTCACACATGAAAACAAAGTTCACCACAGCTAATCACAAACAAACAACCATACCCTAGGCCAGCGGTTCTCAACCTGTGGGTCCCCAGATGTTGTTGGACTACAACTCCCATCAACCCTGAGCTCTGGCCTTCCTAGCTAGGGGTGATGGGAGTTGTAGTTCAACAACATCTGGGGACCCACAGGTTGAGAAAGGCTGCCCTAGGCCAACCCCAACCTGTCTCACCACTGAAGGAATACAAGAGAATAGTAAAGAGAACCAGCACAAGCGACGCTGACACAAAACCCCACACATACATTAAGCAGAACACAAGCATTGCCACCCCACCCTACCCCCACTCACCATGGCCCCCTCCACCTCTTTCCCCCCTTTTCTTCCTAATGTAACACTAATGTCTAAACAAATGAAACTGATCTGTAGAAAATGTAACTTGAAAAAAAGAGACATTGCACATACTTTTGTAAACCAATAAATCTTTAATAAAAGATGTTTAAAAAAAGAAAAAGATGGCACTTATCAATATTCTGCTGAAATAGATAGATAGATAAATAGATAGATAGATAGATAAATAAATAAATAAATAAATAAATAAATAAAGACATATTTCAGATACAACAACTGCTGCACTTTAGGCTGCAAACACACTAATCAATTTATAACACAAAAGTACAGTTTCCCCCCAATATGGAATAATTCACGCTCATCCATAGCCTGATGCTTTCAATCTAGTTTCCAGCGCCTGCTCCAGAGAAGGGTAGGTGCAGATGCAAGATATGCATTTGACAACCCTCCCCTTGATTAGGCCATACCTGTTTTCTCCTCTCTGTTCATGCCCAGACGTACATGAAGAAGGAAGAGAAGATTGTGATGCTAGTAGCTGAGACCACCTACATCTATTTTCAAATGGACACACTGAAGTAATCAATCTACAACACATTTTAATTTCTGTAATGAAACCAGTCTCTTAAGCACATTTCAGGGGCAAAAATTTATGCAATAGATATAGTTTGTGTGCGGACTACATAGAGTGTCTCCATTTTACACAACCTTACTATTAGTATTAGAGCTGACTGCATAACATTGCACCTGTTGGCTTATGGGGTACCGAATGGGTTACCTACTGAGATGAGGTCACTTGGAGCTGGACCAAAATGCCCTTGCAGCAAGAGACCACTACGGGGTAAAAATCTGGTATTTTGGAAGAAGTGGGCAAACTCTGGCTGAATGTACAGTGTGCACAGCAAGGTTTGGGCATAATTATTTATGTTTGGATAGATGAATTTTCACATAACAAGCAGGCAGATAGCGGGACCTGTGTGTATCATGAATGGGTACATTACGAGGAGTCAGATTTTGGTTGCGTGAACAGATCCTACTTTTGTGCAACCTGTAAATGATGTGTTGGATCTGTTCACACAACCAGCTATGTGACCACGTCAGGGGCAAGGCAAACCTCTCTCCTCAACACGTTCATTGTACCTAGATTGAACATATGAACTGGGCTATTGCTGTCAACACTGGAGGGGGGATATTCAGGATTTTATTTTATATATATTCACATACACACCCACACATATACACCACTGTACCACAAAAAAGATATCAAAAGTAGCTTACGACAATTAGAACATAAAACCAATCAGTAAAGACATAAAAAGGTGAAAAACAAGTTAAAAACAAAAATCAGAATGAGGGCAATTGGTTTTGGATGGGATCACCCTAGGAAGCAGTCCTTAACAAACAAACAAACCCACAGACACAGCAGTGAGAACAGTGACTGAAAGCACCCAAAAGCACCATTTCCCCACCCTTTGAACATGTTAATGGATGAACAGTTAGTGCAGCTCTAATTTACAGATAGCTTTTTCCAAAAATGAGGGGGGATGACTTTCATTATTTTTATTATGCCTCCAGGCTGACCTAGTGAACCTAATATTTTCAGTTGCTCAACAGTTTCATAAAAGCAGGCAGGTGGTACCCCATACAAGAGGGCTGATGTGAAACTAAAGCACTGCCCGTAATGAAGACAGAAACGAGAAAGTGTGCAGGAACACCAGGAAAAGAACAAAGATGCAGATTGTTTCATTGGTCTCTTCTAATTTTAATTAGGGTCTTCTTGGTGGGGAAGATTGAGATTCTTTCCAAGGAAGTCCCTGGTTTTTTACACATTCTCATTCGCTCCCCACAGAATGAATAACCATCCTCCTGCTTTTTTTGCTCTGTGCTCTTTTTTTTTTTTTGACAGAAGACACCCACAAAAAATCTAAATTCTGCATTGTTTTGCAATTAACATGCTGAGTAAATGCAGCCGCATCCCCAAAGGATTTTGAGCGATGCA
Source organism: Podarcis pityusensis (assembly GCF_964106645.2). Taxonomy (NCBI): domain Eukaryota; kingdom Metazoa; phylum Chordata; class Lepidosauria; order Squamata; family Lacertidae; genus Podarcis; species Podarcis pityusensis. The sequence continues at coordinate 55,043,275 of NC_138034.1, forward strand.
AAATGTCCTTTCACTGTGAGATACAAAAGCTGAAGCTTGTTAATGTTAAAGAAACCTGTGCTCTTTGAAGTCTGGAAACACTGAATCTGTTTTCAGTGAGGGACTATTCTTCCCAAGGCTCTCTTGTTAAAGGAACAAAAGGAGAGAATAGCGCTTCCCCTTTCCACAATGCGCTTCGGAGAATCTATTAGCTTTTGTGCAGAAGCATCAGCGACTGGCAGAAATTGCCTGCCATTTTGATTGGGCTGCATTAAGATACATTAATCGGTTGCCCACCGTCTCAAACCTCCCCTGTTTTGCTCCCTTTTCCAATCATCCTCTCACTCCCATAACTCAGCTGTCAGAGATGCTTCCAGCACTTCTGCCGTTGTTGCATCTCGCAGACAGAACCCCATCCCTAGAAGAAAATAAATCCTTGTACATAATACACCAGAGATGTGAACCGGATATGGAAGAAATTAAAATGGAGGGTATTGTTGTCCAGGCTGCTGCTGAACTCAAATTTTAAGAAGAAAAATGATTGCCCTGAGTCAGCTTTATGGCTTTCGTGAAAAGGAAATAGTTTACACTTCCTCTGGTTTGTTTGCTTGTTCTTTCACCACTCAGGAAAGGGAGCGGGGAATCGAAGAATCATCGCATTGTAGAGTTGGAACGGCCCTTGAGGGCTATTTAGTCCAACCCCCTTCAATGCTGGGATCTAAACTAGATAATATATGACAGATAGCCATCCAATCTCTGCTTATAAACCTCCAAGGAAGTAGAGTCTACCACCTCTCATGGGAGTCTTCCACTGTCAAACAGCTCTCACTGCGTGGACCCCACCTGTTTACCTCTCAAAGCTTTCACTCTCTCTTGAACTCTCTCATCAAAGTCCCTTTCAACTTTCCCTTATGGTGCTTGATGACTATCAGTCTCGTGAAGGAGTTAAAAGAAAGAAACTCTCATGTTTGGGGAAATGAAACATTTATTTCACCCGCCTGTAGGTTTTTGCCAGCCAACCCTTATGATGACGACCTATGAATCAGGAAACTTAAAAAAGCAGCTAACTCAGAATAGTCTACTATCGGCTCCGATAGGTGGTAACTGTACAATTTCCATCCCTTGTGCAATAGACTTTCTTCACAGAGCGACTGTTGCACTGGAGAAATGGCCCTACCCCAACCCCTTAACTACAAGGCCTGCTACTGCGGCTTCTTAGAAAACTTTATCCTCCCTTCTCCTGTTCTCCTGCTGTTGCTGTGGAAATTGCAGCTCAAGCCCTGGCTACCATCATTGCTCCAGGTGCAGGAGAAGATGGTATTTTTTTCTCTTCCAAAAGGCAGATATATTAGACAGAAGCAGGGCACATTTTTGCAAAGTGAAACCGAGAAGATTTCCCCCCACCATTACTGCAGCAAGTCCAGCTGCTTGTTGAAGGGGGGGAATGAGGTGAAATTGACAAATGGTTTCTCTCTAGGAATCCATAGAACAGAATAGCTGTGTGAAAGGCTGCCCACACCTGGGGAAATGGTACAGCTGTTAAAGTTCACTAAAAAGTTAGATTATCTGAGGATGTGGGTGAAGGAAGCTGAACATGGAAAATCTGCAAAGTGTATGACATCAGGCAAGCACCCCTTAAAGGTGCGCGAATAGAGAGCGGCTATTCAGTGTCAATATGCAGATAAATCCCAGATCTATTTCTCCATGTCACCTGAGACAGGTGAGAGCATGCAGGCCCCCAGAGCAGTGTCTGGATGCAGTGATGGACTGGTTGTTTGGCAATATTGAAACCAAGTGACAACAAGATGTAAGTCCTTTGGGATGGTGTTCCCAGGTCTGAGAATTAGGTAATTTTCAGTCAGCACCTTTTAGCACCACATATTCCCCCTGCCTGGCAATCTGTTAATTAGTGCCAACACTTAGCCCACTTCTTAAAGAAGTTATTGTAATCATGGAGCATGGCCTAAATAAAAAGTGCTTTACCACAAATTAGAAAGTGCTCTAGGAGAAATTGAACACACACACACGCACACACACAGCTTCTGGAGGCCCGTCTGCAACATGAAAAGAACACAACCCGCAGCAGTGCGTTTGCTCACAAGCGGGTTGTGATTTGCCGCTTCTGTGCATGCGCAAGCGGCAAAACCCGGAAGTAACCCTTTCCGGTTCTTCCAGGTCGCCGCCGGACATAACCTGAAAGAACGTAACATGAAGCGGACGTAACATGAGGTATGACTGTATATATATAAATTGACTGGAGGAAAATAGATGAAAGCAATGGCAAATTCAGGTGAAGTGTCCCTTCCCAAACTGCATGGCCATACCATAACTGCCTATATGGACAGGAGACAGAGGGCTATACAAACTGAAAAGAGCACCCTATCCCCAAAGAGTGAAGAGTCAGTTGCAATTCCACACACAGCAACAGCACCATAGAAATTATTAGCAGTGCTAGGAGCTGCCAGTCTGGAAGCTATCATGTGCCCAAGTACTTGAGAGAAGGCGACATGACAGAAGTGCATGCAGTTATTCAGGACATAGAAAAAGTGCACAGAAAGAAGTTCTTCTCCCTCATAACTCTAGAACTCATGGAGATGCAATGAAGTACAGTGGTACCTCGGGTTACAGATGCTTCAGGTTACAGACTCCGCAAACCCAGAAATAGTACCTTGGGTTAAGAACTTTGCTTTTTTTTAAAAAATAGTATTTATTAAGATTTTAAGTTTACAAAAAGACAAAAGAAAACAGAAAGCAAAAAAAACCACCAGATTAGACAATAGTAAAACAACACATCACAATAAAAAACAAGGAAATAAGAACACTTAAAAACAACATACAAAAAAAAAAAAAAAAAAGAAGACAAATCGAGCCTTGCCATAACTTATCTTTCATATGCTTGTTTCCCTGACCTCCTCACACCTCCCTTTGCTTCAGGATGAGAACTTTGCTTCAGGATGAGAACAGAAATCATGCTCCGGCGGTGCAGCGGCAGCAGGAGGCCCTATTAACTAAAGTGGTGCTTCAAGTTAAGAACAGTTTCAGGTTAAGAACGGACCTCCGGAACGAATTAAGTACTTAACCTGAGGTACCACTGTAGAATGTTGAGGGATTCAGGAAAGACAAAAACACCTCCTCAGTACATAGTTAAAATTATGGAGCAGCAATGGGCACCAATTTGGATTAGAAGTAGATTAGACAAATTCATGGAGGTAAAGGCTATGAATAGCTACTAAACATGACCGCTGTGCTCTGGCTCCATGTCTGAGGCAGTATGCTTCTGAATACCAGGTGTTGGGAATCACAAGAGGGGCATGTGCTGCTGTGCTCACGTCCTCCTTTGGGGGTTCCACAGGTTGGCCACTGTGAGAACAGGATGCTGGACTAGATCTGCCATTGGCCTGATCCTGCAGGCTCTTCTGATGGTGTTTCCTGCTTGGCAGGGGGTTGGACTCGATGGCCCTTGTGGTCTCTTCCAACTCTATGATTCTATGATTCTATGATTCTTCCGTTCTTATAAACTTGACAGTAATCCCTACTGAATCCAATTGGATTAAGAGTAAATATCCCTAGGAGTGTTACTTAGGACCTACAACTGGATACATTACTGTGAAAGATAAGGCATACACGTACTGCAGTTTGCATGTGCAAGTGAAATGTGTTCTTGAAAAAGTTTGAGCATACATGCTGCGCATTTATGTGCCCACTATTATCAGATCAAGTCGTTTCTGAACTTTATTTATTTTTTAATGCAGAAATCGCCAGATAATAATAATCACCCTATCGTGGGGATTTGAACCACCGACCTTCTGATCGGCAGGTCCTAGGCTCTGTGGCTTAACCCACAGCACCACCCGCATCCCTTTATCTTTATCTTTATCTTTATCTTTATCTTTATCTTTATCTTTATCTTTATCTTACTCGGCATCAAATCCTGTGTTCTTTATCACAGAGTAAATGAACCAGACAGTAGAAAATGGAGGGGGAATTCAACCATAATACTGTGGGGGGTGGGAGTAAAGAAACAGTGTTTTGTTTGACTCACGTCTGTGTGATCATCTTCCTTCTCTGAGCTAACTTTCAACCAACTGCATGACAAAGTGAGAATGTGGTTTTGCATTTCCTGTGGTTTGCTTTCTGAGCAAGATCTAAATCAAGAGGCAGTGAATGCTGTGGTCGTTAATGCTCTAAAAAGCATGTGGATACAGCAAGGAGGCTGGAAAATAAATATCATAAGGATGGTTTGCCCATCACTTCTTGTGTCACCTGCACCTATCACCATCATTCAGTACGAATGGCTGCTTTCCCTCTCTGTCCGCTCACAGTGTGTGCTCATCCGACAGTCAAATAAGAGAGAGCTCTGTGGCTACCTCAGTTCTGGCACTTTCATTTTTCTCTCTCACTGTTGAAAACAGAAATGGGAAGGGCGGGGAGGCAGACCACAGAGGCAGTAGCCGTAGCATATTGCTGTGTTTCTCCCAGACAGAGAATTCTCCAAAGCGTGCTTTGGCTAAACTTATGTGGAATCTAGACACATATGGAAGTGAGAGCTGGACCATAAAGAAGGCTGATCGCCGAAGAATTGATGCTTTTGAATTATGGTGCTGGAGGAGACTCTTGAGAGTCCCATGGACTGCAAGAAGATCAAACCAATCCATTCTGAAGGAAATCAGCCCTGAGTGCTCACTGGAAGGACAGATCGTGAAGCTGAGGCTCCAATACTTTGGCCACCTCATGAGAAGAGAAGACTCCCTGGAAAAGTCCCTGATGTTGGGAAGGATTGAAAGCACAAGGAGAAGGGGACGACAGAGGACAAGATGGCTGGACAGTGTTCTCAAGCTACCAGCATGAGTTTGACCAAACTGCGGGAGGCAGTGGAAGACAGGAGTGCCTGGCGTGCTCTGGTCCATGGGGTCACAAAGAGTCGGACATGACTAAACGACTAAACAACAACAACAACAGCAACAGACACATATAAAAACCTCTCTGAAAATACACTGAATTTTCCATAAGGATCATCACCGCCATCTAGTGTCACATTGCATATTGCACTTAAAACACACTTTAAACATTTTATCTGGAGCTGCATAGACTCAGTGTTCTCTGTATACAGAAACCAACAGAGGTGCCATCCTATCCTCAGCCGTCTGGATCTGCCCCGCCTCTGGTCAGCTTATTTTTCTCTGCTTTTCGTTACTAAAAAAAAAAAGTGGACTAGCACAGCTTCACCTGCACAAGCAGAATCTGAATGTGGTGTCATTTCTAAAAGGTCATCTAGGAGACAAACCTGGGATTATCAAGGGAGGCACTTCTGTCAATCCCACCCTCACAGGCACATTTGGTGAGGATGCGGGAAATGGTTGTCTTGGGAGCTGCTCCCAGATTCTGGAAACCTCTCCCTGGAGAAGCTAGATTAGCTTCTTCTTAGTTGTCCTGGTGAAGATGTTCTTGCTCTGACAGGTTTAGCGGAACTGACTGCTTTTAATGAAAGGACTGGTGCCATGTTGTTTTTATTGTAATTACAGTGGACCCTCAGGTTACGTTACCTTCGGGTTGTGAATGTGGCAAACCCAGAATGTATTCTTCTGGGTTTCACTGCGCGCATGCGCAGAAATGCTCTATCACACCGCGCACATGCGCAGAAGCGGCACCTCTACTTGGGGATTTTTTGGGGTATGTACGGACCTCTGGACTGAATTACATTCATATCCAGAGGGTCCACTGTATTTGTATATTTTAAACAAGATTTTATATATGCATATAGTTTTCATTATATCAGTGTTTAATGGTTTTTAATTGATTGTTTCTTCTATGTTTTTAGCCATTCTTGCTTTTATACGTAAGCTACTTTGAGTTCCGCAGGGAAAAAAGGAGAGTATAAATAAATGTATCATCATGATCATCATCATCAAATTTATCTAATAGAATAATTACAACTCCCCACTTCTGCCACTAGGACTCTGTAAAGAAGTTGAGCTACTGCTGCATTCACAGCCCGGCCACTTGTGAAGGAGGACTTTCACACAGACTTTTAAAAATATAAAATCTCAAAGTAATGTGGAGATGTGGAGAACTGAACTTAAGTTTTGAAAAATGAAAAATCAAGGGAAACTGAAATCAACAGATTCGCCCAACCCTACTCATATAGTTTGGCAATATTGGGGTATCTGAAAATAGATGCTTGCTCTTTTGTCTTGATGTACAGGATACGCAGAAGTGTGTGTTTGTGTGTGTTTTTAATAAAGGACAGAACACAGAATATAAATGTTTGGGGTGATTAATCTGCTGTCCTGCAAATACTGTTGGGCTACTATGGACTGATGCGAATTCAGTAACAACCGTTGGAGGTTAGTTACCTTCAAGGTAAATGGTAATATTTACAGGTTCCCCCTCCCCCCCCAAAAAAGGAAGTATTCTGATCATAGAAGATCTTTTGGCAGTTGCTTTAGTAAAAACGTGGATAATAATTCATTACCTTGAGTGGAATGTTGGCCAATGTAACCACCCTATGAACGCTCAATTGGAAGTGCATCAGGTACAGATCTAGATTTGCATGAATTGGACCAGCCGTTGAAACACAATTCCGTTTGTAACTGATGCACTAGTTTCTTCAAAATCAGATAAGCTTGACTGCAGACTAATTCATTAAACAGTGGTTTGGACAAAGAAGCCTGCCAGGTTCAAGTAAGGACAGAGAAAAGTATGTGTCGTGACTAAAATGATAAATGAGGTCATGTGTTATCAAGAGGGAGGTCAGCAGTTGCATAAATCAATCCTTGGAAGCATCGACTCATGAAGTATCTTTTTTGTTGCAGGTCTCCAATTCCTGCAAAAGGAAATGCACGCGTTCCAAGCTGCCTGAAAGCAGGTCAGTTTATCTGCCCGTCTAGACCAGTATTTATTGTTGTGACTGGCAGAAGCCCTCTGAGAAGAGGCTCGTGTTTTCCCATCCCCTGCTACCTTTAGCTGAAGATGTCACAAGTGACCATGACAAGCACGAAAAGCATCTGCCTTACCACTGAGCTATGGCTCCTTGCCCTAAAACATAACTGAGAAACTATTAGTGTCCTGCACATTTACAAAAGAACAGGGGTGGCTCAACAGGTAGTGATGTTTTTGCCCAAACAGTACACTATATGAAGTTTATATTGAAATCAAAAGTTAAGATTAATGCTCTCATTTCAGTATCCATTCAGTGATGCCACCAGAGTGCTGTTTGGAGAAGAGGTCCAGGGCCTCGCAGCAGAACTGGCTTACCATAATTTGAAGTAAGTGAAATAAAATACACCGCCATCTCCCTTCCACACACAGGCAGAAGAGGAGGGAGAACATTTCTGCTTGTTTATTTTCTTAAACTCTACAGTTTCACACTGGCATTTCCAATGCTTGTTTTTGTCCTCCAATAGGCTTTAAAACTTGTGGCTTTCTTAAATGTTGCCTTTGAAGTTGTGATGAGTACTGTTGTTGTTGTTGTTGTTGTTGTTGTTGTTGTAAAAGCAGAGCATCATAGGATTAAAAATCAAATAATAATAATGAAACTTTTAACTTTTGGAAAAAACAACCACCTGATAATGTTTTTTAACAACAAGAATTAGAATGCTTCAGTGCTCTGGGGGCAACATTTTTTTGAAATTCTCACTTTTGGCAAAGCTCATGGACCTAGTGAAACATAGGGAAAACATAGAGCTATTAAGTTCATAAAAACACGATGCTTTGCGGACCCCCGATCTACATAGCTGTCAACGTTTCCCCTTTTTTAAGGGAAATTCCCTTATTCCGAATAGGATTCCTCACAAGAAAAGGGAAAAGTTGACAGCTATGCCAATCTAACTGGTGGAGTTAACATCACACTTCAGCCTGGAAGTGTGGGAAAGACTCCCCAGTCACAATTCACTTGATTATTAAGCCCCCATACAGAGCTCAGTAAAGGAGAGTCTTATTCATCTCTGAGTACAATTTTAACAGATTCAGCTGTGCTTACAGTGGTTTGCATATTTCCTTTAAAGTTGCTTTAATTGAATAGTTCTGATTTTCTAAGCAGGACATCACAAATAGTAATGTGATTTTTCTTTTCATTTCAAAAGGTTAAACATAGGTGGACATTTTACTCTTTTTAATTGGTAATTGAGATTCATGAGCCAACTTTCCACTGAGGACAAAATTGGTATTCTTAGGATATCTGTGAATATTCTTGCCTCATATTAGTTGTTCCCTGAAGTGATAAGTGATGCAAGAGGAGTCAGAAAAGCTTTTTAACTGTGACTTACGAACAAACCTCTAGATCATGTAAGTTGCTTTATTATTTCTTGAAAAAACACTGCCAGAATATGAGTGCAGGAAATATTAAGAGTCCCAAATAATACTCCATCGAATTCTTCATGTGTTGCAATGAAAACAACAATCACAACTACCTTTTTTGAATTTGTCCCAAATAATTTAGATTCTGGCATTTAGCTCAAGTCATCTGTAAAAAAATCTTCACTGGCCTTAAGCAATAAGAACATATCCCACCCCCCTCTCTCTGTGTGTGTCTTGTTGATATTCTTTCTTCAAGCATGACTTGAAACTAACAAGCCATTCCCACTGAAACTAGGTGTTCTTGCTTTTCTGCACCCAGTGGATTTTAGCAACAACAACTGTGTTTCTAACAATGAGCAGGACTATATAATATCAAAGCAATTCAGAAAGCTAGATAAAGTCATTAAGGTGGAGCCACGATTGTCAAGTAATTCAGTGATCCTGACTGGAAGAAGGTTTATAGCAAATAAAAAGAAACGTTTCTTAATGCAATTCACACTTCTAGCATTCATTGCCACAAAATGTTGATTCTCACGATCTTCAATGGCTTTTTAAGAGAACAAGACCAAATCTGTGACATCTTAAAATAAAAACACTAATAAATAATAAAAACAATTATGATTTGTATCAGCGTATAATTCAATGTACCAGTGTAAAAAGGTGCAAGAAAATTCAAATCCATATGCTTCATTGGAAATTATATTATTATTATTATTAAAATTTCTACACCGTCCTCCTAGAGTTCTAGAAATAGAGTACCGTAGATTCTGCAAGCCTGTCCCTTTGTAAGCTGATTCAATGGAATTCCTACAGTAAATGCTCCAATTCTAATGTGTGAACTTCCAGACTAAGTTTCCCTGCTAGCTGCAGTTAAATCGGGTTGGGAGGCAGCACATGTGTGATGTCATGCATGCACAACAGCCCCCCAATGTTGAGAGCAACTTGGCGCATCTGCCAACAGGCTCAAGAGCCCTCCCTCCACCTTCCCAAATGGCGAGGAGGCAGGAGGGCTCCAGCATTCTGTCAGAGCCCGGGCACCTTCTTCCCAAAGCTCAAGAAGCTTCTGTCTGACTTAGGAAAGGAGACATGATGCGTACACATACAACGTCAGGATGTCATAAGTACAATGTCATCCCCCCCCCCCATCACCCTTGCAAGCTGGTGCCTGTGACCCTAACGGTTCTCCTGCTAAAAATTTCACCGCACGCCACTGTTCTCAATCCACATGAAAATCTAACATCGATGCTGCTGCAGTACAGTTGTGAACTTGACCACAGTTCAGCCGTGATTGCAGCATTGAGGCCTTGAGGTTAAGGTGGGATAAATTGCTGGTTAGCACAGAATCTAGAGTTGGGGAAGCCTACTATTCTTCTGACAAGATGGAGTCGGTCAAAAGCAGGGCTGGTGACTGATGTGGCCTGAAGCGCCGAACACAGCCAGAAAGCCACAAGTATATAGATGTGAGAAAGCCACCTTAGCCAAGGAAGTCTTTATACGCACCATCTACACTGCATGTCCCTGTGGTCACAAGGGGTGCTATTGTTAGCGTACTCTCCCCGCCACAGTCTCTCACTGGTGCAGATAAGCACGGATTCAGTTCACAAGTGGTCTCTTGCAAACCCCGGTCATGTCTTCCAAGCCACGTTAGTGACACCAAATGAAACAAACAAGCCACAACTGATGTTCCGAAGTCTCAGAGTCAGAAACTGCTTTCAAACATGTGGTGCCTAGCCAATATATAATCAGCTTCATTCATCAAGATCACAGCAAGCAAGTTTTAAGGTAATCTCCAGGAAAGCGCAAACTGTTCATGAAGCCGTTTGCCCCTGGTGCAGTTGTGCCAGACAGCATCCTGTAGATATACAATGAGTGTAATGATTTCTTTGGTGCTGGCACTAAAATGGCATAGTCTTTTTTAAAAAAAACAATATCTGCAGCACTGCATGGGCTTTGTTTAATTACCTGCTTTTTATGAAAATATGCAAGGCCTGGGAGCAAGCATGTAGATTCTCAAGTGAAAGGCAAACCTCCTTTTGCTCAGTCTTCATTCAAAGATGTGCTGTGGCATTGTAAAGTCATGAGAGCTGTGAATTAGATCTATACTGCTTCTTCCAGTACGTGTGTAAGAATGACTTGTGTCTTAAAAAGCAATGATTATTATCCCTTCCTCCAGTTTCTCAGGATTTCATTGTTGTTGTTGTTTAGTCATTTAGTCGTGTCCGACTCTTCGTGACCCCATGGACTGGAGCATGCCAGGCACTCCTGTCTTCCACTGCCTCCTGCAGTTTGGTCAAACTCATGCTGGTAGCTTTGAGAACACTGTCCAACCATCTCGTCCTCTGTTGTCCCCTTTTCCTTGTGCCCTCCATCTTTCCCAACATCAGGGTCTTTTCCAGGGAGTTGGTAGGATAGTAAATGCTAGCAGATGCCCTTGTATCCTAGCCACCACTCCTAGTTCCTGACGACTGAGTTTGCTAGGAAGTTCTGTCTGTGACCCATCTTTTGGGAAACAATGGGATATTGTGTTCCAGATCCAAATCTTGAAACAAACCTGCAAGTAAAGGTGTTGCTGTTTAGTCATTTAGTTGTGTCCGACTCTTCGGGACCCCATGGACCAGAGCACGCCAGGCACTTCTGTCTTCCACTGCCTCCCGCAGTTTAGTCAAACTCATGCTGGTAGCTTCAAGAACACTATCCAACCATCTCGTCCTCTGTCGTCCCCTTCTCCTTGTGCCCTCCATCTTTCCCAACATCAGGGTCTTTTCCAGGGAGTCTTCTCTTCTCATGAGATGGCCAAAGTATTGGAGCCTCAGCTTCAGGATCTGTCCTTCCAGTGAGCACTCAGGGTTGATTTCCTTAAGAATGGATAGGTTTGATCTTCTTGCAGTCCATGGGACTCTCAAGAGTCTCCTCCAGCACCAGCAAGTACAGTAGTTTCTCTCTTTCCCCAGAAAACAGTAGCCATGGTCAACTGCAGTATCTACATTGCCAATGTTCTCCTGCCCCTACTGAAGATTCAGTTATACAGTCCATAATACATACCATATAATGGTTAGAAGTTTCTTCATACTAAGAGTCATGGATTTCCCACACAATAACAACAAATCAGCCATTTCATACACACCTATATCAGTACCTCCAGTGATCTCAGTCTGTAGGACAGCAATTAATTCTGCAAATGTGTGCATTTTGATCATGGATCTGAAGTAAGCTGGTGTCTGTCAGCAGATACAAGGCTGCAGACAGAGTAATCAGATCAAATTGAATCCAACAGTCAGACTAGTAGCAAGCAACAGCAGAGGCAAGTCAGCAATCCCTGTCCCTTCCCTACCATAGTAATAATTTGCACCCGTGCTATAGTAAGTTTCTATGCAGAAGTCGGTGTTCCATAGTCTTCCAAATAAAGTTTAAGATGTCAAATGCCCCCCACTTCACGTTAGCCCTGTCTGGGTGTTCAGTTCACTTGGGTGAAGACTAAAACATGAAGGACAGTGGGGACATGCTGGCCTCCAGGTTCTAAGGACTTAGCTATAGAGCTGCAAATATGTTTAAACTGCATTTTAAGTGCATTATACAAATGTGGCACTAGATGGCGATGGTGAACGAATCACACACACACACACACACACACACATTTTTAAAAAATGTATTTTCACAAGCATTTTTCATATATATGTAGATTCCACCTAAATCACTTGGGGAACCTCCAAAAGTACAGAAATCTCCATGCTTCAGAAAGATGCCCTGCAACTCATGGAAGGCTGTCAAGGACTAAAAAAATAAAAATGCTCTGAATATGCTCTGCAAAAAACCATTGTAAAGCTCACAATTGAAAATATCATTGAGTTGTGATTTCATCTCTACAGCACCATTTGGTGCCACAGTGTTATAACACATTTATAATGCTGTATTTTGACTAATGTAGCTGAGTCAAAGGAGAAAAACACAAACTGGAGGAGACGGGAATTGTCAGCATGCTGCTTCATGCGGTTGTCTTCATGTAAAATATGAACTGAACACCCAAACAGGACTACTGTGTACAAGATTAAATGGAATACAGTTACTGGACGTGCTGCTTGTCAGACTTAAACATGGGAAGTTATGGGTGCACATAAACTAAACCTGAACACTCATATTTACTGTAAGGATTGCCAACATTATTTGTGGCCCGTTAATAGGCAGTACTGCTTGCTACGGAAGTGCCCCCACATCTTCTAACATAATCCCTAGAACCCAGAGAGTATATATACACCAGCACTGAATTGTTTGACTTGCAGTCCTAAGGTTTCCTGGAGAGGTCTTTCCTAGTCTTGGCATTTGAGCAGCGAGAGAAGCCAAGGATTAAACCGGAGATCTTCTGCATGCAAAACATATGTTCTTCCAGCCAGCCCCTTTGCTGTGTTTGTAGGGAACGACAACAACAGGAAGAATGGATATACTGCTCTTTTCCTCATCCCTCGGATTTAGGAATGTGTATGCATGTGAAGAATTTGTCCAGCTATTATACAGTAATGCATCAGCAGCAGAACAGAGCTTTCTTTAGAATATCAATCTTACCTCCACGCATACTCCATGTAGCTTCAAGGAAATCCTTAGCAAACCACAGAAAAATCAACTGTCCAGCTCAAGCAGAACGCACTTAAAATAAAAGCTTCCATTCAGGTGGGCATGTTATCTTTTTATTCTCTCTTATACCACCTCTCTGAGCATCTGCTTCAAGAGCCTTTCAGCTGTTTAGTAAGGAGACCACACATTACACAAACCACAGCATTCACAGCACAGTTTCCATAGTAACCATCTTATTAAAGCAGCCATCTGCTTTAAATATTAAACTTCATAAGACCATCATGGCTTTAAAACAATATCACATGTTCATGAAATATTAAAACGGGGAACAAAGGGCTGCAAAGAAGAACTTCTCCTGATTTTATTTTATTTTAAAGTCTGATGGGTTATCCTGGAGTTTGTTCTGACTCTTTAGAAACATAAATGTGTAAATGTGTAACAAATCCATAAATATACCTAGGGCAAAAACAGTGTGTCTCTCTCTCTGTGTGACTATTATTTTTGCATATTCACAGAGCAAGCAAACAAAAACTACATAAGTAGGGACTTTCCAAGGTTTTTCTTTAACGCAAATTTAAACACATTTCATTTTAATAATCATTGATTCTTTATCACTTTTTAAGTACCAGATCTCATGAGCATTGCAAAAGAATTGTTTTAGACAATGTGGAACAAAGATAGGTGTCCCTTTCCTGCACTGTTAAAGGTCTCATATTGTGCACAATAAATTTACTAGGAGATCATCTGTGAAGGGTAGAATTACAACACAATGTCAAGTCTTCTTTCCAAATAAAGTATGAGGTCTGGAACCTTTAAATACTTTATCAGCAGCAATTCGAATTCAAATAGCAACCTGCTTTACTTAATGGTGACTTCAAGTTTAGATTTTATTATGATTTATTGAATTTATATACCGCCCTATACTCGGAGGTCTCAGGACGGTTCACAGAAAAGGTCAACATAAAAATCACAATATATATAATCAAAATAAAAACAACCCAGTAACACACACACACACACACACACACACCGAAAAAGAGCTATATTTTAAAGGGGCATAGGATGTCAATCAGATCAACCAAAGGCCTGGTTAAAAAGGAACGTTTCTGCCCGGCGCCTAAAGGTGTATAATGAAGTTGCCAAGTGAACTTCCCTGGGGAGAGTATTCCACAGATGGGGACCCACCGCAGAGAAGAACCGTTCTCATGTTGCCACCCTCCTGACCTCTTCAGGAGGAGGTACATGAAGAAGGGCCTCAGAAGATGATCTCAGGGTCTGGGTAGGTTCATATGGGAACAGGTGGTCCTTGAGGTATTGTCTTCTCTATTTAAATGTAGTCATTTTGTTCACTGACATTTCATACTGTTTGGTTATTGGAGGAGTACTACCAAGTTTGTTTTGTTTTTTTAAAATACCCATAGAAGCAGTGAGCGATTTCTACCCTAGCCCTCAAGAAGCAATGGCATATGCAACAGGTCCTGCCCTACACACAGTGTTTATCAAAGTCCAGCAAAAGGGTTCCTTTTTCAGTTTTCCTTCTTTTCTGCTCCATAGCTGTTCTCCCCCTTTTTTCTTTTAAAGTAAGGTTATCTAAGGCAATACATTCTTTTCAGATAGTCAGATGCACCACTTCTTGAGGACTACTCCGGAGTCATTCAGCAGTGAAGAACTTCAGAAATAAGAGGTTTACAACTCAAGACTGCTGTATTCCAAAAAGGAATCCTCTCTTCCTCTTGAACTCAATCTCTTTTTGAAGCACAGGAACTTTTGCTCGCATCAGTCAAGCAACTCAGAGGCCTATGGGCCACTGCTGTGTCCTGCCATGCCTTGATGCACTTTCAAGCAACATTCTTCTACAGATACAAAATTACAAAGTAGTCTCTCAGTTCTGCCCTCAAATACCTAAGATCCACTTCTTCAAAAGCAAAGGAGGAAGAATAATTCAGCTCTTAGGTGCGGCTTCTGCTAAACCAGCTATTCAGGATTTCTCTTTCTTCTACTGTTTAGATGACAAACCCATGACAGCGTCTGTATTTATTCTGAGATATTAATCTAAACTGACACATAGTGCTTGCCTTCCGGCAGAAACCTCTTTCCCAATGTCCTGCACATCTATCAGTCCTATTCTCTAAAAATTAAGCTCTGCAGAATCCCCAACAATCTCCAAAGCACTCTGGCAGCTAAGTGCAAGGGGCAAAGTCCTCATGAGCAATCATTTATACTTATTATTATTATTATAGCCGCCTCACGTTGTTAATCAGGCTTTGCAATAATGATGATACTGGTGAAATAATAACACGTGGTCTGTAACACTTCAAGCAAGGACTCCCATGCTTCCTTGATTCTCTGTTCTAAAACACCGCACAGAGAAAACAAGTTGCCACACCTAGCCTTCTCCCTGAACATGCTACTCTTCTACATGTAGGGAATATCCTTCCCTATGCAGAAACAGCCATCCAGTCAACCTGCAGACTGTATCTCAAGTCACAACACACAGACATATATTTACTCACAGAAATATGTTTACCGTCTCATCTCAAAACAGCATGCATTTCTTTTGTAGTACTTTTGCGATAAGAACTGTCAGGAACTATATCTTGTTAACCACAGTGTTTCCCAATTGGCAAACTATTGTAGACTTCCTGTTTTTTCAAAGGCAAGCCATGGACCCTCTACTTTCGAAAATGTTGATATCTTGGTGGCAGTTTTGGTTATGTGAATGCTGCATGTCCCAGCACAAAACTGGGTTGTGTGTCTTCCAGAGCCATGAGAGCCATGTGAGAGCACAGTGGTCCCTAAACACATATTTTTGGGCACCATGATCTCCCATGAGATGCGCGTCTGGCCACAACTCACACATTTCTGGGCACTGTGCTCTCACGTGAGAGCATGCTCTCTGAAAAATGGGATGTGACAGACAGTTGATGGGTATGTGTCACGGACCCCCTGGGTGGGTTACACAAACCCCCCGGCGTCCACAGACCCACAATTGGGGACTGCTGTCTTAGTAGATTCACAGCACAATCCTAACCATTTCTATTCAGCAGTAGGTCCTATTGAATTCAATTAGGTTTACACCCAGTTAAGTGGGGTTAGGACTGCAGCCTTACCATTCCAAAAACTTGTGGAAACCATTGGGATTCTGGACATTATATGTAATTTTAGCATGCAATGTTAACACATGTTTTTGACAGAATAATGCAATAGTAGAGTTGGAAGGGACACCTGTTGGAAGTCCAACCCCCTAAAATGCAGAAATCCTGCCCACAGCTCAAAACACATACCTTCTGTGAAGGTACATTCTTTCACCTTTGGTGGACATGCCCAAAGATTAAGGCATTCTGGGAGATGATCTATAATGAAATGAAAAAGGTATTTAAATATACATTTCTAAAGAAACCAGAGGCCTTTCTCCTGGGCATGGTAGGCCAATTGGTGCCAAAGAAGGACAGAATTTTTTTTCATGTATGCCACAACAGCAGCAAGAATACTTATTGCAAAGCACTGGAAGACACAAGATCTACCTACCAAGGAAGAATAGCAGATGAAGCTGATGGATTACATGGAACTGGTGGAAATGACTGGCAGAATCCGAGACCAGGGAGAAGAGTCGGTGGAAGAAGATTGGAAAAAATTTAAAGTCTATTTACAGAAATATTGTAAAATTAATGAATGTTAGAAGGATGCTGGAAAGAAGTTATATGACTCTAGTAGAAATGTTATAAAGAATTAAGTATGAATAGATTGATATTGGGTAAAGGTTAAACTTTAGGTTAAGTTGCGTTAAGATAAATCATGGAACTAAATTTGAGAAAGAGGGAAAGGATTTGCTGGAACAATTAATTGAACTAGAATACAAAAAAGGAGGTGTGAGGAAGTCAAGGAAATAAGCAAATGAAAGATAAGGATATGAAAATACGGGGTCTTTTTTTGTTTGTTCTTTTTTTTCTTTTTCTTCTTCTATTTTTTAAAGGTTTGGGTTTTTTAAATGTTTCTGTTTTTCTTTTTTTTCTTTTTTAATGTATTGTTGATGTTTTGTATTATTGTATTTCCTTTTGTTTTTGAGGTTTTGTAATTGTTTATTGCTTGTATTTCTCTTTTTTCCTTTTTTCTTTTCTTTGTAATACTTAAACTTTAATAAATATCTTTTTTTTTTAAAAAAAGAAACACATACCTCCTGGTTAACGGCCAGACCCACTGTCCCACTGCTAAATTGTTTTAAAATTACTGGTTCTTTGGTGTGTTTTTTTTTAATGTAACTTGCTTTTAATGTTTGTTTTTATATGGCTTTTGTAAAGTGCTTGGAGTTTTTCTCCCTCAAGTAAGCAGTATATAAATTTAATAAATAAATAATTTTAATAAAGAAAAAGAAAAGAAAAGAATATGGTGCCCCTTCAGGCAATCATGTTGTCTGACCATGGCAGTCCGAACTGTAGTACCTAACATAAGACAGGGATGGGGTGGGGGATAGAATGGCAATTGGGTCCATTCATATGTCTTGAACTGAAATCTGTCAATTACATGAAGATGTTGTTTTCAGGTTATTTGAGTCAAAGTTAAAACTAAAGGTTTGGGTTTTTGTTTTGTTTTGTTTTTTAAAAAAAGAGAGAGAGATTCATACCCTGGGAGAAGTACTTCAGGAGTTTCTTCACACACTTGACTGGATTACAGTGGTACCTCGGGTTACAGACACTTCAGATTACAGACGCTTCAGGTTATAGACCTGGAAGTAGTACCTCGGGTTAAGAACTTTGCTTCAGGATGAGAACAGAAATCGTGCAGCGGCAGCTCAGGTTAAGAACAATTTCAGGTTAAGAACGGACCTCCAGAACGAATTAAGTTCTTAACCCGAGGTACCACTGTACGTGGGAAACACTTTGAGAAAGATGCCATTCTTAACTGAATTCTGTATGCCAGTTAATGCAAAATGTAAAGCTGTATGTGTCTCCTCAGAAGTAAGACTCATTCAGTTCAATGGGGCTTGCTCTCAGTTAAGTGGGCAGGGAACTGTGGGCATGGAATTTCAATTCTGTGCAATGGCTTGTTGCTTGTTTTATTCCTCCAGTCTCTTTCTTAAGAAAACTTCAAAACAGCGATCTTTTAAATAAGGATTTGGCTGTGGTTTTAGTCAGAGCGTATTTTTAAAAAGAGTGTAGTGAGCAGAGTACAGCATTTAAAATTAGCTTAATGCCATGGGGTGGCAATAATTAAACTGCCACTTGTTATCTGATATCTATGAAACGAGATCTGAAACACATTAGCAGCCAACTCAGTTTCAGGAGGTGAACTAAAAAGATGCAGCACAGATTTGACTGGTAGTTCCAAAGCCTGTATAAATCTAGAGAATCTAGAGAATCTGAACAAAACAAGTCTGGAAAAAAGAAAAGATAGGTAATGAGAAGCAATTTCTGACAACAGAGCCACAGTTGTTCCCAAATTTTAAAAAAACCATGCTTCGCTTACATCCCAAAGTGTTACTTTTATGGCTTGTTAAGAGTAAAGACTGTCACAATGTGGTATAATTAACAATTGCCCACTCTCAAGAGTGTTTCTGGGAATGTCTTGCATTGGACATGCAACCTTTTGGTGATTCATGTAATCACCCAATGGGAAGCCTCCCAGCCTCCCTTGTGCTCAGTGGGTGATCATCATTGATGAAATGAGGAGGGGGAGAATTATGTAGGCCACGTTGAGCTCCTTAGAGAAAAAAGTGGGGTACAAATGTAGCAGATAACCAAGCAAGAAAATCCGTTCATTCATCAAGGGACATGAGAAGTTTGATCATGGGCATCATCAATTTAAGGATACTATATGCATCACATTCTTAACAGAGCTGCAAAGTAAAATTCTGCACTCACTTCAGGGTGGGAATCCAAACAAAATGTGGTCTCATGAATAGCTCAGCACACACTCTTCATTGTCATCCTGCATGCACTGAGAAAGCTCAATAAGTACTGTTTGTCTAATTAAGGACCCATTTTGGCCAACAGTTTCATCATTATCTTACACACAGCAGCACGGATGCCCCCACTGTTTGTTTTTAGGCCCAGCAAAACCACTTCTATTTACTCAGGCTTTTGATCCTTAATTGGAAGAGTAACTGGCTAAGTCTGTGTCCTTTTTTTTTTTTTTTTTTTTTACTCACTCCTTTAAGTGGGGTAGTAGGATTTGTCCCCCTCCCCCTACGCACACCACTTCCTTTTCTAAGATATTCATGGCACATTTACAAACTTAATGTATGGCATACTGAGTGGTTGATTAGCCTGAGCAGATCCCACAGTCTTCATAATTAAAAATGGAAGTGTGCAAAACCCTGATATCCACAACTGATATTGCACAAAGATAATTACACGGCTCCATGCATACAAAGTCTTCTGCATATGATATCCATTTGTGGAACTGTGGAATGAATGTCTTTTTTTATTTTCCACCAATACCCGTTCTTTCCAACATGGAATTGTAAAAGTGGCAAACGGATTCTAATAAAGAATCTGAGACAAGTCCTTTCAGAAGAATATGTCACAACACGAGCTCCTTTTGTACTTTTATAAAATGTTCCAAGTCACTACACACTCAAAGAAACAGAAGCTTACGACGATGAAGAAAGCACCATCACATTTATTCTGAGTTGCCTGAAACGCTTATTCAGGCTAGTTAGCGGCTGCATGAGTAAAGTTACGTGCTCACATACCCAACGTGCATTTTCCTAGCATGTGTGTTTCCCCACCTCCCGCCCAACTGCTCTGTTGAGTCTACGCCAACATCCGTGATCCAGGTCATTTTAGTGAGCCTGATACAGCACTTGCTAGCTGTTACACAACTGCCCTCAGGAATTCTGGGATCGTGTTTGTAAACACTACAGCCATGTGCGCGAAGCCACGTTGCGAGACATCAGAATGACCTGGAACGCCTGCTTTCGAGGTAAACCCTGACACTACAATGTTTGTACATCCGAGCTGCGCTGCAAGGCGAAGACCAGCGTGTTCCAGTCTATTTTGCCCTAGCAAGTTTCATCACCGGTGCCCACAAATGGCCCACAAATGTCAATCAATTCATGCTGCCAGGCATTTTTCTCCCAAAGAGAACTTCAAGGCAAGGTCTCTTCAATTCAGGGACCAAGAGCTGTGCTTTCTACTTCCAGCATTGGTTGATTTGATATATACAATAGGCAAAGAAATGATATGAGCGCCACAAGGATACACAGACATTTAACAGTATAAATGAAGCAGCACAGAACCAAGCTTTCGGTGTTTAAAGGAGGAGACATTTAACTATTTCCACTTGTTACAGTTGTATGGAAAACACACAAACAAAGCTCTATCACTTCCCCTCTTTTTAAGAGAAGCTTTCCTTTTGAAAAACAGCTGAAGGGGTTCACTGAAAATGTTATTCATAATCATATACATTAAATGTTCTACTAATGTATCCAGGCAAATGGAAAAAGGTGTGTGTGGGGGGGGTGAATAGATTTGCCTCTGCCAAGCTATTTTAAATGCAGCTGCGAATCCCATTTGCTTTTGACCTTTACTGCAAGAGGAGAGAAAAGGATGGAGTTAAAGCCCTGCTGAGTTTGCATTTCTTCAGACCGTTTAAGCCAGGAATAAGAAGGGAGAACTAAAACAAAGGGAGAACCTTAGAAAAGACAACAATTTTTTTCCCCTTTTGCAGTAAGGTAACATGTCATTTGGAAAGAGAAAAGAGTTCTGGAACTCTCATCAATCAAGAAATAAATTTTCAATAGAAGAGATATAAGAAGTGTGGAGTTTAACCATAATGTGACACAACCTCAGCGTACACTTACCTGGAATCAAGACCCATTGAATAAGGGTGTTCTAATTACTTAATTAATTTGTTAGCTGTTTTATCTTGTCCAAGGCAATCCAAAGTGAATTACAACCAGCCAACCAGACAAAACAACCCCCCCACACACAGATGCATCAAAACCAGTGGGAGGAAACAGATTTTTAAAAATCCCACTCACTTCAAAATTATAACTCTCATTTGCCCACAAATTCTTGGAGATTCTAGGAAAGTGAAAGCAGGGGGTGCCAAGAGGAGGATGGCAAACAACCACAACAACCCAACAACAACAAACCACCTTTGGTAACAGAATTTCTTTCTACTGCAAACATTTATCCAAGAACTGCTTGGGTCCTATGAGTGAGCCTATGTCTCCAGCATTCACAGTTGCTTCCATCCTTGAGAAATATGGATCACGCATGAGATCCAAGCAGTTATCGGAGAAAAGGAGAACCACCTTCCCAAACAGTACTAGGTATTGCTTCATGAGAACATTCCCACAGACCTCCAAGAAATTAAAGAGAACTGCAGCCACCACATCTCTCTTCTGAGTAAGCATGCTTAGGACAGCTGCATGATAGTCTTTGCACCTGTGAAAAGCATTTGCTAATGGCTGGCTAAAATGAATATGTTCTGAGACGAGTGCATGAAATGGGAGTTTGAAAGTTGGTGCCGCCATATGTGACACACTGTTTGAATCTGTGACAGCATACCCTGCTCGAACAACTATGAATGTGTAGCAGCCAGCTCACCTTAAAAAAAAAAGGTAAAGGACCCCTGACAGTTAAGTCCAGTCACGAACGACTCTGGGGTTGCAGCGCTCATCTCGCTTTACTGGCCGAGGGAGCCGATGTTTGTCCGTAGACAGTTTTTCCGGGTCATGTGGCCAGCATGACTAAGCCGCTTCTGGTGAAACCAGAGCAGCGCACAGAAACACCATTTACCTTCCCACCGCAGCGGTACCTATTTATCTACTTGAACTGGTGTGCTTTCGAACTGCTAGGTTGGCAGGAGCAGGGACCAAGCAACGGAAGCTCACCCCATCGCGGGGATTCAAACCGCCGACCTTCTGATTGGCAAGCCCTAGGCTCAGTGGTTTAGACCACAACACCACCCGCATCCCACCTTACTACCCCTCACACCTGTAAAGCACTTTAAAACCCCATGCTTACCTTCAACCGTAACAAGAGAATCACTGCAGTAGCAAAAAGTTTGCCTGCTTTTTTGGTTGGAAGAGTTAAAATGTTTAGACTAGAATTCTGGACAGCTAATCTGCTACAGCATGCTCTTCTGTGCGATTTATGCAGCCTTACTGTGTGTGTGCGCATGACTCCAGCCTGGGTTAAAAACTGCTGACTGGAGTGTTTAGCATTTCCCCCCATAGATCCAAATAGCATTACTTTCATATGTTTGCAGTTGTCTGCAGACTATTAGTCCTTTCGGAAAGCAGAAACTACGTCTACTCCCCATGGCACACAAGGTTTGCACTGGCCGGTTCCAGTTCTTTGTCAAGCGGTGAAGCTTCTATTTTTGGCTCACCGCAGATGACCTTGCTGTAAGCTACAGAGCTGAATGTCGCCAAAACAAAAGGAGATTATTAAGGGGGGAAAAGCAGGGAGGGAAAAGAACCCTGAGTATTGTGGAATACTCCAACCAGCCTATAACAAGGTTATGATGGCTGTGGGTGATAGTAAAAATGGAGGGGAAAGTAGACCATTGCGGGTGAACGCTGCCGACTCGCGAACTGTTGCACCCGCCAGACTGTTACGCAACAGCTCTTGGGAATTCTGGGAGGGTGTTTGTAAACAGTCAGACATGTGCGCAAAGTCCACGTGGTGCTGACTGAGGCTGGATCGGAAGAAACTCTGAATGGAAAGAGCAGCTCGGTCTGCAGCATTGAAGGGAAAGCAAGTTGGAGCCATGCATCTCGGGGCCTTCCTGGAGAGGAAAATGTTGCAAAAAGTGTGCACCCCATCACAGTGGCAGACATTTCCTAGAACAGTTAGCTGCTTTCTCCAAAGCAAGACGAAAATGTGTGCCAACTATTGAGGAAAGAAATCAGAAGGAACTGTATGAGGAGTGAACAAGCTACGATGTAACTTTCTGTAACTCAAGTACAGGCAAAGGAACGTTAGCAATAAATTTGAAACAAGTATCCTCATGAAAATAAAGAACTGATATACTGATTGCTGTAATGAAGACACTGAAATTTATTTTCAAAGTTTCAGCTTTCACACAAAAGACACTGTTCAGTGGTTTCCAGTAGGATACCTGGTCCTACCTGCATTAATTTCTAAGGAAGCCCCTTGTGGGTTCATGAGTATTTACTTCCACATATATAGACTTGATGGTTGCAGCATTTGGGCACAGAGAGTATGAAGCTCTGCTTGAATATATTTTGTTTCTCTATCCACTATACCCAGACACCTGGAAGGTTGCAATCTCAAACAACAAACTTGAAAGTGACTTCAGTCCAACAGGGCAATACTTGTCAATATGGTTTGAACAATGCAAGAAGTCATTCTGTCTTTGAGCTCATCCTATCTCTGAACTGGTAAGCAACCTACAGATGCTAAGTCTGAACTAATTAAAGGCGCCATTGCTGTGGTAGGTGATGTATATCAGGGCACAAGTCAAAGAGCATACAGGTTTAATAAAAGAAACCAGAGCCCCTTGTTTATTGAAGTGGCATGCCACAGCCTTATCCCCTAACTGCTACTTTTAATTGTGGTTATTACTTCATAGTACAATTATTTTTGACGGAAGCATGCACTTCAAGAAAAAGACAGGTTGGACTGAGGGTTCCTCCCCCAATCTGTTTGGTATTCTTTTGGCTTCAAGTCCTGCATTCATTCATCTGCCATTAAAAAGCCATGGCCTGAGGCAGCCTTCCCACTGAAATAAGTTAAATATTTGGGATTATTCACGGAACTATAACAGACACAAATGAAAATTAAAGCTGTAGTGCAATAACTAAAATGGAAATCTAATTTCAAGAACTAAGGCCAGTTTACCTGGCATCACAGATTTGGATTTAATGTATGGGTAATATTTATTTTCCTGTAAAAAGTTATTGGGCTTTCAGTTTCTGCCTCTAAAACAACACTCAGTAAGCACTGAGTGTTAAACTTATTAGAAATCTGCAGTAGAACTATAGATAGATAGATAATAGAGAGAGAGAGAGAGAGGGAGAGAGAGAGAGAGAGGGAGAGAGAGAGAGAGATAAACACAACACATTTTTCAAGTTGAGTTGTGCACATATTACTTTTCAAGGGAAACCCCTTTACACCTCAGTGGACCAGCTATGGACTCATATATTCTGGTACTTCCACATGCTAAATTTTTTACCATGATAGTAGCATTCTTGTGCAAGGCAAGCCAGCACGTCATATATCCATAAGCTAGACAAATACTTCGTCAATGCCAGTTAGTCCAAAGGTACCGACAAGTTTAGCTCATGGGGACCAGCAGCCTTTGTGAAATGCCAGCAATGGTATCTCCAAGCCAGCATGGTACCAGGTCTCTCTTCTGTTACCCACTTCCTATTTCACTCAGGCTTGCACCCGTCAACAGTGGGGAAGTGGATAATGAGAGGTGCCCAAGAACTAGAGCTGTTTCCTTCCATTTCAAGTTCAGCACTTTGGAGCAGGCCCTAGCTCCCATGTGCAAACAACAGGGTAAAAATATAACCCAAACAATAATTATTCCCTGTTAGTACTGCATTCGAGCCCAGATTGCCTTTCATCTTGAGACATAGCTCATGCAGCCTCCACAGCTAACTTTCCAGTGGGTCCCTTCAAACACAAGGATTTTGTGGAACAATAAAGCATTGTAAGCCACCCAAAGAACTCTGGTTCTGTGATGGCACAGAGTTGCCATAAATCAATAAGTAAACAAATGAGGGATTAATTATAGGAGCAGAAATATGCACAATCTAGCATTGCTATCCAACCTTCTCTAGCACAACTATTACTTTGTTGGATTACAACTATCTTTTTTTATCTCAGCATCTCCATTTACTCTATTCACCACTTCCCATTCTATATACTAGCTTAGTGAAAAGGAAGTGATGTAAGAGGAGTGAGTAATCTATATTCCTCCAGATGTTGTTGAAACGCATAATCCCTTAAAACTGGCCATGTTAGCTGTGGCTGTTGGGTATTGCAGTCCAACAACATCTGGAAAGCCACAGATCCCCCCTCCCCGATTGTATAGACCATTAACTATTCTCTCGGTGTGATCACACCCCCCCCCCCAAAAAAAAGTGCATTTAGGCTCATTTTACAAAGCACACTTTCTGCACAAGACTCTAGCAAAAGCTTCACAATTCAATCAAAAACTCAAGACTAAAAGTCTATCCAGATCTCTAGCTGACAATATGTGCAGGGTAAAGAAATCATTCCAGAATTTTAGACAAGAGAATTAATTATCTGCGGCTGCAGCCAAAATGCCTTTCTCCCATATCCTGCTGCCTGCTTGGCAACTTATTCTCTGTAATACATTGTGCAAGACCTGAACTAAACTGTCATTTGGGGCAATTCCAGCCAAGAGATGTATATTTATTGTAGGTTCCTCATCTGGCAAGTCAACAAAGCAATCACCTCGCTTTTAATAGACTAATGGCACGGTTCTTTCAGAGGAACAAATATCAAGCTCTACACAGAGTGTCTTATGCTAGAGCAGAGAACAGAAACTGTGCAAGTGTACACTATCACAATAATAAATAAGCCCTCTTCAGGCCGGTACTCTTCCTCACCCTTCTACATTACAGAGATAATTTCAATAATATGAATTAATTAATCATTTCAAATAGAGGAGCGATACACACAGAAACCTTTTTTTTAAAAAAGGTGCAAAGCTGTTGACCAAACTCCTGCTTTCATGCTTTAAACCTCTTAAAAGCTCTGCTTCAAGATCTGTGGGAGAACCCCTTCTTGGCATCCCATTACTGGCTGAAATTCACTGTCATGTGGAATAGTGCCTTCTCAGTGGTGGCACCAGTTTCACGGAATGCCCTCCCCTCTGTGATAATGGCTGGCCTCTGATGCATTAAGAACCAGCCTATCTCATTTGGAGCACATTAATGTAGTGAGGCCAGACACTAATAGGGTCTTGCCTGCTGTAGGATTAGAACTGCATGGGGAATTTTATTTAGCATTTCAGGAAATTTTCCATTGTAGTGGTTTTATGATCCTGATCTGCGGTGTATGTTACATACACTGGAATCATTACACATTGAAGGGTGGGGTACAATTTGAAAGAGAAATTAAAACAATACATCGAAACACTTCTAAGGGCAGGTTCATATAGTCAAGGACATCACTTGGGTATGGGATGCCAATGAAAGTATGAACGGACTCCATTTTGAAACACGTATGTAACTGCTATAGATACACACATCAGTGGTTGATTCACACATGCCAGTCAGATCACTCCTGAACATGTGAACTAGACCTAAGAGTCCATGTCCATAGATCTCCCCACTGCATGTCCTCTATTCCACACTTCCTTCTGTGAATAAGCAGTCACAGCTGTCCAGACATTATCACCATTACGGCTATAGGGGAACCCCAAACAAATCTGTTTAGTTTGCTTGGGGGCCAGAACGGCAGGTGATACACCCTTCTTGACAGAAGAACTACAAACTATAATTCAAAGTCTCCCGCTCATGTAAGTATTTTTCATGCCTGGCAATGGCAGGTGGTGGAGCTCTGCAAAATGTGAGGAGCTTTGCCTTCTACATTTACATGATGTATACGGTGTGGCTGTTTATGTATTCAGGGCTATTGCGTAGGATTGCAGCCACAACCTCCAGTATTGCATATTATCTGGAGTTTCAGCAAAACTGGATTTCCTTGCAGATCTGCTTCAAGTCCCATTTTCCTTGTCCAGAAGAAAACAATTTCAAATGCCAGCGATTAAGAACAAGAACAGTTCTCAACTGTTCTAGAATATATCTACAATATTGGCTGCATTCACATGCCATGGTAAACCATAGGACAGGGGACACGGGAAACATGCTTTGCTTGCTGAAGCTCCATTATTCAGTCTCTACCATCTTCAGGTAGGGCTGGGAAAGACTCCTGTTTGAAACCAAGAGTGTTCAGATCAAAGCTCTTCTTGCACTCTATACTGTTGCAATCCTTACGAGAGTCCAGAAGACAGGGGAGTAGGAAGAAAGACTTATATCAGTGGTATAGTACATGCTTTGCAGGCAGAAATCCCACGTCCAGTCCCTAGGAATTCTGGGCAGGGCTGGGAAATATTATTGCCTTAAACTCTGGAGAGCCACCACCAGTCAGTGTTGAATGCTAACCTAGATGGACCTGTGGTCTCACTTGGTAAGGCAGCTATCCTATGCATTTGGGCTGGGGTTGAGGCCAAGGGAGTAGCTTGTCAGAAGCCAATCCATGACTTTTGGGCGGGGTTTCCCAAATATGAGTCTCCAGCTGTTTTTCAACTACAATTCCCATCATTCCTGACCACTGATCCTGCTAGCTAGGGATGATGGGAGCTGTAGTCCAAAAACAGCTGGAGACACAAGTTTGGGAAAACCTGCTTTAGGACAATAGCACGGCTAAAGGGGGGGGGGTTCCCAATTCATAGCACAGTATCTTAATCAGTAACCTAGACATGGGTTAAATCAGTCACCAGCCCTTACAATTTAGGCTTCTTAAATCTTACACTGATTATTAGAATCTTCACAACTACACCTGTATCTGTGACATGCTTTGTATTTCTGTAGCATCTTCAGTTAGTGATTTTTCAAATAAATTTAAAAGACTTCTAAGTTTCCAGAGGTCAACTGAAGTGGATTTGTTGTTACCTGCAGTTCAGATTAAAATTACAACAGAGCTATAATAGGTATGTTCAAATCTCTCTTTAGCTTCTATCCATCTCTGATTCACACTGCAGTCAGTTTTTTATGATTCATAATGCATCCCACTGCGTTTCAGAACTAGATCAAACAAATAGCCTTTCTAGATGATGTCATAACATTAAGAATTGGCAAAATGCCTTCATAGCAGCCAGAGAGAACAAGACAAATCAATAGTTCATCTTGTTTGGCAAAATAATTTGAGATGGTGTTTTCCAGCATTGTTCAAAAGAACCACCAATTCTTTTCAAAACTTAGCAAGGGCTCAAAAGTGGACAAAGGGGAGAAAGAGTGAGAAAGAAAACAAAGGAGAAAAACAGCACAGATGGAGTTAGCATTGATCTTGTACCAAAGCTGACCCAGTTGTGGCACTGGTCGTTGTTAAAAGGCTATGCTGCAGCAATGGCAGTTGTGAAGAATGCTTTGGAAACCCCAAAATGCCATCACATAGAATTCTTCTGGGTGGTGACAGACACAGTAAATCTAGACTGCCTGTGCCCATAAAGACATAAGTGCTAATTTTCTGTATTGGATTAAATGTCTATCTAATCTAATCCACTTCTGACTCCTAGAGCTCTCAAGCAGATGCCCTGGGAAAGTTCACAAGCATGGTGTTCTGGGAACAGCCATTAGCCGTTCCTTATAATTTGGCCCCAGTATCTAGTAGTCAGCGATATTTTACCACTGGGCATGGCACAATATGCATATTTAGTTATGTGCAATAGCTAATGACACATTTACCTTCCATGAATTAATCTAACACCAGGGCCCACCTTGCCACACACAGAGGTTTTCAAAAATACCTCTGGGTGCTTGAATTCCATGGAGAAGCTTTCAAGTTACATATCCAAGCTCAAAAGTGCCCTGAAGAAAACAGCCGGGTATAAGTGAAATACACATGGGGAATCTTTATCTCAGAGCGGCTACGAACCAACCAGGCCTTACAGATTTCCAGTTCCTAGAAGTTTAAGTTGCAATGGCTCTAGTGTGGTGTAGTGGTTAAGAGTGGTGGACTCGTAAACTGGTGAACCGGGTTCGCGTCTCCGCTCCTCCACATGCAGCTGCTGGGTGACCTTGGGCCAGTCACACTTCTCTGAAGTCTCTCAGCCTCACTCACCTCACAGAGTGTTTGTTGTGGGGGAGGAAGGGAAAGGAGATTGTTAGCCGCTTTGAGACTCCTTAGGGTAGTGATAAAGCGGGATATCAAATCCAAACTCTTTTTCTTCTTCTTTTACTTGGTGACATGGCCATAACAATCTCTTTCAAGAAGATTGAAACAGAGTAGCCACTCTGCTTCTTGCATGTAACCAAACAACTTTGTAATCAAAGTGTTCATTACTATAATGCCATTGACAATCCCTTAGGATGTACAGTCCTTGGAAGTCGAACAGAATCCAAAGCGCGGCTTACGATGGGCTGCAGGAAGCTCATGAAGCCAATCAGAAGCCCCGTCGGACATTCGGCTTCCGAAAGAACATTTGAAAACCAGAAGACTCACTTCCGGGGTTTGATCGTTCAGGAGCCGATTTTTTCAGGAGCCAAGATGTCTAAGATCCAAGGTACAACTGTACAGTGAATACAACATGCATACAGCCCACATCTACATGGTGGGAAGTCACTAGCAGTATATTACATCCATGCTGCATCATCTGCATGAGCTTCCTATTGATTCCAGGCCCAAGTCAAGGTGACAGTTTTGACCTAGTCTCATGTATGGCTCGGGAGAATCATGCCTGCATCTTATCATGATCCTCAAATATAATCGGGAAAACTAAGTTTAGCAACCAAGTTTAGCATCTCACACAGAGAGGAATTATTAGCAACTGCTTCTCAGAGGTTGCTCAGCAAAGTCACAGTTTTTCTTCATCTAGCTGTTGGGGAGTGTGGGAAATATCTGTTTGAGTCTCATATCTGTTTACCTGCCCTTAAACAATTGACTAGCCCACAGATCCACTGACAGCAGCATACACACATTCCAATCCAAAAAATTAAGGTTCTGGTAAATCATAGAATCACAGAATTGTAGAACAAGAAAACTTATTTACATTTGTCCAATGGAACATGAAAAAGATCTCTTTGCTCTCTTCAAAATCAGCAATATTGCCCTGAACAGAACGTTTTGCCAATAGTTAGCTTATCCTTGCAGGGAATTAAAAAGTGAATGTACTCCCCATCACTTTAAGGATTCCATTTCCCCTTTGTGCATTTATTATCAAGAAAGAAATTATTTCTCAATCTTTCATTAGCAATGTGAATACTTCAGAGTTGGCATGGACAGTGAACATCCCATGAACGTTGGGGAAAGTTGTCTTGTTTTTTAAAGTAGTCAGTGGGTTTGATCCAGACTAGCTGTGAAGTCTATTCATGAGTAACCTTTAGTTAGTTCAATGAGACTTACTCTCAGGGTAATTGTGTTTAGGAACACAGCCTGTTAGCTGAACTTGAGTTCCACTGAAATCAGTCTGAAAAGTTAGCCATAGTTAAACCTCAGCAAGTTTAACAGAAATAAAGCACAGCTAACTTATGGGTTGATCCAGCCCATAAGTTTATAACTGCGCTGTGCCAATCAAGTAGCATCCTAAGTAAAATAGCAACCCCAGCAGAAAAAGCACTTAGGCAAGCTGCAACAAAATAGCGCAGTTTGCCACATGTACATTTATGAAACCTTGAGGACAGAGATGCTTTTGAGAAGGGCAACCAGTTTTAGTTGGTCAGGCAGAAATAATGTACTGATTTCAAATGGCAATTTCAGTGCTACACATTATTTTGAAAATCAAGACAATCACCATGACTCTAAACATGTTTGCTTAGAAGCAAGCCCCACTGAGATTAGGATTGCAGCCACAGTCACTTCACATTGCCCTTTTGCCATTCAAAATTGAGTAACAATTGAACAACCATAACAATTTATCAGGGCACAACACTTTTGGCATAATAAAGTCTAAGACTAGGAACCTCATTTCAAAAATGAGGTTTGTGTATGCAGAAATAATACAATAAGTGAAAGGTCCCAGAAGTAATAACAATAACATGCTTTATCTCTAGAAGGGCAACATTCTGATAAAGTTGTTCACTGTTTATTCTGATGATACGCAGTAACCTAGAATTCTTATCGCATCCACTAGGATGTTCAACAATGGAGCTTTTAAAGAGAAAAAGTCATTCAACTCTACAGTATATATTATGTATACATGTTGCTAAGCTAAAGGTTTTATCCTACAAGTTACACAAGTAAAGATTTAAGTACTTTTGAGGCAGGATCTAGATGCCCTTACCCTTACTAAGTACAAGATGCTACAGAATCTGTCACAGAACATTGGTAATATATTTATGGTAAAGGTAAATGACCCCTGGATGGTTAAGTCCAGTCAAAGGCGATTATGGGGTTGCAGCGCTCATCTTGCTTTCAGGCCGAGGGACCCAGCGTTTGTCCACAGGCAGCTTTCTAGGTTGTGTGGCCAGCATGACTAAACCGCTTCTGGCACAATGGAACACCACGACGGAAACCAGAGTGCACGGAAACGCCATTTTCCCTCCCACCGCAGCCATACCTATTTATCTACTTGCACTGGTGTGTTTTTGAACTGCTAGGTTGGCAGGAGCTGGGACAGAGCAATGGGAGCTCACTCCATTGCAGAGATTCAAACCGCTGACCTTCTGATCAGCAGGCCCAAGAGGCTCAGTGGTTTAGACCACAGCACCACCTGCATCCTTTACCATATTTATGGACTACATGATGTGGCAAATGAACTTTATAAACTGTGCTGACTTGTTACCTGCTTTCCTAGAAACCAGTGTCATGCTGATGCTCAGTGCTCCTAAGCAGAGATACATTTGTGTGCACCAATATGCATGCAGCCCAAGACTGTAATTTGGGATAGAGACCAATTTCACTGACATGCAGAGAGAAGGATGAGCCTACTTCCATATTGTGAATGGAAGCTGTACTGGATTCCCAACCAATCTCTGTGTGGAGTTCCCAGCTGAGAAAGAGAATCTGTGTGCAGAAGCTGCTTTCAAAGGTTAATCCCATCAGCAGTACTTGAGGATTTAATTTTTTTGTTTAAGCTTTTCAGAATATTGAATATTCTTGACAAAACACCAACGGCTCAGTTCATGATTATGGAAGAAAGTTTTCCCATTGCAGAGAGAGAGGTCTGGTAGGTGGATACTGTTTTGTTTAAAGAAAACAGCTATTTCCACTGTACTTCATACGAGTGTCACTAACTTAAATAAAACAACAATTATTATCTGGGAACATATCAAGCAGCGCATGAGAACAATGTATACTGCTATTTTTATTATTACTGAAAAATAATAGAACAATGTGAGGAAATATGAACTTCTTAAACTTATACGAAAAAAATCAACCCTCCGCTGATGTAACCAGAAAAAGTCAACAAAGCACATTAACCTTTGAGGAGTAATGTGGGAGTTGTTGCTAACATCCCTTTTACTTCTCAAAGCAGACTGCAGCTTGGACACAAGCTAATTGAGTGAATTTGTTAACAGAGATAAGAGTAGCAAGAACTCACAAGGGAGTTTCAACAGGTTCGTGTTGGGGAGGTTTGGTGTTTTTTAGTTTTTGTTTAAGACCAAAGCATGCATTGGGTATGGGGTTGTTTCTGCCTTCTGATCAACCCCCCACCCCAATAACTGAAGCCTGCTCATTATGCTTGACCATTAACACCCATCTGCTGAAATTGTTTTACAAATAAGCTCTGTTCTATTGGCTTTAGTTCTCAACTGAAAGTGCCATCATGGAATACACATGCAATTCCACAAATGACTGTAAGGCTATTGCTATTCCTCCTCTCCACCCCTCTTCCTGGAGTGTCAGCCTGCCATTAAAATGCAAATACAATGGCCTTATTAGCTAGCAAACAACCACCCACTGACCTTCTTCTACAGAGGGAAGGCATCTTTTCCGTCATTGTTTTAAAAATCCATTTGTGAATATATAACAGCCAGACAAGTCCTATTCTACCATTGCTTACCATCTCATGGTATCAGGTTTTGTATTTGCATACTCACCATGAGGGGAAAAACATATCTCAAAATGAGATCATCAGAGCGAACGTTTCAGTGGAAAGCTGCTAAGATCACATCAGCTCCTTCCATCCCCACCACAATCAGTTTACAAAGGCAAATTGTATATAACGTACACCCAAGTATTGTTGCAGAAAGCCTGCTAAGTGGCAAAAAAGAAACACTTCCAATTCGATTAAAGCTCCCATTACAGATCTAACATATGACCTATGGGAGTGATTGGAATTAGGTTTAATGCTAAATAATAAATACAAGAAGGCACAACGTTTTGCATTTGACTGGCACATTCCGGGTAGATTATGGTTTAGTAGCCTTGATCTCGTTAAATGGCAATTATTTTAAAAGGGCATAAGGAAGCTTCCCTCGTCGTCCTCCCACCCCCCGCCCACCGCCCACATTGAGTAACTGGCTCTCATCACGGGATCCAGCAATTACGAAGCCAAGATAGCACAGAGAATTGCAAAGGTAGAGAAAAGAAGCCGGGGAGCAAATGTCCTCTCCAATTCTCTCTTCCTTCCCCAGGATGGGGGGCTTCACTTTCCTTCTGCGCCCCTGACCTTGCCGTCCTGAAAAGTCCACAGCCCCTCTCTCTCTTCCCCCCTCCCGCCCTCTCTCTTGGACTGCGCCTGCCTTTGTGTCTGCTTGTCACTCACCGGTAAACCAAATGAGAGCTGATTCATGAAAAGCACAAAGCCGGGGGAAAAAACCACTTTCACACATTAAAAATCTCGCACGCACGCACGCCTCTCTAACCCGCTGCGTCCAGGCAGAACGTCCCTGCCCTCTAACGCTAGGCACCTCTCAAGAAAGAGTTTGCTTTTGCCCAGAGATCACAAACCCTCTTCCACTTTATTGCTATTATTTTTTAAATAAGGGCATATACTCTTAAAGTTTTGGTCACATAACCCAACCATCGATTTTTTTAATTTTGTAAAGCGACCTCCGCAAACTTGCTTTCCCCAAGGCCACTTGGGAGTCTCTTTCCAGAATAAAGCCCGGACGCGATTAAGAACTCAGCACGTGTGTAAGCGAGAACACACGTTTAAAGGGCGGCTGCAACTGGGGGTGGGGGGGGTGTAGCGTGGAAGCTAAGAGGAGGAAAAAGAAGTGCAATTTTATAAGACAGAAAAAAAGCAAAACTTAAAGCAGATCGACTTCTCTGTCCAACAAACACAAAGGGGGGGGGGGGACTCACCCACCCCAAACCCAAGTAGCTAAAACAGCAAAGTTCACAAGGCGAAAGCTAGACACATAGAAGGGGGAAGGAACCCCCAAAATAGCTTCGAATTTTTCTATTTGTCAGCCATGTTTGCGAAGCTGCTGTAAATTTCTTTTCCATTTGGACCCGCGGAGAGTTGTGTGTGTGTGTTTCTTTCCCTAAAAGTCACACCAAGGAGCCCCACGGGCTGCTAAAGGAGGTCAGAAAAGGAGAGCGTTTCGGAACGGGGGGAAAGGGAAAGAGAGAGACAGAGAGAGAGAGGGAAGAAGGAGAGAGAGAGAAGCGCGCCTCTGACCTCTTTCCAGCAGTCCCCTCCGCCTCGCCGAATCCAGCCGAAGCAATCTGCTCTCCCTGCTAACCAATCCTAAAGGGCAGCCATCTTGCTTCCTTCTGCTCCTTTACGAAAGCAGCCTAGCCTCCGCATCAATATTCATAAGGCCGTTTTGACGTCTGCTCCCTCCTCGCTCGGCGGAGCCCCAGCGTCGCTCCCAGCGGCGGACGTGACTGCCATCCGAACGAGGGCGGGAGAGGGGGAGGCTGCTGCTGCTTCGCCGTCTCCCCAACAGCGCCAGGCCGGGCGGGCGGGCGGGCGAGCGAGCGGGCTTGGGCTACTGGCTACTGGCAGAGACGCCAGCCTCTCCCCCTTTGGGGGTTTTCCCACACAAAGGCGTGGGAGACTTTTTATTGGGATATCTCTATTGGGTTGTTCTAACAGGGGAGCCGGGTAGGAAAGGGTGGTGTTGTAACGCGCGCGTGGGGGGGTATTTGGTGGATTTTATTATTATTTTTTAATCACTTTTTCGGCTCTAAAACCAGAAGGGCAGGAAATGCCAGAAAGCAGTCGCGTGTTTTTTGTGTGTTTCCCCAGCCCCCCCATCCGCCCTTTTCCTTGCTGCTGCACTGCAGCCCCGATAATGTGACACAGTTGCAGACAAAGGACTCAAAACAAGGAGCTGTCATTCTTAACAGATGTTGTTTCCTGGTTAGGGAGGGAGGGAGGGCTCTTTAAGCAGCAAGAGGCTCCCACAATGGCTTGCTTGCTTGCTTGGCAAGGCGAACTTCGGCTCGGGCGCAGGCCCCGCCCCGCGATTTGCATATTCAGCGCTCGCTCGGGCGCCATTGGCTGCAAGCGCGGGCTCGGCGGTGCTTTTTAAAGGGCTGCTGCGCCCAAGTTCTCCAAAGTCCGCGGGGTTTCTCTCGCCGCCTCCTCCTCCTCCAGTCCCACCTCCTGTTTACGCCGGGCATGTGAGCGCACGGGGAGCAGCACGTGGATGGCACCGATCAAGGTCGGAACTCTTTGGTGGTTTGTGTTTTGCTGCAGACGGAAGAATCCGTTGGCTCAGAGAGAGTCATGAGGGGATCAGCCCAGTCCTGTGGGATCAATGGGTCCGGGCATGTTTGACTGGACTGCATGTTGCAGCATATTCATTGAAAAGCCACCCTGCGTTTTGTTTTTAAGAAGTTGTAAAACGAGAACAGACTGCCTTTTGTTGCACTTAAAAAGAAAAAGAAAAAAGGAGGAAAGAGAGAAAAGTTGATCCAAACCATTGGATCATTTTTTGGAGTGTCGTCAATGTGTAGTCACAAATAAAAAGGATGGATACAGAGCAATATCTTCCTAAACCTATTGCAATCCATAGGCTTAAGTTCCACCGAATGGAAATACAGGATAACATGGCAGACGCTGTACAATTGAAACATGTGTTGCACAAAAATACGCACAAACATTAGATACAAAAGAGTAACACTGAAGCAGCACATGGAGATAGTTTGTTGCTTTGAAACTTGTTTTGCACATTTGTAGTGATACAGTTTGTGTTGATGAATTGTTTTCGTTTAAAGCATTTGTATTTTGCTGTAGAATATAACAGCACGCAATAATAATAATAATAATAATAATAATAATAATAATAATATTTTTATTTATACCCCACCCACCTGGCTGGGTTTCCCCAGCCACTCTGGGCAGCTTATAGAATATATAAAAAAACAGCAGGTGGACGGTCATTCTTAACCATATTTCATAACCATACTGAATAGTTTTACATACCTGTATAATAATATGATTTATGATATGTAATAGGATGGTATATATTTTTATAATGGTTATTATTATGAACTAAGAAGAAGAACACACTAGGGTAGATGTTACAAAAGACACTGGGCTTCACCATTTTTCTACTGATTGTATAAACTAAGCTGACTCTAAAGGTGCAATCCTAAATCCACTTACCTGGGAATAAGCACCATTGAACACAATGATACAGTGGTTAAGAACTTAATTCGTTCTGGAGGTCCGTTCTTAAACTGAAACTGTTCTTAATCTGAAGCACCACTTTAGCTAATGGGGCCTCCCACTGCCGCACCGCTGGAGCACGATTTCTGTTCTCATCCTGAAGCAAAGTTCTTAACCCAAGGTAATATTTCTGGGTTAGCGGAGTCTGTAACCTGAAGCGTATGTAACCCGAGGTACCACTGTACAAATTGTGCTCTGGCGGCACGGCAGCAGCGGGAGGCCCCATTAGGTAAAGTGGTGCTTCAGGTTAAGAACAGTTTCAGGTTAAGAACGGACTTCCAGAATGATTTAAGTACTTAACCCAAGGTATCACTGTACTTCCTTTTGAACAGATGTGTATAGATAGGACTGCACTCTTCAGGGAGCAATCCCATACACCAGAATCTGGTTTAAAGTTGCAACAGATCTAGAACTCATTCAGCAGATGCTGCTGCTGTTCTGCATAAGCCTGGCAGAGGGTAAACAAGCTTTTAAAATAGCAAGTCATACCAGGTTGTCAGGTCATGATGTGAACTGAGGAGAATGGATTTAGGATCCAGCCGAAGTACCCCGTTTGTGGTACTGCCTCTGCCACTCCCCCAGAATGCCCCTTTGGGGAATTTATATTAGCCTCAGCCCTGCCACCTTTGGTTCAGCTGGCTGAGTCAGAATAAGCAAATTACACCTGCAGAAAGGTAAAAAAGGTAAAGGACCCCTGGACGATTACGTCCAGTCAAAGGCGACTATAGGGTGTGGTGCTCATCTCACTTTCAGGTTGAGGGAGCCAGTGTTTGTCCACAGACATCTTTCTGGGTCATGGGGCCAGTATGACTAAACCGCTACTGGTACACCTTCCCGTGCAGCGGTACCTATTTATTTACTTGCACTGGCATGCTTCTGAACTGCTGAGCCAGGGTTGGGGAGTTAATGCTGGCTGATCCCAGCTGAGCTGGAAATCCTAAACTGCTCATCCCAGCAGATCTTGCCATAGGATCGCCCTTTGAATGTGTGGACATAGGGAGCAAGTCTTTCTTTCACAGAACCCTCAGAATTCCCTGTTTAAGGAGGCCCATGAGACGTTAATTCAGAGCTGTTGCACATAGAGTCTTGTGCATGGCTAAAAGGTGCAGAACCTCCTCCGTTCCTTTCTTTAGAAACTTTCAGAGACGTTGCATGATCACTTCCTCCTTTGACAATTTATTCCACTGCCTGACTGTTCTTATAGTGTCCTGACAGGATTATCAAGACAATCTAGAACAGGGTGGTCCAATCTGCAGCTTGCAGGCTGCTTTTGGCAGACCTTGGCAACATTCAAGAAATTACATCTTAAAGCCTTAAAAAATTAAGTCTGATTACTTGAAATATCATTTAAATATATTAAATGTGTAGTTAATTATGCATATATTTAATTAACTATATTGTGTATATTAAATCATATTAAATATATTGCCAACACTTTAATTTACGCTGTGGAAATATATATTCTGCTCATGGGATCTGTGTCAAAGTACTCCTGCAGTCCACTTGCTATGAAAAGTTGGACCACCCTGATCTAGAGCAACTTGGTTGCAAAAAAGTGCCATTTTAACCTGTTTTATCCAAATCTGCAAACTGTTACTGTATCCTCCACCCTTTAATCACTCTTTTCTCTAAACTACATATACTAAGTTCTTTCAGCTTTTAAAAAATAGACCATGTGTGCCAACAAGCCATGATGCTATGCATGTTTGCTTGAAAGTAAACCCCACTGAGATGGGGCAATGGGGCAAATGTGGATAGGATAGTACCCACACAGTTGTAATAAGTGCTGGTTATGACGCGGGTGGCACTGTGGGTTAAACCACAGAGCCTAGGACTTGCCGATCACAAGGTCGGCGGTTCGAATCCCCACAACGGGGTGAGCTCCAGTTGCTCGGTCCCTGCTCCTGCCAACCTAGCAGTTCAAAAGCACGTCAAAGTGCAAGTAGATAAATAGGTACCACTCCAGCGGGAAGGTAAACAACGTTTCCATGCGCTGCTCTGGTTTGCCAGAAGCGGCTTAGTCATGCTGGCCACATGACCCGGAAGCTGTACACTGGCTCCCTTGGCCAATAAAGCGAGATGAGCACCACAACCCCAGAGTCGACCACAACTGGACCTAATGGTCAGGGGTCCCTTTACCTTTATGACCCCTAACACCCTATATGGCTTTGCCGCAGGCTACCTGAAAGATTATATCTCCTTATACAAACCTGTCTGGCTGCTAAGATCCTTCAGTGAGCACCTTTTCTTGGTCCCATCAACATCTGAGGCATAATTGGTGGTGACATGAGAGATAGGCATTCTCTCTTACCACAACATACAGGAGTAAGCCTGATCAAAGATTATGGATTGGATCCATACTTATGCTGCAGTCCTAACCCCAGTTATTGGGGAGTCAGCCCCATTGAATTCAGCAGAACTTACCTCTGAGTTGACATGGTTAGGATTGCACAGTTAGTCATACATATTACTAGGCCATTGAAATAAATGAGGTTTAACTATGACCAACTTAAGCACCATTGGTTTAAATGGGTCTCCTATCAGCATGACTAAGTCCTCAACAGGACTATAAACTTAAAGCAGTATGGGACCACCTTGAACAGTCACAACTTCCCCTAAAGAATCCTGGGAACTATAGCTTGTTGTGGGTGCTGTGAGCTGATAGGAGACCCCCTATTCCCCTCACAGTGCTACAATTCCCAGAGTTCCCTGGGAAGTGGGCTTGATGGTTAAACCACCCTTACCATCTTACCACGTATATGCTTTGTCTGCAAAACTGGCACTGTTACGGGTGCCACATAATACCCTTTTCCTGGGATAAACCAATCTTGTAGTGTGGCAGCACCCACATTTTGGAACTCCTTTCCTATTGGCATCAGGCTGGTGCCTTCCTCGTTCTTTTTTCAATATCTACTCAAAGAATTTTTGTTAGGTAAGCCTATCCATACATGTAAAATGTTGACAGGTGTCCTAATCTGATTTTCAGCTTCTTGTTGGTTTAAACTATTTTTTGGATGGTTGTTTTTGCTGCTGTTGTATTTTTTTACTGATAATTTTATTGTAAACCACTTTGAGAGGTTTCTTATTTCATGTTACAACCCAACAGTATTTGAAATTTGTGGAATAAATATATAAAATAATGCGTTCACATGAGGTGACTGCACAGTCCCCCTGCCTTGCTTTTGCCCTTGTGCAACACAACTAACACTCTGCTATACTGTTCTTGCAGTGGATGGGCAACAGTGCCATGTTTGAATAGGAAGCAACCTTGGTTTGCCTCCGCAGGGACTGCTGGGCACCTTAGTTTACTCAAAACACAGTGCCTATAGATGCATGGAACTAGGTTTCTATATTTACGCACATTATGTTTAGTAAAATGATCCATAAGGTCACCTCCCTTTTTTCATTTCATCTTTTAAGCCTCTCCCTGCCCTGATCTGTGTCCTTCTATGTTATAACAGGTGGTTCTTGTCTGCCTGGAATCTTCTTTGGCTTTCGCCCAGCTTGGAAACAAGCCTAGACCCCTTCCTTGCCAATGTTCCCCCTCCTGTGCTATGACATATGTTGCTCTTTTTTTAAAAAAGAGAAGTGCTTCTTAGCCCCCACCAAAAGAAGCAGCTGCTGACCTGAGCAGCCTGAAGATCATAAAGAAAACATGTTTTCTTAGGAATACTTTGCATGCAGCTTACTTGATACCCTTTTCTCTTGTTATATAGCATAGCAAAAGAGACACACCAGCATGCTTTGTTCTCTGAGCTACATGTAGTAAATGAGGACATTGCATGAGCTGCATGTAGTAAATGAGGACATTCTTGAAATGCTTACTTTTCTAGGTGTGGCATGGCTATTTTTGAGAAGCACTTCAGTATGCTCAACAAGAGATCTTATTTCTTAACAGCCAAAACCAAGAACAGCAGTTCGAACAAAGCAGCGGGATATCATTTCACCACAGAATGTAACCCTTGGCTACAAAATGTCCGCCTTATGTTTTTCTGAATTAGCTTGGTCTCCAGGGCTGCTAATTGACACCATGGCTTTCAATTAACATATTTAAATTTATTTCCTACCCTATCCACAAGGGTTTGGGGCAGGTTACAGTATTACCTAAGTATTGTCCTTGAAGCAACCTAGTAAGATTGTTACTAGGCCGAGATTCTTACTCCTTCAACCAGAGCTTCAGTGATGGGCAAGGATTCAACCCCAAGTTTTTCTGTGACTGTGCAGACTGTATGCATCTTCTTGTGGTGTTGATGTGGGTTTATTGGAGGCTGGAGGCAATTCACAAACTTTAATTACCACAGCCCACCGTGCATAGAGGCTGCATGCTGTGACACAGTGTGAATCGGGTCAAAATCATTTATAAGTTCAAATTTTGATTTTCCTTTTTTCAAACCATTTCGAAATGCTGAGGGAGTGAATGAAAATGTCCTTCCTGAAATGTATTTTAAGCCCTTGAAATTTATGCTGAAAATGCTAAACCTGTAAGTAAAACTTCATGCACCTGCTCTCTGCCTGTCCATGACTGCCAAGGTGGTCTTTGCTAGGCAATGAAAAACATTGCTCGACAGTGCAGTCTGGTGCATGTCTACTCATAAACCCATCCCATTGAGCTCAATGGGATTTACTTCAAGACAAGTATATATAGAACTGCAGCTTAAAATAAGAGACCAGACCAGTTTGCACACAAAACTTAATTGGCTAAGTGTAAGTGGGCAAGATTTTAGAGGAAAACTTGTGGCTACTCTGCTCCTCATTTTGTCCTGCTGCAGCTGTGTTACCCAGAGCTAAGCTATGGTTTGTTTAGCATTGCGTCCAAATCTGGGCTCATGGTTTGTTGTGAACTTTAGCCGAGGCTTGTTCTTAGCTTACCACTTGTGGTTTGTTTGAGGAATATAAACCATACATTTGGACAGAACACTAAGCTAAATAATGGCTTAGCCCTGGCTAGTGCAGTAGCAGGAAGAATAAAGTACAGAGGATTTTCCTCTGAGTAACCAACCACAGTCTCACTCATTCAAGCCATGGCTTGAGTTATGTCCAACCCTGCCACTGGGTCTTTTAGGTTAAACAAATTGACCATTTCTCACATGATCCCTGTCGACTTCTGAGCCACTTGCCTCACGGAGACCAACTCTTTGCTACGTCTTAAGCTCTCCTTAGAATCCAATAAATAATACTGCCAATTGTTTTGTTTCAATAATTCTTGCTGCTGCTACATGATTTTTAGCTTAATGACTGTAATGATTGCTTTTGTATCTCGTATAATGTGCATTTTGTGCATGTTAAATCTATGGTATATTTCAAGATAAATAAATAGAAAATACTTGTAGCTATGTCATCAATGTTTCAGCATTAAATATCCATGCCCCTCTCCTCAAAACCACGCTTGAAACAGAAATGTAAATTAAAAATTCAGGTTTTACATCATTTTTTATAATCATATCAGGGAGCTTGTGTGTGAGTGTCTCTCTCTCTCTCTCTCTCTCTCTCTCTCTGTGTGTGTGTGTGTGTGAGAGAGAGAGAGAGAGAGAGAGAGACAGACAGACATAGTATGAAGGAGCAACCTGAAAGTTAGAAACACATTTGTGTTTGATTTGTCATGCTTGAATTAAATTTCTTATTATGGGTTGCTGCAGACAATAAACTACCAAGGACAAACTTAGCTAATCAGCTATCTGGCTGCCTGTAGCAGCTACATATGCAGTGAAAATTTCACTACAGCTACACATCTCTAGATTTATTAAAAGAGCAGGCGACAGTAAAATTCTCATCATGTGCATGGATGCTACAAATGAATGTAGTTTTGTCTACACAGTGGTAAATTTTCCTATCAAGAATTATCATCCTATAAACTACTTAATTTAAAAACATTATGAGAATTAGGAAAACTACTTCCAGGATCTACTTCTGTTCTGGGAGTGATCTCCAGTTAATTTGCTTATATCTAGTAGCAATGATGTTTTCCTGGTATTACTCACCTAGTATTACTCATCTCTCAGAGCCCCTTTTGAATCAGACTAGAGTGGAAACCTGAAAATTTCCCTTCCAGGTTTCTATTGCTATTTCCTGGCAGTAAAAGCTACCTTGTAAACACAGTGCAAGGTAAAGCACAAAAGCTCTGAAATAATTCCAAGAGGGTACAGCTGCTGGGTACAGGGTTGTAATTGTCCACTACTCCACTTTTTTGCATGGTTGTGGGAGATTTTGCAGTCAAAGCTAAAAATGCATGTCTAAGTCTATGCTAGTTAGTAAATGAAGGGGTTAAGGACCATAGAGCTGTAAATTTCTAGATAAGGCACTATTAGGTCACACCCCGTCACCTTCAGGGAGGGAGGAAGAAAGGCTTGTTTCCTTCTCCCTCCCTCCCCCCCCCTTTCTCCCTCTCTCCCATAACTAGCCAGACACATGAGCCTGGAACTCCCCAGCCCAGACTCCATGTTTGAAGATACTTTTTGTGTTTTGTACTCAAGAATTGGTTTTTACCTGCATTGTTCATGCTGTAGCATTAAGTGATGAGTGAGTGAGCATTTAAACTTAAGTTTGTGGTCTATTCACTGTGAGAGAGGGGTAGAGGTGTGGGAAGCACATTATGATCGCTCAGTCATGGGATATTTAAAAGTCTAACAACCTATATTTCGTGTGTTTTGCAAACACTGCATATATTCCAGTTTTGGTGAGCAAAGCCCTGTGCTCTTTGAATTCAGGCAGTCATCCATTTTTTTTTTTACTTTCCCACATATGTGGGACTTCAGGATTAATTGGCATTCCCCAGTTATTTCCTAACAAAGTACACATTACACAGGGCAGTAGGACTGATTCCAGTTCAGGGTTCCTCTGGCACCACATACACTGTGTCTTTTGGCCACATGCCCTCTTCTCCTTCCTAAACAGGAGAGCGACAAGGCAGGCTATCAAGAACACCAGGAACTGATATTGGATTCCTGGAGGCTACTGCAGCTTTAATGTGATGGTTAGCTTGATCCAGAAAAAGACTTCAGTGTGGTGATGTTGCCCCTTTGTGTGTCTCCAGCCCATTTCTTTGGCTACTGCTGACATTGCTGACCCTCTAATATTTATTCTTTGCATTTATTAGTTGCCTGTTAACCTCTAGACAATACACAACACAAATCAAAGTATAGAATAAAATAGCAGTCATAAAACATGTACATAAAAAACATAAAGGACCATAATAGTTCAATTAAATGCTCAAATGCTGCAAAAATGAGACTAAAATAATAATCTGTGCCTCTTTCAATTTACATTAAAAATCTTAAAATGTTAACAAGACTGGATGAACAGAAAGGTCTTCCTGGTGCTCCAAATGTCACTTGTAGACACCTGAAAAGGTTCTCTCTCTCTCTCTCTCTCTCTCTCTCTCTCTCTCTCTCTCTCTCATATTGCCACACTCCATTCTTTAGACTTGTAGAGGGATCTCAGTTTATTATCTTAGGACACAGTTAAGTCCTCATAGGGAAAGGCATCTATTTAGGCCAGCAGTGGGGAACCACCAGCCTGCAGATCTGATTTGGCTTGTGAGGCTGGCTTCCACAAATCCTGCCCACCTGTCTCACACCTGGCATAATAAGTGATGCCAGGTGTGTGTGTAGGAGGGGGGAAAGTAAAAGCTGCAAAGGACCAATTGGGAGCATAAAACACACTCTGGATTGTTCTTTGGCAGATGGGACTCTTTGGCAGCAAGCTCTACACCGGGATCAGCTGCTCCATGGAATTCCCAATTGAGGACTCTCTTGTGCAGCTAATGGAACTCGTCCCTTTGATACGTTCACCTGCCATTGTAATAGTCACCCGC
The DNA here is from genome assembly GCF_964106645.2 of Podarcis pityusensis. Lineage (NCBI taxonomy): Eukaryota > Metazoa > Chordata > Lepidosauria > Squamata > Lacertidae > Podarcis > Podarcis pityusensis. The sequence goes on from NC_138034.1 coordinate 55,087,166, forward strand.
CTGTCAAAGGTGGCACACAGTGGGGTGGGGGAGGCCTGCCAGCTGGATCCAATTCTCCACTCCTGTTTTAGGTACTGAGGTCCCAAGCTGTGTAGGGCTTTGCAGGTCGAAACTAGTTGTTTGAACAGAGACCAGAAATGAATCGGAAGCCAGTGAAGGAATGAAAAGGCTATTGAACACAGGAACATATGAGGCTATTGATTCAGAATATTGGTCTACCTTTCTCAGTATTGTCTGCACTGCTTGGCAGTGGCTTTCCAGGGTTTCGGACAGGGGACCTTTCTAGCCCCTCCTGGAGATGCTGGAAACTGTACTTCTTGCATGCACAGCAGATGCTGAATCACTCAACTAATGTCCTTTCCTCGCTGCCATATTCTGCACCAGCTAAAATTTCACTTGATCACATCTGTACAGGAATATTGAGTGGCCTGTGAAGAAATGGCTGATTCTTAAGAGTTAGTCAAGAGATAAACGAAGGCATTGAGGAGGAGATTGTGTGTAGGATCTCTGAGCTCCTACTGGTATGGAGGGGTAGCATCAGGACTGGCACAATGACAGAAAGCAGCTTACAGTCAGCTTCCACGGGGTCTTTCAACCCACAGTATACATCTGTTTCAGTTCATCTTACCTCACAGGCTCCTGCTAGCAGCCGCCTAATGAGAAGAGCTCACAGACAAATTTTATGTTGGAGCAATTCCATGGACTCAAAGCCACGATTATAGAAAAGATGACCTCATTGCACACAACCTGTTTCCATCTATAAAACTGGAAAATGCCATCAGAAATGCCATTTACGCACAATCACACCTTTCAACTTAATTGAACGTGGAATAGCTGCCGTCCCACTGGCTCCAAACTCAAACATACATTTGCACACTGAAAACTAGTGCTCCAGCTGCACCCAATCTGGGATTGGTCATGGTGATGCATGTCTTAGTTACATCCCAGTTGGATCGCTGTAACTTGCTGTGTGGGGCTGCCTTTGGAAAGTGTTAGGAAACTTCAGCAAGTTTAAGATGCTGCGGCCAGATTGCTGAAAGGAGCTGGCTAAAGGGGGAACAGAAACTTCTTGTTACAACAGTGCCACTGGTTACCCATCCATTTCTGGGCAGAATTCAAAGTGCTGGTTATGACTTCCGATGCCCTATATGGCTTGAGTCCAGGTTATCTGAAAGACCATAGCCCCCATAGGAGCCTGCCTGGGGGCTTTGAGATCTTCTGGGAAAACCTTTCTCTCTGTCCCATCATCTGCATAGGCACCTTTAGTGAACCCACAAGTTTTTCCAGTGCTGTTTTAAATAGGGTAACTTATTGAATTTTTTAATATTTATATTGATTGTCTATTTTTAACTACAGTGGTACCTCGGGTTAAGAACTTAATTCGTTCTGAAGGTCTGTTCTTAACCTGAAACTGTTCTTAACCCGATATACCACTTTAGCTAATGGGGCCTCCCGCCGCCGCCGCGCAATTTCTGTTCTCATCCTGAAGCAAAGTTCTTAACTCGAGGTACTATTTCTGGGTTAGCAGAGTCTGTAACCTGAAGCGTCTGTAAAGCCACTGTATTTGTTTTAATTCATGCTGTGAGCCACTGTGGGTCCTATACTGAGAGAAAGACAGGACTATAATATAATATAATATAATATAATATAATATAAATAAATAGAAGTTGTCAGTGCAAATTAGAATCTCTTTTCCACCCATAAGAACACAGTGAAAAGCTGGGCTGGGGCAGACTATGAAAGGCAGAGAGGATCAAAGTCACACTTTTCTGAATGCAATACTATATCTGCCAATAAGCACCAATGAACTAAATAGGACTTCTTTATGAGCAGACATGTGCAGATGGCACTATTGGTGCTCCAAGTGAAATACTAAGATGCCAAGTGGTTTTTCTCTGTCTATGGCAGTCTTCCTTAGTCTTCCTTCTGTCCAGGTCCTCCGTGCATATACTTGACACTCAGGTTCAAATTATATGTGACATTGATCACATAAATTGGCCTTGCGCTGTAGCTCAGTGCTAGAGCATCTGCTTTACATAGGGAAGATCCTAGGTTTAGTCCTCAGCATCTCCAGGTAGAGCTGGAAGAGCAGCCCTTGCCTGAAACCCTGGAGAGCCACCGGCAGTCAGGGTAGACAATATTGAGCTAGATGGACCAAGAAGGCGGCTTCTTGTGTTCCTAGTTTTCCAGCAGCTCAGAATTGGTGTTTTTCTCAGCGTAGCTTTGATAATCAGCAGTTCTCTCTGGCGTCATGTGGTGTGCACATGGTGTGCCTCTTTCCTCTATCAGATGTGTTTGTGAAGTCTAGCAGAGGGTTGTGTCATCTTTAGTTTTTTTGTGGTTGCTCTCTTTGATTTATTTGCCACTCCCCAGCTCCCACAAGAGAAGGGCCTCGCACACATATCTGATGCTCCGTAAGGCTGTCAAACTCAGCAAAACCAAAAAAAGGAACTGACAACTGACAGGGGAAATCCTAGATGGGAGGGTCTCTGTGACCTAGATTCCTGCCCCCTTTAAACTGCGATGTATTTTTGAGACCAGATTGTTTTCCTCAGAATTGTTTTCATTTGCAACGGTTCAACTTAGATAGAATCCCTGTGTCTGATACCAAATTTGTCTTATGTAAAAAAAAATGGTTGAGCTCGAAGCACAGGCTTCATTCACCAAAAAATCAGGCTTTTTGTTCTATGACTATTTTCAGAGGGGCAGCCATATTAGCCTTTTGCAGAAAAAAGCAACAGGCATTGGAAGCTGCCTTATACTGATTTAGACCATTGTTGTTGTTTACTGTTGTTTACTGACTGGCAGTAGCTCTCCTGGGTTTGAGGCAGCAGGACAGTCCTAGCCCTTTCTGGAGATACCAGGGATTGAACTTCAGAGCTCAGACCTTCTACATGCAAAGCAGAAGATCTACCAGTAAACTATGGCCATTCCATTAGCTTCCTGGATGAAGAGTCTTGTGGAACCTTAAAGTGAACATACTGTCCTACTTTGCAATGGATTCAAATAAACAGGGCACAGTGTATCATTGGAATTAGTGGATAGATGTGTTGCATATTTGCAGAGTTCTATTGACTGTTAATCTAACAGAAAACTAATACAGCACAAGGAAGAGAGATGTCCATTATGCAATACCCCCAACTTTAGGTTTAAGGCTATAATTAGTTTTAAGTTGACTTTCAGACATCAGAGTTCCAAATGAGAGTATGATACCCATTTTAACATGGGTAGCCAACCTATTTGAGCCCATGGGAAGGACTCCGTGGGCACACTTGTGCCCATTGCACAATGTTGGTGGCTCCTGTAAAATATCACCCCAAGACAAACTGGATAAAGACCCAGCGTTGTGTAGCGGTTCCAGTGTCGAAATTAAGACTGGGGAGCTCCAGCTTCAAATCATCCCCCAGCCATGAAGCTCACTGAGTGTCATTGGTCCACACACACACACACACATTTGCAGCCTTGCTTACCTGACGGGGTTATTTCAGGACTAAAATGAAATTGGGAAAATTATGTGCACCATAACTGAGCTGCTTGCAGGAAAGGCAAGAGATAAATGTAATAAATAAACAAGAAACTGTGGAGAGCACAACAAAAAGTGGTGCACCATACCCATACTTGGGGCAGATCTACATCCAGTGATGTGACTTGTTATTTCAGGACAAAGACAAAGACTTCTCCCATCACTGTGATTCCTAGCAATGCACACCTTTCCACTATGCTCAGATGCCTCCCCTCTGGCCTTCTGGTTGTCCCCTGGATCATCCTCTGCTGTAGCACTTTCTGGCTCCAGTGGTACCTCTTTTATCTCCAAGTGATTGGCTGTATTGCTCTGATGAAATATTACATAGCAAGCTGCCTTATTTCAAGTCAGGACATTGGCCACTCTTGATCCATATTGTCTACTTTGACTGACAGCAGCTGTCCAGGGTTTCAGTCAGGGGTCTTTACCAGCCCAACCTATAAATGCTGGGGATTCAACTTGGTTTGTTTCTGCATGCAAAGAAAGTGCTCTAGCACTGAGCCAACTCATCAATCATTAGAACATTTTTTGCTATGTAAAAGCTCTTATTGCAGTAGAAAAGAGATTTTGCTAAAAATGCCTCAGTGCTTCAGGTTGGTAAGCATTATAACCCATCATTTGCTCCATAGGTTACAACTGGCAACCTGCCTCCTTCCCCTCCCCTCCCCCCAAATAATGAAGAAGTTAAGAAGAAATGTTCTGTGAAGAACAAACAGAAATATCATTAAAACACATGATTTCCACACCCCACAACAAGCCCATTTTGTCTGGCTAGCATCCTGCCAAAGCTGGAGTGTGTGAGAGGAAAGACGAAAAAAGTAGGACACTCCTTTGTCATGCATTTTAAAGAGGGATTTTTAAAGCCAGACTCAAGAAAAGAGGGACCGTGATTATTCTATAAAAGAGACCTTTAAAAAAAATCCACACTTTATTACCATTTTCATGCCGTTTTCCATTTGCCTCTTTATTGCATAGTTCCCAGGTTATAAAGCATTCTTTGCATACCCTTAGGGGAAATTTTGAATCATTCTTAACACTAGCTGTGCTGGCAACAGAGAGAGACACAGACAGAAGGAAAACCACACAGTGTTATTCAATTATGTTCTGCATTTCAACCTGTAAGGTAGCAGTGACTCTGTTATAGTCATTTACACATAGATTCAAGAAGTTAGGAACTGCCCAAGGTTAATAATCAAACCCAATACAGCAGACATGTATTGGGTTCTATGGGACTTATTTCTAGCTGAAGTGAGTATATAGGATTGTTTGATGCCCAATGCAATGGGACATTTATTCCAGTTTAGGCCAAAGATGTAATTATAGACACAAATTTATCATTCCTTCATTATGCCTCTGAGTACCAGTTGCTGAGAATAACAGGTGGGCAGAGTGCTCTTGTGTTCGGGTCCTGCTTGAGAATTTCCCACAGTTGTCTGGTCCGCCACTGTGAGAACAGTATGCTGGATGGGCCGTTGGTCTGATCAGCAGGTGTGCCTTATGATCTTAGTCACCAAAGACCTGCTATTGACTTGACTCAGACATCATGGTAATCCAAACTGTTTCCCTTCCCACCTTCTGTTGCCTCTCCCTCCTCTAACTCTCTATTGCTTTCTGGACCTCTCTTTCCATCTCCCTCTCCATGGATCGTTGTTGTCTTTTCATCTCATCTATACCTTCTCAGATCCAACCTTCCATTCATCCTCCTTCTGCAGTGGAGTATTTGATCCTGTGCATTTTACTTAAATTGTCATATTGTCAACAAAAACGGAGACTGCACGACAGGATTTAGCAGATGTGCATTTAGCTGTCTGGATAGGAATGTAGTCTAATGCAAGATCAGGTCAGAACACGTATCCCCCCAAACACACACACACACACATGAACTGAGCGTGATCGGTAGTCATGGAACGTTGACTGTCAGTTGGACCCCCTGATAACATACCTTTAAAAGTACCACGTTAAACAGCCATGGCTTCCCTCAAAGGATCATGGGGGCTGTAGTTTATTAAGAATGTTGAGCATTGTTAGGAGAATCCCCTAACAATCTAAGGCCCGGGGGCCGGATGTGGCCCAATCGCCTTCTCAATCTGGCCCGTGGGTGGTCTGGGAATCAGCGTGTTTTTACATGAGTAGAATGTGTCCATTTATTTAAAATGCATCTCTAGGTTACTTGTGGGGCCTGCCTGGTGTTTTTACATGAGTAGCATGTGTGCTTTTATTTAAAATGCATCTCTGGGTTATTTGTGGGGCATAGGAATTCGTTCATTTCCCCCCCAAAATATAGTCCGGCCCCCCCACAAGGTCTGAGGGACAGTGGACCGGCCCACGGCTGAAAAAGGTTGCTGACCATTGCCCTACTCCCTTCACAGAGCTCCAATTCCCAGAGTTACCTGTGAAGAGGGATTGATTGTTAACCCACTCTGGGAACTGTACCTAGGCAACTAGGGGTTCTCCTTACAACTCTCAGTGCCCTAAACAACCTTCAGCTCCCAGACTTCTTTGGAGAAGTTGTGGCTGTTTAGAGTGGTCTGATACTGCTTTAAATGTATGGTGTGCATGTGGCCTTGAAAGAGAAAAATGGAAAGTGGGAAGGGTGGCATTTAAAGCTAATTTTCAGGAGGCTGGCTGGCTGGCTGGCAGGAACCCAGAGCAGGTTCACTCTTGTGTGGAGGTGAGGTTGCACAGCAATGTCCCCTGCCGTGTCCGTTCCTGTCTCGCTTGTTGGTTCTGTACTCTGGCAAGCTCTGGAAGTCTGAATCAAAGTAAGTGGCAAGTCTCTTCTGCATCAAATGTCAGTGCTGGGACTGTGAAACGCTCATATGCCTCTTAAAAAATAACAACATACTGTTTGTAATCCATGTTGAGTCCTAAAACAGTAACCGAACATCATACAACACTGATCAAAAGATGCCATTACTCAGACTCTGGTAAGCATTAGAAGATATGGTAATCTGTTGATTCTAAAATTGTTCAAGGCTGCAGCTCAAACCCCATTTACCTGGGAGCAAGCCCCATTGCATTTAATAGGTTTTACTTCTGTGTAGGTGAGGCTAAGATAGCACTGTTACAGCAAAATACCATAGCTTTAAGGCATAACTTCTTTTAGCACTCCCATATCTAAAAGCACACTTATAATGCAATTCAACACATGTCTATTCAGAAGTAAGTCTTACTGGGTTCAATGGGGTTATTCCTAGGTAAGTGGTTTGTCTTACTCATCTCTCATACTAAAGTCCCAAGATAGGTAAGCTGTCAACTGTGACAGATGTATTACTTTCTGCAAGGTTTCGGTGCTATGTTTCTCAGACACTAAGTTATTGATTGGATTGGCTTTTCAGGTTTGAAATGGCACAGTTGGTTGGTATGGGGGTTCCCCCCCGAAGGGATGCAAAATCTAAATTAAAAATAAACCTTCCTTTCTGAATGAATCTTGAAGCAAGGAATGGTGCTTTTCTTGCTGTTAGCAAACACATGATGGAAGCTGATCTTTCCTTGTTTACCTTGCAATTGCTTACAAACAACAAAAAGAATGCACAAGTGAACAGAGTAGGTTGAAATGACTAAAAAAGAATTTTGCCTTCACGTGATTCCCATTCTTTTGTAATGAAGTTTGCATTTGAGGGGTTCCATGTAAACTTTGCTTCTCAGCAATTAGGTGAGACCACAAGTGTAGCTTGGGCTGATGAATCTGTTGGGTGCAATTAGTGAGTTGGTGAAAATAGAGAACTCTTGGCATACTTATTCATTTTTTCCCAGTTCAGCTGTCCAGTTTTCTGACTTTTTTTTGTATGTGTCTTCAGCTGCATGTACCAAATCTCAGCATACTGTGTGCTGTGGAATTATCTTAATGTTATAAGGCCCCAGTAGTCAGTCCTATTTCAAACATGGAAAAATAGCATGTGATACAGTCCTTCCTGGGTCATCTCAGAGTGTAGGCAGATAATGCCATGTTTGAATTCTTCTCCATGTTTCTGCAAGGGGAAAGATAGCAGAGCAGAGAGGAATTTATGAGATGCTTTTTTGCCTGACACCCTAGTTTTGCATGTGCAGAAGGTGGCACATTCACACATGCAATTCCACACCCACAGATAGAAGTAGTGCATTTGAATTAACCTTTACAGAGAAAGACCCAAGTAGTGTGTGTGTATGCATGCATGCATGCACAATATATAAAATATCACACCTTGATGACAACCCTTCCTCTAGTATTCAATAGAAAGAGTTTCTCTCTGCATATCATGCCAGCACAAATAATTGTTAAGTCATTAGCAAATACTGTGAATGCCAGTTATCCTAATATTAAGCCTTCTGCTGCTCTCCCTGGAATTGTTTGACTTGATTGCATCCCCGTTGCACTGACAATCTGTTTTCTGTTATCAGCGGATAGGCTGACAGCCATTTAAATTCTCATTTAGAAAAATCCAAGAGCACTTGCTTCTTTGCTCCCAGAAGGATGAATCACTGAAACCAATGATTTACACAGAACAGTATAAAATAGGGGAAAAGGGGGAGGGGGGCAGCAGTGAGTCTTGTCAGCTGAGCAGAAGCCATATTACTGCAAAACTGGGCTATTAGCTGGATGCAGGGAGCTGGAATTCCTACCCTGGAAGTTTGTTTCCACACATGCTGTTTTCACACGCTGAAGTTTGTTTAGAACTTCTCCCCAGTTTTCACAGCAACCACTCCCATGATTCCATGCAGAAAAGCAGCATTCTTTGCAGTTTGGAGTCTTCCTTCCCAATGGGTTTGGTCTTTTCAGGGACCCAGGCATTCTGATTATTCATTCGGACAGTCAGACATCCACCTGGCAGAGAGGAATGCCCAGATTCCACTCAGACCATTTTAGCAGGGCTAACCAGAGCCATGGCTGTCCTCTTGTCCATTTGAGCCTTTTCCTGGAGTTGCTTTTCCACAGAAGCTTCCCCACCACCCACTGAAGTCCTGAACATGTCAGAAACTCACAGCTGAAATACACAATGTTCTGCCTGTTTGAGCAGAAGCAAGCCCTTAATGGAGGTATTTAATCAGATACTGAACAACCATCTGCCAGGAATGCTGCCATTGCACCCTGTGTTTTAGATCCTGAACTGGTGTTAGGAAAGATTACCTCCAAGGACCATTCCAACTCCATGATTAGGCAAGCAGTCCATTAATAACCTGCAGTTTCCACCTGGGATGTCTACTCCATGCCTTGCAAAATCTTCTCTGCAATTTACAGCAATGGCCATGCTCATGCAGAAAAGACACACCAGCCCATCTCCTTGAAGAGCACTCTCACTATGTTTTGCAACAGATGGGAAAAGTTCATTTATTGCAGTCACATGAGTCATTATGCATATGCTGCCATGGAGTGATTTTCTAATAGGAAATGATGCACAATTGATTACTTCCACTTAACCCATACAGTACAGCACCACCTTCACAGTGCTACTGCAATATAGCAGCAGGGCTTCAGCCTCAGCGCAGACCAACAGCTTGATTGGTTTGCATTTGTGGGAAAGTATGGGAAAGGAGTGATCTCATATATGGGAAGGGATGTGGAGAAGAGAAGCTCAGAATCCTAGGCAGCAACACAACGATGCAGGGAATGAGCTTCTCTGGCTTAGGGTACCGTTCTCCACAAAACACAAGAAATCAACTGCAGCCTGTGGGATGGCATGTATTGTAGTTTCCAGCAGTGGTGGTGGTGAAGGATTTACAAATAACAATTTACAAACAAATAGCAATTTCCTCCTTTATTTAAAAGTATTTATATTTAACCTTTCCTCACCGGAGCTCAAAGTTGTTAATAAAACAACCATTATAATATAATGGTTAAACACTTACCGTACTCACTCACACACACACAACAAAATAATAGGAAAATAAAAAGGAGCTCCTAAAGCCAATTTCACCAAAATAGTTTCCAGCAAATTAAACAAATAATCAAAAGTGCTTAAAACATTAATGACCCAGTAGCATTCCTAAAAAGGCAGGTTTTAACAATTCAATGGAGAGCCACTGAAAGTTAGGATGCCAGTAACTATTCTACACATAAAATTTTTTTTAATGGCAAATAGAACAGAAGAAAGTAACTTTGACAGTTCTGCAATGGGATCATTAGATTTCAGCTTTTCCCCAGGCAATCAATACAGGCCTGCAGTTTAAAAATAAGGTCAGCAGAACAGACAACCCAAATAGAAGATGCTGTAGCTCTTCCCAAAACACTTCTCTGTCTGCCCAGGTGCATTGTATTCAAACAAAAGAACTACGTGTATGAATTACTGTGTAGTGGGCAGTATCCAGGCCTGGGGGAAAAAAGCCTTATCTCCCTTGGCTGGTTTGTAGTTTTTTAACTGGTTGGGAACCAAGGCGACATTCAGTAAAGCAAACAAGGGCACTGGAAAAGGGACTGCCATGCAATTCAGGAGAGTGATTGGCCGGTCATACATCAACAACAGATGGCACTCAGGTCAACAACAGAAAAAGATAGGATTCGATGTGTACAGAATGGGAAGGCCTGAGGTTGCATCGAAACAAGATACTTGCCAACTCCTACCACTTTTGCTTGCAATTGTCTGTCCCTGATGAAAATTTAACTGCTCAGTATCCAAGCATATGTTGAGCTGATGAGCTGAGCTGTCAAAAGTAGAAATTAATAGAAGGACTTCTTAACTGCATCGTGGAAACCAGGGCTGGCTCAAGACACTTTCTCACCTTATGGTTGCCCTGTTCAACTTGGAGGAAGAGTGGAATTAAAACAAAAACCTTACTAATAGTGAGATCCAAAAGCAGCCAGATTGATCTGTGGAATGCACAGGTTTCCCTGTGAGTGATGCAGGCAAGTCCCACTTCACAGGCTGCAGCAAAGAGCGGAAAAACAGAAGCAGCAGCAGCCTGGTCTTTCTTTCCCTGCTTCACACGTGAATGGGCTCTTACACTGTGCTTGGTAGAATGTGCTGTAAGCCTAAGCATTGGCACATGGTTGGTCTTGCTCATTGTAATCACTTATCTGAATTAGAAGCAGGTGTGGCGGATTATTTCCAGAATCATTATGACTTCTATTCTCAGATGCTCAGGTTACAAGTGTTAGCATTTCCCCGCTGTAGATGAGTCATCTGAGTAAGCTGACATTTGTAACAGAGACTGTCTCAGAGTCGTTGTCTACTGTGGCCCTTTCTGCCGACTCCTACTCAAATGTCAGAAGAATAGCTGTGTTAGTCTGTGAAGCAAAATTAAAGGGGTCTGGTCACACCTTAAAGGCCAAGCAGCTTAGCGTGGCATGAGCCCAGTTCATCAAATGCATGAAGTGGGTTGGAAACTTAATGGATATAGCCCCGAGAAGCTGACCAAAAGATTGGTGGGATGATATCATCATCACCACCATCAACATCATCATCAACTCAGCTCCAGATCATCTGCACATGTAGCCTCTATGTTGTCTTCTTCTTTGGCGATCACTCGTCGCCGAGTAAGATTGTCTCCCATAAACACGGTTTTAACAATGAGTCTGTAAGTGACTGTGGAGACCAAGTCTGGATCCACACGTCCTTCCACAGTGGGGACATTGGTTTCCAGGTGGGAGTTAATCATGGTGTGGATTTGCCAAGCGTGCCTTCCTCTTAGCACGTTTCTCCCTTGTGTCCTGAGTTTGAGTGTCTTCAAAGCCCATGACACCTTTGGTAAAGGCTGTTCTCCAACTGGAGCGCTCGCAGGCCAGTGTTTCCCAGTTGTCAGTGTTTAAACTACATTTTTAAAGATTTGCCTTGAGACAGTCTTTAAACCTCTTTTGTTGACCACCAGCACTACGCTTTCCATTTTTAAGTTTGGAATAGAGTAGTTGCTTTGGAAGACGATCATCAGGCATCTGCACAACATGACCAGTCCAACGAAGTTAATGTTGAAGAATCATTGCCCTATGTTGTAGGGCAGGGGTGTCCAAACTTTTTTCAAAGAGCGCCAGATTTGATGAAGTGAACATGCATGAGGGCTGACCAAAGGGCCAACCAAAGTTGCTGAACTTTTTTTAGGATTGCAATTGTTGAGCTTTTTATTGGATTGAAGTTGTTGAGCTTTGAGCTTTTTTAGGATTTTACCCCAGGAAATAAACAGGGGCCGGATTAAACAACCGCTGGGCTGGATTAGGCCCCTGAAACAGACTTTGGACATGTGCCTGTTGTAGGGTAAGATGACCACCTGCCCTTTCTTGCAGTGTAAAATTGCATAACCTCCAACATTTCTCTGATGAAAATAGGGATGTCCTATTCTGGTTCGCCAGAAGCGACTTAGTCATGCTGGCCACATGACCCGGAAGCTGTACGCTGGCTCCCTAGGCCAATAAAGCGAGATGAGCGCTGCAACCCCAGAGTCGGTCACGACTGGACCTAATGGTCAGGGGTCCCTTTACCTTTATTCCATAATAATATTCAAAATAATTTTACTACTTATACCCTGTCCTGCTGATTGGGTTGCCCTAGCCACTCTGGGTGGCTTCTAACATATATAAAAGCATAATAAAACATTAAACATTTTTTTAAAAACTTCCCTTTACAGGGCTGTTCTTGGGTCAGTTAACTCCATACCATCCAACATTCCTCTGATGAAAATAGGGACATCTTAAGGAAAAGTGAGACATTGCAGGATCAAATAAGAAACCAGGACAGCTTCTGTAAATCTGGGACTATTCCTGGAAAATAGGGACGCTTGGAGGGTCTGAAATTGTCAGTCAAAAAGAGGACAAAGGTTTGCATGAAATTTGCATGTGCCAATTTATATGCACGTTTATAAATCACTGCTAACGTTTAAATACAAACAACACATCTTTGCATAGTGGAGACCAGAAGTGCTGTGATCAGTTCAAGTTCAAGTTTTATTGCGGCCAAAGCCAGTGACACTAAATACCACAAGATCAGACAACAAGAAATCAGCAACAACTTCAGAAAAGAAAAAAGGTTACACAAGGGAACTTCGCAGTGTGCCATTCAACAGAAGAGATTTACGCTTCTTAATTACTAAAGTGCAAAATTTAGCCACCTCATATGATATTGAGCTTGAGGAATCTTCCAGGAGGTATTTTCGAAGAATTTCAGGGGAGGATTCCAAATAATATTGAAGGGGTATAAATTTTGATAGAAGCGGTAAAATAAATTGAACTCGTTCTTCACTATAAAATTCGCAAGATAGAAGAATGTGTGTGACAGATTCTACCTTATTAGACATACAAGGGCAGAGACGCGCATGCATTGGAACCCGCGTGAATTTGCCGTACAGGACTGCTGAGGGCATTGTCTCAAAGCGGGCTCTAGAGAAAGCCCATCTATAGGCTTCGTTAGTGATGTTAGTTAAGTAAGGGGCAGCTGCAAAATTAGGCCAAGCTTTTAAACATCTATACGTCTCCGGGAGTAGGGCGCCTTCTTGTTGTAATTCGATATCATAAAGTCTCCGAGTGATAGTAGCTTTTGCCTTGTTCAGAGTTCCAATAAAAAGATTTTCAGGGTTTAGGCCAATTTGTTTGATCTTGTTAGTTATTTGCATAAGCCAAGGAGGATAGGGAACTGCGGCCAGGAAGCAAGGTAATAGACCCTTAGGATTGTAATGGATTTTCAGCCAGAGGGATATTGCTTGTTCCCAGACTTTTAATTCCACTCTGGGCAGTCCTGCCTCTTGCCTTAAGACTGCATTAGGTGTACACTTAGGGGTAGCAAATAATGATCTTAAGAATTTAGATTGTACTGTTTCAAGGGTCTTAAGGTTGGCAGAGGGGCTAATTTGAGAGCCATATAGAAGTTGGGCTAAAGATTTTGCCTGAAAGACTGTTAGGGCCATCGGGAGGAAGCCAGCTCCTTTCCTTCTGAATAATCTGAGGATAGCATTTGCACTTCTTTCTGCTCATATAGCTGATGTGGTCAAGTGTGTTGACAATTTGGCATTATAAGAGAAAGTAATGCCTAAGTATTGGAAGGTCTTAGTCTGTTCAATGCTGTGATCAGTATAGATTTAAAAATATTTGGATGGCCCTAACGTAGCAATCTTTGCACCGTGTCTAATCTGTGAGTTAATCTAGGTAGGAGGGGGTCCATTTTTACCTCACCCAGCTCTTAGAGCAGCTTGGAGTCACTTAAGGTGTAATTGTAAGAAATATATGGAGATTTCCCTTCCTCTTTCACTCCCCAGAGTATGTGAGTCAATGATGTGAAAAATGGAAAGCAATAATCCATCAGTAGCAGAGGACAGTAATAAATTATTTGCATGTTCTGTAACATATCGCCGTTGAGCAAATCAGGAGGTCTCATCTCAATATATCTGTATCTGTCTCTATTTTAAACTGTAATGCTTTCCAATCCTGCCCAATTAGGCAAGGCATTCATACAACAAACTGTTTACTGGTTCGAAAGCAAAAAGGAGATTGTGGCAAGAGTGGATTGTTCTATTAGCCACAGCTACTTCTACCACCCACTTGCAGGTTCTGAAAACCTTCCTCCAATCTAGAACTTTGTTATAATACATTTGTCTAAGAAAAGGTTCTAATCTTTTTATTTTTACACACACAGAGAAAGAGAGAGAGCTAGACAGAAAAGAAGTCCTGTTTTCTAGAGGTGTGCACAGACCTCATGATTCCCTTTGTATTGTTATGTTTTTAAAAATTCCAATCTGTTCCTGAGTCATTCTGTGCTTTCTGTCGTGAACTTAATTCAGGTTCTGACCTGCTCTGCATAAGATCTAGCTCTGATTTCCACATTCTCTATAATGGGGAATCTAAGTATGGCTATAACTTTTTCAGTTTTTGGCCAAAGCGGATGAAATTTATGGGCACAGAATCTCCTCTAGACTGGATTAATCCTGCCAAACTGCAAACAAATACATGGGGGGGGGGCTTTTGTGTATGTGTGTGGGGGGTAAATATGCTTTAATATACTCTATAATCCCTTATGAAGAGGAAGGGGGTTCTCTCTTGCGCTTTCTTACTTTAACATAATTAAGACGTAGCCAACTGGTGCACATTTTTGCATGGGCATTTTTAAAAGAAACTCTTCCGCTTCACACTTGTCTTTCCTTTCTGGTGCTTGTTTGGGTTCTATGATAGGCCTCTGGTAGGTCTTGCAACACAAAGCTATCCAAAATGTTGCCTGCAGAGTTCCAAAGAACCAAGACTTTAAACTGAATGCAGAAAATTTGGAAACTAATGTCAGTTTTCCCTTTACAGAAAGCTAAGCCCTATTCAGACAACGGTATATGAATGTTGCAGCAAGGATGTATTTGGGTGCTTGCCATAGTACATCTGTCCTGTAATGTTTATCTAAGTTGGTTTCAGTTACCAGGCCAAATTAACTCCACCATATAGGACTAGACTATCAATGGTTAGTAAAGGTAAAGATAAAGGGACCCCTGACCATTAGGTGCAGTCATGACCGACTCTGGGGTTGCGGCACTCATCTCACTCGGCCCGAGGGAGCCGGCATACAGCTTCTGGGTCATGTGGCCAGCATGACTAAGCCACTTCTGGTGAACCAGAGCAGTGCACGGAAACACCGTTTACCTTCCTGCTGGAGTGGTACTTTTTTATCTACTTGCACTTTGATGTGCTTTCAAACTGCTAGGTTGGCAGGAGCAGGGACCGAGCAATGGGAGCTCACCCTGTCGAGGGGATTCGAACTGCCGACCTTCTGATCGGCAAGTCCTAGGCTCTGTGGTTTAACCCACAGCACCACCCGCGTCCCTATCAATGGTTAGTAGCCAAGATCAATAAGGTCACTTCCAGATAACCTATTGCTAGTGTTCTCTTCAGCCAGAGCTTCAGCAGTCTCTTCTTAGGTTCTTAGTGATTCTTCACTTTTGGTGGCATCAGTTGTCTTCAGCCTCCTAAGGCCCCCATCAGTTAATGAGCCGGTGAGTGTAGGATTTCACCCAGGGTTTATTTATTATGTTTATTAGTCACTCCATAATTCAATTTTCTTTGGGCAATGGCCCAATTTAAGATCACAAAAAATCAGAGCAGACAATGGCACACTACAAAATGCAGCCACAGAGCAGAGAGATGAATACAGATTCAGCCATAATAATAAAATAAAAAATGAGGAGTGCCACAGTTTGGGGCTAACACTCAGGCATACCATGACCCTACAGTAAATGTGAAGCTTAAATTGTTAAAACTTTGACCCAGTCTGCAAACAGATTTCAAATGTTTATTTGGATTTTATACCTTGGTTCTAAAAGATGCAAATAGCACCACTGTATGTTGGCAGGGGGTGATAATGATTTGTATCACAGACTGCATGGAGGGGGATTTAACCCCTTCCTCCCACACTGGAGCCCATTAACACCAGCAGTGGATTTCCCCCCAAAGCAAACATCAGCTTCAAAGGAGGGGCTTTCCTCAGGAAAGCAGCAAGGGAAGAAAGCATAACACTTTCACATCCACGCCTGTTGTAATCCCCATAATTATTTTTTAAAAACCCCCACTGAACTAATGTGATTTGCATAAGAAACCAAGCCAAACTCTGACTTCTTAAATATAAGGCTGCATTTAACACCCCCTCTATTTTAACCATAAGATGTACTAATTTAAATAAAAGTATGTATGAGTGGTTCCATGGGACATGATTGCTGTCTAATAATACAAGGTACATAACAAATGGAGAGGTCTAGAACAATTTATTGGTATACAATTGCCCCCTCAGTGATTCTGGCAGGGTAGAGGAAACATTGTATTCTCTTTTTAGTCAGCCATAGACAGGTTCCCTCACTAATTTTTTCAAGCCTCACTAACTTTAATTTAGTTTTTCTACATCTCTTAATTTAGAAGAAAGAGGGTTGCATATTTTTTTTTTTAAGCAACACACTTTGTTTCTTAAAACCCATTTGACTTTGCTTCAAAACAGACAGACAGTTAAGAAAGCATTATAACACTCCATTACTCAAAATATCTTTCCCAACAGATGTGCTCTTCCACTAGATACTGTTTCTTAGTTTGCGGGTGCCTTTCCTTTCCCCATCTAAAAATAAGACCACCAGAAAAGCCAGCTTCCTCCCTCCCCCCGCTTTCCTAATTGAATGTGTCTGCAGAGTGTGAAGGTGCAATCTATTGTAATTAATGCTAATTAATTATTACATGGTCAAATGAGCAAGTAATGCACAGCCAGATTCTGAAAAGTTAATTGTATGAAAATTGGATAAGCAATTGCACGTTTGAATGCACGCACACACAAGCGATCCGTGGCTTGGCATGGCACTTCTTCTTGTGTTTTTCCCTTTAAAGATCAGTGGAGGGTTTTTTTGTTTTCTGTTTTTAAAAATAAATACATGAAAGCAAACCATTTCCCTAAAACTCTCCTGACTGTATGGGAGAAAAACAAAAGGGAAAGCAAGCAAAAGCTGAAAAGGAAAAACAGCAGCCACCAATTTCAATAGCCCATGCCTTCAAAGAAAGAATATTTTATATTCAGTGCTGTGTACAGGCATCGTCGACATCATCATCATCAAATGGATGTAAAGGTTGTGAATTTGGTACCTGAATTAAGACTTGCTCAATTCTGGCACCATACTTCAATGTTCTTTATAACAAAGACAGCACATAGTTAAATATATGGAACTTACTATGATAAGATGTAGTTATGGTCACCAACGGGGATGGCTTTCAAAGAGGATTAGAGAAATTCATGGAGGAGAAGACTATCAAGGACTATCAGTACTCCTCCTCCACTGTCAGAGGCAATAAATCTCTGAATACCAGTTTCTGGGAATTGCAGGTGGGCAGAGTGAGTTTTCTGTGGGCATGCTGGACCAGATGGACCTTTAGCCTGAACCAGCAGAGCTCTTCTTATATCCTTAGTAGTTTGAGCTTGTTTTGTTCCTCTTGAGTTCTTTCACTGTACATGTCTAGTGCCGGGGTGGGGAAACTGTAGCCCTCTAGATGGTGCTGGACTCTAATACCCATCTTTCTTAGCTAGCACAGTCTATGGTCAGAGAGGATGGGAGTTCAAGTTCAGCAAGTCCTGGAGGGCCAGAGATATCCCCATTCCTGCTATAGAACTAGAACCAGCCAGCGTGGCCAACGATAGTGAGAACTGAAGTCCAGGGACACCTGGTGAACCGGAGGCTCCCCATCTCTCCTACAAATATTTGGGAAGAGTATTATGGTACCTCCTTATACGTTTAGCTTTCACTAAACAGTCTTCTCTCCTGTCGTACTAGAACTGATATACATTTAGGTAATTTCTGATTCCCATTACAGATTTCAGGGGGAGAAACTAAATTGAGGACAGGGACATGAAAGGTGAATTGAAAGGGAATATGCGATGTGTATTTTAAAAATTAAACCCTGCAAACTAATGGTAATTATCAGTAACAGACAGGGCTGGTCCACCCATGGGGCAAGGTTAGGTGACTGCTTCAGGTAGCACGATTCACAGGGGCAGCAGATCCAGCCTCCAAGGAATGCATCACCTGCTGCTGTTATGACAACAACAGCTGCAATGTGCTCCTTGGATGTGCTGGCTTCCGCAATGCTGCCTTTACAGTGTCCTCTTGGTGAAGAGGAGGTACTGCCAGTCTCCTCCCATCTTTGTTTCTGATGTAGATCTTCACTCACCCCCTTCTTCCCTGGTGAGCAGGAGGCACCATTTTGTGATTCACCTCAGGAGCCAAAAGATCTTGGGCCAGACAAAGTCAGGGCTTTTTTCAGCCGGAACTCACAGGAACTGAGTTGTTGCACCACTCTGGTGGGGCCATTGCCATTATAAAAGAACAAGGGAGGTGTTCATGGAGAGTTCTGGCACCTCTATTTCTAGAAAATAATACTGGATAAATCATATAAATGGTGTCAGGAGCAGCTTTAACTAACACATTCAGATAATTTGCTTTTCTGCAAATTATATGTCTTCCTAAGTTGCACCTGCCCTATCTAGATTCAGGTAGGTAGCTGTGTTGGTCTGACACAGTCAAAATAAATAAAATAAAATAAAAAATAAAAAATTGTTCAGAAGCACCTTAGAGACCAACTAAGTTTGTTGTGAAGAAGTGTGCATGCACACAAAAGCTTATACCCAGAACAAACTTAGACTGCCCTATCTAGAACCAATAGCTTATAATTTGGCTCAGCCCTACTACATCTCATGATGAAATCCTCGGGGTGGCATTCAACTAAGTTTTACTCTGAGTAGACCTGTTGAAATTAATGAACATGATGGATATATATGGTTATCATGGCTTCTGCTGCTCAGGATCAATTCCCGTGTGAACTTTAAGATAGCTTTGTATGTTATACAGACATAAATGTTACTGGCTTTATTTCACATTTGCACTGCATCCAAACTGCTCAAAGGTTTCTAGGGTCTTAGGAGGTGAGTAAAACACAACTGCCTTCTGTAAAGTGGGCTGGTGGGTGAGTAATTAAATACACAAAATTGGGTTTTCTCCCTCTTCCATAACACTAGAACTTGGGGTCATCCAGTGATGCTGAACTTTGGATGATTCACACAGCACATGGCTACAAAATGGTTACTTCCCACAGGAAGTAGTGATACCACCAATGTCAGTGGCTTTAAAAGAAGATTAGAGAGATTCCTGGATGATAAGGCTATCAGTGCCTAGTAGACTTGCTGGCTACACTCTCTTTCCACTCTTGGAAACTCTTGGGTGCAGTTCATCTTCTAAGGACTTTGTGTCTGATACCAGTTCAGAGCTAGGCATGTCATATACATAGGCGGAGGTGGTCCTTCAGATATTGTGGTCCCAAGTAGCCACTGAAGATAATAAGAAACTGGAGTCATGTGATTGTATGTTATATATGTTATATACATTCTCATAAAACTGTTTCAGCTGAGCAAAGCATCCTACCTTTTCTTCATCTGCTATAGATGCTTGTTGCCTGTTCTAGAGAATAAGAGCTATAAAATAGGCCATTTTTTGTAGGACCACCATCTGACCAAAGATACAAGTACACAGAATCTTTCCAGAGAAAACAAGAAACCGAAACTGAGATGAGACACTGGCCGTTGGGGAAGAGAGCAACAGGCTACACCTTCTTTCCCTGGCTCCTTGTAATTATCCTTCTTTTTCTTTTTGATCTCTGCCAATGCAGCATTATAGTAATATTCATTTGTTGAGTTGGCAATACCATACCCCATTCAAGCCCAGCAACATAAAAAATCATTTTGCGAATGCATACAACTTGTGAAGATTCCTTATTAATCAAGTTGAACATGCACAAAACAGCATGGGACAGAAATGCCCGGGGATTCCCATGAGCCTTTCCAACCTTTTCAGATATTAATGAGTCCAGTTGTGAACAACAATTACTTTTAATTAAAAGGAACACTTCATGCCTTACCCCTTCGATTCCTTCATCTTGGTTGCCAGAATCTTTGCTCATTCATTATTATTCCAGTTGAGAAATAGCAAGACACTGCGGCACCTGTATTAGCAGTTCAAAAGCACACCAGTGCAAGTAGATAAATAGGTACTGCTGTGGCGGGAAGGTAAATGGTGTTTCTGTGCGCTCTGGTTTCTGTCACAGTGTTCTGTTGCACCAGAAGCAGTTTAGTCATGCTGGCCACATGACCCAGAAAGCTGTCTGTGGACAAGCGCCAGCTCCCTCGGCCTGAAAGCGAGATGAGCACCTCAACCGCATAGTCACCTTTGACTGGACTTAACCATCCAGGGGTCCTTTATCTTTACCTTTTTACCTTAGTAATCCTTCCAACTGACATGTAAGATAGGGTGGTATTATTATCTCCATGCTTAAGAATGGGGTGGTGGAATCACAGCTAGTGCAACAAGTTTCTAGGTCCTAGCACTAGAATATCCTATTGCTGCAATGCTACACTAGATTTCATGGGACCCCAACACACTGTCCAGCACCAGCGTAGTTTTGTCTAGGTGTTGCCAGTAGTGTGTCAGCTAGATGAACAGGGAATGAATTACTAATAAGCATTTGACATCAGTTATCAGTTCTGGGAGATTAAATAACAAGACATACATGAACTCACTTAATAATTAGCTACCACTATAGCAGCTTGATAAAGGAAGGCTATTACGTATGCCTGACATGGCACTAAATAGAACCTTTTAATATTTAATTATTTTTAACCTGGAAGATTAAGATAAAGCAACTGCCAAGGATTATCCTGTAACACCTTCTCAAAGACTTTGAAGTACAGAAGTGTATTTGTGTGCTGCGGGGGTGGGGGAGGCAAAGTCAGAGGCTAATTGGAAGTGGTTAACGCTGACTCCAGGTCTATCAGGACATATTTGACAAAAGTGTGAATGGAATCGCACACCCCTGGGAAAGGAATGAAGAAGTGGGGATGGTAATGGCAGAATGGCAATGGTAACCTGCCCTCCGCAACTGAGAAGAATCAGCTGAGAAGCGTTTTGTTTTTTTTTGCTTGTGTGTCCTGTGTGAGAGTGTGCACTCATTATTGCCATACAATTCTCAGAGATAGTTGACTAATGGTGAATGTGACCAAACAAACTTAGCCACCCCTGGTTTATAGAACCTATTTTTATTGTATCAGCTGTCTAAACTATTGTGAAAAGGGGGTGAATTGACAGTGGAAAGAATAAATCAAAGGAGTGAGATCCTGATGGTAAGTCTTAATTGTTATTAATTCAAAATTTCACAGATTATGAAATTAGTATTGACCCAAAACATTAAAATAGCAAATTACTTATAGGGCAGGCAAGACTACAATAGGGATGATTAAATTAGTTAATAAATCAAAATTAAATGATGGCTGGGCTAATTATATTCATGAGTGCAACTGTAGTCTTTACAATTTTCTAAAGCAAAGTCCATAAGAATGAGTAGGGGCATTTTCCCTCTAGCATTCTTATTCATAAGGGGAAATTTCCTAATTTTCTTCAAAATGAGGTTTAAACAAGTATTAGTGAAACTCTTTCAATATGTTGCAGTACCACCACACTTTATGTCTGCTCCTAGGCCACATCTCAGGCTGTTGAGGCAGTTGTCTCCTACAGCTTGATTAAAACGAAAAGACAACCAATGAAGAATGTTGCAGCTCTGAGACTTCTTTACTCTCAGAGGCAATATGCCATTGGATGCCACAGGGGTTGCCAAGCTTTTGGGTCCAGTGGGGCACCTTTGGAATTTTTAGAAAGTATTTTGGGTGTCAGTCACAAAATGGCTACCATGTGGTGTGTGGCATAACACAAAATGGCAGCAGAAAAAGAGACCAGGCTGCAAAATAGTGTGGACACATGTCCCATCACCTCCCAACCATTTGTTGTGGTGTGTGGGTATCCACACACATGATCTTGGGAGCAAGGCTAAGGGCTCAAGTGGTCAAGCACAAGAGTACTCTTGGAGGAAAGCCAAAGTCATCAAAGCAGAGTGAAGTCATTGATCTGATTACATGAGTAATCCAAAGACACAGCATCTTCTGGGGTGACCTTCTGCTGCCCAGATCCTTCTACTCTACTCTGCCTTTTTGATTGGACAATGACCCTGCTGTAGCCAAACACCTTCTTTTGGACTTGTTCTTGCTGTTGTTGCAATGGCTTGGTTGGAACAGAACGCTCTGGCATTTTTGCGCCTTGATACTAAAGGTATAATCACAATTTATACGGCTTCAGAAAGCCATTGGAACTGTATTGGAGCATTCAAAAGCAACAGTTAGTGAAGGAAAAATGTTTGCACATGTAGCAACACCTAAAGGCTAAGCAACATCCATTCACCATCAAGGAATTCTGTGAGCCTATTGTGGAAATCCCTGGTGAAAGAAGAAATAATAATAATTTTATTATTTGTATCCTGCCCATCTGACTAAGTTGCGCCAACCACTCTGGGAGGCTTCCAGCATATACAAAAACATAATAAAACATTAAACATTTAAAACTTCCCTATGCAGGGCTGCCTTCAGATGTCTTCTAAAGGTTGTATAGATACATCTTGACATCTGACATTGCACAGGGTGTTTGGAAGTCCTCCTTGTGAACTACTACACAGGTTTGTAGAGGTAGTTGCTAGAGTATTGTTGTGCTGAAGCATCTCCGAAAGTGGAAGAGGACACCTACCCAAGCCTGTTTAAATCCAGGTATATTTCTGAATACACCCAAACATAATGAAGAACTTGGGTGTAGGAATTGGGAATTATTATGCTTTGCCCTTTGATCCCCCTCACTGTAGTCACACCATAACTAGACCTTGCAGGATACACTTGGTGGTGGCTGCTGAAAACAGCAGTTCTGCAGCTTTCCTCCCTCCTTCTCTTTCCCTTGGTAATGCCAAGACTGGCCTTTTCCAAACCGGTACTCTCCAGATGTCTTAGGCTACATTTCCCATCAGCCCCAGTCAGCATGACCACGTTGGTTCAGGGGGTGGGGTTGAAGGGACCTTGGCCCTTAGGAGTTGGCTCCCATGCTGGTGGGAATTATGGTCTGAAACATCTGGAGAGCACCAGGTTGAAGAAACCTAGTCTGGTGCTACAGTATGACAGTTCATCACAAGCAACATTTGATCACCCTACCCTTAGTTCATAGCTCAGGGGTCAGCAAACTTTTTCAGAAGGGGGTCAGTCCACTGTCCCTCAGACCTTGGGGGGGCTGGACTATATTTTAGGGGGAAAATGAACACATTCCTATGCCCCACAAATAACCCAGAGATGCATTTTAAATAAAAGGACACATTGTACTCATGTAAAAACACGCTGATTCCCAGGCCATCCGTGGGCCGGATTTAGAAGGCAATTGGGCCGGATCCGGCCCCTGGGGCCTTAGTTTGCCTACACATGTCTTAGCTCATGAAGCATAGTGGTTAGAATGTTGGACTAATGCCTGGGAAACGGAGATTCCAGTCTCCATTCAGCTATGAAGCTCACTGGGAGACCTTAGACTGGCCACTCTCTCTCAGCCCTCCTCACAGGGTTGTTGTGAGGATAAAATAGGGAGAGGGAGAACTATGTACGCCATCATGATCTCCTTGGAGAAAAGTTGGAATATAAATGCAATAAACAAATAGTTCTTGGGGAGAAGCACAGACATCCTAATGCAGTAAGGAAAAAATGGAGACTTGTTGGTTTTGCTTTGTATGTGCAGAAGCAGAGATTTATAATGTTGCTGAGCCCAATCTAATCAAACTGGCCTAATGCTGGAGGACAGTAACAGATAAGGAAAGAAATAAGTCTCAGAGTAATGGTAATTAAAGACAGCTGGATGATGTCAGCTTGCCTTCAAGGCTGAATCATAAACGGCTCAGAACCATTCTTGAAATACTCATATTAAACGGATAGGCTCACATTTTATACTGCCATATGCATGTTTATTGTTTATATGCAGGCAGGAATGCTTGCAGAGTATTCAGCATTTCATGCTGTTTTTGAGATAGGAAAAGCCTCTCATAAGGACATTATTATTATTACTTGAAAAAAGAGTGACCAGGCCACACCATGCAGACAACCACCAATAGATTAATAATTTGAGTAGGGTGCACAATTAGAACAGATTAATTTGGCTGTTCTGATTTTCTTTCTTTAATTACTTAATTGCACTGGTAATTGCCTCCATTCCTTTGAACTTGGGGGGGGGGTCTCAGTCTTTGTGGGATAACCTATTTTTTGTTTTGCTGTCAGACAATATAGGAAAAGCTGAGTGTGGGGATTTTTGGGTAGTTTTTCTTTGCTTGATGCCAAAAGTGTTCAGCTTTGTATATGTTTGGGCCAAAACAGACCCCACAGGCTGGAATTAGGGATGGGATGGAAGTATCTGCCAATTTCGGTTCTTTCATTTTTTTATTTCATGAAATTCACTTGTAGTAATAACAAGCTTATGCATGGCATTTTGATGTAGACTTTTTTTGCAAGCAATTTACCCCCATACGATGCATTTTTGTGTGCTATTTTCACTAATAACTTCATTTTTAGGCACACTTTCCCCTAAAATATGCATTTTTCTGAGCAATGGTTGGTTCAAGAACTGCACTGCACACTTGGGAGGATTTTGAAGATGGCTTTGTTTCAGTTCCGATATTGTTTTGCAAAGTGTGAATTTGATAGATAGTTTAAATGCAGACTTTTTTTTAAAGTGTTTTATTGCATTTGTACCCCACCGTTGGGACACGGGTGGCGCTGTGGTCTAAACCACAGAGCCTCTTGGGCTTGCAGATTGGAATGTCAGTAGTTCGAATCCCTGTGATGGGGTGAGCTCCCATTGCTCGGTCCCTGCTCCTGCCAACCTAGCAGTTCGAAAGCACATCAAGTGCAAGTAAATCAATAGGTACCACCCCGGCAGGAAGGTAAACGGCATTTCCGTGTGCTGCTCTGGTTCACCAGAAGCGGCTTAGTCATGCTGCCCACATGACCCGGAAGCTGTCTGCAGACAAAAGCCGGCTCCCTCGGCCTATAGAGCGAGATGAGCGTGCAACCCCAGAGTCGTCTGCAACTGGACCTAACGTACCCTGTGGGGTATGTTAGGCTGAGAGGCAGTGACTGGTCCAGTGAACTCTGTGGCTAAGTCAGTAGTATAGCAGGGGGCTGGGGGCACAGGGACATTTGCCCTGGGTGCAAATTTGTTAGGGGTGCACAATTTCAACGCCCAGTGCTACCTCAATACAGCTGTGTGCTCCTGTTGCTGGGCTCTGTTGAAAACAGCTTCTCCATGAGAACTAGAAAGTGACATCTCCAGACTATGTAATGACTCTACATTTCTTATATCTGCAGCTGCGATCTCCTGGGTGACATGGATGCCATGGATGCAGTTGAAGGCACATGTGTACTCCATCTGTTTTTCTACCTCCCCCACTCTCTGCATCGCCCTGGGCACTGCCAATCCACAATACGCCACTGGGCTAAGTGGGGAATTGAACTCTGATCTTCCTGGTCTTGGTCGGACACTCTAACCACTATCCTGGCTCTCAAACTGAATTGAGAATTTCCTCCACATCCCTAGCTGGAATGAAACATCCATTTAAATATGGGATAAACATTATTTATTTATTAAGGAGGTTTGGAAATCTTTCAGAACATCTAATCTGATGCCTAATGATATGCATAGCTCAGTTCCTACAAAATCTAGATTATCTTGCATTTTGCCCTTGTTTATTCATTTGCATTGATGTTTATGGATGAACCCTTATTCCAGGGGCTACGTGGCTCTCTGATTGGCCTCATTAAGTGAGTGCTTGCCTTTTATTTGGAAGCAATTGTTTCCTAATTTCTGGTTGATAGAGCCAGGCACACTGTTCTTCTGCTGAGAAAGAAAGTGAGCAGAGAGCAGGGGCATTAATATCCTTAATGGCTCATGGGGTTTTAATAGTTGTACATGTAATTGCTAGATAATTGTGATTTTTCTTTTTACCCTATGTGATGTGATGTGACTTATGTCGCCACTGTCAAGAGTTAAGTTTAACATCATCTTGTTTAATGATCTCTGTGAAGAACCCCATTCTCATTATCATTAATGTGCGACTGTCAAATAAAGCAACGCTCACTTTCCTTTTAATATGGCTGCCTTCTAACTTTGTTAAATTTGATATGGGGAATAGATGCTCTTTAAAAAAAATTAATAGGAAGCTGTTGTGGGAAAGGGATGTATTAAAAGGAATTAGCATCATCTTTAATTTGCAGTAAGTTGTTATCTGCGTGTCCTAATGGGAGCAGCGATGCCTACAGAGCTATGATTGTTCTAAAATTATCCCATTTGCACACACTTGATATGGGGCTGTTGTGATATTATACACACATTGTTCTGCTGCCCCCTTCTGATGAGTGTCTCTTAACTCTTGCAAAGCCCTTTTCAAATCTATAGTAGTGATTATCAATATGATCTTCCTCCACGCATGTAGGATACTTGTGCTCCACTACGGTGCAAAAATGAGTTTCTGAGGAGGAGGAAAACAATGGAGTAATGAGGATATCATTGAATGCTTCCTGAAACCAGCAGAAGTCCTTTGACTTTCATGAGATAGGGGGATAAATTCTTGGCAAAGCTGTACTGTTCAAATACAAATATCCAAATCTCCCTCCCTTCCTGCAGCTGGATTTCAAACATTGTACTAAGTCTATTGGTCCATCTTGCTATATACTGGCCCTTCTGGCAGTGGCTCTCCAGATGTCTCCTAGCCGTACCTGGATCCATGCCTTTCTCATTTCACACACTCCGACATGTCCCCAAACCACCCCAGGCACACATCCTTTGGACCCAGAGGTCCAATGTCGGTAGGCAAGGGCCATGGAAGTTTTCATAGCAGTGGGGAGGGAAAATGCAACACTGAATCTCTGTCTCTTAGATTGCGGCCTTTTCTCCCAGGTACCAGGAAAAAAACTATTAGGAGGAAAATTGCTGTTGGCATCCATCTGTGTCAGAAGACAGTGGGACATGTTTGGGGGTGGCATCAAACCGTTGGAGAGTTATAGCACTTGCTGTGACTGTAGAGACTGATACGGGAGAGACATGCTTTGTTGCAGCTGGGGCAGATGAAGGCGACTGGTTGTGCTGATGCAAGTGTACCATGGCATTTAAATTTTAAGCATGGTTCCTGTTTAGAAGGTGTGCAAATATTTCTTGAATGGCTCACAGCCATGCCAAAATGTTGAAAGGCAGGCTTCCTTCTAGACTGGGGGTTTTCTCACACCTGCAGGAATTCATGGTTTTACACAGTAAGAGTTTAATTTCTCCTTTCTCTCTTGCATTTATAATGACAGCAATGAAAGGAACTTGTATGACTGT
Source organism: Podarcis pityusensis (assembly GCF_964106645.2). Lineage (NCBI taxonomy): Eukaryota > Metazoa > Chordata > Lepidosauria > Squamata > Lacertidae > Podarcis > Podarcis pityusensis. Next base: position 55,114,347 of record NC_138034.1, read on the forward strand.
GAGATATCTGCCTATAATTCCACAACCAAAACACCCATAGAAGCCAATTAAGAGGGAAAGGTTAAACATGCAAACCTGTTACTCCATGCAAATGACAAGTGCGTTGCTATAACTAACACCGGTACATCACATTGCTATAACCGCTAGACCAGGGGTAGGCAACCTAAGGCCCAGGGACCAGATGCAGCCCTATTGCCTTCTCAATACGACCCACGGACGGTCCAGGAATCAGCGTGTTTTTACATGAGTAGAATGTGTCCTTTTATTTAAAATGCATCTCTGGGTTATTTGTAGGGCCTGCCTGGTGTTTTTACATGAGTAGAATGTGTTCTTTTTTTAAAAAATGCATCTCTGGGTTATTTGTGGGACATAGGAATTCGTTCATATTTCCCCCCCAAAAAAATTTGGTCCGCCCCCCCCACATGGTCTGAGGGACAGTGGACCAGCCCACGGTTGAAAAAGGTTGATGACCCCTGCGCTAGACTCTATACCTCTATAGGGAACACCTTTCAGTTTGGGCAGGTAAATGCAATAGACCTCCCAAGTCTGTTCTGAACACACACACACACACACACACACACACACACCATTGCTGATCTTCCTTCACTGCAACTATGAGGTGATGTAGATTCTTTTTTTTTTAAATGATATTTATTAAAGTTTCACAAAAATACAGAAAACAAAGAAAAAAGTATAAATTACAGCAAAAAAACAAAAAGTAAGAAAAAACATACAAAATAAAACAGTTAAAAACACACTAATGTTCCATAACCTATCTTCCTTACTCTTATTTCCCCAGACCTCCTCATACCTCCCTTCTTTGTATTCCAATTCAGTTTGTTGGTTCAGCAAATCCTTACCATTAATCTTTTACCCAATTGTTAACCTTTTTTTCCCCCCCCATGTCTCTTAAAGCATTACAGCTAAAAACCTCTTAATTTCTATCCAGCATCCTTCTAAAGGTCCTTAATTTTACAATATTTCTGTAAATAGTCCTTAAATTTTTTCCAGTCTTCTTTCACCGACTCTTCTCCCTGGTCTCGGATTCTGCCAGTCATTTCCGCCAATTCCATGTAGTCAATCACCTTCATCTGCCATTCTTCCAAAGTGGGTAGATCTTGTGTCTTCCAATACTTTGCGATAAGTATTCTTGCTGCTGTTGTATCATACATGAAAAAGGTTCTGTCCTTCTTTGGCACCAGTTGGCCGACAATGCCCAAGAGAAAGGCCTCTGGTTTCTTCAGAAAGGTATATTTAAATACCTTTTTCAGTTCATTATATATCATTTCCCAGAAAGCCTTAATCTTTGGGCACGTCCACCAAAGGTGAAAGAATGTACCTTCAGTTTCTTTACATTTCCAACATTTATTATCGGGCAAATGATAAATTTTTGCAAGCTTGACTGGGGTCATGTACCACCTGTATATCATTTTCATAATATTCTCTCTTAAGGCATTACATGCCGTAAACTTCATACCTGTGGTCCATAACTGTTCCCAGTCAGCGAACATAATATTATGTCCAACATCTTGTGCCCATTTAATCATAGCAGATTTCACCGTTTCATCCTGAGTATTCCATTTCAACAGCAAGTTATACATTCTTGACAAATTTTTAGTTTTGGGTTCTAACAATTCTGTTTCTAATTTTGACTTTTCCACTTGGAAGCCTATTTTCTTATCCAAATTATATGCCTCCATTATCTGATAGTAGTGGAGCCAATCTCTCACTTTATTTTTTAATTTTTCAAAACTCTGCAGTCTCAATTTATCTCCTTCTTGCTCCAAAATTTCCCAATATGTCGGCCATTTGGCCTCCATATTGAGCCTTTTCAGAGCTTTTGCTTCCATTGGTGACAGCCACCTTGGGGTTTTATTTTCCAATAAGTCTTTGTATCTTATCCAGACATTAAACAATGCTTTCCTAACAGTATGATTTTTAAATGCTTTGTGTGCTTTGACCTTATCATACCATAAATATGCATGCCATCCAAATACATTGTTAAAACCTTCTAAATCCAAAATGTCTGTATTTTCAAGAAGTAGCCATTCTTTCAGCCAGCAGAAAGCTGCTGATTCATAATAAAGTTTAAGGTCTGGCAGGGCAAATCCACCTCTTTCCTTGGCGTCAGTTAATATCTTAAATTTTATTCTGGGCTTCTTGCCCTGCCAGACAAATCTAGAAATATCTCTCTGCCACTTCTTGAAACAGTCCATCTTATCTACAATTTGTAATGTCTGAAACAAAAACAACATTCTAGGCAATACATTCATCTTTATCACAGCAATACGGCCCAGCAACGAGAGTTTCAAATTTGACCAAATTTCTAAATCTTTTTTCACTTCCGTCCAACATTTTTCGTAATTATCTTTAAATAAGTTCCCATTTTTGGCTGTCATATTAATCCCCAAGTTCTTTATCTTTGGTGCCATTCCTCTAGTTATCCATATTTGGTCAATTCTAGTCCATGTCATCTTGGCTTCAGAAAAAAAGGTTCCTTCTCTTCCCAGGGGGTTCTTTACCCTCCAGATGTCCACTAAGTCCATATTGTCTGTCATCTCAAAAAATGTTTTCGGTAGTCTACCATCCTTGGTGACTACCTGTCTTTGAGCCTTGTCCATATTTGTAGATACTACTCCATTCATGTCCCCCATCAAAATCAAATTATAGTCCAAATGATCCAATAAAGTCTCATGCAACTTTTTATAGAATTCAGATTTCCCCTCGTTCGGTGCATAAATTCCCACGATTAAGAATTTCTCTCCTTGTAGTTGAATTTCAATTGCCAAAAATCTTCCTTGATCATCTTTAAAGATAAATTTCGGTAAAAGTCTCTCCTTTGCATAAATCACGACTCCTCTTTTTTTAACTTTGTCAGATGAGACAAACTCCTGTCCTAATCTTTTATTAATCAATAACTTCCTATGTGCCCTTGTTATATGTGTCTCTTGTAGACAAATCAAGTCCAATTGTTCTTTTTTTAATAAATGAAACACACTTTTTCTTTTTCGCGGAGAATTCAAACCGTTACAATTCCAGCTTAATAGTTGCAGAGCCATGGTGGGGGCTATGAGGTGATGTAGATTCACTGGTCAACAACAAATTTGTTGGCTGCGTTTTTTCAGTTGATTTAGGACGAATCTGATGCGCTGAATCCAAAAATCACATTGGTTTTGCTCAATCATGGCAAGTTTTTGAGCTATGGCCACATGTCTTTTTTTACGTTTTTGTTCACATGTACGCTTGTGTGGAGCATTTTAGAAGAAGTTGGTGGGGGTAAAATGCAATGTCGAATAATTGTTTTGATTGGAAATGATTATTTTAATGACAAGAAGTATTCAGGTCCGATAGTTCTGGGTGATTATGTCGAAAAGGGATCAGTTTGAAGTCATAAAACCTCGAAATCTTCCATAAATTGGTGCGGCAAAGCATAAAGTTGCTTACCATGCTTATTTTGGTATTACACTTGGTGACCAGGATAAAGCTTGGGCACTACACATGGTGTGCAAGGCGTGCACCGAGACTCTACGTGGGTGGACCAATGGCAAGAGGAGTCTGAACTTTGGAATTCCCATGGTTTGGAGGGAGCCGACAAACCATGTCACTGACTGCTACTTCTGATTTGTTGATGTGACTGGGATCAACAGAAAGAACCGGAGCAGCCTCAAGTATCCTGATCTTCAATCAGCACGTTGTCCTGTAGCTCATTGTGATGAAATTCCAGGGCTTATCTTTGGAGAACTTCCTGACATTAGTGACAAAGATGCCTCCAGTGTTGAAGGACATGAAGAAGAAGAAGTGGTTCTTGAAGATGATGCTCCACATCCATTTTCCCAAAAGGAGTTGAATGTGTTAGGATATTTCTGTTCCACCTTAAGAAGGGAGCAGGTTGTTGTGTCACAGCCTGCGTATTTCGTGTTCACAGGAAGTTTATGTTTGTACATTGCTTTCGTTTTTCTCTCTGTGCCTGAGACATCGAAGCAGGCAGTCATGTTTTTTTCTTTGTTCTGACCAACGCTGAATAAAGTTGTAAATATGCACTCCTGAGTGTGTCTTTCGCTGTGCGAACTCTGCTGATAGAGCGTGCACGAGCTCTGGAATGTGGCAAGCTATTTCTGAGGCCTCGTGTCGCTAATTGACTGATACTGTATCTACGGGAGATCGATGGATCGCACCGGAGGCGACGTGGAGTCATGATGGCCTCTGTCCCCCTGGCAGTATCCCAACAGAATGATCTAGTTCGCGACCTCAGTTTGTCAAAGGACTCTGCCAAACTGTTGGCATCCAGATTGAAGGGAAAAAACCTCCTCTCTGACAGTGCTCGCATCAGCTTCTTCCTCAACAGGCATCAAGAGTACCTCCGTTTTTTCTCGGAAGAGAAGGACTTGGTGTACTGTGCAGATATTGCGCAGCTTCTGCTCAAGCTTGGAGTGCCACAGTACGAACCCAAAGATTGGAGACTGTTCATTGACAGCAGCAAGCAATCACTGAAATGTGTTCTGCTACACAACGACAACCAGTTTGCCTCTGTACCCCTGGCTCACTCGACTACACTGAAGGAGAACTATGAAGTGGTGAAGAATGTGCTGGAGAAAATTGGTTATGATCAGCATAAGTTGTTTATTTGTGTTGACCTGAAGATGGTGAACTTTTTGTTGGGACAACAGTCTGGCTTCACCAAGTACCCATGTTTTCTGTGCATGTGGGATAGTAGGGACCGTGCTCAGCATTACACGAAGAAGGACTGGCCTGTGCGGGAGGAATTGGTGCCTTGCAAAGAAAGGAACGTCATCAACGACCCTCTGATGAACAGAGACAGAATACTCTTCCCACCGCTGCACATCAAGCTCGGCTTAATCAAGCAGTTCACCAAGGCTCTGGACAAGGATGGTGACTGCTTCACTTACTTGTGCCAGGCTTTTCCAGGATTGACCATGGAGAAGTTGAAAGCTGGCATCTTTGACGGTCCTCAGATCCGTCAGCTCATCAGAGATCCAGAGTTCGGAAACTCAATGAACGAAGTGGAACTGGAAGCATGGAAGGCATTTGTTCTGGTAGTGAAGAACTTTCTGGGCAACAATAAGGCCAGAAACTACACAGAACTTGTCAACAACATGCTAACTGTTTTCAGAAACCTGGGCTGCAACATGAGTGTCAAGATGCACTACCTATTTTCACATCTGGACTGGTTTCCTGAGAACCTGGGTTCAATGAGTGACGAGCAGGGGGAGAGATTCCATCAGGACATGAAAGAGATGGAGACCAGGTATCAGGGTTGCTGGGACACAGTCATGATGGCTGACTACTGTTGGACTCTGAAGAGAGACCTCCCTGCCACTGAGCATTCCAGGAGTTCCAAGAAACGGAAGTTCAAGCCCTGAAGTTTGAAAAATGGTGAAGCAACATGCAATTTACATGTACTTACCTTTATCAATGCCCACCATTCAGTTTACAGTAATTGATGTTTCTATCAGGTAATCAATATATGTTGTTGGAAAAACATTTTTTTCTCTTAAAAACATATTTAGGATGATATGTGTTGACAAAAATCAGCTGATAATGCCACAAAAATGTAATTGATTTTGTCACAAGATCTGATTTTTTTTCAAATCAACATAGCACAAAAACCTGACCTGATGGAGAGAAATGGATGCCATTTCCTGATTCAGCAGTGCAAAAATACCCTAAAGCAGTTGTAGAAATCTAGACAATATTCAAAAAGTAAAGCATTGTTGCCCAGTGAATTATAGCAGAGGTGGACTGTTGACGAAGCTCTGGAGGCTATCCCAACCTTCTGGGGACTATTTGTGTGGCACAGGAGATGGTATATGGAGAGAAGAGGAAGGTGAAATTTGACTCTGCAGGCAGAAGTCTGTTCCACTGGCACATGGACACATGTGGATAATAATATTTGTTAAGCTAGAAAGGTTCCAGAATTTTTGCAAGAGCTTTGCTGCTTATTACCATCAAAACAAATACCAGAGTTGCTTAATAACTAAACCTATGTGCGGAGCATGGGCTGGGAGCCCTCTATATGTTGTTAGACTCCAACTCTCATCATCCTTTAGTGTTGGCCATGCCGGTTGAGGCTGAAAGAAGCTGGAATCCAACAACATGTGGACAGCCGCAGGCTTCCCTATCCCTGATTTAGAGTATAAACTGAAAAATATGAAAAGGGTTCTGAGAGAATCACATCTTACCTTTCTTCGGTTCAGTCATCGACAATGAAAGCCCTGAAATAGCCACTTATCTCAATTCCAAGAGACACACCCATTGTTATAGGTCATTAAACTGTTAGGCATGTATAGACGTGCTGCATCTCTGCCTCCACGATGTCTCCAGTTCTTTTGCAGCAATGCTCTGAACAATAAGAAAAAGCTAAGCTGTCATTTGTAAATTATGCAGTGCTTTGGCTAAGCTTCAGAATCCTGATTGATAAAGCACTGGCTAGATCATCTAAGAGCATAAGAAGTTGCTTTATACTCAACCGGACCACTGAGCCATCTAGTTCAGTGCAGGGATTGGCCGCAGTTCCCCTGGAATTCAAGACATGGGACATCCACAATGCTACCTAGGACCTTCTGCATGGGAAGCAGGTGCTCTGCACTGAGCTATCGCCCTACCCCACTCTAGGAATGCCAAAGAGAAGAAGGCTATCTATGGCTTCCAGCCACAATGGCTATGCTCTATCTCCACTGTTGGACGCAGCAAGTCTCTGAGTGCTAGTTGCTGGGAGTCACAAGCAGAGAGCGTGCTATTGAAATGAGACCCTGATTTCAGTACAGTGGTAGCTTGGTTTTAGAACAGCTTGGTTTATGAACAACTTGGAAATAGAACGCTGCAAACCCGGAAGTAGGTGTTCCGGTTTGTGAAATTTGCCTTGGAAGCTGAACATGTTCTGCTTCCTGTTGTGTGTAAATTGAGTCCCCCGCTGCGAATCAGAGGCTTCCTGTTGAGTCTGTTGGCTGTTGAGTCCAGAGCACCCACGCAACACAGAGGTGATCTTTGGAGCTTTAGTTTTTGCTATTTTCTTGTGTTTTTGTTTGTGTGGCTTTTTCCTTTTTTTGACTATGACTTGTTCTTCGTTTTATGGGACTGACTTGTGACTGTGGCTTGTGACCTTGTTTTTGTGACTGTGTGGAACCTAGTTCAGCTACTAATTGATAGATTGTGTGACTGCAGAAATGGATAAAAGCCCCCCATTCAAACAATGACTATCATCAGTGCACGTAAGAAAAAATAAAATTTTTAATTTTTATCATCTACAATACTGTCTTATTTATTTTATAGTACAGTACATTGATTATTGCTTTCATTTTATGGATCAATGGTCTCATTAGATAGTAAAATTCATGTTAGATTGCTGTTTTAGGGGTTCTTTTTAAAAGTCTGGAACTGATTAATCCATTTTGCATTACTTTCTATGGGAAAGCACGCCTTGGTTTTAGAACGCTTTGGTTTTGGAACAGATTTCTGGAATGGATTAAGTTTGGGAACCAAGGTACCACTGTATTCCAATAAGCATCTGCCTGACCACGGTGAGAACAGGATGCTGGAAGAGATGCGCTGGGGTGGTTCTTATAAGACTATCACAAAGAGAGAGAGGGAAGGGGGTGCCCTGTCCACTTTGGCCCCACCCACCACTGGCTTTGCTCCACCCACTGCCAGCATGTGGACACTGACAAGTTCACAATAAGGAACTGCAACCCACAACAAACAAACAACAAGCCCCGCCCCCTGTTTTATAGGGAAGTTTGCCTGTAGAGGAATTCTTCACGGTGCAAGACACACAAGACTCAATTGTGTGCTATTTTCAACCTTATTATTTGAGAATCTGCCATTCTTGGAAATTTCAGAAATATTTCGGCACAGGCAAGATGTATGGAAATAAACAAAATGTGGGGAAACAAATCTATTTATTTATTTTTAAACGACATGAATGTTGACTCTTTTCTATCCGGGGATGTCTTTTTGAAATTGACTTGTTATGAGAGTTAAATTCTTTTTCTACTCCAGAGTGTGATAGATAAGAGATTTAATTTCACATGTACTTGCTGAGCTTTGGCAGAAAGATGTGATTGGCCCGGCATTTGGCATGGCACTCCATTTGCTCCATGATTGGATGATAGTGTCTCAACCCATTACTACTTAATCACCTGTTTAGCCTTAAGGTTTCTAGCAGTTGCATTGATTTAAATTCCATATTCGCATAGTCACTCACTGCGCTAATGAGGAAGGGTGTGAAAAAGCACCTCTGGCAATGAAACTCTTTAAGGCTGAATCTGTGGATAAACAGGACTAGAAGTTGTTGGGTTTGTTTTAAAGAGACACAGAGAAAGAGTCAGGTCACCTTAACCTTCCCCAAGCTTTTCTCTTGAAAAGAAATATAATCAGATTCGTCATCAGGACCTAGAAGCTCAATTGACCTTCATTCTGCCATTCTGACAGGGTAATTATATACATTTGCAGTTCTAACTGAAAAACCTACAGTATTTTTTTTTAATGTAATATATTTGCAATTCCAACTGAGAAGCTAGAATTTCAATTGCAGGTAGCTGCCTGTTTGCTGGTACTCAAGTAAGAGGTTGGAGGATGCTGAGCCTTTGTTTCTGTCTACCAATCCCTCATCCTAAGTATTCCCAGTACAAGGTCAAGTTCCTGTGTGTGCATTTCCAAATATACCTCATGCAACTAATGCAGCGCAACAAATCTTTTCTATAGTTGCTTTTGGGGACAGATCTTTATCCATAAAAAAAGGATGGGAGGAGATATTCTATTCAGGGTGCATATCAAGCCAAATCTATCAAATCTGTACTTTCTGAATTAATAGTAGCACACATCTGAATATTGCAATTCAGTTCTGCACCCAACCAATGTTTGCAAAAACGCATATTTTAAGGGAAAGTGTGCACAAAAATGAAGAAATTAGTGAGAGCTGCAAACAGAAATGCATTATGTTAAGGGAAATTGCTTGCAAAAATGTATACATCCGTCAAAACTGCATATAAAAATGTGTTTATTAGGAGAAATCTGCACTTAAATGCTGGCAAATTTTCATAAGTATTAAAAAATCACACACCACAAATTGCTGCAAGAGAATTGAATTTGAAATGGGAAAAATGATAAACTTGAAATAGACAGATCCTTGCAATCTAAGGAGAGGAATTCCGCATACTTTGTAAGCAGAAGCTCCCAGGGTCAAAACTGGTGTCTCCAGCTAGAAGGATTAGATAGCAACTGATGTGAAAGACCTCAGCTTGAGATCTTGGAGATCCACTGCCAGTCAAAGTAATAATACTAAGCCAGATGAAGAAATGGCCTTCATCTTGTGCGTCATCTTGTGTTCTGCTTAAGGATAATAACATCATCATGGGACTGAAACTGCCTTGGTCGCACTGGTTGATGATCTCCGGCGGGCTAGGGACAAAGGTGAGAGCTGTTTCCTAGTTCTGCTGGATCTCTCAGTGGCGTTTGATACCATCGACCATAACATCCTTCTGGACCGTCTTGAGGGGCTGGGAGCTGGGGGCACTGTCATACAGTGGTTCCGCTCCTTCCTCCTGGGCCGTGTTCAGAAAGTGGTGGTGGGGGATGAGTGTTCAGACCCCTGGGCTCTCACTTGTGGGGTGCCTCAGGGTTCTGTCCTCTCCCCCATGCTTTTCAACATTTACATGCAGCCGCTAGGAGAGATCATCAGGAGGTTTGGGCTGGGTGTTCATCAGTATGCAGATGATACCCAGCTCTACCTCTCTTTTAAATCAGAACCAGTGAAGGCGGTGAAGGTCCTGTGTGAGTGTCTGGAGGCGGTTGGAGGATGCATGGCGGCTAACAGATTGAGGTTGAATCCTGACAAGACAGAAGTACTGTTTTTGGGGAACAGGAGGCGGGCAGGTGTGGAGGATTCCCTGGTCCTGAATGGGGTAACTGTGCCCCTGAAAGACCAGGTGCGCAGCCTGGATGTCATTTTGGACTCACAGCTGTCCATGGAGGCACAGGTCAAATCTGTGTCCAGGGCAGCTGTTTACCAGCTCCATCTGGTACGTAGGCTGAGACCCTATCTGCCTGCAGACTGTCTCGCCAGAGTGGTGCATGCTCTGGTTATCTCCCGCTTGGACTACTGCAATGCGCTCTACGTGGGGCTACCTTTGAAGGTGACTCGTAAACTACAACTAATCCAGAATGCGGCAGCTAGACTGGTGACTGGGGGCGGCCGCCGAGACCATATAACACCGGTCTTGAAAGACCTACATTGGCTCCCAGTACGTTTCCGAGCACAATTCAAAGTGTTGGTGCTGACCTTTAAAGCCCTAAACGGCCTCGGTCCAGTATACCTGAAGGAGCGTCTCCACCCCCATCATTCTGCCCGGACGCTGAGGTCCAGCGCCGAGGGCCTTCTGGCAGTTCCCTCACTGCGAGAAGCAAAGCTACAGGGAACCAGGCAGAGGGCCTTCTCGGTAGTGGCGCCCGCCCTGTGGAACGCCCTTCCAGCAGATATCAAAGCGATAAACAACTACCTGACATTCAGAAGACATCTTAAGGCAGCCCTGTTCAGGGAAGTTTTTAACGTGTGATATTTTAGTGTATTTTTGGTTTCTATGGAAACCTCCCAGAGTGGCTGGGGAGGCCCAGCCAGATGGGTGGGGTATAAATAATAAATTATTATTATTATTATTATTATTATTATTATTATTATTTATTAACAAGACAAAGCTGGTGTTGGTTCCCAAGACAGACCTTTTAAAACTACTTCAGATCCACATAATGGAATGACACAGTCCTTATGCATGGTCTGTAGCACCTCAAGTTTTATACAGGTCATTGTCAAATGAAAATGCCTTCCCTTTGGGAAGAAGGCAGGAGGACTCTAGGACCCTGTCAAGTCCCTCACACCTCCTTCCCAAAACTAGCACTTACTAGGCTCTGGGAAGGAGGCAGGAAGGTGCCCTCTGGGCTCGGTGCCCTATGTGAGGGAATTGGTCGTGCTGCCCTGATCTTAGATGTGCAAAAACAGAACGGCTGACAAATGGCAATTATGATTGTTTTTTGGGTAACTAATATGTGACCGTCTTATGCCATCATTTTACCCCGTCCTTCATCTCAGGGCAAAGTGCATTGTTCTTCCCCTTCCCCCAAGTTATCTGCCCAACAACACAATGAGGTAGTTTAGGCTGAATAATCCAAGATCACCTGTTTACATTTTATTCTGTCATTACAAAAGGAATCAAAAATAAAACTGCCAATAGCATAATAAAAGCTATGGTGAGACCCCACTTGGAATACTGTGTACAGTTCTGCTTGCCTCACCTCAAATAGGACATTATAGAGCCAGAAAAGTTTCAGAGGTAGGGCGGTCACAACGATCAAGGGGGTTGGAACAACTCTGCTTTGAGGAGAGATTACAACTTTGGGGGCCTTCTGGTTTAGTGAAAAGGTGAAAAATGGGGGACATGTTAGAGGTATATAAGATAATGTATGTTGTGGAGAATGTGAATGGGGAGAAATTTTTCTCCCTTTCTTATAACACTAGGACTCAGAGACATCCCATAAAGTTGAATGATGGAAGATTCAGGACAAAGGAAAGTACTTCTTCACACACACACACCAAGCATATGTTGCAGTCTCCCTACATGCCTATGATATTAGGAAATGCTCAGTTAGCCAGCACAGAAGCAGTGTTGCATAATGTTCTGCATTTCTTCAGTTCAGCATACTTGGATATGGCCTCTGGTGATGTTCCGTGATTTCTTTTTAAGGAACAGCCCGGAACATTTAGCAACTATATAACCACAAATATACTCTGCATGAAATTCAGGAGCTGGCAGATTGGAAGCACAGCAACTGGCAAGTCAGGTAGGCCAGGGCTGGTCTTCGCTGAGGTAGGTGAGCTGGGCAGGTAAAGCAAGACATGCACTGAGCAGGCAGGCAGACTGGTGAGCTTACAAGCAGTGAAGCAAAGAAGCAAAGAAGCTCCTTCAAGAGCAATTGTGTTGCTTAATTTCTATTTGGATGCTAATGCCTCCGATGCTCAACAACATGAACCACCCCCACACAAAACATGAACATCTATAGGTAGGGGTCCTTCACTAGTGGTGGCTGGCGCCCAGTGGGACTTGTAGAGTGGAAGGCAGGGAGGCCAACAGTAGGTGAAGCTGGAGTCAATGACAGGAGGTGCCAACTAATTCTACTTGTGTCCTCCTATTCCTCCATGCTGAGTTCTACAAGGGCAAATCTGAGAATAATGAAGCTGATAAGCAGTGCCACCACTTGGACTGATTATAAATAGAAAGGCAGGTGGATGGGGTGGGGGAACCAAGAACAGACTTGTGGGTCTGTGCTTGTTTGGCCCTAATGAACCAGCCTCCACTAGCCTTCATGTCTATAGTTGTATGGAGAGACGCTCCTGAGATCTAGAACCCCAGTCATTCTGAGTTCCATATTCTGGGGAAGGCTTCATGAATACAACTATTTGCAGAAAGTTCTCCTTCCAAGTTTCTATCAACATTTGGGCTGCGCATGTCACCCTCAGGGAAGGAGTGTGTGGTGTCAGAAGCAGAACTATTTGGCATGGTCCTGCTCTTTGCTCCCATTATTATGGGAGTTATAAACAGCCAGATGGGGTTTTAGATGCCATGTTTGCATCCTAATGTTAATGCTAGTGTGTGTCAGGAGTGTGTGCAGGAGCCAGGCCCTGTGACCAGTAGGGCTTCGCAGGACTGGGGCCTTCCTAAGTTTGTTCTGGAGAGGCAAGGCGCAGCCGCACAGGTGAGGCCGATTGGTAACTCACAGCACCTGGTGGCAAGAGCCAGGAAGGGATATAAGGTCAGCATTTCCCATCGGCTCTTTGCCACAGCAACACGTTTCCTGCCTTGCTGCATTTGGCTCCTTGCTTCCTGATCCTCGGACCTCGGCTCCTTGCTTCTCAACCCTCGGACCCTTGACTTCGTGACTCCCTGCTTCCTGACCCTTGGACCCTTGGACCCCTGGCTTCTGGACTCTCGTTCCTGTTCCCACCCTGCCATCTTGCCATCCTGACGTCCTCAGCTGGGACTTCGATCGCACATAGACCGGACTGTGACAGTGTGGAAGTGGACATTTAGAGGAGCAAATGCCGAGAATGAAAGGGAATAGTGCTAAGCTCTTTCCTCATTGGTAAATATACCCCACCAAAACATTTCAGGTCCCCTTTTCTCTATTCAAACTCCAGGAATGACTACCCAAATGATCACTGCACTCTGCAAGAGAGAGCATCCTGCAGAAACTATCTTATCAGGAGGATCATTCTGCACAGAGTAGGAATCAGGCCTTTAGTATGGCAGCACATGCCTTTGGAACTCCTTCCTTTTAGAATGTAGCAGACAAATGCCATCACTATTATATCTGAGGTGGCTATTGAAGACCTCTCTCTTCCAACAAGTCTTCTAAGTGGAGATCTTTTATTTTATCCCAGTTGGTATTTGAAACTGTTTTTATATATGAAATTGTTTTATATAGGTTTTGTTGCGGTTGTTACTGTCCTTATTCTTTATTGTTAAATCACTTTGAGGAGCTTTATAGGAATCAGTTCATAGATGACACAAAATAAATACTGAAAGACTGGTAGCAAATCTCTCAGTGTGAGAGAGACCTTGAGGGGAAAATAGGTTGGTGTACAAAAGATTTAAGCATCCTTTGTCATCTACCAATTCTCTCTCACAACGTTTCTCCCTGCTGCTCCTGCATAGGATTGACACGTTTGACAAAGGGACATAGGTTTTATAGGCTCAGGTGAAAGCCCATTGGCCCCTTCAGTCATATGACATCGGTTGCGTTAGTAAACTGCAGTAACCTCTTTTCGACCAGCAGCTCCTTCTGCTGGCAAGCCATCAGAATGCATGCAGAAGAGAGAGCAAATTGTTTATGGCTTGCTGTCACAGTCGTTGCTTCAAGAGCCTGTCTGCCTTAAACATCACCACTGACAGGGTGAGAGAGATGCACTGTTTGGGTAGGAGAAACAGAAAGGAATCAAAGGGGCATTGAACATGCAGGGCCAGCTGTACCATTAGGCAGAAGGAATCACAGAATAATAGAATCATAGAACTGTAGAGCTGGGAGGCAGGTGCTTCAAGGGGCAGGCGCAAAGGCGCGTGGAGTGGACAGAGCTCTTTGTGCCACCTGCTTTACCCTGCATCTCTGCAGCTACCTTCTGCCATCAGTGCAATGGAAGGCACTGTCCAATCACCAGTAATGAGCTAAGTTTCACGCGCTACTCTGGATGGCTTCTGTCTGAGGGGAGAATTTTGTTCTTTGCCTCAGGCAGCAAGATGTCTTGGGCGGGTCCTGTTAACACAAATGGCCTATCAAACTCATCTGGCTGGGCAGCGAGTCATATGGGGAGAATGGATATTTCTAGGAAAACAAAGACCTGCTGCAGGTGTGGGTCTGGACTATAGGGAATCATGGTGGTTGGCTGCCAGGGGACAGGAAGGGGATATCTGGACAGGATACTAGATGGAATTGATAGGAACTCCAAAGTCAACTTTTTCCTCTCTACATGCTTGGTATTCATCTGCAGAGGATAAAAATTAGGGGTGGGTACATTTCCTCCATTCTATTTTTCAGTCCTTTTGGGTCATTCTGCCCTAAGATCCAAGGGGTGTGTGTGTCATGTCTGGGGGTGTGTCTGACAAGAAGACACCCCGTGGGGTGCTTGCCTGGCCGCCCCTGGCCACAGCAGTGAAAGCAGCCATCGCGCCGCCACAGCCACATGTGGAGGATCCTCCACAGTTGCACCATCCTCATGCGCTGTACTTAGCAACGCCGCACATGCGCTGTACATAACAGTTTTCTGCCAGCGCTGCCCCAGCGCCATACGGACAGTGGTGAGATCCCTCCATCGCCACTACAGCCGCAAGCGTAGGATCCCTCTGCTGCTGCTGCAGCTGCGAGCAGAGGATCCCACCACCGTCCATATGGTGCTTGGGCGGCGCTGGCGACAAACCACTACGTACAACACATGCACAGTGTCGCACGCATGCGCTGTACGTAGTGACGCCGCACATACTCCCTATGTAGCAACGCCACACATGCGCCGTATGTAGTGACACCATGCATGTGTCGTACATATTGGCGCAACGCATGCACAGCCGGCGGTTTGCCCCACCCCAGATGTCCTTTAGCCTTCGTTCACCCCTGCTAAGGTCCACTTCTTTTGAATTCCAGTTTATCTAGGAGAATTTCTGAAATTCATCCCAGAATTTGAAATTGCAGCTTTTAGTTTGTTCAAGGTGAGCACAAGTTCATTAATAAAACACTGCCCCCCCCAAAAAAAAGTCATCTGAAAGGAACTGGAAGATGAGCTATGTGCACACAGATCTCTGCACAAAATTTGTAATTTAAACATCAATAGCAGGATCAGGAAAGGCAGCTGGTGCATTGGTTCCACTTCAGAAACAAGTCCAGGTTAACTATGAGATCTAAGGAGAATTGCAGCTTCTTGAAACATTGCCGTAATGACAAGGTGCTTCAAGCTTTTCGGGTGGTGACATGCAAGACCCTGCTTCTACCTTAATTCTGCGTCCTGTAAAGTTGGGATGAAGCTTCCCTTCACTGTGCTGTGCAGTTTTGAGTGTCTGAGTGCTACTCCCAGCCTTGCCACTGCACTTGCTAGAATATAACTGCTTCTGCCGAAGAGGCTCCCTTGACCACACTGATGTCAAACCAGTTTTATCTGTCGGCCAGCAGCTTAGCTTCCTTTCATCTGATAGATACAGAACAACAGAACCAGTGATGAGTCACTCAATGGAATGCTCCATGCTGGAGCCCCCTCCCTCTGTTTTGGTCCACAGAACAAAGATACACTAACGTGTTGAAAGGGTAATGAGATATTGGGGGAGGCAGGGATACCGCTGTTAACAAGCTTATTATGAATGCGACTGTTTAAAATTGTTTGCGGAGAGTGTATTTACATAAACCAATAAATTAGGACCGAATAAACACATCTGAAAGAAGTGAAACAACTGCTTTTTCAGTGATTAGCTGTGAAAGCAATTTGCATACAGAAAATGATATCTGATTTTTTCAGTTACTGACGGCAACTTGCTCTCTATGGAACACAGGGTTTTGTTCTGCAGGGTGCCCCTTCAGCGGCAAAGCCCAGAACACGTGAAGCGTATCAGCAGAGAACTCAATGTTGCCTCATCTGCAATGCCTCTTCAGGTCCACATCTTCTCTGAAGACACTGGCTCAAAATTATTTGACTCTTGAAAAGAATGTTGTTATCGGTTTAGAGGGTCAGCCTTGATGAATCCTGTAGGTCCCTTCCAAAGTTGTGATCCTGTGTGTGTGAAGTTAGACTTTCTTAGAGCAAACCTGCTGAACCAGTCAGATTAGTGTCTTTGCAAGATAATGGCCTGAGCTAGCCAGTTAAGTACTGCCATTTACATGTCTCAAGAGGTTGCTGTGTTGCCATAGAGACAAATGGGAGGGCCTTTTCCCACCTCATCTGGCTGGATGCCACATCATTCCAGGTTGCAGAACGATAGTGTGTTTATGTGTGTGTGTGTGAGAGAGAGAGAGAGGAGAGAGAGAGAGAGAGAGAGAGAGTTGTTGGCTGATGCTGGAAGCTGGAGACCTTCCCATCTTGAGAGACCACCTTATCCCTTATACCTTAAGGGACTTAATCCGTTCTGAAAGTCTGTTCTTAAACCGAAACCGTTCTTAAACCAAGGTGCACTTTCCCTAATGAGACCTCCTGCTGCCGGTGCCCTTCCACCTTCGGATTCTGTTCTTAGACAGAGTTATAATTCTCAAACCAAGACACCATTTCTGGTTTCGCACAGTTTGTAAACCAAATCGTTCTTAAACTGGACTGTTCTTAAACCGAGGTACCACTCATGTCATACCTCATTTTACGTCCACTTCAGGTTGTGTGTTTTCGTCTTGTGTCCCGTGGCAACCCGGAAGTACCGGAATGGATTACTTCCGGGTTTCACCGCTCGCGCCTGTGCAGAAGTGCCAAATCGCACCTGTGCAGACGCGACGCTTCGCGTCGCGGGCTTTTCATGTTATGGACGGGCCTCCAGAACAGATCCCACCCGTAACATGAAGTACTACTGTATGCCCATTAGGTCACTGCAGTCTGTGGATATCAGAAGCTTGTTGCACAATAACTTGGAGTAGGGCTTTCACTGTAGCTGCCCCTGTTCTGGGCAAAAGCATTCCTGTCAAGATATGACAGGACCCACTATCTGCTCTTTCTGGAAGCAATCAAAGGCTTTTCTTCTTCTTCTTTTTTGTTCCAACAAACTTTCCCTGCTAGATGTATAGGTCTCTTGATGTTGTTTTTAAAATTTACCTGTTGTTATTTTCTACATTGCTTTAAACTGTTTTTCAGCTGCCTTGATTTCATTTTGCACATCATCTTGAGGCATGTGTGTGGAATGCAATTAATAAATAAGCATCAACCTTCTCTTCTATTGGTGATTAATTTATGGCAACTTTGTTGACTTGATGTTGACTTGAAAGTAAATCTCACTTGGTTCACTGAGACTAACTCCCAGGTAAGTATGTAAATGACTGCAGCTTAAGATGTCTCTTCCACTTCACCCTGTGGACATATATACACAGATCATAATTTTGAACTATTTTGAAACATTTTATATGTGGAATTTTTAAAAGATTTATTGCTTTTTATATATGGAATTGTCTTTAATTGTCTTTATGCTTTTTATTGATTATATTCTTTTTTATATAAAATTTTATTAGCTTTTTAAGATATCATTTTCAACAGTAATTAAACAAACCTTTACATCTTATTCAATTTTTTTTTACTTCCATCAGTCCTGTCTGAAAATTTTCCAATCTAATCACTTAGTATGCATTTCTTATTTTCCCTATTACGGGTACATTTCAAACTCATAACCAATATATCTATCATTTTCTACTTTGTAACATTTCGTATATTTCTCCTTAATTTTTTACTGGTTGTGTTCAAAGCAGCACCAACAGAGATCTTTGGGCACAGCAGCACCTTTCTTTCCTCTTCCTCCCCCCCATGTGCCCCCAAATCTTCTCCAGAGGGTTCCCCAAACTTCCAGAGCTGATTTTGAGGGGAAGCAGGGCCTTCAGGATACAGGTGGCGCTCTGGGTTAAACCACAGAGCCTAGGACTTGCCAATCAGAAGGTCAGTGGTTCGAATCCCTGCGACGGGTTGAGCTCCCATTGCTCGGTCCCTGCTCCTGCCAACCTAGCAGTTCAAAAGCACGTCAAAGTGCAAGTAGATAAATAGGTACTGCTCCGGTGGGAAGGTAAACGGCATTTCCATGCGCTGCTCTGGTTCGCCAGAAGCGGCTTAGTCATGCTGGCCACATGACCCGGAAGCTGTACGCTGGCTCCCTCGGCCAATAAAGTGAGATGAGCACCGCAACCCCAGAGTTGGTCATGACTGGACCTAATGGTCAGGGGTCCCCTTAACTTTACCTTTAGGACCTTCAGGGAAGAGAGGAGGGGGAAAAGCTAATCTCTGCTAGTGCAAGTCTCTTACATTAGTGGAACGGGAGCTCAGGATACCATCGGATGGTTGTAACTGCTTTATTTGTTTTATAATTGCATGTTCTATTATTGTAACCAGTCCTGGACCCTTGCGGCAAAGGGTGGGTAAGAAATCTGATAAAATAAATATATACAATGGAAAAAGAGCCCAATAACTTTGGTTTTAATTTGCAAACTAAGGATCCTTTGTTGCAAAGAGACAATGAATACTAACAGAGCAATTTTCCTTCTGGGCACTAGAATACCTGTGTGTCTGCCTCTTGAAAGTTTTGGAATTCCAAGGGAACATTTCTGATTTCACGAGAAACTCATTTCCAATGTGATCTAACCAGTGCAGAAGACTCCTAACCAGACTACGTACAGGCAACAGATGGTATCTGCATCATAAATACAAAATGGCTTCTTGAGTGGGTGGGTTCTGTCTTATGTGAACCCAATGTACTTGTGGCTGCAATCCAAGACACACAAGCAGAACGATCCAAAGTGACATGGGTAGGGAGAGAATTGGAGGCAAACAAACCACCACATTCAAAGCCCTGACAGACCCACACTGACGGGATGGAACATAAGGAGTGCTTCTTTCCCAGTTTCACCCCCTTTTCCAAGTCCCCACCTCCATGATTCCTCCTTTTCATCCTAATGGAAGGAGTACAGAACACCAACTCCATAGCTAAAGGCCTGATTCCCACATTATGCAGAAGGGATGTTCTGGTAAGCTAGTATCTGCAGAAGGACTTCAGCTGCAGAGTCCAGTGACTGATTGGGTATATAAGGGGTGAAACCTTTCAGATATCCTGGTCCCAAGCTGTATACAGTCGTACCTTGGAAGCTGAATGGAATCCGTTCTGGAAGTCTGTTCGACTTCCAAAATGTTCAAATTTCAAGGTGCGGCTTCCAATTGGCTGCAGGAGCTTCCTGAAGCCAATCAGAAGCCATGGAAGCCCCACTGGACATTTGGCTTCCAAAAGAACATTCAAAAACTGGAACACTCACTTCTGGTTTTCAATTGTTCAGGAGTTGGAACGTTCAACTTCCAAGGCATTTGAGAGCCGAGGCAAAACCCAAATCAGCACCTAGGACTTCAGCATAAGTGTCCAAAGTAGAAGTAGAATTATTTATTTGCCCCAGAAATTTCTGCTTTGCAGATGTTGATGGTGACTATTTTCTGAAAGTTCTGCTTGCAGACATAACTACCAAAAGTTTTAGGCATAGATTTCTCAGTAGCAACTTATATTTGATACTGTCTGTCAGCTAGCAAGGACCAGCAGCCCTACATCTGATGGTATCTGACATGTAGCAGTTTGTATTTGACAATATTTGCCAGGTGACACAAAGCAGTAGTCAGGATTTGACAGCACTTGACAGCTGGCCTGCAGTAGCATTCTGTATGTGACAGCTTACTTGAAATAGAACTTAGTAAATTTTGTATTAACTTCACCCAGCCCAACAGGCATTTTGTTATTTTTTTAAAAATGTATTAAATTTTAATTTCAAAATTCAGTTGTTTAATCTTGATGTATAACTTGGGAATGTATTGGTTAAACAAAAGGGGTGTCATCATTTAAAACAGCTAAGTGTTAAAATGGTATGACCAGGTGACATCCAGTTTTAACCAAAACGAAAGTTTGCGTGCAAAAAAAAAATGGGAAAAAAAATGGAAGCAATACTAGGCTACTGCTCTATCTTTCAAATCAGAACCAGTGAATGCGGTGAAGGTCCTGTGTGAGTGTCTGGAGGCAGTTGGAGGATGGATGGCGCTGGCAGATTGATGTTGAATCCTGACAAGTACTGTTTTGGGGGGAGAGGAGGCGGGCAGGTGTGGAGGACTTTCTGGTCCTGAATGGGGTAACTGTGCCCCTGAAGGACCAGGTGCGCAGTCTGGGAGTCATTCTGGACTAACAGCTGTCCATGGAGGTGCAGGTCAATTCTGTGTCCAGGACAGCTGTTTATCAGCTCCATCTGGTACGCAGGCTGAGACCCTACTTGCCTGTGGACTGTCTCACCAGAGTGATGCATATTCTAGTTATTTCTCACTTGGACTACTGCAATGTGCTCTATGTGGGGCTGCCTTTGAAGGTGATCCAGAAACTACAACTAATCCAGAATGCAGCAGATAGAGTGGTGACTGGGAGCAGCCGCCGAGACCACATAACACTGGTCTTGAAAGACCTACATTGGCTCCCAGTACATTTCTGGGCACAATTCAAAGTGTTGGTGCTGACCTTTAAAGCCCAAATGGCCTCGGTCTAGTATACCTGAAGGAGCTTCTCCACCCCCATCGTTCTGCCCGGACTCTGAGGTCCAGTGCCGAGTGCCTTCTGGCGGTTCCTTCGCTGCAAGAAACCAAGTTACAAGGAACCAGGCAGAGGGCCTTCTCGGTAGTGGCACCCGCCCTGTGGAATGCCCTCCCATCAGATGTCAAAGAGGAAAACAACTACCAGACTTTTAGAAGACATCTGAAGGCAGCCCTGTTTAGGGAAGCTTTTAATGAGGCTATGTGATGATGTTGCATCCTTCAAAGGGATACTGGGTGGGTGGAGAGATCGCTTTCCATGGGTCTGACCCAACAAAGTAACTTGTAACTCATTCTTCTCACTTCTCATCCTTCAAACCTCATAAAATATACCAGATTAGATGTTGAAGAGATGGGAAAAGTGCAGAAACAGAAATCATTAGGCGGTTGAAGACCCTTACAAAGAAAGGCTAAAGCATGAGTAAAATGGGGGCAAGAAATCCACCGTGTGGAAACATTATGCATGCAGTGGGAAAAGTACAGGGTTGGCCAAGGTATTTTGCTGCCCGAGGCATAGTACCTGAGGCAAATTCAGTTAATTTTGCATCTGACGCACTCCATGCCGCAAGAGCCTCTCACTGTCTTCCACTAATGGAAGATGATGTTGCATAGAGCATTAGTTTGGATTTTTGCAGCATTTCCTGATTTGATCATTAGCCAAGAGCTCTGTTCAGTCTTATTTCTGTAGAAATGTGTGTTTGTATTTGGAGGGGAGCAGGCCGGATGGGGCAGTGCCTAGTGACTCTGCTCCCCAATTCTGTGTGTTAACAGGATCCATATGAGCATAGCCAAAATGGTGTTATGCTTAGGGATGTGGATGGCGCTGTGGTCTAAAGCCTCTTGGACCTGCTAATCAGAAGGTTGGCGATTCGAGTCCCCATGATGGAGTGAGCTCCCGTTGCTCTGTCCCAGCTCCTGCCAACCTAGTAGTTCAAAAGCACACCAGTGCAAGTAGATCGATAGGTAACACTGTGGCAGGAAGGTAAACAGCTTTCCCATGTGCTCTGGTTTCCGTCACAGTGTTCCATTGTGCCAGAAGCGGTTTAGTCATACTGACCCCATGACCCAGAAAGCTGTCTGTGGACAAACGCTAGCTCCCTCAGCCTGAAAGTGAAATAAGCGCCGCAACCCCATAGTCTCCTTTGACTGGACTTAACTGTTCAGAGGTCCTTTACTTTTACCTTTTTTTTACCTATGCTTAGAGTATTGGACTAGGACTGGTGAGACCCTGGTTTAAATCCCCACTTAGCTTTCAAGCTCACTGGGTGACTAAGCTGATCTCTATCTCTGTGTTTAGATACTGGATTTGAGTGTTGGGAGCATTGCCTTTGGATCCTTGGAATAAATTTGAGAGATGAATGCAATTAATAATCATCCTACACACCTATTTACTCAAGGTATGGATTGCACCTTGGGGAACTTACATGTATTTGGGTAGACAGGGACCAAATACATTGATGTTCCTCAGGTAGTTGACCCTGGCAAGCATTTTCTTTCATAAATGGTCAAGGCTGGGCTCTGATCAAGATGAGGACTTGACGTAGCGGGTGAGTGACTTTAACTCTTTGCCTCACACTCCACTTGCAATTTGCATTGGGAAAAAGAGCTCCCATTTGCTCCAATAAATATGGAGGGGCCCTGATCCAGACTGGGACCATGAGGGGGTGAGGTGAAAGGAAAAGCTAGAAGTGTAGGAAGCTGACTTTTAACAACTTGGAATCATAGAATTGTAGATTTGTAAGGGGCCCTGAGGGTCCTCTAGTCCAACTCCTGCAGCGCAAGAATCTCAACTAAAGCATCAAGGACAGATGTCCATCCAACCTCTGCTTACAAACCACAAATGAAGGGAGTCCATTCTACTGTAGAATAGCTCTTACCATCAGAAAGTTCTTCCTGATTTTTAGCTGAAATCTCCTTTCTTGTAACTTGAATCCATTGGTTCGGGTCCTAGGCTCCAGAGCAGGAGAAAACAAGCTTCTTCCTCTTCTACATGATATTTAAAGATTACTATCATATCTCCTTTCACTCTCCTTTTTCTGGGTTAAACATACCCAACTCCCTCAACCATTCCTCATATGGCTTGGTTTCTAGACCCTTGATCATCTTGGTCACCTTTCTCTGCACATGTTCCAGCTTGTCAACATCTTTCTTAAATTGTGGGGCTCAGGACTGGACACAGTATTCCAGGTGTGGTCTGACTAAGGCAGAGTAGAACAGAATGATGACCTTGATCTGGATTGTTGTTGTTGTTTAGTTGATTAGTCGTGTCCGACTCTTCATGACCCCATGGACCAGCGCACGCCAGGCATTCCTGTCTTCCACTGCCTTCCGCAGTTTGGTCAAACTCATGCTGGTAGCTTCGAGAACACAGTGCAATCATCTCGTCCTCTGTCGTCCTCTTCTCCTTGTGCCCTCCATCTTTCCCAACATCAGGGTCTTTTCCAGGGAGTCTTCTCTTCTCATGAGGTGGCCAAAGTATTGGAGCCTCAGCTTTATGATCTGTCCTTCCAGTGAGCACTCAGGGCTGATTTCCTTGATCTGGATACTATACTTCTATTGATGCAGCCTAGAATTGTATTCACTTTTTTGTTGTTGCTGCTGCTGCATTACACTTGGTCCACCTAGCTCAGTATTGTCTATACTGACTGCCAGTGGCTCTCCAGGGTTTCAAGCAAGGGTTGCTCTTCCAGCTGTACCTGGAGATGTCAGGGATCAAACCTGGGACCTTCTGCATGTAAAGCAGATGCTCTAACACTGAGCTACAACCCTTCCCTCAATACCAAATTATGTGATTCATGTCACATATAATTTGATCCTGAGTGTAGATGCTGTGCACAGAGGACCCAGGCAACAAGAAGTTTCTCTCTAGATTGCCACAGAACAATTTCTCATCTTCATTACTGGTTGTAACTTAATTGATTCCATAAGCTTGCCAGGATCCAACTTCAGGCACACCGTAGAGATGAGTGTGTTGACTTTTAGAAAAACAACAACTGGTAAGCAGCTCCTTTCACTGAATAATAAACTGCTTTTACTCCTTTCACTGAATAGTAAACTGCTTCAGGTATCTGAAGAAGTGTGCATGCACACAAAAGCTCACACCAATAACAAGCTTAGTTGGTTTCTAAGGTGCTACTGGAAGGAATTTTTTTATTTTGTTTCGACTACAGCAGACCAATACGGCTACCTACCTGCTTTTAAAAGATTCCCCACAGCTTCATGGGTTGTAGAAAGGCCCTCCTTTGATAGAGATGATGGGACTAGTTCCGGTGATCTCAGTCAATCATTTTCAGAGATCTGATGGTCCATTTGAGCTCTGGGCTGGTGTGAATGCCCTCATCTGCCCAAGCTGTTTTGGGGCAGCTCTCTGCTAGTGCCAATTCAGATGCATACATGAAGCCAGGAAGGCTTCTATTCAAGTAATGTTACCGAGATGTGGCACAAAAAAAGAGCCCTGCTGGATCAGGATCAACTTTGATGGCTGGTGCCCATTGAGATTGGAAGCAGAGTTTCCCAGCAGAAGGTAGACAAGTCAGCCATAGAAAGGGCCAGAGCTGGCAGCAAGAATATTATTGGCACAAAAATGGAAGCAAGAAGAACTACCAATGAAAGAAGAATGGAGGATGAAATTGATGGACTATGCAGAATTAGATAAATTAACAGGAAGCATTCAAAACTTGCGGGACCAGAGATTCTTAGAAGACTAGAGTAAATATACGAACTATTTGAAAAATAATAGTAATGAACAGACTACGCTAGTAGGATTGTAAGAAGTTTTGTAAGGAGGACTATTTGAAATATTACAAGTAAGACTATGAGGAGAATTATTAGCTAATGATAATTAAGAGTAATAGAGAAATTAAGAAAGGCAGAATAAGTGATAAAGAATGGAAAATCATCAGAGGTGTTGACGGAAGTCAAAAATATTGTATAAGATAAGAAGTTGTGTTATATGAATGTTGGAAATGATATGTTAAAACACACACACACACACACACACACACACACACACACACGAATGAAAGGGCCAAAGCCAATGACAGACAAAGCCTGTCTAGTCTTCCCCCTATCTTCCTCTTTGCAAGGGCAACACTGAGATTCAGGAGGAAGAATTGCCTCCTTTGGACTGAATGTAAGAGAGAAGGCAGGCAGGCAGGATGTGGCTGAGGAGGACAGAATGAGGTTGGAAGGGCTAACCTATGGGACCATCCTTCATTGAGGCCAAAGGCCTATGTAGTCCAGTATCTGGTTCCCACAGTGGCCAATGAGATGCCTGAGCGAAGCAGGACCTACTCCACACCAGTTGTGATTCCCAACAAGTGGTCTTCAGAGGCACCCACTATCTGACAGTGGAAGCTTAGCATAGCCACCGTGACTGGTAGCCACTGACATCCTTATCCCCCCACAGAGTATGCAGAACCGCAGGCTATGCTACATTGATTTATGCAATATCATTACATGATAGGGAGAGACTGTAAAAGCAAAGGCTTATGCAGCATTTATAGCCAGCTTCTTCTTTTTTTAAAGGAAGTGATCACTGAAGCCTGTGCATAAAGGAAGACAAGGCACAATTATAAGCGAGAAGTAATTTTAAATGCAAATGCGCCAGCGAAAGCATAAAAGCTAATTGTCATTTCCACCCCCACCCCCCTTCCGCCAGCCATTTCAACACCCTGTGTGTGCTACCTTCCTCCCTTAGGGAGTGTCGGCCTGCAGCTGTACTGCCACACTATGACCTTTCCTGTGAAATACAGATGACCTGGATTTCTTTCTGTGAAGATGGAGATGCTAACCCTGTGAGGGAGCACCATAAAACCCCACAATCTATTTAATTTTCACCAAAGGTGGGGCTGCAACGATATGCAGAAGCAGGAACAGCACACTAGGAAGGAGGTTTCAATGGCTGTGATTATAATATTTTGTTATTTCATATATTTATTGCATTGTATAGCGTTCTTCCTCCTGGACATTCAGGAGGGCAAATACTGAGACATCTCAGGATCAGACTATATGTTACATTGGAAATCTGTCAGTGGGGTATTATTTGTTCACCAAAAAGCAGCTGTAGGAGTGTGTGTGAGAGAGAGATAGAGGTCCAACAGGAACTGTTATTACCTATACAGAGGTCCTCATATATTTTCCCTACTCTGGTTAAGGGCAGCATTTTGGGGGGTGGGGTGGAATCGGCCAGGAAATCAGCAGTGGTGTCTGGTCCATTAGGGCAAATGGGACACTGCCTCACCAACCTCACTGTGCCTTCAGCCACCCCCCCTCCTGCCTGCCACTGGTGGAGGAAGGGAGTGCGGGGGGAACGCACCGCCCCCGGCAGCGCGATCCCTGCAGGGTGCCATCGCAGCTGCCCCCTGCCCGCGTTGGGTGCCCCACCCCCACAAGCAGTGTGCCACGCCCCCACGATGCGCCCCACGCCCTCAAGACACACGCCAGCTCCACCCCGCCTGCTCTTCACCCCCCGGTGCTGAGCATGAAGCTCCGCCACTGCTGCCTGCCTAGATGTAAGTATCTAGTCAGAGAGGTGGCCCTGACTCTCAGCTTTCACCTCCTTAGTCTCAGTGCTGCAACTGAAGAACTCAGCAAGGAGAAGCTAGAATTAGTTCATTGCCTCCTTCAAATGTTGGGTCCTCCACCTTCTGTCATGCTAGTTCCAATGGGCAACACGCCAACACCCACCACTGGGAGTCAGTGCGGGGATAAATTCTGGTGTGGGGAGAGTAAAAATGTAAAATTCAATGAGTAAGCTCCTGCAATGTATTTCTGTTACTGCCTTCTTGCAAAACATTGGGGTAGTGTAAAACGATATACAGTGGTACCTCGGTTTATGAACTTAATCCGTTCCTGAAGTCCATTCTTAAACCGAACCCATTCTTAAACTGAGGCGCACTTTCCCTAATGAGGCCTCCCACCGCTGGTGCCCTTCCACCATTCAGTTTCCGTTTGTAGACTGAGGTAAAGTTCGAAAACCGGAACACTACTTCCAGTTTTGCGGAGTTTGTAAACTGAATCGTACGTAAACAGGGCTGTTCTTAAACCGAGGTACCACTGTACAAACATAAATGCTAAGCTCCATGACTGGGAATCAGAACTGCCAACTTGCATTTCTTGAAATGTGTCCACTTTCCAAGCAATCATGATGGTGTCATCAGCATGCCTAGTTTTTGTTATCTTTCACACCGTGCTAAAGGAGGAGTCTGGCTTAAAGCCTCATCAACAT
Source organism: Podarcis pityusensis (assembly GCF_964106645.2). Taxonomy (NCBI): domain Eukaryota; kingdom Metazoa; phylum Chordata; class Lepidosauria; order Squamata; family Lacertidae; genus Podarcis; species Podarcis pityusensis. The sequence continues at coordinate 55,141,397 of NC_138034.1, forward strand.
ATTTTGCTCAGTTTCAAAACCACATGTGTCTCCCTGTATGTTAACTCCTTCCAGGAAGATGCCTTTGAATTTCAACATGATACATTCCAGACATTCCAACAAGCCTCTGAGATTTGAGAGTGAAGAGGGACAGCCAGAAAAGAATGGGCATTTTAATGCCAGCCAATGAGAGCAATCTCTTTCACCAGGTATGCCCATGGGCACAGGCGTGGGCAGACTTCAGGTTTTGCCAAAACCCCAAAAGACATACCAACTAGAATCGGGTGCAAAATGCATAGAATTAAAAGCACAAATTGCCCCGGAGCATATTCTGAGCTCCAGGAAATGGTTTACCAGAATTGAACTGAGCTGACAGTCTCAATAGCCCAGTTGACATTAGCTTTCTTATTTATTTTTTATATTTGTATGCCGCTCTCCCAAACAATGGGAAAGGGGCTGTACCTCAGTGGTAGAACATCTGTCTTGCATGCAGAAGGTCCTAGGTCCAAGCCCTGGTATCTCCAGGTAGGACTGGGAGCCACTGTCTCTCAAACTAACCTACCTCACATTGTTATTGTTAGGATAAAATGGGGAGATGGAGAACCATGTGTGCTACCTTGAGCTCCTAAGAGGAAAAGGTAAAGGTAAAGGGAACCCTGACCATTAGGTCCAGTCACGGACGACTCTGGGGTTGCAGCGCTCATCTCACTTTATTGGCCGAGGGAGCTGGCATACAGCTTCCGGGTCATGTGGCCAGCATGACTAAGCTGCTTCTGGAGAACCAGAGCAGCACACGGAAACGCCGTTTACCTTCCCACCAGAGCGGTCCCTATTTATCTACTTGTACTTTGACGTGCTTTCGAACTGCTAGGTGGGCAGGAGCGGGGACCAAGAACGGGAGCTCACCCCATTGCGGGGATTCAAACCGCCGACCTTCTGATCAGCAAGTCCTAGGCTCTGTGGTTTAACCCACAGTGCCACCCGCATCCCCCTAAGAGAAAAGGTGAGATATAAGTGTAATAAATAACTAATATGGGAGCAGGCCAGGCTGAAGGTTTTTTGGTTTTTGGTCAGTTGGCAATCTTAGTACCCTCCCCAACTTCCTGCCATGTTCACCAACTCCTCCCTTTTGATCCAAGGATTGCTGTGAGATGAGGTGTTTTTTGTTTTGCTGGGGGAAATCTTGCTTTCAAGATTTGCAGCTCATTTTTGTCCCCAGCCCTACTTCTCCATCGTGTTTGCTGAGGAGAAAGTAGAGCATTCCTCCCAGGGATGAGGTTTTTTGATATAGATAGAAGAAAGCCTGGGAAGCCTACAGAACTTTACAGCGTGTGAGAATGAATCATTTCAGCTGCATGCACTCATTGCTAAATGTTTTCCTTTTTGCTTTCTCTTCCTTTTGAGACAAAAGTAATAATTAACAAATGTTGGGTGGGGGTGAGGGAAGGGGGAAAAAATCCTGAAGCTATTTCCTTGCACACAGACATGGTGCTAGGCCTGAAGCTAAAGGATAAGAATTCCATAATTGCAGCTCTCTATAGTAATACGCCAAGAATTCTAAACCCCTGGCAGGCGTCATTTCAGAGAATAGAAGTTTCAGAATAAAGGAGGAATGTAAATATCTTTTAAGTGTCACATCTGAAAAGGGGAAGGAAATTTAAGCGAAAGTATGCCTCCTCTCTCTCTCTAGATTCATGAAACATTAACTTGAGTACAGTGGTACCTCAGTTTAAGTACTTAATTCGTTCCGGAGGTCCGTACTTAACCTGAAACTGTTCTTAACCTGAAGTACCACTTTAGCTAATGGGGCCTCCTGCTGCTGCCGCACTGCCAGAGCACAATTTCTGTTCTCATCCTGAAGCAAAGTTCTTAACCTGAAGCACTATTTCTGGGTTAGCGGAGTCTGTAACCTGAAGCGTATGTAACCCGAGGTACCACTGTATAAGGAGACCCAGCCTGATGCATGGATAGAGCAATGGGTCTGGATAGGAGAAATATCCCTGCTTAGCAATGAAGTGTATAGTGTGGCCATAGGGCTATAGTTCACTCAAATGCAGGTTGGATATTTGTAGATGCCTGTGGCAGGACACCAGGCCTACATATATGCCCCCTATTGTGCACATTATGTATCATATGATGTGCTGTGTACACATACTTATGTAGCAACAATAACACATCAAAGCCCATGATACAGTGTAACTGTGAATGACATATGTTTGTGGGAAAGCACCTTAGGCTTCTACATCCATATAAAGGTAAAGGTAAAGGGACCCCTGACCATTAGGTCCAGTCGTGGCCGACTCTGGGGTTGCAGCGCTCATCTCACTTTATTGGCCGAAGGAGCCAGCGTACAGCTTCCGGGTCATGTGGCCAGCATGACTAAGCTGCTTCTGGCGAACCAGAGCAGTGCACGGAAACGCCGTTTACCTTCCCGCTGGAAGTCTTCCCCTTGTCGTGCTTTCGAACTGCTAGGTTGGCAGGAGCAGGGACCGAGCAATGGGAGCTCACCCCGTCGCGGGGATTCGAACCGCCGACCTTCTGATCGGCAAGTCCTAGGCTCTGTGGTTTAACCCACAGTGCCACCCGCACCCCACATCCATATAGGATGGCACAAAAATCCAGATAGAATCTGGGATATAATGTGAAGACAGCGATATAGGCAGACTCACTTCCCAGCCCAAAATTTTCTCCAGATTTCATTTTCACCAGAATCTGGCAGTAGGCTTGATTTATATAGCACTTTGTAGATCAGAATGCTCATTATTTATCTTCTGCATACCAACTGGGTACCCTTTATTTCTATTTTGCAGTAAGAGAATTAAGGACCCAGGAGGACCCTGGCTCAGGTGAATTTTGAACTCTTATTCATTTTTGTAGCTCACTCAGATTTGTAGTTCATCCTCAATAATACATCATAAAGCAGCATTACACTTGTATATATTTTAGCATATGCAAATATACTATTACTCTTTTGCTTAAAGAGGGGGGTGGCAATCCAACATGTCTGTCCACTCTCTTTCATAAGAAATGTATCCATTTCTTGTGATCACTCCAAGGCCAGTTGTTCTGCTCAAGAATGAATTCTTTTCTGTTCAGAAATGAATTCACAGTAGGAAGCAAGAAATAACTAGAATAAATTTGATTGTAGTTAAATTATCTGCATTTCCTTGTTCACTGCTGTACATTTTTTCCAGAGCAGGAGAGGGAAACCAGGCCTAACAGGCCCTTGCTGTGGCACCAGACCCAGATTTGAGTATGTTCCTGCAAAGGAAATGAATTGTTTTCTCTTCGTATAATTAAAATATAAGAATGTCATCATGCAGTCCCCATTGGAGAATTTGTAGTGTCTCATCACAGTCCTGTGCTCTGACTTCATGCACATCTAGGATTATTATGTGGCAGTATAAATCTTCTGATGGGGTCTTTGTGATGACATTCTTAAAAAGTTATTATATAGAATATTTCATTCAATATTTCAAGTCCCGTTATGCTCCATGGAGTTTACTGCCAGGTAAGGGTGTATGGGATCACAGCCCAAATATATGAAATATGGCTTGGTAAGAGACCTGCATTTGACTCAGGGTGAATGTAGAGTTTTCTTGGCAAGTTTGGCACTACCAGCTGCCTACAACCACTTGTCAAGGCATAGGATAAAACTCTAGTTGCTGTAGCCTGTCAGTGCTTGCACTCTAGCCTATTCTGGCATCAGGATTCCTGGGTCCCATTTCAGCAGCTGGAAACAAAAAGCAGTTTTGACCAATGCGTCATCGGTCTTACTCTCACAGGTTTAGCATGAACCACTTCACAGCTCACATCCAGATTCTTCTCGTCCCCTCCTCGCCATGGTGAACAATGCTAATTGAATCATGGTGAGACACTCTCAGGAAATGGCACAAAGGCACAAAAACAACCGCTTCCCCCCACAACTTTCAAGTGGGCAAATGAATTTTTGCAAGGCTGACTTACTGATTGTTTCTTTTGCTCTGGCCCACTATTGAAGCGAATGCTATTTTTAAATACAATGACTCCCTTTTATAGCAAACTGTTGTAAGTGAGGATCATTTCCTGCAGGCTGGCAGAAGGACGCTCTTGGTAAGAGCACACATTTTAGCAGCTGGCATGTTAATGAGGCTGTTTTTATTGAAATCTGAAATGAGTGAAATAATATTAACATTTCTGGACTCTCCTAACTGCCTTCAACAGCATTTACCAAACTTCAAAAAAGTGCTTTGTTAATATATAGTATATATATATGAAAGAGCGGAAGGGAAAGAAGTAGGGATTCCATAGAAACAGTGCCAAATTGTTTGCCGACGGTTCCTCCCTATATTTGAACTGGTTCTTTCCTTTGTGTGGGCATATTTAAATGCACTGCAAAGGATGTTGCAAACTTTTCTTTTTTGAGCCAGAGCAAAGTGCCTGTTTCATATGCTTATAAAGTCCAATTTACCATTGTAAAGTCTTTTCTGGTTATGCCCATGAGTTGATTCTGCCCCCACCCCAATCTTTTAGCTCAATGATTCTAATAGAATAAAGGAATGCCTGGAAATTGGAAAAAAAACAAATAAGTATCTGGTTTAGGTTCATTAAAAAAGAAAACAAAGCAGGTAAGAAACCGTGTTTATTCTCTTCTTCGACTGATGGACAGTTGACTGGTCCAAAAGTCAATCATTTTTAAAGGGCGATGATGATGCACAGTCTGGCTCAAGAGGACAGTTCCATTTCCAGTACAAATAGGTGAGATCAGAGGTTTTGTTGTGGCTAATGACAGTTTCACGTCTTCCAGTTTCAACTGCTTGAGAAGCTCTGGTGAAAAAAGAGGGTTACTCACCCAGTAACCCAATTCACCCAACCAGATCAAACAAGTTGAGCTCTATATGAATGCACTTTCTTCATAGATTTGTATGTGCCCAGCTGTTTTTAGTAAGACTTCAATGAGTGCAACACATAGTTCAAACTCTTTGAAATATGAGCCAATGCATTTTGCACTGTGTGCTGGGTAACTTTCAGAGTTCTTCACTCTAGAACCATTTACCCTGGAAAAGAGAATAATGATTGACCTTTTCCTCCCCAGGATTCCATTTCTAGCTGGACCTCTCCCCAGATTCTCAGCAGCTCTTCTTGATCCCAGAGTGCTCTTCTTGGTGGTAGAGCATCTGCTTTGTATGCAAAAGGTCCCAGGTTCAACCCTGGCATCTCCAGGTAGGGCTGGGACTATTCCACATCTGAAACCCTGGAGAGCTTTTGCCAGTCAGTGTAGAGAACACTGAGCTGAAAGGGACCAAAGGCCTCACTCATTATAAGGCAACTTCCTGCGCTCCTATGCTCACATTATGGCCTCTATGGGAGAGGCAAGAGAAAATAGAAATTCCTGCCAATTAAGTTCCAGAAAATAGATGAAGGGCCAATCCAGCTGCCCTTGGTTTCTTCTTCTTCCACATGTGGGACTTTCTGCTTACAGAAGTTCTGTTTACAGAAGTTAGCAACAGCAACCCATCTGCTGGGAAGATTGTGTAGTGGCTCCATCCCACCTGGTGAATCACTCCTGAATATAAGCTCAGCATTCCATTTCCGCTTGCCAACTGATACTCAGCATTCCATAGCTACTGAGCATGCTCAGCCCTCTTGAAGCTGTTTATTTGGGAGAGGGAGTAGTAGGTGGCCCCCTTAATTTTTTATTGCTAAGGTTTTCATACTTCTGCAAAACTCAGGGTGCCCTCAAGCATGCTGACGCCTCCTTCATGTTCCCAGTGGCCTTATTTTGACTCCATTTCTGTTGATGCTCACCACCTTAGCTTGCGGTTAGAGGGAGTGCTGTCAATGTAAATAAGAATGCCCACATTTCCTAAAAGAGAAAGATTCCAGATTTTTATATCAACTGGCAAGAGTTGTCTTTAGAATTAACACAGAAAACCACCCATCTCCCTCTTTTTCTATTATCTCTTCATTTGCCCATTTTAATTCTAAATGAGAGCCCAGGCTGTTTACATGAGATCTAATTTTGTCTGCTAGGAATAGAGAGGGTGCCTACTGTGGAAATCCTCCAACATAGATTTAATTCAATTAAGGAATTCTGGCCTCTCTCCTGGTAGTAGGGACAAGCCTAGAGGATTCCAAAGAGCAAGGAGATCAGAGCCAACAGGAAAAAAAGCTCATTAGGTTTTGCCTGTGGTTGCCAGCAGATAGCAACCGATCCAGAAACCACTTATTAAAATTGGAATTGTGCTTGATGAGACAGCTTCCTGGTATTTGATGTATGGCAAGCGCTGGGCATTGTTGAAAAAAGCCTGGCTCTGAAACAGGCAAAGAGATGGATACAACTGACTGGCAGTGAAATGTTTAATTACAATTTATTGTGTGGAGGAACATAGCAACCATTTGGATCTGGCAAAGATTGCCCTAGAACTGGGACAGGTTAAAAGTATTTCCCCTCTGTGAGTCCTTATCTTAAATGAATGCCCTTTTTCTAATGGACAGAATAAATCAGGATAGTGTGACACAATTATAAGGAATTATCAGCGCCGAGTATCTTCCTGGACATGGCTCATCTTTCAGTCATTGTACCTAAAGAATGTGTGCCATGGGGATGTCATACAGAAAAGCTTCATGGGTGCAGCATCAGAGACTTTTTGAAAACTTCACTTAGCTCAAAAAGCTGCTAATTGAGACTACGGTAACTATTGGGACAATCTCTTGCCATCCCTTAAAAGAAACTCCCTAGAGCTCCTGGCTCATTTCATAGCAGATGATACAAAGGTTTAATCATGGCTGGAGAGGGGGCCTATAGGAAGGAAGTTGAGCAGTTTGGGGGGTGGTGCAGGAAAAACAACTTACTCCTTAACTTAAAGAAAACAAAAGAGATTATTGTGGACTTTAGGAAATGTCCACAATAATGCAAATCTATGCTTCCAGGTGCCATAAGAAAGCTGCAGAGATAGCGCAGGATAGTGCACACCCCGGAAATGATCTCTTTCAGCTTCTGCCTTCTGGAAGAAGGTACAGGGTTATAAAGACTAGGACTAGCCGCCTGAGAAACAGTTTCTACCCAAATGCGTTTTTGGTTTTAAACGCAGTGTAAGGAGTCTCTATGGGAGTATATTGTATTTAAAAATGGGGTACATGTATCAGAGTTTTTAGGGGGCTAACCAGGTTGGGATGGCTGGGATAGCAGGCTTGTTGGTTTTTGAATGTCTTATGTAGATTTTTCGATTTCATTGTTCTGTATGGGACAATGACAATAAAGATTATCGTATCGTATAGCATAGTTCAAATTGCTGATGCTTAGCTGCAGGTAAACAGCTTGGAACCAGGTACGTGAAGGGCCACCTTCTTTCGCATTGTTGTTGTTGGCATTCACCTGTCTTGAGAGGCAATGGAGTGTGCTTCCAGGGGGTGAAGTCAAACTTCTGCATTAGCAGCATTGAAGTGACCTTTCTGGGGCACAAGCCTGGGCAGTGTGTCTGGAGGTCCTGGGTTGTCTAGTGCCTTGAACCTGGCCTGGTAGCAGATAAGGTGCTATGTTCTGGCAGCATTTGCACCCCAAAGCAACATAGCCCCTGTGTTCACCAGCCGCCATCTCCAAATCTAGATCAACCTCAGGAAAGCACCGCACAGAGTGCATTGCAGTATTCCAGCCTTGAGGTGACAGTTGTGGTCAAGTGATGTTTTTCTTAAGTGCCTCTGTTGAAAGCAATCGGTTAATGACTATTCTTGTTTCTTTTTATACTTATCTGTGGACAAAAGACCTTGTCTGATACAGTATATCGTATTCTTCCATGAGAATTGTTACCATGGAGCGAAACACATGAAAAGTGTTAGATCAGGATTAAAAATTGATACAGATTTTCCAGGAAAGAAATATGAGTGGGGCAAAACAGGAAACTCCTGTCCCCTTGTGTATCATTCTTTGGGGAAAATATATGTTTTTTCAATCCCAACATAATGCTTTTCATATGTATTCCTCTAGGAGAACTGTTCCAAAATGATTCCCATGGAGGAAAACATTACATCAGAAAAAGCTCTTAGTCTACAAATAGATATAATATAAAGCATTTCACAGGAGAGTAGAATGAGAAAGAACCAGAGCCAAGACAATGGTTTTCAACCACTGGTTTATATAGATCAGGGGCAGCTTGTAAGCTGCTTATAGAAATCACAATCACGGAGTCCCATCTTCTTCTGTCTCTGCCTCCTTATAGGAAACTTGGGGTGATATGCAACTCATTTTGACTCAGAATAATCTCATTGAAAGTAATGCACCCAACTTGGTCATGTTTACTAATTTATGTGGGTCTACTTTAGGTAAAACTGAGTTGCATACTACCCCCTAAGACATGGGTAGGGCAACTAAGGCCCAGGGGCCGGATCCGGCCCAATCGCCTTCTAAATCTGGCCTGTGGACGGTCCAGGAATCAGCGTGTTTTTACATGAGTAGAATGTGTCCTTTTATTTAAAATGCGTCTCTGGGTTATTTGTGGGGCATAGGAATCCGTTCATTCCTACCCAAAATATAGTCCCCCCCCCCAAGGTCTGAGGGACAGTGGACCGGCCCCCTGCTCAAAAGGTTTGCTGACCCCTGCCCTAAGACTTCATTGCTGGATGAGGGTTATGTTGCGAAATACCAGATTCACCAGTGAAACTGTTCCATCAGGGCAAATGGGACACTGCCCCCCATGCCTACCTTCCTACTTGTAACCAGCCCGGGGGGGTGGGGTGGTGGGCACTGGTCTTGGTATTGCTCTTGTGGAACTCAGTAGGGAGGAAGATGGGGACAGAATTAGAATTAATTGGCTCTGCCTCTACATTCTCTAGATCTTCTTGCTCTACTAGTCCAATGAGCACCAGCCACCACTAAAATACCTAGTAAGGTTAGGATGAGTTTGGCTTTCTTAGTAAGCCTAGATCAGGCTTTGAAGGTTGGTCCAGAGGCCCAGGAGAGATGGAAGTTCATAAAAACTAGATCACTTAAAAACAAGACCATACACATGCAACTTTTAAAATCATAATGGGATCAGATTAGATACTGAAATGGAGCTATAAATTAGTGACTCATCACACTCCCCATCCCTTCTGAAAGGCCTGTGCAAAGAGACTCATCTTCACACGTCGTCATCAGGCTACTCATGTCAGTACCAGATGTAGCTTAGAGTGATGTTCATTCCAGAGGCATGGAGCCACCACAGAGCAGGCCATCTTATGTACCATTCCCCCACAAATTTCTCTTGATGGTGAGACCACAAGCAGGAGATTCCCCTACAGTCTTAATGCATAGACAGGTCAACATGAGAGGAGATGTTCCTTCAATTTTTTGAGCCCAAGCCATTTAGGGCTTTATACATCAACTTAAGCACCTTGAACTGGTCTCAGGAGGGAATTGACTAGTGCAGTTAATTAAAGACAGGTGCTATTTGGGTCCCAACAGCACTCTGCCTGCTGCATTCTGCATTAGTTGCAGCTTCTGGGCCATTTTCAACATGACTTACTTTGTAGTAAGTGCACTTAGGATTGCAGCCTGAGTTACCAGAAGACTTTAGATTTCTTCATCTGTACTTTGAGGGGAAAGGGGTCAAGAATTACGATTTGCTAAACAGATTTTATAAAATGGAAATGATAATTTGAAGATCCCCTGCATCTTTCTTTCTACATTGCAAATTTTATATGACCAGCAGTTAAAATAAGCGATGGCCCCATAAATACCATGTTAATAGCCCAGTCAACAGTTTAAGCTTCTGTGGCCCTGGGTTTTTCATCTCCCCAAAGACTTTAGAAACCCTTTTCTTGTGGATTTATATTGCTGCAGCAATGGTTGCCGGTTATTACTTACTTAGCAATTGGAGGGTGGGGGGGGGGAAGGGGAAAAGGAGAGGAGATGTAATTTGCTAACGAGAAGCGCATGCAAATGTCGAGGGAAAGGTCCACTGATTCATGTACAGTAGATGTATGACAGATAACGAGGGGAGGGGAGGAAGTTCTTTAAGTTTAGCTGTAGTTGAGGTGCTGCCAGGAACTAGGAGTCAGGTTTTTCTCTTCACTGGTGGATGGTGGGGAAGACTCCAAACCTGAAGGGGATGAGCCAGCCAAAGAAATGCTGCTATCAGAAGAACCTGTGGGGTCTTTGCGGCTATGCCAGGCTTGAGAATATTGCTAGAAAAACGCAACCTGTGCTGCTGAAAGAAGTAGTGCAACTCATGCAACACGTTGGCGATTAATATACACAGAATAATAAATTATACATTCTTTATCAGCCTTCTGAGAAACATACAAACATTAAACAAAGCCACAGAGACTTGTGAACTAGCCAACCTAAGATGAACTTATAATGTCTGGTTTCAATAGATTTTTCAAATGTTTAACTCAGTCTTTTAGATGCAGTAAGTTCATGAAGATACCAACAAAAGGTAAGTTCGGTGTTATTCACAATACCGAGAGATGCTAGTGGAGTTCTAAAGGTAAAGGTAAAGGGATCCCTGACCGTTAGGTCCAGTCATGACCGACTCTGGGGTTGCGGCGCTCATCTCGCTTTATTGGCCAAGGGAGCCGGCGTACAGCTTCCGGGTCATGTGGCCAGCATGACTAAGCCGCTTCTGGCGAACCAGAGCAGCGCACAGAAATGCCGTTTACCTTCCCGCCAGATTTATCTACTTGCACTTTGACGTGCTTTCAAACTGCTAGGTTGGCAGGAGCGGGAACTGAACAATGGGAGCTCACCCCGTCATGGGGATTCAAACTGCCAACCTTTTGATTGGCAAGTCCTAGGCTCTGTGGTTTAACCCACAGCGCCACCCGCGTCCCTAGTGGAGTTGTAGATAGATGTTAATGAAGTTGTAGGCGACAGGGTGCCGGCGTTTTGCACCTGTTTCGCCCTGGCAGTCCAAGTAATCAGGAGGCCGCTGTTTGCCCCGATGGGGCCTTTTTACTGGGGCTTGCAGGTAGCACACTCCCAATATAGTTTTCCGGGGTTCTTCAGTGGTCTAAGCTCAAAGTCTTGATACGTATATTGATATTCAATCTTATAGAGAATACTTTATAAGAAATTTGCTAAGCAGATCAGTTTCTTAAGCCAAGAAAGAGTAAAAGGGCCCCATTGGGGGCGAACAGCCAACGTGTTGCATGAGTCACACTAAGGCTTGAGAATATGGCACTGGTGATTCAGACAATTGCACTGAGAAGATGCAGAGGCTGCCCTGTGTCAGTAGAAGGTTACTGGAGAAGGCTGGGCTCCTTGAAGTCAAGCAGCAGCTTGCAGCTCCCAGTCATGCTGCACCTGCTGCTACTATCATGTCAGCACTCAGTTCCAGCTTGTTTCTTGCTGCAGCGGCTGCAAAACTCTGTGTTTCCCAGAGCACTGTGTACAGGTCTGGTGACCTCACCTCAAAATGGATATCGCACATCTGGAAAGGGTTCAGAAAAGGGCAATGGAAATGATTGAGGGCCTAGAGCAAACGCCCCTGTGAAAAAATATTACAATACTTTTGGGACTTACTATAATTATCCTCCCTTGTAAAACTAGAACTCAGGGCTATCCAATGAAGCTGAATGTTGGAAGAATCAGGGCAGACAAAAGGAAGTACATAGTTAAACTACGGCATTTGCTCCCACAAGATGTGTTGATGGCCAACAACTCTGATTGCTTTAAAGAAGCAGTAGGCAAATTCATGGGGGATAAGACTGTTTTCTATCTTCACTGTTGGAGGATGGAAGCAAACAATAGACCAATTAATGGAGGTGACAAATAGCATCAGTTTCCCATGCTCTTTTGCCCTGCTCCTGGTATGTGACAATTTGATCTGAGTTTATTATCAGTTGGTTTGTTAGTAGGGAGTGGCATTCAGGTGAATGTCAGATAGCCTTCCATATGTGGGGATAAGATGGAGATAGTAGCCAGGTTTCTGCAGCACACAATGAGGATTCATGAATGCTATACAACACTAAATTAAGTGTCTGATGCAAGGTTTTTAATTTTAATTTTGAATTGCCCAGTAGCACCTTAGAGACCAACTAAGTTTGTTCGGGTTGTAATGAAAGCTTATACCTAGAACAAACTTAGTTGGTCTCTAAGGTGCTACTGGACAATTTTTTAATTTTTTAATTTATTTCGACTGCGTCAGACCAACACAGCTACCTACCTGATTCTAATTTTATTTTTACTTTTTGCTGAGTGGTTTTGTTTTTTTAATTGAACCCTACTGGAATCTTGTACTTATGCCAATAAAGGTAAAGGTAAAGGGACCCCTGACCATTAGGTCCAGTCGTGGCCGACTCTGGGGTTGCGGCACTCATCTCGCTTTACTGGCCGAGGGAGCCGGCATACAGCTTCCGGGTCATGTGGCCAGCATGACTAAGCTGCTTCTGGTGAACCAGAGCAGCGCACAGAAACGCTGTTTACCTTCCCGCTGGAGCGGTACTTATTTATCTACTTGCACTTTGATGTGCTTTTGAACTGCTAGGTTGGCAGGAGCAGGGACCGAGCAACGGGAGCTCACCCCGTTGCGGGGATTCGAACCGCTGACCTTCTGATCAGCAAGTCCTAGGCTCTGTGGTTTAACCCACAGTGCCACCCGCGTCCCTACTTATGCCAATAGCATGTCTTTAAAGAACAATTTCTGTGAACTGCAGGTGGGGAGAGGTTCTTCTTGCAGGTGCCATTCACTGTCCATAAGACATCTTCTTCAGCAGCCTTGCAGCAGCATTCTGCCCCAGCTGAGGCTTTTGGACTAACCTTACAGGCAGCACATAGAGCACATTGCAATAATTCAATCTGGAGGTTTCTAAAGCCATAGCTCAGCTGTCCCAAAAGTGTGCCATCTGGGCTGGACAAGAGGCAGGGGGGAGCCCCCATCTCCCTAAAATGAGAGGTCTTTGAGGCAGGACCCTGTGCAACCCAGCCAATTTCACCACACACACTTTCTCTTCAGGTTAAACTGATGCACACCTTGCCAGCTACTGCCTTAAAAACACTCAAGCTATGGTGCTCTGATAATGATATAGGCCAAACGGCTCCATATTGCTGAAGTTCAAATGGCCAACGCAAACATGCAATTTGAGTAAGTGTGGAGGTGTATTGAGCCGCTGCTTTGGAAAATATGGTGTGCAAAAGCACTCTTTGGGGAATGTCTTTTCAAAAGGCAGCCCTGCATTTTAAAGCCTCTGCCCCACTCTAGAGTCTCCAGCCTTGAATACGGTGGCAGTCACCTCATTTCCTCATCGCTAGGCACCTTTTAATTACAGCTTTACTTTTACAATTGCGAGAGAACGCCACAAGTAGCAAGGGCTGCTGCAGCAAATGGAAAGCATTTAGCATCTCTGCACGGTGGCACAAAATGCTTACCCAGCAGAGAAAATGGTCATATCTACTCGCCACTTTCTCCTGGGGAAAATAATAGCTTTGGGGACACCGGCGTTGCTACGGCACAGTGAAACAAAGCACAGCCCTGGCTGTACAAGCTGAGAAGAAATCAGCTGGGTGTGGAATACAAATGGAATCAATTGAAAAGAGGCTCAAAAGAAACCATAATCTCATGTTAGCATCTTTCACCCTGGTTCTTTTGCTTAATAGGACTGGATTTTAGCATTAATGCGTCTGGGGAGCCACTGTGGTCCACCAGCTCGGGAGCAGGACTTCAGCTGCTTGTGTCCAAGTCCCACAAGATGCTTGTCCTGAAATAGCCAAGCAGATTTGCCCATGGAAGCAGTCTTTTTTGCATCCATGGCTGATGCAGATGCAGAAGCACATCTGGATGTCTAAGCACATGGCACTGTCCATCCTGGCTTTGTGGACATGGTTGGAAGCATTTTTATTTTATTTGTTTTTGCTGTAGATGGGAATGCGAATTTTCACCTGGGACCCTTCTGTGCCACTAACGTACCCATTACTAGAGCTGGATTGGGGACAATTTCTATTGGCCTAATTTCCCCACTTGGAAAGATGGGGGGGATGGATGGACAGACTAATATTTACCTACTTCACAGAGCTTTGGTGAGGATCAACTCAGAAAGGAGTTGTGTAGAACTCAGAGGCTGGTGTAGAAAAACCTCTGAACTTTGCATAGACCCGAGACACGACACTATGTTTGTAGGAGTTGTTGGCGCTCATACCATTGCTTGAATATGCTTTGGTTTCCTCACAGAACAAAACTACAAGAAGCCATCTCCAGTAGTAAAATCACCTGGGAATTAAACAAACTAGTGCTGATACAATTTTCCCACAAATCTCCTTAAAAAAAAATCCCTCTGCAGATTTGACATGATTTGACTGCTGATGTGAAATATTAGTCAATATTTGACAGCTTCTGACACACATCAATCAATATTAGATAGTATCTGATAGCTGACATGCAGTAGCATTTAGACTACAATCTTACACCCTCGTACCTGGAAGCCCCATTGAGCTGAATGGGACATAATTCTGCGTAGATATTTATGTCATCAGGGAAGGGAGAGGAATTTGATTCAGTTAGCATTCAAAGGAGAATCTGTCTCATTTGCACTTTCTGAAATTATGCGCAAACTGAAGCACGGCCATCGTTCAAAATTTGAACATCTTTAAATTTTGCAGGGCAGTCCTCCAGCCAAGCAAAGTGTGCAAAAATGCATGTACTAATGAAAAGTGTGCATTAAAATGCAAACATTAGTGAAAATAATGTACAGAAATGCATCATGCTAGGTAAATATAAATATTAGGGAAAATATGCTTTGCAAAAATGTGTATATTAGGAAAAATTGCACATATATAAAAGTGTAAAATACCAGAAAATCACACTAAAATCCTGATGAATTTTCATGTGGACATATTTTTTTTTTAATGCAAATGTGGGGAACTGAATTTAAGATTGGCAAAATGAGAGACTGGGAGAAACTGAGAGGTTCACCCAACCCTTAATTGTGTTCAGATTTTGTTCTAACGATTCATTCATTGAACCAATAAGGTGTGTGTTTGGGGGGGGAACCCCCACAATTAGGGAAAAATATAAAACCAGTCAAATTTAAAAGTTTGGTGAATATTTCATCCCTACCTTTCAACAAGTATGATCCCTATTGTAGAATATGGCAACTTGTCAAAATTTCACCAGTACTTTAAATTTTGCTTCGGCACTTCTTCTTCTCCCAATCTTCTCCCAAGATTGGAAGAAATTTAAAGACTATTTACAGAAATATTGCAAAATTAATGAATGTTAGAATGATGTCAGAATGAAGTTAAGTGGTTTAAGCAGCAATGTTATAAAGGTGTATGTAAAAATGGATTGTTAACAGGTGAGAATCCAAAGTTATAATATATTAAGTTAAAGGATTAAGTTAAAAACAAAGAGGGAAAGAAATTGCTGAATTAAATAACTGAATTGGAATACAAAAAAGGGAGGTGCGAGGAGGTCAGGGAAGCAAGGAAATGAATGTAAGGCATGGAAAGATTGATGTGTTTTTTTAAAGTGTTTTTTACCTTTTTTCTATATTTTGTATTTTTCTTTTATTTTTATTTTTGTCTTTTTTCCCCCTTTCTTCTTATTTATGTAACTTTTTTCTTTGAAACCTTAATAAATATCATTTAAAAAATAATAATAAATTTTGCTTCGGCACTAAAACAAAAACTGGTTCTGATTTAATAGAAAGAAAGGTGTCATCTGTTCCAATGAGGACCTTTGCCTCTATCTGTCCATCTGTGTTTCAGTCTGCTTTGGCTATTCTTGGCAGCAGTTGTGGTGACCATTAAGTTCTGTATTACCCCACTGACTGCATTTAAAAAAAAACCAATGAGCAGGTTTCTGGAAAGTCTGCAGTACACAAGGGCTCCAGCAGGGGTCAATATGTTTTCATTATTCCAAGACAGAAGCTCAGCAAGCGAGAAGCAAAAATGTTGATCCTAATTGGAGCCGACGCAAGGTTCTTCTATAATCCTCTGACATCCTTTTCAAATAATAATTCTGAGGTGGGTGGTGAGCTGGTGGCTGCAACCGCTCTGCTGACTTCTCTCAAATGAAGCCTAACTATTGTCATTTATTTTTGATGGCGACTGGCTTAATGTCAGGGGCCTTCTTACAGTTTCCTCCTCAAACCCTCTGAAGGACATGCTCCTAATTGTTAATCTATATAGGATAAGCAGAATTATTACACCCCCCTGGCTTAATTCAGCCCTTTAGAAAATAGGCTATAGCTGTATATGGTGAGACATCAAAACAACAACAACAACAACGACCACAAAATGAATCTGTAAAACGCCCGTGAATCTGATGATATTGAACTGACCCAAAGCATTTTAAAATGCCAGTGATTTCCGACCTAGTAAACAAACGTTTGAGGGAGGGGACGGAAAAGAGGATTTGTGGGGGATTCAGCTCCTAGAGAGTGAATAATGAAATGTTAAAACTGGCCATTTTATTAGCCAAAAGGATAAGCTGAATGTTATATGTGCAAACATGGGCCATAAAAAATTAAAGATTATTGGAGCCGTCAAAGGCTGAGATTCCACCTTAAGCAATAAAATCCACTTATGTAGGATGAGTGAAGAGAAGAAAACACCCACATCTGTCTATCTGTCTACCTGCTTATATATCTATTATTATTTTAAAAACGTCCATTGAATCACACCACACACCAATGCAGTATACTAGTATAGGAAGCTCTTTTTCTTAATTTTTTGTCTTGTGGACATCGCCAAAGTTTTTGGTTGCCAACTTTTTTGCTGGCCCTGCTCCTGTGACTGACTTGCTGCTGTGTTTTTTAACAGGAGGCTGCAATGCAGAGAGAAAGTGATGAAGAAAGCTGCATCTGTTTAGTTTCTGCATGCCAGCCTGCTCGTTTTTGATCAGCCATCTCCTACACTCAAGAGAGAGGAAGACAGAGAGAGGGTCAGAGGATGATCAGCAGTCACCCAACCATTAGAGTGACCCCTACCCTTTTTAATTATATGTACAGATTGTAATAAGTAAATACCACATTAAGAGTTGAAAACAATAACAGCACAGAATCAGAAAAAAATGAAATATAACAGTACCCAAATGCACACAGCACAATTTCAGTTCAGCTTTCTTTCTTTCTTTCTTTCTTTCTTTCTTTCTTTCTTTCTTTCTTTCTTTCTCTTTCTTTCTTTCTTTCTTTCTTTCTTTCCATGCGGAGCATAAAGAGTGGTGATGTCAGATTTTCACACCACCAAGACTCAAACGAAAGACAATACTTCATTTTCAACCTTTTCTTTAAGCATAGCCAATGCTCAATGCTGGGCAAAAAGGTGCTAGGTTTTGTTTTTTTTAATGCTTCACAGATTTTTATAACGCATCAGTTCATTCATTAATAGAGGGCTGGACCTAGTTCAATTTAGTTGGAATCAGGTTCCATTGGAATCCATTGGTCCATTTCTGGAGGTATCAGTGCCAGTTTAGGGAATGGTGGCCTCTACCCTTAGGTCAGGGTAGGTTCCGTTGCAAGTCAGCACAGAGACTTATAGACGAGCGGTAAAGTTGATTCTTTATTTAAAGAAACAGAATACAAACAGAGAAACCTACGGGCAAGACTGGCCCCGGTAAAACAGCCTCAGACCCCCCCCACCTCCTCCTCAGTTGCCTGTCCTATGTCTGCAGTGCTTTCTACCTCTTTTTCCTCTCTTTCACTCAAGCCTGTTGCTTGTTCAGCATCAAACCCTTCTGCCCCCCTTTCATCCTCTGACCTGCCTTCAGAGTCCCACCACCACTCCCCTGGCTCTGAACCTTCCTCTTCTAGAACTTCTCTAGCGGGGTTCTCCAGTCTCCCACCACTCCTACTCGCCCAGCCAATCCCTGACACCTTACATACAATATTAGGTTGTCTCACCCTATTGCAAAAAGTATTGGTTTCAGGATACTAATGAGATGGCCACTCCTGCTGAGATGGCCTTCACTTGCTCACTTCCTGTATATCAGGTTGTTGCAACAGGGACAGGAGTAAAAAAGTAAAACAAAAGGCGGCAACTCTGCTCAAGTGGCAGACATGCCGACAGTCAGATTTTGCAAAGGTGAGGGGCAGCAGGGGGGAAAGGAGGGCAGCACTTAAGAATGAATAAAGACCTGGAGGCTCTGACTGGTGCTCAAGAGATGAACGTCTATTGCAACATGAACTGTGCCTTATGCATTTCGACATTTGACTTCTTCAGGGACCTACATCCTTTGCACTGTCATATTCCAGTGTCAAGAGTTATAGCATTCCACTCTGATGCAACGTGTTTTGATTCAAAATGTCTGGAGGAACATTTCCCAGTGCTGCTGCTCAGCCTTCCCCAACCTGGTGACTTCCATATGTTTAGCGCTATAATGCCCACAAGCAGAGACAATAGCCAAGGATGATGGGATTTGTGGTCCTGCAGCATCTAGAGCAGCCTTTCTCAACCTGTGGGTCCCCAGATGTTGTTGAACTACAACTCCCATCACCCCTAGCTAGCAAGGCCAGAGCTCAGGGATGATGGGAGTTGTAGTCCAACAACATCTGGGGACCCACAGGTTGAGAACTGCTGGTCTAGAGGACCATGGCCTACCAAACTTGATTTAGGTTGCATTTCATCTATAACAGATGCAGGAGGGGGAACTGTTATCTGAAAAATCTGGAGAGCACCAGATGGGTCTGCCCTAGCTCCTGAATGTGGAAGGAGAGTTCGTGCCCCTGTTGGAAGATGTAACAGGAACAAGGAATCTGCTTTCTCCCAGATCAGACTATTCATCCATCAAGCTCCAGCATCCCAGGCAGAGGACTTTCATGTCACCTGCTGACTTCTAAGTGCCTTCAACTTATTTATTTAAAATATTTATAGGCTGCCTTTCCAAGCAAAGCTCTCCCAAGGCACCTTACGTGATAAAAATGTCCAAACGGCAAGAATCACTATAAAAACAAAGTACAAAATCTATGAGTACCCCAGCTTTAAAAGCTAAATAAGCCTGCAATAATAAAACACTCATCCTGCCCAGAACAGAAAATCTAGTTTTCCAACTCATCAACACTACAACAAAAAATATGCATCACATCTAGGCCACCTGAAACATTTAAGTGTTCAAAGCATTTCTTAAAGGATGTGCTATGATATTCTTCCCTAATGCTGAAACCCATCATTTATGTCTTAGTCATAATACATTTTCATATATGAAACACTACATAGTCTCTTATGTGGGGGGTATGTAAGCAGAACCATATAACCCGGGTACACTAGTGGCAGGTGATACACGCGGTAAGTTTTGTCAGGTGTCCTTTATTAAATCACATGGTAAACTACACCTCTGGAATAAAAATACCGGTAAATTAAAGAAATCCACAGAACTCTAAAAGGCCCTCTTTCATTCCCATAATACTCACTGGCAGCTTCTGTGCTTCAATATGTGCACATGCAGATTTTCACCTTTGCAATTTACACACGCGGCTCTTTGCTCGATCTGCGCAGAGGTCATCCCTGCAACAAGCACAGAATGTGCACCATTGGCGCAGAACGCAGAAGCTTCAGGGGGCTTAAAAAACTTCCCAGTTGTTCAGCTTCTCCAACAATTATCATCTAATTTGCTTCAACATTCAGAGCTGTCTTGAGCATTTGAAATAAGTCATCTAAAGCTAATAAAAAGTGGGGAGCTTTGACAGCCAGTCAGAACAAAGTCCCTTGACTTTTCATTAATATGTCTGGAACCGGGAGAAAGAATTCGGGTCTCACCAGAGTGCCTCTGCCTTGATTTGGAGTTGCTGTTTGCTGAGATATGTAGTAGGATGGCTGCTTATTAGACCAGATCTGTTTTCAGTGTGGTAGCTGTAATATCAGGATCGCAGACAATGGAAAACCAAATTATGGCTTACTGGCACCATGCACAAGGAGAGAAGCTTGTGTCTGTTTTGCATTTCCCCAGGTTTTTTTTTACTCCTGTGCCATGCTTAGATAAACCAATATTTGTCTCAGGCAAACCTTGGTTTGTCTTAGTCTGAACCTGGGTTGTGTAGCAAGGTTTGTTCTTTGCTGAAGCTTGAGGTTAGTCAAGAGAGGTTTGGGTTTGAATGACACACGAAGCCAACCTTGGCTTAGATCAGTGCAGCATGGGAGTAAAAAATACTGGGAAGAAGCAAAGTAGCTGGAAGAGGAGCCCACACATTTATGCCATCCTGGTAAACCCTGGTTTGGCTTATTGAGCCATGTAAGCACATAAAGTAACTAACAGGCGGACCTTGGGTGACCAAGTGTATGCAAATGTCTGGGCTGCTTTTGAGTTCACAAATCTTGCAGCTTCAACGCATTGATTTGCTTAAAGCACAGATGGGAAACCTTTTACCTGTAAGAACCACAGGTAATCTGTTAGAGGTCATATTCTGGCAGTGGGTGGAGCCTGAGTTGATGATGGGTGGAGTCAAATACAAAGGTGTTCAGGATGAACTAATTTGAAATAAAAATTGCCCTGCTCCAATTTTCCTCATATCCACTCAAATTCTCAATCCTATGCAATCTATTCAGAAGTAAACCCTATTGAATTATTCTCAAGTAAAAAGGCATAGCTTAAAAGAGCACAATAGTCTGATACAGCTACTGTTCAGGAAAGCAACTGAAAGCAATTCCTTTCTGACTTTGATGTGCTACAAACAGCAGAACCCTACCAATTTCTTCTGAGACAGCTGGGTGGGAAATATCTTTCCTGCAATCCATAGAACTGGGCATGGGGTGGCACGGGGTGGGAGGAATAATCATATATAGGAACACAGGGAGCGGTCTTACACTGAGTCAGACCATTTGATTTATCCAGGTCAGAGTTGTCTGCCCTGACTGGCAGTGCCTCTCCAGGATTTACAGCTGGGGATGTTTCAATCCTTACCTGGAACAGTTCCAGGGATCTTCTGCCCGCAATACAGAGGCTCTATCACTGAGCTTCTCGTGTGATTTTTAATAGATTTTCAAATAAAAGTCTGCCTTGCCCTCTCCCTTAGGGACGCGGGTGGTGCTGTGGGTCAAACCACAGAGCCTAGGGCTTGCTGATCGGAAGGTTGGCAGTTCGAATCCCTGCAACAGGGTGAGCTCCTGTTGCTCGGTCCCTGCTTCTGCCAACCTAGCAGTTTGAAAGCATACCAGTGCAAGTAGATAAATAGGTACTGCTCAAGCGGGAAGGTAAACGGCTTTTCCGTGTGCTGCTCTGGTTCGCCAGAAGCGGCTTAGTCATGCTGGCCTCATGACCCGGAAGCTGTACGCCGGCTCCCTCGGCCAATAAAGCGAGATGAGCGCCGCAAGCCCAGATTCGTTCGCGACTGTACCTAATGGTCAGGGGTCCCTTTACCTTTTTGCCCTCTCCAGTTGTTCCGACATGACACAGAAAGAGGAAAGACACTTTTGGAAAAGCCAAGAAAAATAAGAAGGAAACAAAGAGGATAAAAAAGTACTGATGTGATGAGAAAACTCACTATTGTTTCTGGAGGTTTCGGTGGCTGCATGAAAGGTGTGGATTGCCTACCTGTGCCCTAAAACCACCTGTAAAATCTTTAAGAACAAGGCTTTGAATGCTTCAGTCCAACACGCAGTCCACTGGGCCATACTGGCTTTCCTCCATGATTTTCAGAGTTAAGGAGGGGGTAGCACCGTCAACTTTAACAGTGTCATTCTTGTTCCTAAATGAAAGTGCCTTAAACACAATGGCTTGAAAAGTACAGAGAGGAATAGATAAGCTTGAGAGGAGAGAGGGGCAGAGAGAGAGAGAGAGAGAGAGAGAGAGAGAGAGAGAGAGAGAGAGAGAGACCTCTCATAAACTCATTATTTTAAGAATGAAAACGACCTTCCTGTTCCGAGCAATAATCAGTGAATGGATATCCTAGACACTTGACCATTGGCTGATTGATTTTTCAACAGCGCAGTGAAAAGCTATAATTTTAAGAATGAAAGAAATACTTGATATGCTGAGATCCAGCCAGTTGCTTTGAACATGCTCTGCATACAAAAGGTCTTGGGTTCAATCCCCAGCATTTTCAGGCAGGGCTGGGAGACGCTTCCTTTATAAAAACCCTGGAGAATTTCTGCCAGTCAGAGTGCAAAATGAGCCAGGGGGACCAAAGGTCTTACTCAGCACACTTTCTGTACTTTCTGGGTTTCTCAAGAATGTGGAAGTCCAGGCCCAGATTCTCCACACGTTTCCCCAGGAAATGCCCCTCCTCTAAACAACTCTGTTTTCTCACTAAAATTAATTTGGAGCATCTCTTGTGCTGTACAGGTGAATTTGCAAAATATGTTAATATGGGATAGAGTGAGGAATTGACTGTACATTTGATTTTACATTTGTACTGTGAATGTGGGAGAAAGATAAAGTCAGTTTAAGCCTCATGTGAGAAAACACACTCAACTTAAATGTCTTTAACACTATAGTTTGGGGTATCTCACTTTTCTTACAGCTACTTCTCTCCTCTGCAGTATTACACAAGGATTAGGGAAAACATCGAAATCATTATCTCACCAGCTTTTTGCTGGTGAGACAGTGCAAATTTTGCCTTGATTTCTAATATTATAATAGCTGCACGGATGGCAGTCTTCCCGATTGGTTTCATCTCGAAACGCTCTCTAGTTCTTTCATTCCTGGTGCATGCAGAACATCACAGCTTTATCTTCAATGAAAGAATCTTGAAGATGCCCATCCTGGACAGCACAAACTGACTGCACTCCTGAATTTACAGATGGGAAGTGCTCAGAACTCAGTTCAGCATGGAATGGATTTTGCACTCTGCCTTCCCCTCCCACAATGCACCTGTGCTGGTCCTGGGGGCTAACCGAGAGGCGAGGTCCGAGTCCATTCCAAGGTTGTTGGTGCGGTATGGAGGCTGTCCGTCAAAGCTGTAGCTGGGTCCAAGGCAGGGAGTCGGGTGGGGTCAGGAACTCTGGCAGAAGAGCAGGACCAGGTGCAGGCAGGAACAGGTTAGCAACAACATTGCTCCCGCAACCTGGGACTGGGGCTGACTGGCTTTTATCTGCCCCGAGGCATAGGGCAGCCCCGGTCCACAGGTGACTCACGTCTCCTGGCCTGGAGGCGAGCACTCCTCCTGCAGGAACTTAGTTCCCTCCGCCTCTCTGCCCTGAACCTCTGCAGCTCAGGAGAGGCTGGAGGGTTACCGGACCCAGAGGCAACCTCAGCTTCCCCTGACGGGGCTGAGAGTGGAGCACCTGCAGGCAATGGGTCCTCCATCCCCTCAGGAGCCAGAGCAGACTCAGCTGGTGCCAGCACCTGAGGATCCAGCACAGGTGAGGACCCATCAGGCTCAGGCCCCAGCCCCGGCTCAGCTGGTTCTGGAGGAGGGAACTCCTGTGCGGGCTGGGATTCTTCAGGTTCAGCCTCTGAGTCTGAATCCCAGGCCATCACAGCACCGCTACTAGCTCTTGAGCTCAATAGAATAGAGCAGGAGTAGGGAACCATTTTGAACCCCAATGGCCACATTCTCTTCTGGGCAAGCGTCTGGCATTCAACACTTCAGAATCACTCCCATGCTTGACTGCAATGGCGGGGAAGCACTTAGCCTCTAAAGAAGTACAAATCAAAATTAACTTAATATGAAAAAGGTCACAAAGTGGCCAAAGCATGGACTGAGAGGGAGCTGTATTTTTTGTCACGAGCAATGTTTCATTCTAATAAATTGAGGGTGTGTGAAACTGATGGCCCTCTGGAAGTGATCAAATCATAGGTAAGAATGATCCGTCCCTTTCCTGGAAGCCCATTGGGTGAAAAGAAAGCAGGAGAGAAAGGTGGGTGGGGAGGAGAGAGACCAAGACTCAGAGAAGAATAGCATGCTAAATAGAGAAAGGGGGTGGCAGCAAGAGAGTCTGGCCCTGCCGACTGGTGGTTTTGATCTTGTCCATCACTGGCATGAGACCAGGTGGAGAAAGGTTATCCACCCCCAGCGGCGTAGCGTGGGTTGTCAGCACCCGGGGCAAGGCAAGTAATTTGCGCCCCCTAACCCGGGGCAAGGCAAGTAATTTGCGCCCCCTAACCCCTAACCTGCCGCCGCTGCCAGCTTCTTCTTGCTGCTGCCTGGGCTGGTCTGGTGTGGTTCTCTCCCGCGCTCAGCGCTGCGCTGGGCGGCCGCTGCACTGTTCCTCCCCCAGATAGTCCCTCGCTCTCTCTCCGCACCGCACGCCTGGTACCCACCCCCTCCACAGTGGGCGGCGACCCAGCGGCTCGGATCAGATTCGCACAGCCAGCACTGCAGTGAGAGAGAGTGAGTGAGCCAGGTAGGGGCAGAGAGCTGCAAGTGCGAGTGCGCCCCCCCAGATGTTGTGCCCGGTGCGGCCGGGCCCCCCTGCACCCCCCACGCTACGCCACTGTCCACCCCTATAATAAATGTGTATGACGACCAAGCCCAGATTATACAAATCATCACAACAGAGGTCAGAAGTCCACATTTCACCAACAGGTCACACAGACCTTTATATTCCATCCCCAAACTATGCAGCTTTGGGGGCCAAAGTAGGCCTTTCCCAGTTTCTGAAGTCCCCAGTGCTACATCATCACCACTCCTGGGCCACCATAGGCAAGATAACAGAGCAGCTTAGTCAATTCCAGGCAGATAGACGGGAGTTATTTCCTGACACAGGCCCCATGGAACATCAACGTAGAACACCTTTCGGCATGAAAAGAAACTAAAAAGGATCAACGGGGAGACAAGCAAAAATAAACGGAGGGAGTTAAAATGAGTTTGTTCTTTTCATTGCGCTGCACCCTATAAAATGGGGTTATGTAGATTATTGAGGGGCTCCGTCTTTCTGTTGGATCAGACTATGGATGGGAAACCTCAGATCTAAGGGTCAGATGTGACCCCCCCCCCCAAGGCTCTCTGTCTGTTCTCTGGACTTTCCCCTAACCACACATTCTCTCCGCGTCCACAGCCCCCAGAGGTCCTGCTTCACACCCTCCTTGAGTATTTTTACTTGGCTGGAAAGTGTCCTTGAATTCTGATGATACTGCTTACTTGCCTGGATGAAGGAGGATGCATGAGTGTGTGAAGAAACTAGCCCACTGTGCAAAATTTACATTCACTGTTCTGCCCACTTTTACCTGTGATTCCACTCCCCGCTAGCATGTGCCCCCACCAGAAGGTTGTCCAGAAGCAAATGCTGGCCCCCGGATTGAAAACGGTTCACCAGCCCTGGACTAGAGGGTTAACAAAATCCAGAGTTTACTTGATCCTAGAAGTTTATTATTATTATTATTATTATTATTATTATTATTATTATTATTAATGTGTCAGTCTCCTTTAGTCTCTGGAATGCAGAAGAATTGACACCATCAGAGAGAACTAGAGCGAAGATGAATTTTATGAAAGATGTTAAGGTTACGGTAAAGAGTGCTATTGATCTGAAGCTAAAAACAGCCACATTTCCCTGTGTGGTGGAAGATCTAGTTTCTACTTCCTGCCCATCTCAATATACGTTGGATGTAAAATAGCAGCAGGTCAACATTGCAAGATGCAAAATATGATTTGATCAGAGACGTGTCCTTGGATTAAATATGGCCATAATTCTCCTTCTTACCTTGCTTCATGTTCCCACTCAATCAACACCCAAGTTCTCACATGACAGGTAGAGAGACCTGCTAAGCTAAAGTGTTCTCTCTCTCTCTCTCTCTCTCTCTCTCTCTCCCCCCCACCTCACAATTTCTTCCCATTTCGGATCTCTCACTTCACTTAAATGAGCACATACTATGTCCATCCGCTCCTCGGGTGAGCTAAAAACAGTTACCATAGTAACACCAGCAGCTTTGTAAAGGTGATACACACAATGCAAACTACTAATGCATCTGTTACCCTCCAAATAGTTGCTGCCTTCTTCTGCGTAGTTTATTTAGTATTTAAATCAGTTGTAGCACATGCAGATTGAGCCCTTCCAAGTATAACTCAAGAGGATCTCTCTCTCTGTGTGTGTGTGTGTGTCCCTCCTGCCTCCCATTCAGCATATCTGTTTCCATGTCAACAGCTCACGCTGATAAAGAATTGACATTCGCACTGCAGTCTGAGGTATGGGGTACAGAGCAAGTATTAAAAGAAATCCATACCCCTCAAGGTGCTGATCTCCAAGTTATGCTAAATTATTGGAATTTCCACACACACATGGACAGGCTTAGAAGAAGCTGCCTCTAGAGTAGGCAGGATTTCAGAAAAATATATTTTCTTTGTGGGATGGTGGTGGAATAGTCTACACCCAGGTGCAGAGATCTTGTGGTTGGATGTTGTGTTGGGGAATCTCCCTTGTAGATTGTTTCTGTGCCTTATGAAAATCTTTCTTTATAATGATGTTTGCTAAAACGAATGCTTTATATTCTTTTAAGGCATGTGTGTGCACGCCAATCCATGCTGCTACAGGTGAAATGGCAATGTGCACCTATCAATGCTTACTTCAAACTTAAAAATGGAAAGATTAATGCTGGCGGTCAACAAAAGAGATTTAAAGACTCTCTCAAGGCAAATCTTTAGAAATGTAGTATAAACACTGGCAATTAGGAAACATTGGCCTGCGAGCGCTCCAATTGGAAAACAGCCTTTACCAAATGTGTCATGGGTTTTGAAGACACTCGAACTCAGGACGGAAGGGAGAAATGTGCTAAGAGGAAGAAGGCACGCTTGGCAAACCCTCACCATGATCAACTCCCTCCCCCCAAACCTATGCCCCCACTGTGGAAGGATGTGTGGATCCAGAATTGGCCTCCATAGTCACTTATAGACTCACTGTTAAAACGGTGTTCATGGAAGACAATCTTACTTGGCTAGGAGTGATCACCAAAGGAGAAAGAAGCTTATTTGGTACACACACAAATAATGTAACACTCCAGTTATTTCTTTAAATGAAGATGTGAGTTGTTGTAGCCAAATAGCACACTTCAGAATGGTGAAGCATTTTTCTGTAGTATGTTCAATGTGGGAGGAGCACTTTGATGAACTTTGGGAAACAGTAATTAATGATCTCTCATAGCTACTTGTGAGGTCCTGGGGTGCAATTATTGCAAGTTGATAAAAGAGGGAAGTGTTTTGCTCGTGTTCTCATGTGAGCAAATGCTTTCCCCAGCAACCATAGGTATGAAATGTCTGACATAGTAACCATCATCATCTGTCAGTATCAAAGTGTCATGCTTTGTTACTTAAGGTTCATCTTATGTCTTGGGACTGCCACTGGGACAATACTCAAGACTGGCTCCAAAACAATCATTGCTTAATCATCTTAGTGTCCCACAACTGCTTAACTTACCCATACACACTCGCAGAGCAAACATACTCATATCTTTATCAGATATACTTAGCAGAAATACTAACTGATTTCAGGATAGGGCTGCCACAGCATACAGATTCTAGAAAAGGTAACTGCAGTATTGGGTTCTTCTATGTTGTCACTGTTTTCAGGTGGCATTTGATCACATCCTGGTAATTCCAGCTTGTACAATTAAAGCTGATTTGCAGCTCTTGCAAAACAAGCCTACTTCTGCCCCAAAACTGGGCTTTCTTTGATGAGAAAAATTTTGGGGAAATGCACAGGAAACCCCTATTTCCCTCCTATAATTCCCAGAGTGGTTACAGGCAGGCCCACCACTAAGGTAGGACCAAGTCTTGCATCTGAAGGCAAAAAACACTTTGTTACTTTGAACTGTGTGGAAGAGGAGTTTTCACCTCGACTGAGGACTCGGGCAGAAGCTGTTCTGTGGGGAGCAGGAAATCTTTGAAGAATCTTGTGGGCCTCCGCTCAGCCTGCTGATACATCACACAGGTTGAGGTGTGGTAAACTGCCAACTGTCTCCCACAAGTCACCAGCAAGGCCTTCATCAGCTCTATGAAGGCAATGTACAAGGGGCTTCTGTGCTCTCAGGATGTCTCCTGCAGCAGGCACAGTGAGAAAGGTGTTATGTAGTGTAGTTTCACCCTGGGCCAACAGGGGGATACTGTATATAGTTTTCACTCAGGTCTGTAGATAGTTTTCACTCAGGTCCGCGCCAGTTATTTTTGGCGGGAACTCTGGGCTGTTGTGGTTACAATGTTGATAGCCGGCTGCCTATAAATACAGGCCGGCTGAGCTGTTCGCAGTCAGTTCTATTCCAGCTTGCCATAATAAAGAGCTACTTGAAGAAATCGCTGTGCCGGCTGCTATGTCAACCCACGACCTAACACTGGCGACGAGGATGGGATAGATGGACATCAGAGCACAGCCAGATGCGGCCAGCCTCTGAACTGAGCTGAATCACTGAGCTGAATCACAGAGCGAAATCACTGAGCGAAATCACTGGGCAGAACCAATTCAGAGCTGACTGTTCTGGCTAGAGCACTGTGTTCCATCCATCGCCCTTCACGCCGGCATCGGAATCATGGCTTCACTTGTGCCTCTACCGCCGTTTGCGCCAGCCTCTGAATCATGGGACTCCTACCTCGCTCGGTTCGACTGCTACCTCCAAGCCAACGAGCTGACAGCAGTATCACAGGATCGGAAGCGGGGCCTATTCCTCAGCCTCTGTGGGCCTGAGGTGTTTGAGACGGCCCGAGCGTTGGTTGCGCCTGAAGCAGTCCAGGCAACACCATGGGACACGATCCAAGAGAAGCTCCGCAACCACTACGCACCAAAGCCGTCCAAGATTGCTGCCCGCCATGCGTTCTACCACCGGAACCAGGCAGAGGGGGAGTCAATCAACAACTACACCACTGCCCTGCGACAGGCTGCAATGCACTGTGAGTTCCGAGACTTAGACGATGCCCTGATGGATCGAATCGTCTGCGGGGTCCGGGACATCCATCTGCAACGGCGCCTCCTAGCCAAGCCAGACCTCACGCTACAGAAAGCCATTGAGGAGGCTGTGGCCTCAGAAGCTGCTGAACGCTCCGCCCAGGAGATCCGCAAGTCCAGCAGCCCGCGTCTTGCTAGGGAGCCAGTTCCGGTGCATCATGAAGAGGCCAGCAGTGAGGAGGCATCCTCCAGTGAAGACGATGACGTGCACCAGACAAAGCGGGAGCGCAGGAAGTTCCAACTGAAGTCCAAGGGCCAACCGGAATGTGCTGGCTGCGGAGGCAACCATTCCCGTGCCCAGTGTCGATTCAGAGACGCCATCTGTAGGAAGTGTTCCAGAAGGGGCCACATCGCTAAGGTCTGCCGATCGGCTCCGTCTGACACCCCCCCTTCATCGACTCGCAAGTCCAAGTCTTCACTCCAGTCTGCCAAGGAAAGTTGTTTCGCTCTCACCAACTGCCACTGCCCGTCTGGAACCACGATTGGCCAAACCGACTCGCCTACGCGACGCAAGCTGAACGTCACGGTGCTCATTGAAGGAGCTCCATGTGACATGGAGATCGACACCGGGTCTGCCCTGTCCATCGTGTCATGGAGCACCATCAAAAGACTGGTACCCAGAGTGTCCAAAAGGCAACTCGACTCTCACCGCGTACACCTGAGAGACTACCAGGGAAACGACATTCCCGTGGTAGGCGTTGGCCGGTTCCGGATCGCCTTCAAGGATTTTTCGGGCCTGCTCCGGTTGGTGGTGGTCGAAGGTCAGCGGCCAAGCCTCCTAGGGCTAGACTGGTTTGATGCCCTCGGCCTGGAAGTCACCGGCATCAACTGCATCTCTAACGCAGAGACTGAGGGTCTGGTCAAAGACTTTGCCGAGGTTTTTGACGGCACCTTGGGCCAATATACAGGTACGCCCATCTCCTTTAGCCTTGATCCACAAGTCGCCCCCATCAAGCTAAAGCCACGCCGGGTTCCCTTTGCTCTCAAGGCTAAGGTGGACGAACAACTGGACAAACTGATCGCCCAAGGAGTTTTGGAGCCGGTTGACCACGCAAAGTGGGAAACCCCCATCGTCACGCCTGTCAAGCCAGATGGGTCGGTGAGAATCTGCGCTGACTACAAGTGCACGATCAACAAGGCACTTCAGCAGCACGCTTATCCGGTTCCTGTTGTCCAACACCTGCTGCATTCCCTGGGTGAGGGTAAGGTCTTCGCTAAGCTGGACCTTGTGATGGCATCGTCCATATTAGGCCACCAGACGTAACACCGAGCCAACGCCTTCATTTTGACAATTCCCGGGTGGCCAACGTGCAGAGCCTCCAGGACGCGCTGACGGAGTCCCTGGGGAATCACGACGCGGTCTCCCCACAGCAGACAGCCGCGATGAGCTGAGAGTTCATGTTGTCTGGTTGCGAAGGGCTGGAACTCCGATGCAAAGGGCCCTTGTGGCCACCCCCTCCACACCCAGTTGAGCACCCGGCTGATGGTGCGATCCTGGGCAGATGCGGAGGCCACAGTGGCAGCCGATACAGGCGCTGCCGGAAGATCCTCAATCAGAAGGAGCGATGAAGCTGGAGCCGGGTCCTCCACAAATGCTGGAAGAGGGCAACGGCTGAGGGCGTCGGCATGGCCCATCGATTTCCCCGGGCGATGGATGAGCCGGTAGTGGTAGGCAGCCAGGAAAACAGTCCATCGCAGCATGCGTGGTGAGAGGACCGGTGGAGTTGGACGATCACCGGCGAGGAGGCCCAGGAGTGGGAGTCACTGGACCTCGCTCGTACCAGGTGGCACTCGAAGACGGACGCTTGTGGCGACGGCACATAGACCAGCTTAGGCGCAGGGTTGGGGACTTGGATACTACCGAGGTGCCCCCAACTGCGCTTGCGGCTCCAGAAGAGACACGTACAGATGGCGAGGCCCCACCTACACCTCCCTCGCAAACTGCCAGCGTGGAGCCGAACCAAGCCGTTTCAGAACAGACTCAGACCACTCCACTTGCGGAGGCTCCACTCACAGCAGCGGATCCAGGGGAGTTGGTTCCAACGCCACCTAGGGTCGCACCACAGCCTCAGCGAGAACTGTGTGGCCCTCCGGACTTGGCTACCAGCCCCTGGCGGTCTGGCAGAGTTTCCAAGCGCCCAACTCATTTAAAGGACTATGTTGTTGGACAGGTATCACTGTTGGTCTAAGTATGGGAAATGTAACCGATATGCTTTTGTGCCTAATTGAACCATTACGCGTAGTGCTGTATATAAGGAAACCATTACGATTGTAACTAACGCCTTATCTCGGTGGGGAGGGGTGTTATGTAGTGTAGTTTCACCCTGGGCCAACAGGGGGATACTGTATATAGTTTTCACTCAGGTCTGTAGATAGTTTTCACTCAGGTCCGCGCCAGTTATTTTTGGCGGGAACTCTGGGCTGTTGTGGTTACAATGTTGATAGCCGGCTGCCTATAAATACAGGCCGGCTGAGCTGTTCGCAGTCAGTTCTATTCCAGCTTGCCATAATAAAGAGCTACTTGAAGAAATCGCTGTGCCGGCTGCTATGTCAACCCACGACCTAACAAAAACCATGTTGACTATTAACCTCTGGGCTCTAAAGCCTCATTGTGACTTGGGACAGACCTTGTCAGCAAGTAACTGTAATCTGTTGAGAAGTACATGGGGAAATGCTTCCCTCAATGTACTCAGCAGGGAGA
The DNA here is from genome assembly GCF_964106645.2 of Podarcis pityusensis. NCBI lineage: Eukaryota > Metazoa > Chordata > Lepidosauria > Squamata > Lacertidae > Podarcis > Podarcis pityusensis. Next base: position 55,172,773 of record NC_138034.1, read on the forward strand.
TTCCATGGTAGTTGGTACAATTATGTTGGTCCCCTTTGTTCTTATAGAGGGCCACAATGCTGGGGTCATGCATGTCTTATTGCACATATCCTTTCCCCCAACACTGTAAGAGAAGGCAGGGGAAGTGCAACATAAGGGAGGAATTGAAGCCAGCTTTCAGCACTTCTGCTGGAATTTCATCCTCTTCTGAGGCTTTCCCACATGCCTGGGAATTGAAGGTGTTCTTCAGCCTGTCAAGGGAGGGACATAAGGAAATTGGCTTGTCGTTGCTGGAATACACTGGGCAAAACTAAGGGGAACAGGAATGGGAACTTCTGAGGGCAACGTTTTGTCCCACCCCATAACAATATGAGATCCTACATTAACTCCATCCATATGGATGAGGATTTTTAAAACGGAGAACTGTAGTCATTTTGCTGAATTGTAAAGTTCTCTCTGCGCTATGTGATGAAGGAGCTGCATAGAGTGTGAGCATAGATAATTAATTTTGATTTTACGGCATGAAATTACATACAACAGGTTTAAAAAGCAGCACAATATTTAAAAAAGAAAATAATTCAGAATGTTTTTCTTGGAGAAAAATGAGAACTCCAAAGAGAAAGGAAAACGTTTCAATAACCTATCTGAAACAATAGCATTATTACTATGAATAAACTTTCTGTAAGAACTGATTTACTCTCTCCTTCCTTTAAAAAAAGAACCAGGATGTGGTGACAATAAACAATAGCAATGCACAGAGGGACAGGTTCATAGCATCACAACCACAGAATATTGCAGAGGCAGTCATCATTCTTTTAAAAATGGGCAGAGAGTCTTACATTACCAACTGGTAAGTTGGTTTGTGTATCCACCCATTGAGTCTGAATACTATTACAGTTAAATTGTTGATTGCCTTCTAAACCACTGTCTAAAGGTGATACACACATAAGAAAAATAAAAACCCAGAAACAACAAATACATTTAAAACAAAACAAAAAGCACACAAAGCAGACACTCAAGGTAAAAACCCATTTATCCAACTGGGGAAGCCTGTCAGAACAGAAATGTCTTCAACCGTTTCTGGAAAGTACAGATAGTGGCTGCCTGTCATATCTCAACAGGAATGCTCTTCCACAAAACAGGGACAGACATACTGAAATCCCTGCTCTAAGCTACTGAGGAGTGGGTTCTGAGTTCTTTGGAACTTGCAGGGGAAACTCTTCCACAGACTGCAGCAATCGACAGAGTGTATAAGGCATATGGTGGTCTCTCAACTGACCTGAGCTGTACAGGGACTTATCGGTTACTACCAAAGCCTCGAACTTCGTGTACTAGCAGATTGGCAGCCAGTGCAAATCCTGCAAGTAAGGTGTTATATCCTCGAGGTAGTTTGCTCCCCCAAGCAGCCTAGCTGCTGTATTCTGCGGCAGCTGTAGCCTCCAGACCAACCCTAAGGGTAGCCCCATTTAGAGTGCATTGTGGTAATCTAACCATGAGATTATCAGTGCATGGACAACTGTGGTCAATATGAAGGTCATAATATGAAGGTATCATGGCTAAGACCCATTGATTGAGATATCCTCCATTATCTATTTTATTACAACACCACATCAAATGTGGGGCAATACCTCACCTAATACTGCATAGTGAATTCCATGCTCGTTATACATTATATGTGGAAGAGTCTTTTCTTTCTTTCCATATTATACTACCCTAAAAAACACTGCCTTTGTTGAAAAAGACAAATAATGCAGCCTACATATCTCAGGCGACAATTGTCTTTAATTGGAACTATACTGAATAAAAGACACCCAAATATCAAAGGTAGATCAAAACTTGAGAAACCCAGTTTTGTTTCCTCATAATGGAACCTCCAGCAAATCTGCTCCGAAGCAAGACCCATTGTGTTAAATGGGACTCACTCCCAGCTAAGTGTGTATATGGACTGCAGCTTTAACTGAATAAGTTTTTTCATTCCACACCTTAATTTGACTGGAGGTCAAGTATCATACCAGGAAACTGGAATAGCAGGTTCAATAACTCTTATTTTGCCACTCAGGTGCTCAACAACTGGAAATGAAAGCATATGTTTTAGTTTATCAGAGTTGGGTTGTTGGGGTTTTTTTGTTTTTCTCAGAAGCTGTGGGTTGGTAAGATAAAAAGTAGTTTTCTTAATAAAGCAGGTGTATAAACTAGTAATCTCCTGCCCAGCTAAAAGAGGAGAAAGCAGGCGTTTGTTGCTAGCAAAAAACACTGTCTTGCGGACTCTAATGGAATTATAATAGCTAGTCCCTTCTATCTAAGGCTGATATTGTTGAGAAAATGCTGCTTGTTCCTTGCATTTGCAGCTGAGTTGCATTCAGCATCTAACTAGCCCTCTGCCTCTGCTTGGTCTCAAGTCCTGCTGAGCAGAACAATGTGCCAAACAGGGACTGAAATAGATGCCTGTGAACACGTATAGGCTGCCTCTGGCGGCATTTCATTCATTAACGAGCCTAATGAATATGCACACTAATAATAGCAAATTGTGGTGACTTCCATGCAACAGGCTGAAGGCCGCCTTGCAGGTTACTGAAAGGGAAAGGATGCATGTATACAAAAGGCAGGAGATCACAGACTTCATTAAGACCCACATCTTTAACAAGGGAGGCTCATTAGTTTCTTTGTATTTTTCAACGGGCATTCATATCAGTTTGGCAGCACATCCTCAGAGCTGGTCAGGAGTGCGCACCGACCCCTCTCGCTCTCCAGGCTTCAGGAAACTTCAGGAGTTCCCGCCGGGCTCCCTAGGCTTGTGGATAGCAGGCTGTTCTGGGGGGTGGGGTCGGGGAAGCTCGGGCTTCCCCTGCCCCAGCCCCACGCCTGGGGAAATTTTTTCTCTCTCTTTATTTCCTCCCCCAAAAAACTAGGTGCGCCCTATGGGCCGGTGCGCCCTATAGGGCGAAAAATACGGTATTTTACTATAAAATGCTCATTTGATTTCTATCCCACCTTTCATCCAAAGAGCTGAAGGTGGCATACATGGTTTCTTTTCTCCCTGTTTTGTCCTCACAAGAACTATGTGAGGTAGATTAGGCTGAGAGGCAGTGACCTGTCCAAGGTCATCCAGTGAGCTTCATGGCCGAGAGGGGACCTGAACCCTGGTCTACCAGGTTCAACTCTATAGCACAGTGGCTCTGTTTGAGAGAAAAGGCATTTAGAAATGTGCACTTTGTGTGAAAGTATGTTCAAAAATATGTATTTTAATAAGTATTTAAACATGAAATTTCATGTAGATTTTCTTTTTTAAATGGCAGACTATTGCAGAAATGGGATGGAATTGATACCTCAGTTGGTGGGTCATGAGATCACATTGGGCAAAAGATTCCTGCATCACAAGGGATTGGAATAGTTGTGGTTGCTGTTTTGGGACCTAGAATCATAGAATCATAGAGTTGGAAGAGACCACAAGGGCCATCGAGTCCAAGCCCCTGCCAAGCAGGAAACACCATCAGAGCACTCCTGACATATGGTTGTCAAGCCTCTGCTTAAAGACCTCCAAAGAAGGAGACTCCACCACACTCCTAGGCAGCAAATTCCACTGCCGAACAGCTCTTACTGTCAGGAAGTTCTTCCTAATGTTTAGGTGTTTTCGTCCATTACATTCCACTGCTCCAAATTGTGTGTGTGTGTGTGTGTGTGTGTGTGCGCGCGCGCATCTTCAAAGCTTCAGCTTGCTCATCTGTTGACACCTCTCTCTTGTGTGTTGTAAGGAAGGTGCTATTTTGGTTGCCAGGGGATCCAGAAACTACCCAAGGAGTTTCCTATTAGCACATCAGATGACCCCAGAACCTTCCCTCCACCAGCTTCCTCTTTCTCTCTCCCTGTTTTGTGGATGATGGCTGCACCCTGAGAATTCCTTGTAAATGCAGCTGTCAGCTTCCTGTTAACTGAAGACGCATAAACACCTCCCAGCACATCATTTCTTAGCATTTTAAAGTCCACCGAGGAGCACATTAAATGTTCCACTTTTAGCAATGTTTACAGTTATAATGACTCAAGAATGACAGTGCCCTGTTTTACTGTAGTCCCTTCCTGGTCCATGTGTCTCATAAATGCTGTGTTGTTTAAGGTTCTAAGCAGACTCCACCAATGGTGCTCCTGGAAACGGCTACTATTGGTTGTCAGAAGAGAGCTCTAAGTCTTGAGAGCTTGTGATAAAGGAGGGTGGTCCATTTAGGTAAAAGGTAAAGGATCCCTGGACAGTTAAGCCCGGTCAAAGGCGACTATAGGGTGTGGCACTCATCTCACTTTTCAGGCCGAGGGAGCTGGCGTTTGTTCACAGACAGCTTTCCAGTTTGTGTGGCCAGCATGACTAAACCACTTCTGGTGCAACGGAACGCCGTGACGGAAGCCAAGTTCACAGAAATGCCATTTACCTTCCCGTCGCAGTGGTATACGCTCATTCACTCACTTCTGGTAGTTGACAAGACTAGGTCTGAGGCTCACCCACTGAGTTTACAGGTTGAAACCCCAGAGTTTCGCCAGCCACTCTCACGGCATATTTAGGCAGTTGTACCAACTGCAAAACTAGAACCAACACCCTGCCTTGCAGAGGCATCACTGCAAGGGCAGCGTAGGGGAAAGGATATTTGCAATTGCTTAGGTTTTAAACCAAGAACTGGGGAAGATATTACCATCCAGCTGGGCCATTAACCCTGTTAATTCCAATGTAGTTGCAAGCTCTATTGGTAAACGTAAGTAGGGTTGCCTCATAGGACTGTCCCAACCCTGACTGGGCATGATGAAGCCACCACTGCACCTCCAGTTCTAGCAGTCATGCCAGTTGGTGTAGAAAGCTGGGGGCAGGCAAATCCCTGTGCCAATCTGGAGCTAGCACATTTGGGCCTGAAACATTCTAATGCCACCAAGTGATTGCATTGCTCTGCTTTGCAACTTTCTCCAGTTCTTCAGCTTGCCCATCTGTTCAGCAGGCAAGTTGGAGATCCCAGCCTAGAACACAGGTGGTTTGGATCACCACCTAAATGTGTTTAGGTTGCATGTTACTGGTATGGCTTTGAAGACGTCAGGTCCACCCACCAGAGCCATGGACATCAGAGCCCAGGCCTTCTCGTGATGGTGAAGAATTTGCTTTCAGGTCTGTGCCACAGGTGGTACAGAATAGAAAAGTATATCATTTATACTTTGGGGAGGGAAATTGTTACATTTAATTATTGAATGCAATTCCAAGTTTGTGATTGAGTGGGCATTTGTTGGGGCAAAGAAGAGGGGGTTTAGTTTAAGAAGCAAGAAATAGGAAAGTCACACTGTTACAGAGGAGTAATTTTAAGATTAGTACAGCAAGCAGTAAATAGCTGTAACGATTAATAAAGCTGCCACTTTGCAAGGAGAATAAGGTGATAAACAGCAGGCACCTCTTGTTTGTGAAAAGCTGATCATCCAGACCAACTTAATTTCTGTTCTTTGAAAGGATAAAAAGCTTAGTGGATAAGGGAAGTGAAGCAGACATAACATATCTCAATTTTATTAAGACCTTTAATGCTGTTGTTCCCTTTTACAGAGAAATTAGAATATGGACAGATGAGATGTAATTTTTGTAAAATGGATATATAATTACCTAGGTTAAACAAATATGTTTAATCAAAGGTGTCAATCACTCTGGAATACAAATGTACTTGAACGCCAATTGTAAATCAGGAGAGTGTTCTATCAAGAACTGTCAAAATTCCTAGGGGGAAAAATGTGGATTTTCTTATTAAAAATGGTGGAAGTTTGTTTTGAAAACCCCCCATCTTCCAGTAAAAATACATAACCTGCTTGACCGGGTAATTCAAATTTCATTTCTGACATTTTGCACAGCCCAGAACACTCCAAATAAATTACGTGATTGACAGGGATTTCAACTTCCTTGGCATGTTGGTTTCTGCTGCACGCAAATGCTTAACCACAATCTGGAATTGTTTTGGTAGGACTAGAACAGCAGCATGGGTGTAAGAGTGGGAGAGAAATTTGGTTCACTTCACATATAAACGTGAATTTACCTCATTTGCCCGTCACGAAACAATATGCAAACCTAAACTCAGACATCTACGAACATTCACATTTCTCCGAAATTTGCAGTACAGTACTCCAACCAAGGAATGTGTACAAAAATGCATTCACTAGGTAAAGTGGGCATAAAAATTCATATACTGGAGAAACCTGCTGCAATAATGTGTATTACAGTCAAGACTATATACAAATAAGTGTTGGTTAGGAAAAACATTGCACTAAAATGCTGAGTTTAGTGAATTTTCATGAAGGTTAAAAAAATAATAATTCACAAATAGATGTGGAAATGTGAAGAACTGGAATTAAGATTAGGATAGATTGAATTATTTGGACGGATTTGGGGGGGAAATGGATTTTGGAGGTGAGTGGGGAAATGATCTGGGGGAAATCTCTTTTTTTTTATAAAAAAAATGATATTTATTAAAATTTCAAAAAATACAAAACTTACACAAAAACAGAACAAAAACAAAAAGTAAAAATAAAAATACAAAGAATAAAAATAAAAATATGAAAAAGTAGAAAATACAGAAGAAAAATAAAAAAGAGACAAAACAAGTTCATTATTTTCAGATCCTTAACTGTCATTACCTTCTTTCTTAGACCTCCTCCTCCTCCCTTCCTTTGTATTCTAGTTATTAATTATCCCAGCAAATCCTTTCCCCATATTTCAAAAAAATTAAAAATAAAAAAGAATTCTCAACTAATTTAATCCTATCTTTCTATAATAAAATAAACCTTAAAGTTTAAAATTTAAGTCTTAACTTTACCAACTTCTTGTGTTCATAATGTTCTTTCATTATTCTTTATGCATCTTTACTAAAGCCAGGTAATTTCTTCCAACATTTTTCTATCATTCATCAACTTTGTAAAACACTCTATTATTAAAAAAAAGAAAAAGAAGCATATAAACAAGTCCAATCTTTATCCAACATCCCTTCCTCCTGGTTCCGGGATTTGTCAGTCCTTATTCCTCAATCTAACCCGGTGACCTTATGTCCAAGGCCCTCAGGTCACTTCCATGGCCCTTTCGCGGCTCTTCTTCATACTTGTAGCTGTAGTCTCTTGCTCGTAGTAACTCCGACTTAGTGGTGTTTTTAGCCCTTCTCATCAGATCAGACCCTTTTCCGTATTCATCGCTGCATTCCATATAGTATTTAAAAGCATGCTTCAAGGGCCCTCCAAAATTGTGGGCCCCCACAATCCCAAACATATCGCAGCCTATTACCGTATTTAAAAGGTCCAGCTATCCCGACATAGGGGGGTCAATCCAGCCCCCCATTTCCAAACCACACCGAACTTTCCCTTCCCAAATCTGGTTTTTTCCCAGTTCCTTTGTCCAATCCGAAGGATCAAACTCCTGTTGGGTCTGTTCTGTCAAAACACACTCCTGATTTAATGCCACAAACCCCTGCTCTGTCAAAACACACTCCTGGTTTAAGTCCTGGATAGGCTCCACATATATTCCCACAGTCTGGTCAAAACATTCCACTGCCTGTTCAAGATTTCTGGTCGAAATGGCCATCCGGTTCACCTTATCATGTAATTCTTCCAGTAGAGCATTTGTTTTGTTAAACAGGCACACCAGGACTTCTGAAAACATTGTCACACTTTCCCACGGTTATTTTGTAGCAGCTGTCAAGTCCTTGGGGTTAGTTACAATTTCAAAAGCTCCCCCTAGGGGGAAGACTTATATTTGTTTTTGCTACACAGTTTCCCCCCCTTTTTTTTTCCAACATACTTAAGATACTTTGTCCATATATATTCCTTTAAAATGCGAAAGGGGACAATAAAGTCACAGAGATTCTCTTCTTTTAGCTGTCTGTCACGCACAGTTATCTTAATAAATTCACGTCAGTCCTGACATCCCCACTCCAGGATCAGGACGAAAATAACTTCCTTTTACTACTTCAAGTAGTTCAAAAAAAATATATTCCCAATTTAGAATGTTGGAATCCACTCTTTTAAAAGCGATTTTCTAAGCTCCAGTGTAAATTGCCTTTGCTTTGTTCTATTTACAAAAGAACGGAAGGGTGACTTCCTGTTTAGCCCTTCCCGCTCCGTACCAAATTCAATAGATTTTTTTCCTTTTTTTTTATAGTCCAATTCTGTCCTTTTCACAAATCTTCATTTACTGTCCCATTTGTTCAAATTCTAAGTACTCACGGGTGTTTGTTTTTAAAATCCGAATTGTCCAGGAAAAAAGGCAGCGCTCTCCGGCAACAGCTACGCGGCTTCACTCCACAAAAGAAGCAGACGACTCACAGCACAGCGCCACTTCCCCGCTCTGTTCCGGAGCCCGTTGCCGGGTTCCTTTGCAGATTGGGGGGGCGCAAACAGTGCCCGCCGAGTCCCAGGGTCACAGGCTTCACCCGCCTGTGGTTTAAGGGGTCCCCGCTGCGCCGAAGCGGTGTCAGACCCAATTTCTGTGGAGCAGATTCCCTCCGCATTAGAGGGAATCCGCCATTACCGTTGGCGCCACCTCCGGAAGTTCTGATCTGGGGGGAAATCTCAATGGGAAATGAACCTAAGGAATGCATTTTCAGTCCATATAGGGCAGAGGACCGGCCATTGGGACTGGTTCTTGCATGAGAATATACAATTATCTGTACTGGATCAGAATGAGGTCCCTGAAGGCATTCTGTCTCTGGCAATTCATGAGGAGCATATGAAGGTGAAGACTGTTCCTGGTATCAGGTATTCAGAGGTATCCTGGAAGATATTGTATTGATGGGCATTACCTTGGATGGCCTTAAAAGAGGATTAGACAAATTCAGGGAGAGTAAAGCTATCAATGGCTACTCCATGTGATTGCTATGTTCCACATCCATTTTTGAAGGCAGTATGCCTCTGAATCCCAGTTGCTGAAAATTGCAAGCAGGGAAATTGCCTTTGTATTCAGGTTCTTCTTGCAGGCTTCTCATAGGCATCTGATTGGCTGCTGTGAGAATAGAAAGTTGGACGATGGGCCTTTGGCCTGATCCAGCTGGGCTCTTCTTATATCCTTTGTATATGGAGGATCCAGTGGCGGAACCATTGGAAGACACTGAGCTACTGTTCGTCTCATCCCTCTTCTTTAAAGCCATTGAACCCAATGGCTGTCACCATGCTTTGTGTCAGGGAAACCCATCAATGAGTTGTGCAGTATGTGAAGAAGTGATGCATACAGCACAAGTCTGGTGCGCTGCCTTGATTGATTTATTATGAGTTCTGAGTTTGCAAATATAGGGAGTGGTTGGGGGATTTTTAATTATTTTTTTTAAAAAAATCTTGCTTTAATGAACTATATAACATGGCTAACATTCTGGCCTCTCTCTCTCTCTCTCTCTCTCTCTCTCTCTCTGTGTGTGTGTGTGTGTGTAAAATGAAACTTTCATCAGTTAAATGGAGGAAATTGACTTTCTGAGCTAAATCCTCCCTGTTTTAAGACTCTGCCATGATAAAGCTGCCCTAAAGCTGGCTTAACCAGCCGTAGAAGGATCATGTCCAAGCCAGAGAGCTTATTGAGTGACAGAACCTGATTCAAGCCTTCCTTTCTCTCTCGCCTGAGCCTAGGAGAAAAAGCTGACAGGTGGTGGTAGGGAGAACCCACGGACTTCAAACATGCTGGCCCACATATGCACAATCCATGGTAGAAAATCAAGTGTGTGTGTATGTAGACAGATACATAGTATAGATTGATACCAGCCAAATAGCAGTTTATTGCACGGTGCTCTGTAGCCAATGATTTATATTATTTATTTATGGCATTTCTTAACCAAACTTAACTCTTTCTCTTTTTTTTGGCTTTCAGTAATACTTTATTTAGAATTCAACAATAACAAAGAGGGGAAAAACCACAGTAGTTGCTACATCAATTCGTTACAATTAACCAATTAACCATATATAAATAATAATAAAAATTACGTAACATCACTTTTAACACTGAAGTTTTCATATTACACTTTTATCTCTTTATCTCTTTCTTAACATATCAAAAAGGGAAAGACCAAGAAAGGAGACACAAAAAAAGAAAAAAAGAAGAGAAAGAAGAAGGGGGAAGGAGTGAGGGGAAAGGGGGGGGGAGGAAAAAGGAAAAACAAAGCAAAACAAACACATTTGGCTTCCGATTAAACTCATTGTATTATTATTTCTACAATTTTTTCACACACAGTTCCAAGTTAATGTATTTCTTGACTCTTTGTTGCCGGTGTTGCTGCTGCAGACTGGGATGAGGTCAGCGCAGTGCAGCCACGTTGGCAGTGCCACTCAGGCACTCTCACCAGTGCCTTGCACCACACTGATCATGTTGCCCCCCCCCCGTCCTGCTATGCAGCAGTGATGTGTATGACTGGCAGTTAGGTGATCACTCCCTTCCCACCCCACTGATGTATGTGAGATTGGGATGCCCACTACTATGCTGGCTGCTATGGTTCAAAAATAGGCAGAGGGTGTCAGTGTTTGTAAAAAAAAAAAGGAAAGGGTTCTGACCTCCCTTTGTCGCCTCAGCCTGGTCCTCGGACCATTGTCGGCATAAAAGAGTCCACAAGAAAAGTATCCTTGCAGAGTACTTTCTGCTTTTATTCTTAAAAGTCTTTCTGCAAAAGCGACTGACCAACTGTACACACATCAACACTACCAGCTTTCGCCAACCAACCAACCAACCAACCCAACATTTCTCACTCTATATATACAACCCGGTGCAGGCCGCTGACTCATGTTGACCCAGCTTTTTAAGCATTAAAGAAACAGCGGCCAATTTTTAGCCGTGACAGAGGGAGAGCACTTTTCTTTTAAGATAACACTGGTGTTTGCTTCCCACAGGAGCAGAAGAAGCAGAGCTGCTATGCTAGCTTCCCAAGCAACTGGGATGCTCTTACTTATTGGGAGGGGGAGGGGGAGGCATGAGGCAATGGGGAAGCTGGGATAGTGGAAACACATCAGTGGTGCCAATCCAGTGCTCCTGCCAGTGCATTTGCACCATTTCAACCTCCTCATGGCTTTGTTCCTTCCCCTCTCCTTCCTGGTAAGCACCAGCAACCCACTTTTCAGGATGGTAGCATAATGGCTCTTCTCTCCCTCTGCCCTGATGAATCCTGAACAAATATTAAGCCCCAGGTAGAGAAGGATGCAGATAAAAACACGGTTAAGAAGCAAGGGATGAGAGGCAAGGATAAGGGAGTCTTATATATCCCAGAGCGATCCATTTGTTTGGGTATCTTGGAAAGTAGTAATATGGAGAAGCCTCAAGGAGAATTCCAAAAATCAACAATGTGGGAATTGAGAGGGGTACAGTTATAGTGTCCTGATTAGTGTTAACTTTAACACAAACTGCAGAAACAAACAAGCAAGAAAGAAAATCAAACCATCCTCGATTGTAGGCCAACCTTGACAACTGGGCCACCCACCTGTCAATCACCTGATGTCACAATGATGTCAAGTGACCTGTTGAAATCAAGCCATGTGGGCAAAGGCACAGATGTTTGCAGGTGCTGCCCATCAGCTTTCAGCAGGAAGTCTTGTCTTTACCTGCCTCACATCTCACATCGTGGCTTGGCTGAAATGACTTGGTGGACCAAATGAGGAGGTCTGGCAAACTGATTTGGCCAGAGGTTCCCCACCCCTGTTGAAACCCATGATAGAAGCAAGGTCAAATGCTACCAGTGGTAACAGAGAACTTGCCCCAGAGCCGCAGAGAGGTGTTGTCCAGTACTGACATGTGCATACACTGGAGCTTGCTCAGGAACAGTAGAAGGTTTCAGCAGTAAGAGCCAGTGTGGTGTGGTGGTTAAGAGTGGTAGATTCGTAATCTGGGGAACCAGGTTTGTGTCTCCGCTCCTCCACATGCAGCTGCTGGGTGACCTTGGGCTAGTCACACTTCTCTGAAGTCTCTCAGCCTCACTCACCTCACAGAGTCTTTGTTGTGGGGGAGGAAGGGAAAGGAGAATGTTAGCCGCTTTGAGACTCCTTCGGATAGTGATAAAGCAGGATATCAAATCCAAACTCTTCTTCTTCTTCTTTTTCTTCTTCTTCAGCACCTGCTCTGAGGGATACCTTAGGAAATCCTGGGCAATCCCACCAGAGCATGAAGGAACATATGCACATCAGATCCCACTGTGCTTGTCAGCAGCAGGGCCAATTAAAATTTTAGAAGAATAAAATGTTGAAAGAGGAAGAACGATTATATGCTCCAGAGACACAAGTTGCCACTGGGTTTTGTGATAAAAATGCTTCTTTTGGAATGGATCATGAATGGCAAGAGAAACTCAGGCAACTGAGGGTTTTTTGCATGGTGGTTGTTGCAGCTTTTGATGTACCCTGATAGGCAGCCAAAATTACTACAAAGGCTAAGTCCCCTCTCCCCAAACTCTACAAAGCGTTTGTGGGTTTTTTTACCATGAATTCTGAGCAGCAACTTAATCCTTTGGAGAATCACTGCATTTTATGCCCGTAGTCAGGAGTGAGGCTTGAAACTGAGCTTTCTGTGTTGACTGAGTGCTGAATGCTGAGATCTATAGCTCCTAGTGGTTAAAATACCTGTTAGGGAAAGAATACTTCACATACAGTGGTGTAGAAATGTCTTATGATGAAAGGGCCCAATTTGTCTTTATTAAAGGCAGAGCTGAACATTACAGAAGGTAAGGTCTGCAATGTTTAATTTGCAATTTTGCAAGCCACAATTGCTATTCAATTAATAAGTTACAGTGCTGCCCCGCAAAACGAATGCCTCGCAAGACGAAAAACTCGCTAGACGAAAGAGTTTTCCGTTTTTTGAGTCGTTCCGCAAGACGAATTTCCCTATGGGCTTGCTTCGCAAGACGAAACGTCTTGCGAGTTCTTGCGAGTTTGTTTCCTTTTTCTTAAAGCCGCTAAGCCGCTAAGCCGCTAAGCCGCTAAGCCGCTAATAGCCGTGCTTCGCAAGACGAAAAAACCGCAAGACGAAGAGACTCGCGGAACGGATTAATTTCGTCTTGCGAGACACCACTGTAATAGATTTTTTTAAAAATACCTTTAATCAATTGAAAAGGTGCCCTCAATAAGTCAGGTGGCAAAAACTGCAAGGTTTTTAGTGGGGGCAATTAGAATAAGATCTATTGTTTGATTATTGAGGTAAACCTCCTAAATGTATTTTGTATAGTTAAGTTTTTACCTCTATCTTCAGTACATTTTATTTTATTATTATGGCTAGTGGCTGATGCAAATAAAGATTCTTCTGAAGTTGGGTGACAGATTTGTAAAAAAGTTGTTATGGTTAAAACTTAAAAAACAAGAGATGACAAACATCATAATAGAGGCATTCTCTCATACAGAATGGGTTGCCTCTTCTAAGGTGACAAATGGGATATGCAGCAAAATCATTGCAGTATGGAGTGTTCCTTTTCAAGATTCCAGCCAGCAAGTTATGACCCATTCCAGGATACTCCATTCCATTCCCTGGTCCACCCCCCCTCCCTTTAGGCTACATAAGGATCCACAGTCTGAAAATGAGTCTACTATCAGCTCTACAAACGAAACAGATATATGTTGTGCTTCTGAACAATTGCTTTAGCAGATATAATCAATTTGTTACACAAAACTCATACCATTAAATCAAATAAGGGTGTGTGTTTTTTAACATGGGGCCAGCCCTACAAGAGATGTGTGACTGCCTCCAAAACAGTAGCCCTACAATGGTTCAGTGTGTTTGGCTGTTAATTAGAAGGTTTGTGGTTTGAGCTCACCCACGAACGGCTGTGAGGAGGATTCCTGCATTGAATGGGGTTGGAAGGTACCCTGAAGCTCATCTAGTCCAACTCTATGGTTCTAAGTTAGCTGAGCTTATGCTCCACTGAAATTAATCGGGCATGTTAGCAATAACTTAACCCCCATTGGCTTCAATGGGAACCAAGTCCAACTATCCTAGTGTGGATCCACTCCTATGTCCCTTCCTCCTTTATCTACCCCCGCCTCATGAGTTTCCCCATCCTGGTCCCCTTCACTGGAAAACTGTGTGCCGCCTTCCCTAATAGTCATCCTGTGCGTTTATTTGCAGCATTATTGCAAAAGGGGCTTTGAGTCCTTCAGTGCTCTTATCCTCACAACGGCAACTGACCTGGGCCGACCCTACCATTAGGCAGAGTGAAGGAGCTGCCTCTTTCAGCTGAGATAGGGTGTTATGAAAGGGTGGCAAATCGCTAACTTCAACAGCTCTTACTGTGGTATTTTTACTGCGAAGGAGGGGAATGGACACTTAGGGATATAGGAAGGTGCCTGATGACAAGTCTGACCATTGAACCCATCTAAATCCATATTGTTTCCACTGCCTGGCAGCTGATCTCTGGGGTTTTAGGTGAAGGACCCTTTCTCAGCACTACGTGGAGATGTCAGCAATTGAATTTGAGACCTTTTGCATGCACAACACATGCTCTACCACTGCCCTTCCCCTTGTGAGATTAGCTGCTTGATGTGCAATAACAATGTGACTTGGGTACTCTGCATGTTGATGGGTGAGTTGACAAGAGAGGGTTGCAGCTTGTTATTCTGGCAGCAACCTGGGCTGGCCCTGGAACTATCTCCTGGGACTTTCAATGGCTTGGAGTAGGGTTCCCCAAACATGGGTCTTTGTCTGTTTTTGGACTACAACTTCCACCATCTCTAGCTAGACATACCAGTTGTTGGGGATGATGGGAATTGTAGTCCAAAAACAGATGGAGACCCAGGTTTGGGAAAATCTATCTTAGAAAGTGTGAAACATCATCCAGGAGAGCTGCCACCTAAAATGGCAGACCCTCCTTTCTTATGGAGACTTTCCTGCAAGCATCCAAGAGACAACTGCATGTCGCTGGTAGGTCAAATATGCCATCATTAATTATAGCGCTATTTAATAGAATGCGTCTTACGTTAGGATATTGATAGTTTCAGAATGGGAAGGCTGAGTGGACACAACAGTGTGTGGCATTTATATGATGTTCTGACCTTTCTGTGCTGATTGAACTGCACCTCATTTTGTTCTGGGAGTAATAAAATTAAATGCCTTATTGAATGGGCCCTAGCATTTTATTTGTTTAGTTAGCTTTTGATCTGAAAATCAAAGATGAACTGCAACAAAGGGTACTTTCATACCAGGAAGGGTGTCCTTGATGCGTGTTCAAACACCCAGTATCAGAGGAGGAATGACATAAATTACAATACATGTCACAATACAGCAAAAGTCTATTTACAACAATAGAGAGAAGGCTTGTCTGCAGAGTGGATAAACATATTTCTTTTCCCCACCTCCGCACACCCCTTGCCAAGCATGCAATAAAAACACTTTGCATAAAACAAATACCAAATTATAACTAATCACAGGAAAGATGACAAATGTGTGCCATGCTGCACTGTGAAAATACTAATCAAAGAGGCCTATCAATTGTTAAAATTAATTATTTAGATATGCAAAACGCCCATAAAATATTTGTGGATAATTGCATAATTACATGCAGGTTAACACAATCAAAAATAGCAATTGCATTAAAAAACAAAACAAAACTATGTCCTTGCTATGGATGGGTTCCTTTCCTGAAGGCTTTTAAAACCAGGCTTTCCTATAATCTAAGCCAGGGGCCATATTTACATAGGAGTCTGGATAGGGACAACAGCCACAAAATTTAAAGATGCCTGCTTCTTGGGAGAAAAGCAATGGCAAACCTAGACAGCATCTTAAAAAGCAGACACATCACCTTGCCAACAAAGGTCCGTATAGTAAAAGCTATGGTTTTCCCAGTAGTGATGTATGGAAGTGAAAGCTGGACCAAAAAGAAGGATGATTGCCGAAGAATTGATGCTTTTGAATTATGGTGCTGGAGGAGACTCTTGAGAGTCCCATGGACTGCAAGAAGATCAAACCTCTCCATTCTGAAGGAAATCAGCCCTGAGTGCTCACTGGAAGGACAGATTGTGAAGCTGAGGCTCCAATACTTTGGCCACCTCATGAGAAGAGAAGACTCCCTGGAAAAGACCCTGATGTTGGAAAATATGGAGGGCACAAGGAGAAGGGGACGACAGGACGAGATGGTTGGATAGTGTTCTCGAAGCTACCAGCATGAGTTTGACCAAACTGCGGGAGGCAGTGGAAGACAGAAGTGCCTGGCGTGCTCTGGTCCATGGGGTCACGAAGAGTCAGACACGACTAAACGACTAAACAACAACAACAACTGGATAGGGATTCCCTTGGGGTGGGGAGTATAGGAGGATTATGCAAGCAATCCCCTAGACTGACTGCAGGAGAGTGGCCCTTTAAAAGAAGATGGAATCCTAGTCAATATCATTGGCTCCCAGTGGTGGAGGCAGGGAAAAGCACAACAAGATGGCAGCAAGATGGAGAGGGTGAAAACTTGACTCTGGACCTCCATTTTGGTGGTAGCCTGAAGCTGTGTACCCTGCTGTTGTGCAAGTCTGATCTTTAAATATCTAGAATATAAGAGAAATGTTGGACTGTTGAACAGGGACACTTTCTCATAATGTTCTGTTTGATTTGCCTCGCCTTTGAGCTTGCATCCTTTAGTAGTACAATGTTGCTGTGAGAGGGAACTTCAGCTAGTGACACCAGCACAAATTCAGGAGCCCAGCCTATCATTTTTCCGATGCACCAGGCAAGCTTGCAATATCCTCTATAATTTCATGGTCTGATAAGGAAATGTGGCGATTTTATGGGGACTCCCAGAGGGGGGAAATGATTTCACGTGGATTCAGGTGAAAAAATAAATTTCATCGGATTTCTAGAAATGGATGGATTTCCTGGAATCCATGAAATGTATCATTAAATCTATGACAGTCGAGGAAAATGCAGAGGGTTCCCTCCACCCACCTCTTTCCCCAGTTTCAACCTTGGTATTCCCTACAGATATTCATTCCTTTATTACGCATAATGCAGTTTGCATTGTCTTTCTTGCCGTTATTGTTTTGAATCTTCTTGATTCTTTAACAGGTTCAGAGTTTTCTGACTTTCAGCTGATAGCAACACAGCCATAGGGGGTCTGATAGCCTGAACAGGATGGAGAATTTCAAATCCATTTCCAGGGATTCCATTCCCCCTTCCCTCCCATTATGAAAAAAATGGCAGGCTTTCCTTATGTCATAATGGAAGTTGCAACTAAGTAAGTAGGTAAATAAATAGATGGATGCATGGCTAAATTGGACACAATGCCACCCTCTTCCAAGCATATTGCGTGCAATGCACATTTGAAGTTTGAAATGCTGCCTGCAAACTCTAGGCTATATATTTACTGGAATAGGATGGACCAGAAAATTTATAGGTCTCCACAAAATCCTATTTCAACCAGCAAAGTAGATGAAAATTCTCTTCAGTTCTTTCCAAGAAAATTGCCCGGACAAGGCAGTTGTATGGCTTCTGCATCCCATCCTCCCTTGCTCCTGACTGTTCAGGCATGGATCGCTCCTTTGAGAGGGTGGGATGGGCAGGGGGGGGTGAGAGAGAGAGACACAGAAAGAGAGAGAGCACATGTCAAAGAGAAGGGGGACCTGGAGGTGCGATGTATTCTGGGCTTTAAGAAAAGACAAGGAGAAATCGGTGATAAATGTGTAGAAAAGGAGGAATGTGTACAAATTAGGAACATAGGAAGCTGCCTTCTACCATTAGACCACACACACACACCAGCATTGTTGACACTGGCTGGCAGCAGTGGGCTTTTGGGTCTTCCAGCTCTACCTGGAAATGTGAGGGATTGTAAACCTGGGACTCTGCACACAAAGCATTATCATTCCTAGTCGAGACTGAATCTGTGAATTCATTCACACATGGATGCATACATGTAACTCGATCAAAAAATTACTCAGGGTCAGTTAACATATGACCGCAGCCCAGTCTCCAAGTTGTATGCATGATGAGTTACAGGAATGATGCATGACTCCCTGACACACATAGAGCATAACATGTCTGCCTGTAGGCACACACAGTCACATGGGGTGTGCCTACCTATCCTGTTGTGTAATCTCTGCCTGACTCAAGGGATGCTCTCAGATAGATGGCCTTTCATCCCACCCAGACAGCTGAGATGGAGTACACTCATATTCTAAGACACTGGCTGCAGTCACACATACTGCTAAGCTTAGCACAAATGTGTAAACTTTCCTGCTCATTGGTAGGAGGTCCCAGCCATTTTGCTCCTTCCCAGTCCTTTGGCTTACCATGTCATCCGAATTGGGGTTGAGTAAATCTGTTGATTTAAAAAAAATTGTCCAGTAGCACCTTAAAGGTAAAGGTAAAGGTACCACTGACTGTTAGGTCCAGTCGCAAACGACTCTGGGGTTGCAGCGCTCTTCTCACTCTATAAGCCGAGGGAGCCGGCATTTGTCCGCAGACAGCTTCCGGGTCATATGGCCAGCATGACTAAGCCGCTTCTGGAGAACCAGAGCAGTGCACGGAAACACCGTTTACCTTCCCACCGGAGTGGTACCTATTTATCTTCTTGTACTTGACGTGCTTTTGAACTGCTAGGTTGGCAGGAGCAGGGACTGAACAACGGGAGCTCACCCAGTCGCGGGGATTCGAACTGCCAACCTTCCAATCGGCAAGCCCTAGGCTCTGTGGTTTAGACCACAGCATCCCAAAGGTGCCACTGGACAATTTTTTAATTTATTTTGACTGTGCCAGACCAACACGGCTACCTACCTGAATGTTGATTTTTTGTTACTCTTACTCTCCCATTACCTTAGGTTCAGTTCTACACATCAGTTTGCATTTTTTTAAAAACAACAACCACACACCAGCATTTTAATAAAAATTTATCCTGATATATACATGTTTGCATACAATTCTGCCTAACTTGCATAGCTTTGCGAAGCAATCCCCCCTAATACGATGACATTTTTAGATGTTATTTTAACTAATATGTGTGTTTTTTATGCATAGTTTACCCCAGTGAATGCATTATTGTACCCATTACTTGGCAGGAGAATTCCATAGTAATTTTCAGAGAAGTGAATTTTGGAGGATGGCTGTGTTTCGGTTGATCATTTTGAAAAGTGTGAGTTATGTAGGTTTGGCATTAATTGCAAACTGAATCAAATTTCTTCTCCATCTGTAGTCTGAACCCAGGTTCAAAGTGTAGCTCTCTCCTCTTTAACTTCAATCTGCAGTAAAGCTTTGTTCTTGACAAAGACATCTTAATTATTGGGGGAAAATAAACTGTTGTTGTTTTAAATATGCCGTTTTTACACCTGACAGTCAAAGCTGTGGGCAAAGTTTATCTCATAGTAGATGGCAATATTACTTCAGCAAAATCTTTTATATGGAATGGAATCTTGGGCTGTGGGAATTCTGCCACCACTTCAGAGACCTGACGAATCAGTCTGGCGGCGATTTCTACTAGGAGGTCAGGAACGGGTCTCTACATTTGTAGAAAATAAGCTTAATTTACAATTTCTGCAAATAAACATATCACTAAAACAGCACAAGTTCACAGTGATCTCCCCTCGCAACAAAACAGTTGTCAAAGCAGTTTCCTTGGGAACGTCTTAGTGTCTGGGAAAATGAAGATTCGTACAAGATAATTTATCAGTTGTAAATGTCTGTGAACCCAAAAGGAACACTTGCAGTTGAATTGAAGTCATGCCAGTATTTACTACTGTTTTTATTTTTTTTATGTGGTGGTGGTGGAGAGCAGAGAACATCTTTGGGGAATCCTTCATTGCAGTGGACCCCTCATCTGGAAGAAAGGTTGTTTTTGGTCTTATCATCATTACAGAAGTAAAACTAAAGGTTTCCCAGGAATATACATTTCCAAGAGAGGAAGCTGCCTTACACCAAGTCAGGTCATGGATCTAGCTAGCTCAGTGTCATTGACCCTGAGGGACAGCAACTCTCCAGAATTTCAGTCCAACCTGGAGATGTCAGGTATCGAACTTCGGGTTTTCTTCATGCAAAGCAGATGCTTCACAACTAAACTACAACCCTTCCGTCACATAATACATCACTATGGACGGTGAGAAAACTAAGGAATAGGCACATTTTAGTTGGTTTGCTACCAGGTCATCCCTTTATGCCACTTTAATGGCAAAACTGTGAATGGCAAACATCTTCAGTGCTGCAAGAATGAAGAAAACCCAAAGGATGGGCCTGGAGTCCTACTTTTGTAAGACTGCATGTTTAATCAGGGTTTTGAACACTAATTAAAGATGAAGTCAGTTGGTGAAGGGAGAGAAGAAGATGATGTGGGCAAGATTGTCTATGTTAATCTCTTTCTCCCCACCCAAACCTAGCGCTGAACAATGCCCCCAATTTGGTTTGGCGCTGGGTAGGAACATAGAATCATAGAATCATAGAGCTGGAAGAGACCACAAGGGCCATCGAGTCCAACCCCCTGCCAAGCAGGAAACACCATCAGAGCACTCCTGACATATGGTTGTCAAGCCTCGGCTTAAAGACCTCCAAAGAAGGAGACTCCACCACACTCCTTGGCAGCAAATTCCACTGTCGAACAGCTCTTACTGTCAGGAAGTTCTTCCTAATGTTTAGGTGGAATCTTCTTTCTTGTAGTTTGGATCCATTGCTCCGTGTCCGCTTCTCTGGAGCAGCAGAAAACAACCTTTCTCCCTCCTCTATGTGACATCCTCTTATATATTTGAACATGGCTATCATATCACCCCTTAACCTCCTCTTCTCCAGGCTAAACATGCCCAGCTCCCTTAGCCGTTCCTCATAAGGCATCATTTCCAGGCCTTTGACCATTTTGGTTGCCCTCCTCTGGACACGTTCCAGTTTGTCAGTGTCCTTCTTGAACTATGGTGCCCAGAACTGGACACAGTACTCCAGGTGAGGTCTGACCAGAGCAGAATACAGTGGCACTATTACTTCCCTTGATCTAGATGCTATACTCCTATTGATGAGGCCCAGAATTGCATTGGCTTTTTTAGCTGCCGCGTCACACTGTTGGCTCATGTCAAGTTTGTGGTCAACCAAGACTCCTAGATCCTTTTCACATGTACTGCTCTCAAGCCAGGTGTCACCCATCTTGCATTTGTGCCTCTCATTTTTTTTTGCCCAAGTGCAATACTTTACATTTCTCCCTGTTAAAATTCATCTTGTTTGTTTTGGCCCAGTTCTCTAATCTGTCAAGGTCGTTTTGAAGTGTGATCCTGTCCTCTGGGGTGTTAGCCACCCCTCCCAGTTTGGTGTCATCTGCAAATTTGATCAGGATGCCCTTGAGTCCATCATCCAAGTCGTTGATAAAGATGTTGAATAAGACCGGGCCCAAGACAGAACCCTGTGGCACCCCACTAGTCACTCTTCTCCAGGATGAAGAGGAACCATTGATGAGCACCCTTTGGGTTCGGTCAGTCAGCCAGTTACAAATCCACTGAGTGGTAGCATAGTCAAGACCGCATTTTACCAGCTTCTTTACAAGAATATCATGGGGCACCTTGTCAAATGCCTTGCTGAAATCAAGGTAGGCTACATCCACTGCGTTCCCTTCATCTACCAGGCTTGTAATTCTGTCAAAAAACGAGATCAGGTTAGTCTGACATGACTTATTTTTCAGAAATCCATGCTGACTATTGGTGATCACAGCATTCCTTTCTAGGTGCTCACAGACTGTTTGCTTAATGATCTGCTCCAGAATCTTCCCTGGTATTGATGTCAGACTGACTGGGCGGTAATTATTTGGGTCCTCTCTTTTCCCCTTTTTGAAAATAGGGACAACATTTGCCCTCCTCCAGTCTGCCGGGACTTCGCCTGTTCTCCAGGAATTCTCAAAGATGACTGCCAGTGGTTCCGAGATCACATCTGCCCGTTCTTTTAATACTCTTGGATGCAGTTCATCTGGCCCTGGAGACTTGAATACATCTAAACTAGCCAAGTATTCTTGTACTATCTCCTTAGTTATTCTGGGCTGTGTTTCCTCTGCTGAATCATTTGCTCCAAATTCTTCAGGTCGGGCATTGTTTTCTTTATCGGAGAAGACTGAGGCAAAGAAGGCATTGAGGAGTTCAGCCCTTTCTGTGTCCCCTGTTTGCATTTCACCATCTTCTCCTCTGAGTGACCCCACGGTTTCTTTGTTCTTCCTTTTGCTACGAACATACCCATAAAAGCCTTTTTTGTTGCTTTTAACCTCTCTAGCAGGCCTGAGTTCATTCTGTGCTTTAGCTTTTCTGACTTTGTGTCTACACATGCTGGCTATTTGTTTGAATTCCTCTTTGGTGGTTCCCCCCCTTTTCCATTTTTTGTACACATCCTTTTTTAATCTTAACTCAGTTAAAAGTTCTTTAGATAGCCACCCTGGCTTCTTTAGGCACCTTCCATGTTTCCGTCTCATTGGTATTGCCTGACGTAGTGCTTTTACTATCTCCCTCTTAACAAACTCCCAGCCATCATGAACTCCCTTTCCTTTTAGTATTACTGTCCATGGGATCTCACCCAGCACTTCCCTAAGTTTTATGAAGTCGGCTTTCTTAAAGTCAAGAAATTGAGTCCTAGTATGCTTGGCTGCTCCTTTCCGCTGTATAGTAAACTTCAGAAGAGCATGATCACTCGCGCCTAATGATCCTTCCACTTCTACCCCACTAACCAGGTTAGGGCCAGATCTAAAATGGCTGTTCCTCTTGTTGCTTCTCCCACTTTCTGGACAATGAAGTTGTCTGCAAGGCCAGTGAGGAATCTATTTGACCTTATGCTCTTGGCTGAGTTTGACATCCAACAAATATCCGGGTAATTGAAGTCCCCCATTACTATTATCTCCCTTCCTTTTGCATGCTTGGCCATCTGTTCCAGGAAGACATCATCTATGTCCTCCGTTTGGCTTGGGGATCTATAGTAAACTCCCACAATGAGGTCACTGTTATTCTTCTCTCCCTTAATTTTGACCCAAATGCTCTCACTTTGGCTTTGAGGTTCTAAATCTTGGATCTCTTCACAGGTATACACATCCCTGACATATAACGCCACTCCTCCTCCTTTCTTTCTGGTCTGTTTCTCTGAAATAGATTGTATCCCTCCATTATTACATTCCAATCGTGGGACTTATCCCACCAGGTTTCAGTGATGCCTATTATGTCATATTTAGTTTGCTGTACCAAGAGCTCAAGCTCATCTTGTTCATTTCCCATGCTTTGCGCATTAGTGTACAGACATCGAAGTCCATTAATCATTCCCCCGTGTCTCTTATTTAAGGATTTTTTCCTCCCACCACTAGGTCTGCGTGCTGTTTGCTCCATTTGGTCTATGACATTTGGATGATCATCTTCATCAATTGATAGACTCCTACCTTCAGGAGCACTGTCTCCCTCCCCCACATTAGTCAGTTTAAAGCCCTCCTGATGAGGTTTCTGAGATTTTTTGCAAAAACATTCCTCCCAACCATTGTGAGGTGCAGCCCATCGCTTGCCAGAAGTCCATCTTCAAGAAACTGCAGTCCGTGATCTAAGAATCCAAACCATTCCTGTTTACACCATTTGCGAAGCCAGCTGTTCACTTCCACTATTTTTCCCTCTCTCCCTGGGCCACGTCGTTCAACTGGGAGGACAGATGAGATGACAATTTGTGCATTTAATTGCTTCAATTTCCTGCCCAGAGCCTCGTAGTCTCTTTTGATCTTCAGTTTGCCTCAGATCAGGGCCTGATCAGGATTGGAGCTGAATCAGGTGCTAAACTGAATTGTGGCTCCTTTGCAATGCCCTAATGTCTGGAGAGATTCCTAGTTGTATAGCTGTTGTTTCCAGTGGCAGTCATATGTGTTCCATTGTATCTCATTTCGTACTCAATTGCTGCCACATTCATCCCTTCTCCACTCTTGCATGACCAACTGAGTCTATGAAATATTGCTGGCTGGACCTGCTGAGAACTACAGATACATAGGGTTTTCTAGCCATTTTTAAAAATCCCCTGCACTTGCTTCAATGTTATACTTCATTAGCCCCAATCCAGGACTTGGCTACATTGGCAAAGAAAAAGCTCTTTATATGCTTTGTATATGCATTATAACACCGTGACGCCAGATGGCGCTGTGGAGTTCCATGTTTGCCAACGCGATTTCTCATACAAAGTTTACAACGTGTTTAACTGAAACACTTCTTTGATGTGTCTAGATCCAGCCCTGGTGGCTATGCAAACATAATGAAGGCAGAAGGATTTTGTGCGAAACTTCATTTTCAGCAGGCTCCTCTTTTATGTACATTTTCCTGAATACTGGGGTGAGGCGAGTGGGTGGGAAGACAACCTAATCAACTGCATCTGGTAAGATTCTCTTCTCCCATTCATTCGGGAATATTGACTGCGCATCGGGTTTCTCTCAATGTCATGCAATCTATAGGGACACCTGCTCGGTTGCCTCTTTTAAAAACAGTGTGGGAAAGAGCTCCTGTTCTAAACCCAGAGCAGAGAATTTGGCTTTGGAGGCTCCCTCCTTTCACATCCCAGCTCCTTCGAACCCCCTTCTGGAATCCCTGAAAGCACAGTAGCCTTTATGTGCCCAGCTCTCGCTCCCACACACGGCGTTACATGTCCCTCGCTCCGAGAAAGGGAACAAAACCAGCAAACCCTGGAAAGTTCCCTTCACAAAGTAGTAAAAGTTCTCCATTGAGGTGCACACACTGGCACTGCGTGTATTTGTATTGAGAGCTTGCGCACTCGCACACCCCCACATGCAGTCACACAGACACACAGACACACATAGAGTATTCTCCAAGTCAGAATGTTCTTTTTACCCTTGAAGTTGCCAGGGCAACCGAGAAGGAGCAACTGAAAAGCAAGTTGCTTGCAATGCGCTGTATAATCCTCTGTTTTCTAAACACAGTTTGAGCAGGGGCTGGAATCAGCCGAGGAAGCTCCGGTGTCAGTCGTGGACATTAGCTTTTATCTCAGTCAAAAGGGTGAATCTCTTAATTTTGGTTTCTTTCAGTTTCTCATTTCCCAAGGCTTCCGCTCTCCACATAAGCTTGCATTTTTCCCCAAATTAAAAATAAAGCACAAGAATTCGTCAGCATTTCACTGTGAACTCCTAAAAGACACATGTTTGCATGTAATTTTGCAATATTATGCATGTAATTTTGCAATATTATAATATTGCAAGACATTGTTCCCTGACGTAATGCAGATTTCATTCATAGCTGCTTTTCTAGACACCTTTTACTCTACCATATGCATTTTTTCAGACATATGACTTGGCCGGAGAACTGAAATTACAAAATTTGGGGAAGTACAAAATTCAAAGGACGGCTGTGTTTGGTTTGTGATGTGTAAGGTAGACCCACCTTTCAAATGTCAGTCAGCTGTTGCACATGGGAAGGAGGTGAGGCACCAACATGGCTATATTCTTTCAGAGGCAGTATGCCTCTGCATGCCAGTTGCTGGAAATCATCTTCATCTCTCAGGGACATTTGATGAATCTGAATATTGGAAGACACACAAAAAAGGGTACTTTTTTCAAAGCAGCACGTAGTTGAACCATGGAACTTGCTCCCACAAAAGGCAGCGATGGCCACCAATTTGGATGCCTTTAAAAGAGGGTTAGAGAAAAGTCCAAGGGGTGTTTTTCTGCAAAAAACACACAGAAAGTACCAAATAGGCCTAGGATTAAATTAGGAGTTAATTAAATAAATGAGATTTAGAATGTTAAGAAAAGTTAAGATATTTGATTAAAACTGGAATATTGTTTTGGAATAATGATATTGGAAAACTGCTACATTCAGTTACAAGGAAATTCAGATGTGAGGGATTAGAGGAAGTCAAGTAATATGTTTATGAAGTTAGAAATTTAATTTATTAATCAATTTGTATTGTTTATGTGTTTGTTGTTATATCTTCTGTGTTTATTCTTTATTTGTTTTATTTGTTTTATTTGTTTTATTTATATTTTGTTTTAGTTGTTTTACAGTATGTGTTGTATATGTATGAAACTTAATAAATATTATTGGGGGGGGGACACACAGACTGAAGGAAAGAAGTTGGGTGTCGTTGGCTGGGTGCAGAATACTGACTATGGTACTGTGCAAGGCCAAAGAAGATTCCACCTAAACATTAGGAAGAACTTCCTGACAGTAAGAGCTGTTCGACAGTGGAATTTGCTGCCAAGGAGTGTGGTGGAGTCTCCTTCTTTGGAGGTCTTTAAGCAGAGGCTTGACAACCATATGTCAGGAGTGCTCTGATGGTGTTTCCTGCTTGGCAGGGGGTTGGACTCGATGGCCCTTGTGGTCTCTTCCAACTCTATGATTCTATGATTCTATGAAATCCAAGGTCCTACTGTCAAGGTGCAACAACTTCAAGAATGGCTTCAGAAGACCAGAAGCCCCAAGTCCCGCATTGACAGAGCTGAACTCCGCAATGAGAAGAAGATTGCTTGTTTAGGGCATAGTGACTTTTGTATTGTCAAATAATAGTGCCCCGGGGGGAAAGCACTATATTTATAGTAAGAACAATAAGCTCCTTGGGAAGAAAGCGCTCCCTTTAGTTTTTATATTAATTGTCTATATACAGATTTATTCACTTTTAACTATATATTTAAATTATTTATTTACATTGTGATTACATTGGTTACACTGAATGTTCTAAGAACTTGATGTGTTAAGAGTTGTTAATAAAGTGTATGCTTAGGTTTGTTTGGGGACATGGGTGGTGCTGTGGGTTAAACCACAGAGCCTAGGTCGGCGGTTTGAATCCCCTCGAAGGGGTGAGCTCCCGTTACTCGGTCCCTGCTCCTGCCAACTTAGCAGTTCAAAAGCAGGTCAAAGTGCAAGTAGATAAATAGGTACCGCTCCTGAGGGAAGGTAAACGGTGTTTCCGTGCACTGCTCTGGTTCGCCAGAAGTGGCTTAGTTATGCTGGCCACATGACCGGGAAGCTGTACACTGGCTCCCTCGGCCAATAAAACGAGATGAGTGCCGCAACCCCAGAGTCGGTCATGACTGGACCTAATGGTCAGGGGTCCATTTACCTTTTACCTTAGGTTTGTTTTTTTAAAAAAGAGGGTTAGAGAAATTAGTAGAGAATACGTCTATTAATGGCTACTAGCCATGCTGGCTTTGTTCCAGCTGTGCTCCCAGAGGCAGTGTACTTCTGAGTACCAGTTGCTAATAATCATGGGCATCTGGTTGGCCACTGTGAGAAGAGAGTGGTGGCTTAATCCAGCAGGGCAAGTTCTTATGTCCTTATACTTGCTTTGCCTCAGGCAGCAAAACATATTGGGTTGCCCCTGGCAGAGGCAAAAGTTACATGGAGGTCTACACAGCACGTCATTTGGCCTTCACAGTCCTCCCTGGTTCCAGAAGATGCCAGGAATTCATTAACTGTGAGAAGAGAGAACTCCGACGAGTGCAAACATAAACTAACACAGCACCAAATTAAAGCATCACTCGCATTTCACACTGCCCCTGCTTTGGGCTAATTAGTAGAGAAATTAAAACTCGCACTTGTCAGCCGCAGCAGAATCACGCTGAAATCATTTTGGAGGCGGTTGCACAGTGTTAAGATAACATGAAAATATTTGTATTTCAAATAGCGCTAACCTTAAAGCCATTAAAATCTCTGCTTAGGAACTGGCTTAGACCCACTGATCACTTTCTCAGCTGTGGATTTATTTAAGTTAAATATGCTGAAGACATATGGCTGACTGACTTTATACAATTGCATCCGAACCTTACGGGGGGGGGGGGATATGGCATGGATGCTATGGAATCTCATCTATTTCCTTCCTCAGAGGCCAGCTTTCTGATTACAGGGACTACTCCCGATCCTTTTCAATCCAAAGCTCCTCTGCATTAATTCCTTATGACAGCAACAAACTGTAACTGGTGTTCAATGGTGTTTTGCGTTAGAAGGCAAAATTGGCACAGCCCTCAGGTTAGAGGTCTGCAAGGGATATACAGAAGGCAGGGCAAACTGGACTGGCTTTCATAAATCCTTGGCACATACTGGTAGAAGACAGCGTGGGAGTGAGGTCTGGGCATGGGGCCCTGCGAATCGGCCTTAGGCAGCTTGCTTTTTCCAGTTTGAGTGATTTCAAAATATGGCCACCTCCAATAATCAGATGACATTTTCCTCAAATGCTGGTCACAATAACCTCTGCCAACTAGTAACATTGTGTGTGTGCCTTTAGATACCTTAAAGCTCAGGTTGTACTGAGTAGCACCCAATTTAATTTGCTGGGGAAAGTAGTGCTTTCGCAAGAGTGGCATTTCCTCCCCAAATCCCTTAAACGTGTGAGCATTTGTTTTCCTTGATCCTGTCTGCTGCCATTTATTCCACCATCTGCAACAGCCTCAGCAGCACACTTTTCTGGTTCAAACTCCCCTCTCCTTCTCAGAATGATCACAGACAGTTAAGGACCGCATAATAAATAGGATGATGTCACAATGCCACACAGCCAATCAGATCAAGCTATGCGCTGACATCGTTAAGAGCAAACAAGTCTGAGCTAGAGTAAAGGGGGGAAACTTTAGTAATTGGATTTAGTAATTAAAATGTTTTAATATTTAAAAAATACTTACAAGGCAGACTAATGGCCGCTGAGTTCCTTCTTTTTTATTATTGATTGCAAGGGCATAGCTCTCACCATGAAACCATAGGGAAGGCAGGGGTGGCTAATTTGTGACCCTCTAGATATTGTTGGACTCCAACTCCTGCCAGCCCCAGCCAGCATGCCCAGTGGTCAGGGATGATGAGAGCTGGAGATCCAATAACACCTGCAGCACTGCAGGTCAACCACACCTACTACATAACCACCCTGACAGCGATAGTACTTTATGAGATCGCAACATTCTCAAGGGAGAATTGCAGACATATTGCCAAGATGTGAGACAAGAGCTGATCCAAGCAGCTGCTATTTATGAAGGAAGGAAGGAAGGAAGGAGTCCTTAGTCCACCATATCATGGAACCTAGTAGGAGAACAACTATGTCCCAAAGCACTGGAAGACACAAGATCTACCTACCAGGGAAGAATGGCAGATGAAGCTGATGGATTACATGGAATTGGCGGAAATGACTGGCAGAATCCGAGACCAGGGAGAAGAGTCGGTGGAAGAAGATTGGAAAAAAATTTAAAGTATATTTACAGAAATATTGTAAAATTAATGAATGTTAGAAGGATGCTGGAAAGAAGTTATATGACTTTAGCAGAAATATTATAAAGAATTAAGTATGAATAGATTGACATTGGGTAAAGGTGTAAATTTAAGGCTAAATTGCGTTAAGATAAATTATGGAACTAAATTTGAGAAAGAGGGAAAGGACTTGCTGGAACAATTAATTGAACTAGAATACCAAAAAGGAGGTGTGAGGAAGTCGAGGAAATAAGCAAATGAAAGAGATGGATATGAAAATACGAGGTTTCTTTTTTTGCTTTTTTCCCCCTTCTATTTTTTTAAAGGTTTGTGTTTTTTTAAATGTTTCGTTTTTTTCTTTTTCTTTTTTTAATGTTTTGATGTACTGTTGATGTTTTATTTTATTGTATTTTCCTTTGTCTTTGAGGCTTTGTAACTGTTTATTGCATGTATTTCTTTTTTTCTTTTCTTTTTGTAATACTTAAATTCTAATAAATATCTTTAAAGAAAAAAGAAAAAAGGAAGGAGTCCTTAGTCCACCATATCATGGAACCTAGTAGGAGAACAACTATGTCCCAGCCACATATTAACCTAGAGTGCACAGATCAAGTGAATTCACTCCAGTCAAATTCCTTTCCCACCGCACTGATGAACCCTGTACCAGCTTATTTCCAGACCTGATGCCCAGACTGCCTCCTACAGATGCCACCTACTTCTTTTCTTGTTTTCTTCATTAGCCTTATCTGAGCTGTTTCCTATTTTTATTCTATTCCGGATTTTACCAGCTTGAATTTTGTATACGCTTTTGCCTGGGATTATGAGTTCTGAAGTCAAGCTTAAAACGCAAATATGAACATTAAGCTGATAATGAGTTTAACGCTTGGAATTTTAATTGCCTTGGTAGACACACCATTGAAATTAACATAATAGCAGGTCAGCAGTACTGAAGTGGATAGAAAGCTCTACTGGAAAACTTCATCCGGTGCCCCTAGATAATTTTCTCTATCATTACATGGTAAAGTTTTAAAATCAGGAGAGCACCTGATTGCATGCAGATTAGAGTGGGGGGTGGGGGGAGGAACCCACACACCCTCAATACTGATGTATGAAATCATTATTGCCTCCATCTCGATGGCACTTAAGCTCAAAATGAAAGAAGAGAAGGGAATGGGAGAGGCAGTCATTCTTCTCGGCTTCTGATGACCTGTAAGAAACCACTTATGGGGGATTGGATGGCACTCAGCAATGAAACCTGAAACTTTTTAACAGCTATAGACCAAAGCTTCTTCATCATCTCACTTGAGTCGCACACTGCAGCCCCGATCCAGAGAACCTTGCACACAAAGAAACTCCGCTCCGAATGGATGGTTGAAATTGAAAAATCTGCCGGCAATGCTCATCATCTAGAGGAAGTTGGGGGAGTGGGGAAAGGACTCGGAATCAGTTCCCCCAGAACTGAGAGCATGAACCATAACTGGGACTGGTGTAGTGGCCATCCATGCTGGCATGCATACCTAAGTTTTGGAAGTGGGGTATTTCCTCCGTGCAGCACTATTGTTGGGAAGAGCCATAGCTCAGTGGCTAGAGCATCTTCCTTGCATGTAGAACGTCCCAGGTTCAAGCCCCAGCATTTCCAGGTAGGGCTGGTAAAACCTCCTGTATGAAGCCTTGGAGAGCAGCTGCCGGTCAATTTAGACAACACTGAGCTAAGATGCACCGATCTGGGCTTTTAAGAGGGTTCTGATGTGCAAAACGGGGCTTGATGGAAGCATGCCTGCTCTTCATGTGATTGTTGGCGTGTGAACAATCTAAATGCTGAAGTGGGTGTTTTTCTCTCTGGCATCCAAAGCAGGTGTGTGGAGCAGGGATGGAAGGTAGCAACGTTGTCCCTTGCCGAACCCAATCTGTTTAATTTATTGTAAAGGTAAAGGGTCACGGGTGTTGCTGTGGTCTAAACCACTGAGCCTCTTGGGCTTGCAGATCAGAAGATCAGCGGTTCGTATCTCTGTAATCGAGTGAGCTCCCGTTGCTCTGCCCCAACTTCTGCCAACCTAGCAGTTTGAAAGCATGCCAGTGCAAGTAGATAAATAGGTACCACTGCGGCAGGAAGGTAAACAGCATTTCCGTGCCATGGTGTTCCATTGAGCCAAAAGTGGTTTAGTCATGCTGGCCACATGACCTGGAAAGCCATCTGTGGACAAACACTGACTCCCTTGGCCTGAAAGTGAGATGAGTGCTGCACCCTGTGGTCACCTTTGACTTGACTTAACCATCCAGGGGTCCTTTACCATTTTATTTTATTTCATTTTATTTATTATTTTATCTGTCGATAACCTGGCCTTTGTATTCTGAAACCAGGGGTTGTTCTTCAGTGGCTGCATCCATCATTGACATTCTTCTGCTGCTACTTAATCATCCTCTAAAAGACGGAACTGGTTGGATCTCATGGAAAAAAAAGAACTTATTAAAAATGCTTTGTACATGTGAATTTAATTTTTTTTTAATATGTTTACAAGACACTCAACGATGTGTGAAATTATGCAATTATTCCGTAACTGCACTTCATTAATTAATATTTTCATTAAACTGTAATTTGGCGGCTTCTTTTTCCTCCTTACATTATATTTTAAGACCACAAGCACAAACACCTTCTTCCTATGCATGCAGCTTAGTTGGTGGAGGGTTGAAAAATGCTTTGCAGATGCATGTTTTATCCCCAAAGTTTCAATGGAAAAGGCCAGTGACAAATGGATGGATGGATAGGGAAGGGAAGGGAAGGGGGGCTTGTCTTTTTATTCCCCTTGCAAAGCAATAATTCCCAAAATGGGTTAACAGTCAATTACCCTTCCTCGGGAACTCTGGGAATTGTAGCTCTGGGAGAGGAAGAGGGGTCTCCTAACATTCCTCAGCGTCCTTTACAAACTACAGTTCCCATGATTCTTTGGGGTATCATAGTGCTTGTAGTGTATAGTGCAGGTCCTAAATCCCACCAGGTTCAGTGGGGCTTAGTCGCAGGTAGGTGGGCATAGAACTGCAGCCTTATTGCTTGCCTTTTAATTATGCAGTTAACGATAGAGCATTAAATGATCATTCCAATAAATCTTTCTGCAAATCATAATTTTAAAGCAGCACTCAAATACTTTTGTTACATTGTGCCATATTTCTTCCCTCTGTTCATATTGAAGATGAATTTGTGCTTTCATTAATATTGAGAAAAACAACAAAACACAGTTTCGGTTCAAGTCAAGATACATTTTCCTCTTAAACCCCTACTTTTCACACCCTCCCCATTTCCAATGCATTATCTTTCAGTCCTTTCCCTCCTGTCTCCTACAATCCTCTATATGATATTGATTTAGGAGGCTTCAAGTCCGCAGAGAAAACATGGCTCATCCCAGTGATTATGCTTTTGTATGTGACGTAAGATGAAAAGGATTATATGTGCCTAGTGCATGAAGAACAATCAGCATTCTGACTAGCGCGGAGAGAGAGAGAGAGAGAGAGAGAGAGAGAGAGAAAGAGAGAGAAATTAAAGTGCATCAGGAATAGATTATGGCACACTGTAGATTGGAAGAGAACTTGAAGTTTCCTTTCCTTCCAGAGAAGTTCATCCACTGCAATAGCTCACAGCATAATGATACTCTGGTTTCACCTCAGATCGTATAAATCTTTCGCCTTTTTTTTCACAGCATAATGCTCTGTAATGAGGAAACTTGAGATAAAAACACCTTGAGATTTCCGATTGCTAAAAACGCAGGCAGCACTCTCCATGCCTGCGTATGGACAGCTCCTATTTGTTTCTATATTTGGCACTGACTCATCCGTGCCACGGCTAAGCTATGCATGCGTGAGATGTCAGGTGCACAAGAGTTTACATCATCTGCCATGCTGATGCATGAATTTTTTAAACCTGACCTTGACAACAACTCAGCAGCATGGAAGGCAAAGGTCAGGGATCAAAATCTCAGACAAAAATGACAAGTGCAATATTTTTAGAGGCTGTTCCTCAGCTGAAAGGCACGTCACAGGAATTGAGCCAGATTGTTGCTTAAAAAACAATTCAGGGGAAAACAGCTTAGAATTAACACAGAGGTATTTATTTCCTTAACCCACTGATTATTATAAAACAACACTCCTCACATATGTGTCTAGAGAGCTCATAAACAAATCAGATATAGAATTGCGCTTTCCGGTTTCCAGTTTCTTTCCCCATATGTGACCAACTTCAGAGGGGCGGGGAGGCTGGCTACCAGAGAGATCAGCCTGTCTGCCCTGGAATTGCAAACCATCTGTGATGAGACAACAACACATTTCTGGCAATATTGCGTGTGTGTGTGTAGGGGGGTGCTAATATGCTCACTGCTCATGCAAGTTGTCAGCCAAGCCTGTTGTTCCTCACCAGTTCTGATTTATTTATTTATTTAAAGTTATATCCCACTTCTCAGCACACTTTATGAAGTGCAAACCCAATAGCATGTGAATAAAGTTTTGCTCCCAAGTTTAGTGGGACGCAGGTGGTGCTGTGGTCTAAACCACAGAGCCTAGGGCTTGCCGATCAGAAGGTCGGCGGTTTGAATCCCAGCAACAGGGTGAGGTCCTGTTGCTTGGTCCCAGCTCCTGCCCACCTAGCAGTCGAAAGTATGTCATGTGCAAGTAGATAAATAGGTACCACTCCAGCGGGAAGGTAAACGGCATTTCCGTGTGCTGCTCTGGTTCACCAGAAGCGGCTTAGTCATGCTGGCCACATGACCCGGAAGCTGTCTGTGGACAAACGCCGGCTCCCTCAGCCTATAGGGCGAGATGAGCGCCGCAACCCCAGAGTCGTCTGTGACTGGACCTGATGGTCAGGGGTACCTTTACCTTTACCCAAGTTTAGTGTCCTCATTGATGGGCCTCTAACAAGCTTCCAAGGATCCTCAGGGTTACCCAGAACCAGGGCTGGTGTTAGGAGTTGGGACAAGACTGCCACCCTAAAGTTCTTTCTAATATTGTGTTGCAGTCTTTCTTGTAATTTGAATGCATTGGTTCAAGTCCTGCCCCCTGGAGCAGGGGAAAACAAGCTTGCTCCCTCTTCCATGTGACAGCCCTTCAGATATTTAAGGGTGGCTATCTTATCACCTAACAGTCTTTTCTTTTCCAGGCTAAGCATACCCAACTCCCTCAACTATTCCTCTTAAGGCTTAATTTTCCAGACCTTTGATCAACTTGGTTGCTCTCCTCTGCACACATTAAAGGTAAAGGGACCCCTGACCATTGGGTCCAGTCGTGACCGACTCTGGGGTTGTGGCGCTCATCTCGCTTTATTGGCCGAGGGAGACGGCATACAGCTCATGGGGCCACCATGACTAAGCTGCTTCTGGCGAACCAGAGCAACGCACGGAAACGCCGTTTACCTTCCTGCCAGAGCGGTACCTATTTATGTACTTGCACTTTGACGTGCTTTGGAACTGCTAGTTTGGCAGGAGCAGGGACCGAGCAACGGGAGCTCACCCCATCACAGGGATTCGAACCGCCGACCTTCTGATCGGCAAGTCCTAGGCTCTGTGGTTTAACCCACAGCGCCACCCGCATCCCTCTGCACACATCACAACTGGTCAATGTCATTCTTAAACTGTGGTGCCCAGAACTGGACACAGCCTGAAGTTCTAAAATGGTTACATATGCACAGAAAACTAAGGGTGTGGGGGGTTTTTTGGTGGGGGGTGCCAAAGAAGTGGCATGTGAATCACAATGCCAAAGGTGGCTGTGCTGCTTTTACCCTTTTACCGCCTTGGCTTTGGTTTGCGAAATCCAGCTTGCTCTGCCCTTGTTTTGCTTTTGTTTAGATTCAGTTCTCACAAATCGCTTGTGCCTGATGAATATTCATGGCACATTAGTTTGCTCTCATTGTGGTGTCGTTACTGCACACATTGTCACGTTGCTCCCAGGTTCCTATCCACAGGCTCTAATAATTAAACAGTGGGGATGTCACTCCCCCCCCCCCTCTCGTGGAGGCTCTGGGTCTTTAACGAAAACATGACAAGCAGAATGTCAGTGACTGCAGTTCCCCCCCCCTCCACAGCATGGAGAAACACTTTTGCCTGTTGTGATGGGATTGTTCAAGGCACAGGTCCCACATCACAAACAGAGCTGGAGATACTAGGCGTGGCCACAACCTATGAATGTTTACTTGGAACAACGTCCCACTGAGTTCAAGGGGATCTGCTTTCAAAGTATGCTTAAGATTGCTGCCTAAAGCAGCTTCTGAGCAGTTGTCCTCCCCCTCCTCTTGTGAATTAATTATGATGTCTTTTACAATGATCTGGTTCACACCTACTGCTAAGACATACCATGGTTTAGCACAGAAAGTGTCAGTGTGAGAGTTCCTGGAGTGGAGATCATGGTTGCTGCACTCCTGCGTCTATGCTCCATATTTGGCTTAGTGCATCACCTGAATCGGAGGTCATGGTTTGTCTCCTTCCAGACAAACCGTGAGCTGTAACCAAGGTTTGTTCTGGACTTTACAGCTCACGTGTTTCTGGCGGGGACAAGCCACAAGCTGGAGTTCATACAACATGCGAAGGTAAACCATGGCTGCGCTCACAGCAGTGCAGCAGTCGAAGGACGTAAGCAGCAGCCACAACCTCCTCTGCGGGTTGCACATTCCCACTAAGCCACGATTGAGCTTAGTGTTATTTGCTGTAACCAGCTGTATGTAGGTCAATGCAGCACCACTCATTGACACCTGCTAAATCTCATTGCATCAATTGAAGGAACCCTGCAAACTGTAGTTCTATGAAGAGTCTATGTATGAGAATTCCATAACATACAACATTACAGTTTGGGGTGGATTTCAAAGGGGAACGATATCAAGGTTTGATGAGGAAACGTTCAAAGATCTGAGTCTGTTTCACATGGAGAAGAAAAGGCTAGGGAAGGACATGATAATATTATCTCAATATCTGAAGGACTACCACATAGGAAACTGCCTTATACTGAGGCAGACTATTGGTTCATCCAGCTCAGTATTCTCTACACTGACTGGCAGAAGCTCTTCATGGTTTCTGGAGATGTCTGGGATTGAACCTGAGACCTTCTGCATGCAAAGCAGATGATCTACCCACTGATCTACAGCCCTCTTCCTAAGAAGCACCACCCACCTCCCACAGCTCCACCCGCATCCTTGTTTATCCTAATATACATGTGTTCATATGCATTTTTGCCTAATATGATTCATTTTAAAATATTATTTACACTAATATATGCATTTCTATGCACACTTTAGTATATGCATGTTTTTATACAATATTTGGCTAGAGAACTATATTGCAAAATTCAGGGAAGTGTGCATTTCAAAGGATGGCTGTGTTTTGGTTCTTGAGTTGTCTTGGAAAGTGCAAATTAGGTAGGTTCACCTTTACATGTACACTGAATTGAAACCCACCTTCATATACAGTCCACATAAGCTTGCCATGCTCAGCTGGTGACAGTGTGGTGCTGTTAATGCCAAGGTTGCAGGATCGATCCCCGTATGAGAAAGCTGCATGTTCCTGCATTGCAGGGAGTTGAACTAGATGATCCTCCGGGTTCCTTCCAACGCTACAATTCTATGATTCTCTCTCTCCTTCCTTCTCCCTTTCCCCATATTTCTATAATTAATTAATTAATAGATAAAATTGTATATACCATCCTTTGTCAAAATTGATTCCAGGGCAGTTTACAAGATTAATTACCTAGAATTCAAGGCTGCAACATTAGGTAGATTAGCTGGCCAGATTAATTGATTAACAACATTTAAATTCAATTGATTCAAAATTCCATAATCAGTCAAGTTCATGCTACAAATCTAACCTGTGAACATAACATGCCTTGACTCTGATGTGTTGAAATTGAAATATGCTCATTATTAGAACTGAAATTTATCGCAGGTGACATTGCTGTTGCTTCTGTCCACCTGTGGCTCCATGTCAATCGCTTTGCAAACAAAGCACATGTGACAATAGCTAATTTGAGAACACTGTGTCATGGCATGTGACATTATGCCACACAGGTGTGGGTGAGGAATGTTGTCGCTAATGCACCACCTTTCCAGTAGGGCAATCCTGTACACGTCAGCTGAGAAAGCAGTCTCACTGAGTTCACTATGCTTGATTCCCAGAACAGTGAGCACAGTATACTGTCTAAGATGCATTTCAGTAATGAACATACGATAATATTCAGCTTTGATTCAAAATTTGGAATGTGAGATCTTGAAGTGTAGAAGAGATTTCATCTGAGTTTATGCAGCTGAAATGCAATGGAGTTAGTTTGTGCATCACTACTAAAAAGGGGGCCTCTGCTGAATTAATTGGCACATTTAAAGTATTTGTTAAAAAATTCTTTCAACAACTACTTATGTAAACTTAACTGACTGATTAATTGACAATGATGGAATTGTAAAAGCTAGAAAATGAGACCCATTGAACACAGCGAGGCTTACTTCTGAGTAAGCATCCATAATTGGATTGTAAACCTCATATGAACAATCAGTGAAGAGTTCTTTAAACAGATGATTGCCCCATTATCTATGTTCACACACACACACACACACACACACACACACTTACTGTATATATGTTATGACAAACCTCTAGTCCCCACAGATGTTGCTGGACTACAGCTCCCATTATCCCTGATCATTGTCCATGCTGGCTGGGG
Organism: Podarcis pityusensis; assembly: GCF_964106645.2. NCBI lineage: Eukaryota > Metazoa > Chordata > Lepidosauria > Squamata > Lacertidae > Podarcis > Podarcis pityusensis. The sequence continues at coordinate 55,210,465 of NC_138034.1, forward strand.
ATGATGAGAGGTGCAGTCCAACAACATCTGGAGGGCCAGAGGTTCTCCATCCCTCCTATATTTACAGCCTTCTAAGGTGCTACATCTTAAAAAGCAGAGACATCACCTTGCCAACAAAGGTCCGTATAGTTAAAGCTATGGTTTTCCGAGTAGTGATGTATGGAAGTGAGAGCTGGACCACAAAGAAGGCTGATCGCCAAAGAATTGATGCTTTTGAAATATGGTGCTGGAGGAGACTCTTGAGAGTCCCGTGCACTGCAAGAAGAACAAACCTCTCCATTCTGAAGGAGATCAGCCCTGAGTGCTCACTGGAAGGACAGATCCTGAAGCTGAGGCTGCAATACTTTGGCCACCTCATGAGAAGAGAAGACTCCCTGGAAAAGACCCTGATGTTGGGAAAGGTTGAGGGCGCAAGGAGAAGGGGATGACAGAGGACAAGATGGTTGGACAGTGTTCTCGAAGCTACCAGCATGAGTTTGACCAAACTGTGGGAGGCAGTGGAAGACAGGAGTGCCTGCTGTGCTCTGGTCCATGGGGTCACGAAGAGTCAGACACGACTAAACCACAAGGTGCTACAATATTCTTTAGTGTCTCTTTGCGAAACAGTGTGTGTGTGTGCATATGCGTGATTGCAAGTTCACTGAATGCTATTTTTTTTAGCAAAGGAAACATTCTTTAGCAATCTTTTAAAAGCAGTTAGCATTTTTATGCATTATGAAAAGCTTTCTTTCTTCTTCTTTTTCAAGCAAAAGGTTCCTCAAGGAATGCGAATGGAATGTATAAATATATCACCAGGAGAAGTATGGGATTATTAATAAATAAGGAGGGGGGTGAAATGAATAATGATTAAAGTCACAAAGATACTAAATTCCTTTCTAAGTCTGTCTTTAAGAAGAATAATGAGGGAAGGAAGCAATAAAAAGATAGCTGGAAAGAGGAAGAAGCCGATAGAGAGAGCGCTCTCCTTCCCATCTTGGCTATCAACCAAGGCTTGAAACCAAGGGGCTGCAATGGTCATCTGTGAAGTATAAATGTATCTGAACAAAATCTGGGACATCAAGAATCCAGAACACCAAGCTGGCAAGATTAAGGTATAAACACTCTTTTCTTCCTGCCAAGCGATTCTTTCCCAATGTCTCTTTGCATCATGATGGACTGTCAGGTTGTTATTTCTGGAGTAAAGGGCAGCTACTGATGTCACTGGGGGTTTTGGGGAAGCAATCCATCCAGTTTGAATTTTTGCACAAACCCATTTAATTTGCACTTCCTGAAACAATAACAGTAATCCTTTGAAATTTGCACTTAGCTGAATTTTGTTAGGATTCCATTCAACGCCTAACGTGCACAAGTATGCCTCTATTAATGAAAATAATGTACACAACTACATTCTAGGAGATAAAATTGCTTGCAAAAATGCATCCATTCAACCAAATTGGATTTTTAATTATTATTTTTAACGCACACGTTAGAAGAGATAATGTATGTCTCAGTTTTTCAGAATGGAGCTCACACATCAGAAGCAGCCATATATTTGTCCTTTTGGGAGTCATTCGGACACTCCTATTCTCCTGGCGGAACTACAATTCCTAGAGTGGTTTATTATCAACCCTTCTTCCCAGGGAACTCTGGGAAATGTGGCTCTGGGCAGGAAATAGGAGAGTCTCCTAACAACTCTCCACACCCTTAGCAAACTAGTTCCTAAAATTGTTTTGGGGAAGCCATGGCTATTTAAAGTGGTATTGCAGTCATTTGAATGCATGTTGTGCATGTGGTCTGAGAAACTAGGGGGCAAGGCAGTGAGAGCTTAGAGCGGTGTGGTCACAGCATAGATGCAGCCCTGGGAGCCCTGGGAGACTGGCTCCACTGCCCACACAAGGCTGAGCACCCTCTGCCTTGTCCCCCTTGTACCATCTCAGGATGATTGTTATATTTATTTATACCCCACCTTTTTCCATGACAGGGACTCAAAGCAACTTTCTAGGCACCAGTGACCTGCTCTTTTGGGAAGCCAGAAGAGCAGCAGACACCTCATTGGAGAGACACTGCCTGGGGAGAGGGCTTGGTGGAGAGGGCTGGAGACTTGTATTTCCCTGCTGGGACTGAGGTTTCTCTTTTAAAATAATAATAATAATAATTTTTATTCATTTTAAAATATATTGTCATACATATCACAAAATTTCACATCTTAAACAATCTTTTGGACTTCCATCAGCACCTCTGATGATCCCCCATTTTTATGATTTCTTCTGCATTTCTTAAATTCATATTGCCTTTAATTATCTTAACTAACGTCTTCCTTTTCGTCCAATTATGCAATAATTCAAATTATTCACCTCACAAAACTTCCTGCAAACCTATAAATGTAATCTGATCATCACAATTACTTTTCAAATAGTCCGTAAATTTATGCCAGTCTTCTGTGAATCTCTGGTCCCGCCGGTTTCGAATTCTTCCCATTAGTTTTTCTAATTCTGCATAGTACATCAATTTCATCCTCCAATCTTCTTTTGTCGGTAATTCTTCTTGCTTCCATTTTTGTGCCAATAATATTCTTGCTGCCGTCATTGCGTATAAACGCAGTGACTGAGGTTTCTCACCACTCCTAGAGATATATGTTTTATCCTCCAGCCGCTGAGGCAGGGGCTTGCAACCCTACTCATTTTGCTTTTCGCTTTTGACTCACGCCCATGGACGCTGTACAATTTTGCCTGTAAGTGCAATGCTCAGATAAGTGCTTGGGATTTATACTTAAGCAATAATGACAGAGAGATAATATATATACCCATCTGGAAAGGTTTTGCTTGGATGCTTAATCCAGATTTTAATTTCATGATTTTAATTGGACATGGTAAATTTGGAGGGCCCTGGGCTGCAATGATATTGTGGAAGCAGAGTGGATTTCTCATGGTGAGAGGCAATTTTGATCATTTTTTAGAGGAAGCCACTTTAAATAGCTTTGCATGTTTTGAGGGAGACAGTAGAAATTGTGTTTTTTGGATGGTCAGGGTATGTTTTCACATTAGTCTCTAAAAATATCAGAAACTTATTTTGAAACTTGTATTTCTAAATAAAAAGCCCAGTCTCTTCTAAATTTGTTTTACAATAATAACTTAGTTGCCTGTGGCCCAGAAGTGACTTTTTTTACACCAACAGAAGATATTCAATAAATGTGTGTGTGGGGGGGGGGAGTTTTTCCATATAAGCAGGAATAAACAAAGGATTGTTTCTCTATGTTGTGGCATAAGACCACTGTAGTGCATGTAACAACCTGACTGGAAAACTGCCATGTATTTTGGGGAGGGTTTCTGAATACTGTTCAAAAACATCAATTAGTTTATAACTTAGCAGGCTGCATATTACTCTGGTACAGTGGTACCTCGGGTTAAGAACTTAATTTGTTCTGGAGGTCCGTTATTAACCTGAAACTGTTCTTAACCTGAGGGACCACTTTAGCTAATGGGGCCTCCTGCTGCCGCTGCACAATTTCTGTTCTCATCCTGAAGCAAAGTTCTTAACCTGAGGTACTAATTCTGGGTTAGCAGAGTCTGTAACCTGAAGCATCTGTAACCTGAAGTGTCTGTAACCCGAGGTACTACTGTACTCCAAAAAAAACTTAGCAGCCTGCAGATTACTCTGGTACTGCAAAAAAACAAAAACTTGTTTGTTTCAGAGACTACTACAGTATATTCTATGTAGGCTAGATTACTGTACTGCAAAGTGCTCTACATGGGACTGCCTTTGGAGAATGGAAGCTGCATCTGTTAGAGAATGCTGCTGTGAGGCTGGTGTCAGGGGTGACTCTGATGTTTTCCCAAGTACACTGATTCCAGTTTGGGGATCTGAGATCAATTCAGAGTGCTGGTTAGGATAATTTAAACCCTTGGCTGCAGGGTGCCTGAAAGATTGCCTGCTTCTGCTTGAGTCTGATCACTGATGAATATCGTCAGAAAGGGATCTGCTCAGCATTTCCCCTTTACTGGAAGCAGTGGTGGCTGGCAGCCAATGGGACTAGTGGGACAGGAGGGAGGGAGGCCAACAGCAGGTGGCGCTAGAGCCAATGACAGGCACAGCCAGTTAGGTTTGTCCCCATCCACATCCTTGCTGAGTTCTATAGGGACAACACTGAGACTAAAGAGAGGAATCTGTTAGGCAGTGCCACTCCCTGGACTGGCGGTAAGTAAGAAAGCAGGCAGGTGGTGGCTGGCTGAAGGACAGACTGAAGTTGGTGGGGCAGTGCCTTCCTCTGTGTATGTATTGCATGATGGAGGCTTAGGTGAGTACACATCAGAGGGTTGCCACATGGGAATGGCCCGACCTTTTTTAATACAGAAAGTCCCAGGTTCAATCTATGGCACCAATACTGGGTAACAAGGCTGGAGAAGACCTTTGCCTGTGATGTGAGAGATTGGCTGCTGGTTAGAGTAGCCAGTTCCAGGCTGGATAGACCAACTATCTGACTCTCTTTAAGGTTGCTTCATATATGAGAACTTGTGCTCTTAACCTAGCCAGGCTGCTTTATATGCATGCAGCAGAACAGCTTTCTCTTTAATGAGTTATTAAGCACCCCTACTAAAGACTTTCTTGCTTTCCTTGATATTTCCTTTTACAATTCTAAAATACAGTTAATCTGGGGCCTCGTGCCCTGTCAGCGCTTAATAGTTCTAATTAATAGTTCTAATTGCTTGACAATCTGCCCTGGCGTGATCATAAACATTTCCAAAAAATGGATCCCAATATCCGGGACATGACCTTAAGCTTCTTTCATAAAGACTCGGGCACAAATACTCATCCAGCCTCTCAGTAATACTGTCTTCATTTGTCACTGACGACCCATTCCTTCCTACCCTTAATGGCCTTGCCAATTCCTCATCTAGCTGTGCGCTTTTAATACGCTGAAGAAAGCTTTCATTTGGTTTTCTTCATTTCCGTTCCTTTTTTTGGGGAGGGGGGGGGAAGCACAAAAAGGCATTTCCTACTTTAGCGTTTCCTGCCAATCTTCCTAAGTGTTTAATTTTGAATGGAATGTCATCATTAGACCTGCTAAATAGAATAATGCGATAAAAAGAGCCGAGAACCCATATCCTGGAAATTCTTGTTCTGTGCCAGGATGAAACTACTGAAAATGGTATTATTAACATTGGGGGAAATTAAATCATTAACTTTGAGGGATTTGCTTTCACAGAAGTAGAATCAGCATTGTATGGGGCATGACAATTGTCTTAACAGTTCTGCCCAGCACAAGTAGCTGCGTTGTTGTACTGATTTCCCAGTCCCGTAGTGGTAATCAAAGACTGTGAAACCCATCAGAGCACTCCTAGATATAACTAAAGAGAAATTTGGTGCATAAGATTCTTACATGCCAGTCCCACATTTGGAGCTCTGCTAGTGTAATGGAGGGAGTGCTTTGAAGTTCCATTTGCAATGCCCCACACAGTTGGCATTCAGCAGTTTGCCCAGATGTTTCATGAGCATGTCTGCTGAGTTAAATGGCTCTTCGGGCAAAATGGCACAGCTGCTGGTGCTACTTTAGGGGTTTCAGGGAAGAAGAAAGAGGCGCCACCTTTACTTCGGTTTAGGGACGGAAGGATCTGCCCATTTCATTTCTCCCCATTTCTCATTTCCCCAACCTTCAATTTAGTTCCCCACATTTCTGTACCAATTTGCGATTAAAAGAAAAATCGTAAGGAAAGTTGATCAACGTTTTAGTGTGGATTTCTACCAATAAACTCATTTTATTTCTACCAATAAACTCATTTCTAAACTCATGCAGTTTGGACTAATGTACACATTTCTTGTAAGCAATTCCCCCTAGAATGATGTATTTTTGTATATCATTTTCAATAATATTTATACACACTTACATATGCATGTTTGTCAACATTGTTTGGTTGGAGAACTGTGTTGCAAAATTTGGAGAAGTGTGGATTTTGAAGGATAGCTGTGTTTTAGCTCACATATTGTTCATGATAAGGAAGTTACGCCAACCTCTCTGATCACATTAGTTGTCATAAGAACATCAGAAGAACTTGCTGGATCAGGCCAATGGCCCATCTCTTCCAGCATCCTGTTCTCACTGACCAGATGTCTGTGGGAAGCCTGGTCATCTTTTAAAGCTATCTAAATTTGTGACTGTTGTCTTTGTCCATGGAGTTTTCTTGACAGGGATACTGGAGTGGCTTGCCGGTTCCTCCTCCAGGTTTTTAAAGCTAAATTGGTGACTTCTTGGGAGAAAAGCAATGAGAAACCTAGACAGCATCTTAAAAAATAGAGACATCACCTTGCCAAAAAAGGTCCGTATAGTAAAAGCTATGGTTTTCCCAGTGGTGATGTATGGAAGTGAAAGCTGGACCATAAAGAAGGCTAATCGCCGAAGAATTGATGCTTTTGAATTATGGTGCTGGAGGAGACTCTTGAGAGTCCCATGGACTGCAAGAAGATCAAACCTATCCATTCTGAAGGAGATCAGCCCTGAGTGCTCACTGGAAGGACAGATTCTGAAGCTGAGGCTCCAATACTTTGGCCACCTCATGAGAAGAGAAGACTCCCTGGAAAAGACCCTGATGTTGGGAAAGATGGAGGGCACAAGGAGAAGGGGACAACAGAGGACGAGATGGTTGGATACTGTTCTCAAAGCTACCAGCATGAGTTTGACCAATCTGCAGGAGGCAGTGGAAGACAGGGGTGCCTGGCATGCTCTTGTCCATGGGCTCACGAAGAGTCGGACACGACTAAACGACTAAACAACAACAACAAATTGGTGACTGTCACAGTATCCCATGGGATCGAGTTTCAGAATGTCCTGCATGAAAAAGTACTTTCTTTTATCTGCACTCAATCTTTCAACGCTCAGCCTCATTCAGCAAGTTGCTGAATATTCAGCAACAATCATCTTCCTTTTTCTGCACCTTTACCAGCTCAACAACCACCTTTGTTAAGATGCAGTGACCAGAACTGTATGCAGAATGCCAAGTATGGCATCCATTTTCTTAAAGGTATTATTATACTGATTTATTTTTTTTTATTGCTTCCCTAATGATCCCTTGCCTGGAGAGTGCCTTTTTCACAGCTGCTGCACATTGGGTCAATGTTTTGGTCCTGACAACACAAGCAGGAAAGAAAACACTGCATTGTTTTGCTGCCCAAACTAAATTACTCAAAGATCAGAACTTGTTGATCATTGGGAATGGAAGGAAATGTCAATGCAATAGTCACTTGTAGACCACCTTCCCAGCTGCCCTCAATATAAAGACTGTGCAAAGGACTTTCGAGTGTCGATTTTGTGCTGTTTCCTTGAGGAACACATACAGTTGGCTTGCCGCATGAAAAATCAGAAATCCTTCAGCCTAAAACAAGGGGAATGCAGATGACTTAGGGACCGGTAGTCTGTCAAAAAGTGCATAGCAGTAAGATGGAGAAACGGCTCTGGGGCCCTGCAAAATACAGCCTTTCTTGTGCTCTTTATAAAAGTATCTTCACAGGATCTTGATTGAACAAAAGATGAAAAAGCCACTGCCTTGAGATTTGGGGGGGGGGGGAGAGATGATTTACATTTCCGCCGTTACCCTGGCAAGCTCTCACTTGGATAGAGATGTACCACGTTGTGAACTTTCATATCTATTAGTGAGTCTTTTTTTTTTTAGGTGAAAACTGGATCTCTCTCTCTCTCTCTCTCTCTCTCTGTGTGTGTGTGTGTGTGTGTGTGCCCCTGCAACATTGTAGCAGATACTGATTATTGCTGCAGACTGTAGCTTCTGTGGTTCTATGGTACCTGTTCCGCCATTCATTCATTCATTCATTCATTCATTCCACTCTTCCAGTACTTGCTATACTTGGAAGTAAACCTAAAGATGGTCAGATGTACTCTAGTGGCTGCAATAATGGTATGGGGAGTGGAGAAGAGACAACAAATTGATGTGTAGCATTCAAGCTGTGTTGGATAGTGGACTATGGCAGGAGTGGGAAACCTCAGGCCCAGAGGCTGAATGTGGCCCTCAAAGCTTCTCTGTCTGGCCCTCCAGACATAGGAAGTTGCCTTACATTCAGTCAAACCATTGGTCCATCAAGGTCAGTATTGTCTACACTTACTAACAGTGACTCTCCAGAGCTTCTGGCTGTTGTCTCTCCCAGTCCTACCTGGAGATGCTGGGGATTGAACCTAATGTAGGAGCTTCTGCACACAAAGCTGATGCTCTAATGCTGAGCTGCATTTTTCTTTATTAATTAAATTTGTACACTTCCTTTCATCCGAAGATCACAGAGCTGTTCACATGATAAGAGTATAAAATGAGAACATAAAATATATATTAAACAAAAATGACCCAATAACCGTCCTCCCACAAACACTTTAAAAGGCCATAGGATGGTAATCAGCCAAAGTTTTGGGTACAGAGAAATGCTTTCGCCTGGCACCTAAAGATATGTAATGAAAGTGCCAGGCAAACCTCCCTGGGGAAGCATTCCACAAACAGGGAATCATCACAGAAAAAGCCTGTTTTCATGTTGCTACCCTCCAGACCTCTCATGGTTGAGGGACCAAAAGAAAGGCTTCAGATGATGATCCCAGAGTCTGGGTCCGTTCATATCAGGAGACTATCCTTGAAGGGCTGTGGTCCTGAGCTGTTGACATGACCCATGCTTGTTAGGTGGGTCATGGGCAGCTAAAAGCTCTGGAAACAGCCAATGGTCAGGAATGGAGAATACATCACAGCCACAGGGCAAATTAGGAAGCAGAGTTGAGGCACAAACCATCTGGAACAGAATGGGAGGAGAAACCAGAAGGCAGAATCCAAGAGCAAGACAGAAGTCATGACCAATGAACAACCAAGGCTCTGTAAAACAAAGTTGCTCAAGCAAGGTCCAAGTGGAACAAAAATACTTCTCTTTCTTGTTTCAGAGGAACCAATGGCCACCCTGGCTGGGCGGAGTCGCAGGGTACTTCACAGAGAAACTGTCACCTTCAGTTAAAAGGTTCATGGAGGGAGGTCTAGAAGTTCTTGAAACCTCTATGAAACCAGGAACCCTGAGATCTCCTGGGTTCCTGATCACACATGGAGCCCCTTTCATACTAAGGTTAAATGTGCAGAGGTCAAGGAAAGAGGTCAGTGCAGATGCTGAGATTTAGGGTGAACCTGTCTGTCTTCTGTGTGTTCAGTGAACACATAGGGAGGGCAATGTCTGCATAGCCCCCATTGCTATGACTGCATCATAATCCTGCTATTTTTCATTTGTCAAATGCCTACTAAGTGCTAGGTGATGTTCTAGGAGCCCAGTCTCTCTGCCCCATGGGCTCACCGTCTAAAAATAGAATTGAAATTGTTGGAAACCCTAATGAAGGGGAAGAGAGGAGGAGCATCTCCTTGGCCAGAGAGTTAAAATCATCCAGCGTGGATGAAAAACGAGGCTCCTTGCAGTCAAGCTGTAAATACAGCAACTGCAAAATGTAAATGCTTTAAAAATGTGAGCACAATTCAGCTAAGAAAGCGGGGCCCCGAAATTTATATCCTCGTTATCGGTAATTACAGTCAGATTCTTTTTACTGAGCGCTATTCCCAGCTAACACATAAAAGTGTCTGTGCACATTATCCACTTAAAAGTAAGTCACCCTTCGCACACGTGTGCCATGAGGAGGCTGGCTGCGGTGGGAGGCCATGCTCAGACCCAAAGCTCTGCCTTCTCTGCCGCAAATGTATCTGTCTACCATTATAAGCAAAGTAGCTGAAAGCCCCTCAGGGTGTTCTTATGAAATGTAAATTCACTGACTTGGAGACCTCAACATAAAATCATTGCTTTTAATGCATGGCAGCTTAACCCTCTCTTCTCCTAGGAAGCAGAGGGGGGAAAGGAAATGTGTTTCCATCATTCACCCACTTTTCACTCTTAAACAATAGATGCTCCATGTAATTATGACTTCCTTTATGGGTTTAATATAGTATTATGATGATGATCACCAACATTATTTATTAAATCTATCCCGTTGCTTGGTCCCAGCTCCTGCCAACCTAGCAGTTTGAAAGCACGTCCAAGTGCAAGTAGATAAATAGGTACCACTCCAGCAGGAAGGTAAATGGCGTTTCTGTGTGCTGCTCTGGTCATGCTGGCCACATGACCCAGAAGCTGTATGCGGCTCCCTCAGCCAGTAAAGCAAGATGAGCACCGCAACCCCAGCATTGTCCACAACTGGACCTAACGGTCAGGGGTCCCTTTACTTTTACCTTTATATCACCCCTCATCCAAAGATTACAGGGCAGTTTACGATATAAATACACAAAAATACCATGATAACTACAGCAGAAAATTGTGGGAAGATCTACGCATAGACGTATGCAACCACATATTAGAAATTGGTAGTCAAGGAAGGGTGTTTGTGAAACTGGGGCACAGTGGGGTCATGCTTTGTTCCACTAGATCTTACTGATGGTGTACTGTGGGGGGGGGGGATGCAGAGATGTGTAGATCTGGGAGTTTTCAGAGCAGAAGTGATGACTTCATATGTTGGAGCGCTCACCCCCCCACCCCCATCCTGGCAAGTGAATGAGACTTTTTTCTTTTTTTCTTTCTAGATTAGCATAGAGGAAGTTGGAAAATAATCAAGTAGAGGCTAGATACTTCCCTGCCTCTTCTTTGACGGGGTTCCTACTTCAAGTTAGTAGTTTAAAAGTCAATTATTATCTGCAAGATTGTTTGTTTGTCAGTGTAGAAGCTGAAGTTTGCATTTCTGTTGGCCGAAGATCTTAGATTAAAAGATCAACGTGTTTTACAAGTTGAACCTATGAAATCAGAAGTAAGCACCATTGAGTTCAATGCATAGGATTGCTGATTCAAATCAGTTGGGCATTATGCTATGTTCTGCTGCTCTTTGGTCTGTGGATGAACACAACTGCTCACATTTTTAGACTGACTCTTCTTAAGCCATAGCCCTGGGGGCTGTTATGATAAGCTCCTGCATTTCAAAATTTAGCACTACAACACCAGTGCACATTGGTAAGAAGAGATGTAAGGTATTTTTTCCTCTTAGTGGTAACCATCTAAATTATCCACAATTGCAATCATAAAGTGCTATCCTTTCAAAGATTGGTGTTTCAATTTTAATATTCTAATAATACTGTTATTGAACACCTTTTCTGTCATGCTACCTGATGTGGCAGTTTCCCCTATGTTTAAGTCAAATTAGCTGACTTTCTGCACAAAGTGTGTGTGTGTGTGTGCATGCGTGTGTGTGCGTACGCACAACATGTGTGTATATATGTGTCATTTTGATTTTGAAGGAGTTGTTGATGTGCCACAAATGATGGAGAAAGGAAGGCTTTGCAAATTCCCTTTCCATTCCTCCAAGATAAGACTTTCCCAAGTCCATGCCTTCAAGATGATGTTGGACTACAACTCTCATCACCTCAGACCATTGGCCAAGCTGGGTGGGGTTGATGGGAACTGAAGTCCAACAACATTTGGAAGGTGCCACCTTGGGGAGGTCTGCACTAAGACTACATTCAGGTACCAGAGACATGACTACCTCCTTTGCACCATTCTCTATTTCCCATGTTCTATAGAACATCATAACCAGAACAGGCAAAAACGATTCTGTAGTGGTTTCTCCTCTGAAATTCTTTTTCTCTTCTACACAAAATCCTTTGCCAACAGCTGTTTCTAAATACGTCATTATCATGATAGATTTTTTTCTCTTAAGCAATAAATTAGAATTGGCTACAAGATAAAGTCTAGGATGGAAAGTTTGAATGCACTGAAATATTACTAGCGTATATAAAATTAATGTGGCATCCCTTTCTTTTAAAATGCCTGTTAAAAAGTTAGTGTGAATGCCGCTTAATGATTTATGCAGCAGTTCAGGGGTTTGGTTCAACACTTTTAGAAAAAAAAGTAGAATTGATTTGAGTGACAAAGAAAGATATCTTGTTCATATACTATTTTAAAATGGCATTGTGCTATATTATATCACAGAGTGCAGAATTTCCAGGCATTTTTGTAAAATCAGATGGTCTAGATTCTTTTTGTATCCCTCTATCTGGACTGTGGAAATCCACCATAATAATCCTATTGTGCATTACAGTCTAGGGATGGATGAATTCCAATGCCTCTCAGTGTTTCCCCTGTCTTGAATTCAGTTCTCCACATTTCTGCAGAAATTTGCAAATAAAATATAATAAAATAATCCTTGTGAACATTTGCCAGCATTTTAGTGTGAGTTTCTCATCATCAATATATATTTGTATGCCCTTTTGACTAAAATACACATTTTTGCAAGTAATTTCCCCTAATGTCATGCATTTTTGTATGCTAATTTAACTTATATTTGCATTTTTCTTCACACTTTCACCTAATAACTGCATCTTTGTACATATTATTTGCTTTGAGGAAACTGCATCCCAAAATTTGAACCAGTGCAGTTTTCAAAAGATAACTGTTTCAGTTTGCGTATTGGTTCGAGAAGTGTGAATTAGGTGATTTTGCATTAAAATGTGCGGGGGGGGGGGGTGTCAAATTTCTCACAGTCTCTGCATATCTCCACATTTTGCAGCAACACTCTCCAGCCAAGCAAAGTGCATAAAAATGCCTTTACTGTGGTAAAAGATGAACAAAAATGCACACATTATTCAAAATAACAAAATGCATTACAATGGAAGAAATGGCTCTGCAAAATATATATTAAGATAAGTTCACACTAAAATGCTGATGGATTTGCATATTTTTTTTAAAAAAATTGAAGACTGATGTGGCAATATGGAGAACTTAATACTAGAAAAATGAAAAACTGAGAAACTGAAGTGGGCAAATTTGCCCATCCCTACCATGGAGGAAGAGCTGTAATACAAACATGTGATTTGGGTCATTTTACTTTGTTTTCCTTTTTGCATTAGCCTATAGTTAACATCAGCTGACCCAAACTAATAAAATATTTGCAAAATTATTTGGCGGTATAAGCAAATGAAGATCACAGATGAAATGATGACAAACTAGATTTACTGAATAAACTGGAAGTGAATTTGCATGGATTTTTAATTTTATTTTTAAAGTTAGAACTCAACTGGATTCCAGCAATGATGGGCTTTAAAAATGGTTTGACTGTGAGTTGCTACAGCAGACTGTGATCCTCAGGAGTTCTTGCTTCCACACTGCCACAACTTTCTGATGTGCAAATGGTTCATTCATAATCACATTACTTGCCTGAAGTGCCTCCGGTTGCTAATCAGAATGTAGTTGTTGGAAATGAAATATTTGGTTTAACTCCTTCCTCCTTTGTTGTTGTTTAGTCGTTTAGTCGTGTCCAACTCTTCGTGACCTCATGGACCAGAGCACGCCAGGCACTCCTGTCTTCCACTGCCTCCCGCAGATTGGTCAAACTCATGCTGGTAGCTTCGAGAACACTATCCAACCATCTTGTCCTCTGTCGTCCCCTTCTCCTTGTGCCTTTCATCTTTCCCAACATCAGGGTCTTTTCCAGGGAGTCTTCTCTTCTCATGAGGTGGCCAAAGTATTGGAGCCTCAGCTTCAGGATCTGTACTTCCAGTGAGCACTCAGGGCTGATTTCCTTAAGAATGGATAGGTTTGATCTTCTTGCAGTCCATGGGACTCTCAAGAGTCTCCTCCAGCACCATCATTCAAAAGCATCAATTCTTCGGCAATCAGCCTTCTTTATGGTCCAGCTCTCACTTCCATACATCACTACTGGGAAAACCATAGCTTTTACATACGGACCTTTGTTGGCAAGGTGATGTCTCTGCTTTTTAAGATGCTGTCTAGGTTTGTCATTGTCCTTCCTCCTTAGTGCAAATCAAAACAAAGCGCCATTCCAGACTCCTGTTCTCCAGGTGACTGGGAGTGGGGTATATTCTGAAACATGTCATTGATGCAATGGTAACGGATGTGGTGGTGAATTTATACTGGGCCATCGACATGTCATTCCACTTTATTAGTCATCTGCTCATGCTTCCTCAATGTTATTGCATGATTGTCATCTGTAGGTGCAGTTTTCCAGTACAGTGTAACAAAGGAAGACACATGCACACCCCCGGAACATTTGTGGTATAAAAATCTACAGGATTTTAGCAGGAACCTATGGGATATGCACCAATGGGAAACCAAGCAGTATATCCCCCCCTAAAAAACTTTTGCAGGCACAAACTGTATTGAAAGCTTATAACCACTCTAAGAACATCATGATCATCAATGCCCAATAAAAAGTAAGTCTGGAGGGACCCAAATATTAAGTGTGTGCCATAGGAATTATACACACTCCCTGTTGTCTAGGCTTCTCCCCTTGCTCTTCTGCATTACTGAAATAATTCAGTTATTAGTTCTTCTGTGTTACTGAAATTTAGATGGTAAGCTCGTCAGGGCAGGCACCTCTTGCTGTTAAATGTGCACAGATGACATGACAGCAGTGAATGATCATGAAACACTCAGAGCCAAACCACACCCTAACATTATTTACACTTTTTGAAACAGCATGCTTAAATCAGTCACTTTTATCTGAAGAAAAAGCAGCTGTGTAGCCCTGACTTGAAAGGAACAATGTGCTAATTGTTCCACAGTTGCTATGTGTCCCCCCCCCCGTGCCCCCCTGGTGTTACTCACAGGAAGCAGCACTTTCGAGTGCAAAGAGCACCCAAGAGGGGGCAATTTTGGGCAGGAAACTGGCATGGAGCTCCTATACCAGATTGGAAGCACATCCTAGATTGGGGCCCTAGGGTTGTTTCCCATTTAAAATAAAGGCAGACCATTTAAGCATGGTTTAAAAAGGAGCTAAGTATACTTTGGCCTTCATTCCATTGTTTACAAGACTCCCTGGAACCATGAAATGTTGCCTGTAAAAAATAATAATGGCTCAGTGAATGACACCATCATGGTTGTTATGGTTATTTCTACCTTACCTGACTGAAATAGAAAGGAAACACTGTTATAGGTGCGGCAAGAGATAAGTTGCCAAATGGCTACACGCATTGTGCGTGGTACAAAGACGACTATCTCAGCTGTCACTCTCTGAACTCTGTTTGAACACCTCTGCAAACCAGCACAACGAAAGAGATTGGCATGCACGCCACCGGCAACACAGTTACTACCATCAGAATTGTCATTGTTGTCGTCATAGCTGCCATGCTTTCATTGGTTGCTAGTCTGAAGGTGCTGAATGGCTGTGTAAGGAAGGTTTCAGACAGAGGGGAAGGAGCATTCTGGAAAGGTAACTAACGGGCTGAATTCTCCATTCACATTGTAGAAATATCCTTGCTTAGTTGTACACACTAAGGATGTACACACACAGTGCAGAGCTCTATCCTTCTCCGATGGAGAAACTGGCAAAATGGGGAGGTAATGAGGACATTTCCATCATTAGGGCTGCCAATCCAGAACCAGCAAGATTATCTATCTGAGGGATTGCTAACTCACCTTTCATGGCACACTGCCCTCGCCGAGGCAATTTGCAGTTTTAAAGCTCAGATAAATAAAATAATTACCAAACATACCATTAAACTGAAAATCATTAAATTAAAATCAGCAGCAGCTAACAATTCTTGACACAGACCATTAACCAAATACAGACTGGAACACAAATGTCTTTGGGGGCTCTCTAATGCAGACCCATGACTTTGAAATGCTCTTTCTGGCAATGTCTATAACTGCGTCAATCTGCTGTGCTCTAGCAAGAGCTGGGCTGTGGCCCAGTGGCAGAATAGCTGCTTTGCATGCAGAAGGTCTAAGGTTCAATGCCTGACATTCCTGAGCTTTTCTAATAATCAGAGTGTCTTGGGTTATATGCGTACCAAATGTCACCAACATGTTTTATCTAGTCAATGTGGACACACCACAATCTGTGGGGGTGGGAGTTAGTCTTCATGCTCCTAGCCATGAAGCCAAATTGGTTTATGTGTGTAGCAGATTTCAGCTTTTTATCTTGTGAGAAAAAGCCCCAGCCATTCTAAGAGCCCAATGAATGAGCAAGCCAACCAGGCCCTTCTCTTTATATAAATATTAAAATGCTTTATTTGGAGAGAAAGAAATGTTTTGTGGGAAGTGAGATCTTACTATGTCACGGGGACAAATTTCAGTGGATGGATGCTGATATAGTGAAAAGAATAATTTGCTGGATATGCAGATCTGTTGATTTTTATTTAATTGTTTTCATAGTGCAAAAGCAAAGCAACATGGTAAACCACACGCTATAATTGTAGCCCGTGATGAATCCGCATTCAGACTAAATAAATAATAAAAATTCCTTCCAGTAGCGCCTTAGAGACCAACTAAGTTTGTTCTTGGTATGAGCATTCGTGTGCATGCGCACTTTTTCAGCTACACTGAAACAGAAGTCACCAGACCCTTACATATAGTGAGAGGGTGGGGAGGGGTATTACTCAGAAGGGGCGTGGGAATGGGTGATTGGCTGATAGGTGTGGTAAATCTGTTGACAACTGTTAACGACTGCAGTTGGTCTTACAGGAAAAAGCAAGGGGTGAGATGGCTAAAAGTAGCTTTATCATTTACTGTATAATGAGATAAGAATCCAGTGTCTCTATTTAGACCAGGTCTCTCCATGGTTTTAAGTTTGGTAATAAGTTGCAATTCAGCAACTTCTCTTTCCGGTCTATTTCTGAAATTCTTTTGTAATAAGACAGCTACTTTGAGATCTTGTATAGAATGTCCTGGGAGATAGAAGCGTTCCCCTACTGGTTTCTCTGTCTTGTGATTCCTGATATCAGATTTATGTCAGCATATGTCAGCATATGAACAAAGGTGGATTTTAAAAAATGCAACTGCAAATGTATTATATGATTTACACACACACACACACACACACACACACACACACACACAAATTTCTTATACACCAGTACTTGCTTATGCAATATGTCTTGGTGTTTTCTATAGTTCCCAGTGCATGGTGGTAAGTAGATCATCCACTGTCTTGCAGAGTTTGTGACAGATAAGGTGCCCTTCAGATCACCCTCTTAAGGGAGAAATCTTCCTTTTCAAAGAAAACAGTTGACCAATTATTTATGCATCCTTTGTATTCTCCCTTGATAAGACCTCCGGGTTGTTTCCTTCTGACTGCAGCCAGTGAAAGTCTCCCATCCACCACAGTCTTCATTCATTTCAACTAGGTGATTGCTTAGAAGCAGAACAGCTGCAGCTATTAACCCAAACAGAGGTAGACTGTCCTTTTGTCATAAGGGGGGGGGGGAGAATAACCAGTGCTGGAAATATCCAATAAATGCTCCTTCAGAAATCTGCATAACCCTGATGATGCTTCAGGATGTGGCATATGGCCTCCAATAAGGATAGTGTTATATGTTGTGGAATCCTCAGCGTATAAGCAGCTTCTAATTTTTCTGCAGATTTTTAGTTCTCTGCGTAAATCATGAATACATTTAAAAAGTTTGGGTGGGCCTTCTAACAGCATGCAGCAGAAAGAGATCAAGCCAGTGGCAGAAAGATTATGCTACAGGCTGCATAGCTCACGATTCTCCTGATACCTTATAGTTGGCAAAATGCTAGTTTTGGAGTGAAAGTGTGTATATGAGAGAGGAGAGAGAGACAGACAGAGAGAGAGAGATTTGCAGCCAGTTTCAATATTTCTAGATATATTCAAGATTAAATTGCATAATGTGGAATATTTTTAGGGTATTTGCTGTGATGACTTTTTATGCTTCATAATAATAAATAGAGGCATTGGGACTCCTGAGACATAATCAGATTTGGTCTAAAACTGAGGTTGGGTACAGGCTTCTGCCTTTCCTAAATGGGGGGCTCAGACTGGTCAACGTTTTCTGGATGTGGTATGATTGCATGCTTGCACCTGATCTTCACAGTAGGGTCAATAACGGGCACCAATACAGTGGTACCTTGGGTTAAGAACTTACCGTATTTTTCGCCCTATAGGACGCACTTTTCCCCCTCCAAAAATGAAGGGGAAATGTGTGTGCGTCCTATGGGGTGAATGCAGGCTTTCGCTGAAGCCTGGAGAGCGAGGGGGGTGGGTGCGCACCGACCCCCTCACTCTCCAGGCTTCAGGAAGCTATCCGCTAGCCGTGGGAGACGCAGCTCTCCCACGGCTAGCAGAGAGCTTGCCGGCACCCAGAAGCTTGGGGCGCGCTGAGTCTGTAACCTGAAGCGTATGTAACCTGAGGTACCACTGTATTAAGAAACATGATGGCTGTGTTTCTTCTTTGGCTTATTAAGCATGCTTTATTTAGGCAAAGGAAACCATATTCCCTCGTTGGCGGCAACACTAAACCAGGGATCACACTTGGTGGATCCTGCTCATACTAGGAGAGGAAAGGAGCAGAAGCAATCTCCACATTCATGGTAAACCATTAACTGTGGTTTATCAGCTCTGCAAACTGGATGGACTCTCTGAATCTAGAAGTTCTGTGTAATCATGATGGCTTTTATATACAGATCAGTGATAAAGCTAAGCAGGATCAGGTATGGTTTCAAACTGAATGGAGGGCTGTGTGTTGAGATTCCTACATTTCTGGGTCTCTTCCAACTCTACAATTGTATTGTATTGTATGAAGACGTACATTCTTTTTCTCCTGTTTTGAATCTCCTACTAATAGGGTGGCACTGAGTTCCAGAGTTAGGAGAGACTAAGAAAAATATTGCATCTACTTTCTCTACTTGCATGATTTTATAACTCTCTATGAGGAGTTGCCTTTCCCCCCTAAAGCCTGAAATGATGCACCCTTTTCCCACGAGGAAGCCCTGTTCTTACCCTTTCATCTTTTGTCTCTCCACCTGGGAGTTTGATGTGGACTTGAAGATGCTTGCGTCTCAATTTTTGTGTGTGCTGTCCACATGATGCCCTCCTCACACAGCCCTCCTCACACAATTGGCAGCCAGCACTTCCCCCCATTAAATTTGGATTTTCCTGATCCAGGAAGCATGTGATTGAAGGATTCAGCTGAGCTAGCTCAGTCCATAGAGCATGAGAGTCATGAGTTCAAGCCCATGTCAGGCAAAAGATTCCTGCATTTCAGAGTGTTAGATTAGAAGACCCCCGTGATCCCTTCCAACTCTACAATTGTACGATTTTATGATTCTGTGATAAGCAAATCCAGTAAAAATTTGCATGCTTACCTCTTGGTGTCCTTAAATTGGTGGGAGTTTTTATGCACATGGTGATATTTTTCTGAGTGTCATGTGTCACCCTGCCTGCTACTTTGATTTTGTTTCTATCAGCACAGGAAGGGATGCAGTGGTCATGATAATTATTTTTTTTAAAAAAACTGTTTTTATTTTATTTTTGCTGAACTGCCCAAGTGCATAGCAGCTTCATTAAAAGCTTGTCATTGCAGGTATAGGCAATAAGAAAGGGAAAGGGATAAAACAAGGCCTCTCTCTCTCTCTCTCTCTCTCTCTCTCTCTCTCTCTCCCTCTCCCTCTCCCTCTCCCTCTCCCTCTCTCTCTTTCTCTCACTCTCAGCAGCCTTTGTGGTGAGTGATGCCCTTGCTTGGCCACATTTATTGTACCCTGAAGCCTTTTCCTTCAGCTGAGGATGGGTGGTACCTAAATTCCTTGCCTGCCTGGATGTTCTTTGACCTTGCATGTCATTCTTCAGGGGGCTGCTGCTGGGGCTGGCCATCTCTGCCTCTCACTTTCTCACTCACACACATTTAATCTGCTCTTTTACTCAACCCTGGCAGGTTGAAAACTTGTATTCCAATAATAATAATAATGATGATGATGATGATGATGATGATGATGATGATGTTTAAAGAGAAAAATGCTGTTTTGTCTTTACTTAAAACATTGGCTTTGGTGGCAGTTTGTTGCTGCATGTTTCCACATTATTAATTTTAATGTGTGTGCGCACACAGAGATACACAAATACCTGTGTGCATGTCTAGGGCAGACTTCAGATGTCTGGAACTTGTGGAGTGTGGAAAAGGGACAACAACACATGGTATGAATACATCGCATTAAGCACTGCCCAGTGGTGTGGCTCTGTTTAAATCACTTGTGAGGAAGATGGCACACAAACAGACATTATAATGGCCTAGCGTGGACACAGCCTTCATATTGCTGGCATTTCATAGTGCAAGAGCAGCAAGAGCAATAATTGAGACTGTGCAGGAGGGCTTCTCTCTATCTTCAAGCTAGCAAATAAATGAAGGAGGTATAACCAAAGGGACATTAACAACAACAACAAAAATCTCCTGATTTACATAATATATTTAAATTGGAAAATTGCAAAATGGCTCTGAGTATGAAATAAGCATTTTGCTTCCATTTTCAACTTCTTCTTCTTCCAATGACATTAATTTTAAAAGTTTTCTCTTCTCATCCACAAATATCCTTTATCGCTAATTCCTTTTTAAAACATTTGTGCGCCTAATTTTTCTATATTTGCTGGAAAACAGGTGCTAAACAGTAACAAAGACTCATGTGCGTAATTTACACCAAAATAGCATTTAAAAAACAAATGCCTTAATTTCTAACACCAACGTAAACTAAGTTTCCATTGGATGCACAATGGAACAATCACTAAAGTGATAAATAGTGAGTTTTCTTTCTCTGAATAAAGAAATGTTTACTCAGGCTAAATGGCAGGAAAATGTCAAGATGCATCATTTATTTTACACAAACAATAAAAATTTAGGTGACAGACTCTATCTTCAATTAGTTGAGATAATAACAGCAATGCTTTCCTCATAAATAACTATGTAATGGCTATGATACGTGGCATTCAGTCATTAAAAACATCTACATTCTCGGAACAACATGGTCCTCAGTTCTTTCAAAATCTCTTCTTTATTGTGACTTTTGCATTTTGATTGAGATGAGACAGATGCTAGCAAAAAAAACCAAACCCTTTTCCTCCAGGCAGGGGGAAGATTTCTACTCTTTCTACTCAATTGCACAGCAAATTATTAGCAGTATCCACCCACTGGCAAACAGTTTCTGAACATTTTTCTACCAACTGAACTAAACAAATAAGTAGCTGATATTTTGCTCACTTCCACAACCTTAAATGAGGACTGTTATTTCATGAACAAAGGACGTAGCTCTGGGACCGATAATGTTAATCCCCGGTTCAGAGGTGGGGAACTTGGGACCTTCCAGAAGTTGTACTCCAAGTCCCAGCAGCCCCAACCAGCAAAGCAATGGCAAGGGATGATGGGAATTGCAGTGCAACAACAGCTCGCGGAACCCAGGTTCCCTACCTCTGCTCTAGATCTATGTAGATGGTGAAGAACAGAGACATCAAATGCAAACCTAATGTTGCAGTATGTTGATGTTATAACATATTTATTTTAGTGTATGCCGTTTTGAAATTTTTAATTTTAAGATATATAAATAAGAGTGTAAATTAATTAATAAATGTGTGTGCAGTCAGACAAAGGTGGAAGTGGTCAGGAGCAGCTGACTGAGAAGTCAGTCTAGAGTCAGAAGCTTCATAGTACCAAGGGCAAAACTATTGACCCACTGAATCACTTGACTTTCGCTGAGCTACAATATTGCCCTTTAAGCATCTTCAGTGGTGGTACTGAAGTACAGCTGAAAACAGGACAACAGCTCTTCTAGTAAGCAACCATGAGCATTGACAAGCATGCTCCTTATCATCTAAGCCTGGGATGGGGAACATGTGGCCTTCAAGATGTTGGACTCTCAATAGCCTTGGCCAACTTGGCCAATACTCAGGGATTATGGGAGTGGTAGTCCAACAATATCTGGAAGGCTACAAGTTCCCCACCCATGATCTTAGACAGGTTGTGAAGCTGACAAAAACAGGGGCTTGCGTGTGTATTTCCTTCATGTCAGTTTAGTGCCGCTAAACACTGTTGTGGTCTTGAGGCACATCATTCTCCATTGTTAGAGCCTGCCCTACCATTAGGTAGAGGAAGTTGGATGTCATGAGAAAGGGCAGCAAATTGTTGGGAGGGCAGGGAGGGAAAGAGGGATTGGTGGAAATCTTTTGTGCACATATTCAGGCATCATTCGCCAGAACTGATCCTGCAAAATGGGACAGGGTGGTGCACTGGTGCCCATGTTTCCTGTGTGCTTGGATACATGTGTTGGTGTCCCCTTCAGACTTGATATGTTTGATGCAGCAAGCAGCTAGTTACCTGCAGATCTACGCAAGTGGGATTTGGCCCGTAGCTTGGTCCTGATTAACATTTCAGACAAGAAGCAGGCGAGGAAAGCTGAAACTAAGTGAAACGTTGATGTTCAAGACAGAGTTGACCCAAGTGGCAAGGAATGTGTGGCACACAAATCTCTGAAAGACGAGCACAACAAGGATGCTCTCTGGGATAAAAGCATCCATCTTCACAGGTATGCCAGAGGCCCTCAGATTCTCTTGGCTTGTTGACACTCAACTCTCCCCTAAGTCAACCTTCACCTTAATCGATTAGGCAGCTGGTTTACAAGGTTCACTTTATGGAAAGGGAACAATTATATATATGTGCACATGCGTACAAAACAGGGATCCAAGCACCAGATTACCCAGGCTTTGACCGTTGCCGGAGAAACCTTGCAAGGCACCTGCCCTATGTTCCTGGATGGTTGTTAGAACAAACAGCGTAGTTAATAAGTGTTGATGGCTGCAAACTGAGACCACCAAAAAGTTGGTTTGAAAACTGCTGCCTTAGGGCGCCTCTCAGCGGTGCAGTAATGGATGCCGTAAAAACAGTATTGTCATTAATAAGCATTTGCAGGGAACGGGAGGGCAGTGTCACAGCAGGCTAAAACACTTATTGTTAGTTGTCGGGTGACAAGTTGTTCATTTTCATTTGGAAGCCACTGGCTTGCGTCTGCGTGTGACAGTTAGTAATTTGGATATGTGGAGGAAGAAAGGGATATTTGATTTGGAAACAGCAACAAAAATGTGAGATTTATTTCCATATCATGCTCATGGGCTGGGCTGGTTCTGTTATCTCCATTAAGCAAATTTCAGTTAATGTAGTTTGCCTATATCTCCTCTGCCCAGATTTTCAGCTCCATCCTTCAGTGAGGGTGCATTGGGTCTGTAAGGCTTTCTCACCTCCCCAAATCTGGTGCCTCCTTGTATTTGGAATTGATGCCAGAAAGAGCATGGAATGTCCTAGGTCCAAATCTGGTTCTCCTTGAATTCAGAATAGAGCTTTCTTTATGGTGGAACCCTCCCACAAACTTAGAAGTGGAAGGAAAGAATATACATAACCCAATCGAGATTAGAAACTGTTTCCAGAGGTATTTTAAACAATTATACACACAAGGGCCACAGAAAGAAATGGATATAGACCGATTTTTGAAGACAAATGGATTACAAAAAATCTCCCAAGAAAGCAAATTAATGTTGAACTATAAAATATCTGAACAGGAAGTAGAAGGTGCCATTCAAAATATGCAATTGGGCAAATCTCCAGGACCGGATGGGCTGACTTCTAGATATAATAGATCTTTGAAAGAGTGGCTATTACAACCTTTGAAGGAAGTCTGCAATGAAATATTGGAAGGGAAAAGGGCACCAGAGTCGTGGAAAGAGGCGTACATTACACTTATACCGAAAACAGAGACTGAAAAGACTCAGTTTAAGAACTACCACCCTATATCGTTACTTAATGTGGATTACAAAATTTTTGCAGACATTTTGGCCAAGAGATTGAAAAAAGTATTGATGGAAGAGATTCATAAAGACCAAGCGGGCTTTCTCCTGGGAAGACACTTGTCTGATAATTTGATGAATATAATTGATATTTTGGAAAAATTAGAAGTGAATATAAATACTAAAGCAGTTCTGATATTTGTGGACGCGGAGAAAGCCTTTGACAACATCTCTTGGAGTTTTATGAAGAAGAACCTACAGGGGATGGAGGTAGGCCAAGGTTCTGAAAATGGTATAGGTGCAATATACTCTGAACAAAAGGCTAAATTAATTGTAAATAATGTGGTGACGGAAGAATTTAAGATAGAAAAAGGGACACGACGGGGTGCCCAATCTCCCCACTGCTTTTTATATCGGTCCTGGAGGTTCTGCTGAATATGATTAGAAGGGACCGGTTGGTTAAAGGCATACAGGTCGGAGCCAAACAGTACAAACTGAGAGCATTTGCAGATGACTTAGTATTGACGTTACAGGAGCCAGAATCTAGTACTAAAAGGGTTTTAGAACTAATTCAAGAATTTGGTCAAGTGGCAGGATTTAAACTGAACAAGTTAAAAACTAAGGTTTTAGAGAAAAATTTAACACCGATTGAAAGAGAGAGGTTTCAGAATGAGACAGGATTGACTGTGGTAAAGAAAGTGAAATACCTGGGGATTAATATGACAGCCAAAAATGGGAACTTATTTAAAGATAATTATGAAAAATGTTGGACGGAAGTGAAAAAAGATTTAGAAATTTGGTCAAATTTGAAGCTTCCACTGTTGGGTCGTATTGCTGTGATAAAATTGAATGTATTGCCTAGAATGCTGTTTTTGTTTCAAACATTGCAAATTGTGGACAAGATGGATTGTTTCAAGAAGTGGCAGAGAGATATTTCTAGATTTGTCTGGCAGGGCAAGAAGCCCAGAATAAAATTTAAGATATTAACTGATGCAAAGGAAAGGGGTGGATTTGCCCTGCCAGACTTTAAACTTTACTATGAATCAGCAGCTTTTTGCTGGTTGAAAGAATGGCTACTTCTTGAAAACACAGACATTTTGGACTTAGAAGGTTTTAACAATGTATTTGGATGGCATGCATATCTGTGGTATGACAAGGTCAAAGCGCATAAAGCATTTAAAAACCATATTGTCAGGAAAGCATTGTTTAATGTTTGGATAAGATACAAGGATTTATTGGAAAACAAAACCCCAAGGTGGCTGTCACCGATGGAAGTGAAAGCTCTGAAAAGGCTCAATATGGAGGCCAATTGGCCAAAATATTGGGAAATTTTGGAACAAGATGGAGATAGACTGAAACTGCAGAGTTTTGAGAAACTAAAAAATAAAGTGCGAGACTGGCTTCATTATTATCAGATAATGGAGGCATATAATTTGGACAAGAAAATTGGCTTCCAGGTGGAAAAATCAAAATTAGAAACAGAACTGTTAGAACCCAAAACTAAGAGTTTGTCAAAGATGTATAACTTGCTGTTGAAATGGAATACTCAGGATGAAACGGTGAAATCTGCTATGATTAAACGGGCACAAGATTTTGGACATAACATTATGTTTGCTGACTGGGAACAGTTGTGGACCCACAGGTATGAAGTTTACGGCATGTAATGCTTTAAGAGAGAATATTATGAAAATGATATACAGGTGGTACATGACCCCAGTCAAGCTTGCAAAAATTTATCATTTGCCCGATAACAAATGTTGGAAATGTAAAGAAACTGAAGGTACATTCTTTCACCTTTGGTGGACGTGCCCAAGGATTAAGGCTTTCTGGGAAATGATATATAATGAACTGAAAAAGGTATTTAAATATACCTTCTTGAAGAAACCAGAGGCCTTTCTCCTGGGCATAGTCGGCCAATTGGTGCCAAAGAAGGATAGAACCTTTTTTATGTATGCCACAACAGCAGCAAGAATACTCATTGCAAAGTATTGGAAGACACAAGATCTACCCACTCTGGAAGAATGGCAGATGAAGCTGATGGACTATATGGAACTGGCAGAAATGACTGGCAGAATCCGAGACCAGGGAGAAGAGTCGGTGGAAGAAGATTGGAAGAAATTCAAAGACTATCTACAGAATTATTGTAAAATTAATGAATGTTAGAATGATGTTGGATAGAAATTAAGTGGTTTCCAGCTGTAATGCTTTAAGGGATTATGAAAAATGGGTTGTTAATAGGTAAAAATTTAACGTTACTATTTTAAGACTAAAGATTAGGATAAATAAAGAGGGTAAGGATTTGCTGAACCAACAAATTGAACTGGAATACAAAAAAGGGAGGTATGAAGAGGTCCGGGAAACAAGCTAAAGGAAAACAAGCAATGGAAAATCTGTGTGTTTTTAACTATTTTTATTTTGTATTTTTGTTATTTTTTTCATTTTTATTGTAATACTTTAAAAAAGCTTAATAAATATCTTATAAAAAAAAAAATATGGTGGAACCCTCCCTATGGACTCCCCTGATGAGAAAGGATCATCTAGCCACCTTACTAGATGCTTTGACGGAGTAAAAAAATGTTTCTTTACGTGGGATTTGATCTGAATGGTGGCACCATTCATTTCTTAGATGCCATGGTCTGTCTGATCTTAACACTGTGAGGTTTTTTGTTTGTTTGTTTTTAAAAAATCATTTTAATGATTTTAATATTCCAAATATTTAAACATTTTGCTGTTCAGTCAGCCTGAGAGCTACTTTTGTCTAGCTGGTGGCATATGATTTTTAGACTAAATAAATGGCTAAATAAAACTTCCCAGTTCTAATGGCATTTTTGATCCATTTATTTAAATGGAGCTGAGTTCTAAGTTAGTGCACTTGCATTTGCAACTTTAACCTATGCCCTTCACAAGCATGATATTCATAGCATGCCATTAAATGGATACTCTTTAAGTGGATACTCTCCCCCCCCCCGCCCCCGTTCTCATATTCCTTGAATATGGCTATGAGCAGTGCAAATTAGTGCTCATTAGGACACGGGTGACGCTGTGGTTGACGCTGTGGTCTAAACCACAGAGCCTAGGACTTGCCGATCAGAAGGTCGGCAGTTCAAATCCCCATGACAAGGTGAGCTCCCATTGTTTGGTCCCAGCTCTGCCAACCTAGCAGTTTGAAAGCATGCCAAAAAGTGCAAGTAGATAAATAGGTACCACTCTGGCAGAAAGGTAAATGGCTTTTCTGTGTGCTGCTCTGGTTTCGCCAGAAGTGGCTTAGTCATGCTGGCCACATGACCCGGATGCCGTCTGCAGACAAAAACGCCGGCTCCCTCGGCCAGTAAAGCAAGATGAGCGCCGCAACCCCAGAGTCGTCCACAACTGGACTTAACTGTCAGGGGTCTCTTTACCTTTTTAGGACCAGTAGGGCAGAAAGCAGGGAGACAAACAGCAGGTGGCACCAGACTGCCAGAGCAAATAACTAGCAGAGCTGGAGGCAATGTGAGGCAGAGCCAACTAGCTCTGCTTTTGCCCCCATATCCCTCCCTGTCAAGCTCTAAAAACGCAGCACTGAAACTAAGGTGGAGAAGACTGGCAGCCAGCCCTTCTCCCTACACTGGCTGCAAGGAAGGAAGTAGGCAGCTGGGAGATGACTGAAGGCAGAGTGAGCTGGTGAGGCTGCAGTGCCTTTCTTGCCTCCCCTGGCTCTGAGTGCACGAGAATTAGAAGGCAAATAAAGATCGACTCATGTGAAGAGAGATTAAAGAAAGAGGCATTTACTGAACCAGAAAGCAGTCTATGTCTTTAAAAAATAATAATATTAAAATGTCGTGATCTCCTGAGAAAAGACTATACCTTGGGAAGCAAAGTTGGCATCCTCTTATCTGGAGCAGTCTCTGGTGGAAGCTGATTATTGCACTGTTGAGAATCTGAGCGGAAGAAACGTACAAGGACTACTGAGAACAGTGCAATGCAGTTATTATTAATTTGCTGCTAAGTAACAGCTCATGGGCTGTTAATGCAAAGGGGCTTGCCATATGGAAGGCATTAAATGATGCACCTGGAGGACATGGGAGGTTCCATTGCACCCAGCGCTTGGTAGCTTTTAATTAGACTTCTGCACTTAG
This sequence comes from Podarcis pityusensis, assembly GCF_964106645.2. Lineage (NCBI taxonomy): Eukaryota > Metazoa > Chordata > Lepidosauria > Squamata > Lacertidae > Podarcis > Podarcis pityusensis. Next base: position 55,238,116 of record NC_138034.1, read on the forward strand.
TTTCACTTTCTATATGAAAACTCTGAATGGTCTAGATCAGGGATGGGAAAGCTGTGGCCCTCCAGCTATTGTTGGACTACAAGTCTCTCTATCCACTGTTAGCCATGCTGGCTGGGTCTGATGGACTACAAGTTCTTGACTACAGCTCTTGTTGGACTACAAGTCTCTCTATCCACTGTTAGCCATGCTGGCTGGGTCTGATGGAAGCTAGAGTCCTACAACACCTGGAGGACACTCAGTTGGCTATCCCTGCCCTAAAAGCATGGAACTGGCAGGGGAGCATCATCTTTGGATCTCAAAGCTTGAGTACTGCAGTGGTAAAGGCATTGCTTAAGGCAGGGGTAGCCAACATGGTGCCATCCAGATGTTTTGGACCACAGCTCCCATCAGCCCAATTCAGCAATAGCCAATGCTGAGAGCTGACTAAGATGCCTGGAGGGTACCACGTTGGCAACCCCTAAGTTGAGGAAAGCTATGTATAATTATTTAAAGCAGGGAGGACAACCTCTTGGTCTTGCAGATCTTACTGGACTCCAGCTCTCCAACAGTTTGACTTCACCTCCGGAGGCTTTTATTGCCTCCCGAGACAGATGGATGCCAACCACAAACCCTCTCTCATAACCTCTGACTGTTGGCCATGCAGAGGATATGGGGCAAAGCTGAAGGAATTGGAAATAGTACAGAAAAAAGGAGCGATGGTGGAAATCCAATGTGGTGTAGTGGTTAGTGTGTCAGACTGCGACCTGGAAAACCACGGTTCAAATCCCCACTCGGTCATGAAGCTTACTGAGTGACCTTGAGCCAATCACTGCCTCTCAGCCTAGCCTTCCTCGTTGGTTTTTTTTGGGGGGGGGTGTTAAATGAGGGAGGGGGTTAGAAACACCCCCCCACCTTGAGCTCAATGGAGGAAAGTTGGGATATAAAGGCACTAATTAATTCTAAACTGACTAGTGAAACCTTAATTGATTAACTATATAAGCCAGAGATCGATTAAATAGTACAAGATTTCTGAAGGGGGGAAAAAAAGGTTTTTGATGATGCCCATTTCTTACACTAGACATCCTCTTTGATGAAGGATTCCATCCTGCATGTGAGGGAAGGAGGAGATGTTTCTTCTAGGCTGGTGCTTGCGGTCTCCAGCTTCTGTAAGTACTTTCAGAACCAGTGTGGTGGTGTGATTACAGTGTTGGAGTAGGATTCGAGGGATCCAGGTTCAAGTTTACTGAGTGACCTTGGGTTGGTCACTATCTCTCAGCCTAACCTACCTCATAGGATTCTTGTAAGGATTTGAAAAATGAGGTGTGTGGGGAACAATATACACTCAGCTCAGTGGAGAAACTTTGGGATATATAACTGTAATAAAATAAGCAAAAGTAAATATAAGTAAATAAGTAAAAATAAAAGCTCAGAGAATATTTTGCATGATGAGTTGGGGGACATTTTCTGCCAGTTCAAATGGTTTTTAATCAATTATCTTGCTTATTAATCTGTGAAATGCTGCAACCCTAATTATAAATCCCTGAATCTCTGGTCGCCTCCTATGTGCATTTTCAGAGAAGTCAAAAGAGCAACAGCAGTTTATCTCAGTCTGGCCCCTTTTGAATGTTAATTTTAACAAAGACGCTGCAGTAAACGAAAGTGGCAATAAAAACAGCAGCATTCAAAGTTCGTAAAGTATGTAAATACAGCCAGTTCTCTCTCATGCTGTTCTTTGGCAATATGCAATGCTCCCAAGAGTTTGATATTATTATTATTTCTGCAAAAGGAAATCCTATACAAGGCTGGATACCCAATTTTAAAACTTTGAAATGACTTTTAAATGATAACCCTTAGAACACATCATAAGTACTTCTTTTTTTTTAAAGTGTGTATTTGCAGCCAGATTTGTAAGCATTTTAGTCTCCTCTGAGAACTGGGATGGATTGGACTTTAATAGGTCCATCCATCCATACCCACGAGTGCACACCTTGGTTAATAACCTATGCACTGTTCAGGCAGTGACCAAGTGTCTATAATAGCTTTCTTTGATGGCTCATAACTGTGAAATTCCCTTCCTCTGAAGAATCTCCAAAATCTGATTCCTCTCCCCCTCCAGAATTGATGCAAGTATTTATTATTATTATTTGAGCTAGTGAGGGTTAAACAGATATGAGAAATTTACATTTGTTAGGCTTTAATTTGATTGATTTTGATTGTTAGTTATACAGTATTCATTGAATTAATTATCTGTTCATTTGCTTCTCTGTATCCTGGTCTGGGAAGAATGGGCAGGCTAAAAATCCAAACTGAAATAAATGCATTCACAAACTAAATAGGTCAGGGGGCATCATCAGAGTCAGACACTCTGAAGTCCACCAAGTTCAATACGTTTTTAAGGATGCTTGAATTTTTTGCTGGATTGTAGCCAGTGGCCACTGATCTGAAAGTATAATCTGAAAATTGACAAAACTTCAAGAGTTGTGCACATTTCCAGATTTTACGTAAGTTACATTTGATTGATATTTTAAAAAACAAACAGAGCAGAGCTCTTCTAATATTCTTTGAAATTCTGGATGTAAACACATTATGGCTTGCATCCAAAGTTACTCCTCCATCCGTGTTGAAAGGGGTGAGGGTTGATTTCCATCAGGATCTTCTGCCATGGTCCATCCACCTCCAGGGAGGTATGCAGAGGGGGGAAAGCAGAGGGAAAGCCATGTTCTGTGACCATAAACTCTTGTTCTACTTATCTAAGGAAAGTTAGGATCCAAGTTCATGGGTAGGAGATTGTTTTATTAAATGAATATGTGCTTTGTTTTGTTTTTACTGCTTGAAAGTCTGTTTCAAGGTGTTTTCCTCTGAAAAATCTGAGAACAGAAACCACCCACCCACCCACCCAAATCTACTTGTTGGGACACGGGGGGTGGTGTGGTCTAAACCACTGAGCCTCTTGGGGTTGCCGATCAGAAGGTTGGAAGTTCGAATTCCCATGACGGGGTGAGCTCCCATTGCTCTGTCCCAGCTCCTGCCAACCTAGTTTGAAAGCATGCCGGGGCCAGTAAATAAATGGGTACCGCTGTGCTGGGAAGGTAAACAGCATTTCTGTGCACTCTGGTTTCTGTTAAGGTAGCCCGTTGCACCAGAAGCGGTTTAGTCATGCTGGCCATATGACCCTGAAAGCTGTCTGTGGGAAAATGCCGGCTCCCTCGGCCTGAAAGCGAGATGAGCGCCGCAACCCAATAGTTGCCTTTGACTGGACTTAACTGTCCAGGGATCCTTTACCTTTATCTTTTTTACCTGCTGGTATTTCCAAGATAAGTCCATGAACTTCTGGGTGGGGCACTTGCATTTAAAACCTCAAGAAATGCAGATAGTGTGTTTGCTTAAAAAGTCCTTTCGGCTAGCCATCAGTGCGACTGACCACAAAAGAAACATGGAGACACCTACATAAACAATATGATTTCAAGTCAATGCACATTTAAACCAATCCATGTAGTGAACATTTCATTTCCACACTGTTCTGCTATCTATTTCCTTACACAGAATCCATAGCCTGGAGCCCTGGCACCAGCTGTCAAGGAGAACTCCCTCTGAGGCTGCCTCTAAGCACACATGCCAAAATAAGTTCCACAGGAAATGAATAGGATTTATTCTCACGAAATGTGTTTATGATAAAGATGAAAGAGCTGTGTCCTGCAAACATCATCCAGTGATTTATTTTTAGCTAAGGTTCAGATGTCAGGCTAAGAAAACCTTCCACGTGGGTGTTCTATTGCTCACATTTTTGCCCCACTTTTCCTCTAAGCAGCTAGGGCTGGTTTCCCCCTATTCTTTATCTTCACAACAACCCTGTGAGGTGGGTTAGGCTGAAATACAATGAATGGGCAAATATCATTCAGGTCTCCTTAGCTCTTAGCCCACTGCCCTGACTATCCTATATAGCTGGTGAACTGTTGGTGCTTCTAGTCTGACCTCATAAGGCTGTTCAAAGAACCATGAGAACAACAGACACTTGTACACAAGCTACTTTTGCTTTCAGAGAAAAAGTGTCCTGGTTCACACATGGCATTACACCATGGTTTATTAAACCATGGCTTAGTGTTTGAACCCAGCCCAGTAGCTTAACTATGTTTTATTGAGTGTTGTTAAAGGTAACTTCTTAACCAATGTTTGTAGCTGGGTTATAAAACCATAGTTAACATTTAACCTCAGCTTACTGTTATGAGAAAATCCAGACCTCCTCTTTAACCATGTTTAAGGAGTTATCACCACCAAAAGGCTAGAGAGCCAAAAGTGAAGGAAGGGCATCAAAAAATTCAAATCACTCTCAAAGTTCAGCTGCTGTGTGGGGTAAGAAGTCAATAAGTGATTGTCTGCCAGATGCTTCAGCTTTAACTATGGTTTATTGAGTATGCTTCATGTTAACAATGGTTAACACTAACCATGGTTAGCATACGTGCGAATCAGGTTAATGCCCTAGATTAATTTGAGCCTAAAAACATTTTCCCCAAACTAGCTAGGAGCTATTTGTGTACAGAAGTGGGCTTCTGTATTACAAATTTACCTGGATAAATAGTGAATTGCATGCACAAACTTCGGCTCTGCTTAAATGTTGACAAATTTCCATTGGGAATAAAATAAAAATGCAAATTGTTGAAGAAATTAGAGAACTGACTTTAAGATTGAAAAATGAGAAACTTAGAGAAACTTAAGAGAACTGAAATGGTCATCACTAGCTGCAGCTGCATTGCTGGGTCAAGTCCATGAAGAAGGAGGGCACAGGGTGAGGGAACTGGGAATAAATCTCTTCCTTACTCTCAGGCAGCCATACTTTAGAATGGTCAATGCTCAGCTGAGCTACCAGAAGCCAAATAGAATAGTTTTGGTGGCCAGGTGGAACAGCCAGTTAGTTGCCACTTGATCATCTTAGGATTTCTGGATTAAACACTAGAAGTTATGAGAACAGGCTCTATACAAGTAGCTGATATATTACATTGCATTTGCAGCAGTGAAGCCTTGCTAAGAGCATGGTATTTGCTGGGAAGAGACAGTGAGATAAAGGTGGACTATAAGAGAGAAAGAGAAGCAGTGGATATAGCACAGTACAGTACATTTTATGTGGTATTGTGAGGATGGTTTTAGGAAGAAGGAGAAAGAGTGCTGCCAGGTTCAGGAAATTGGAAGAGGAAGGGTGTAGTGTAGGAGGCAGGGGGGAAATAGGGAGAATCCTACTGGAATTCCAGGAGAATGTGAGATCTGGGATAAAAAGAAGGAATATCAGTTTTAGGAAGGAAGGAGAAAAGGTGGGGTTGAGAATTAGGAGGGGGGTAATGGAATTCTAGGAAGGAGAGAGAGAGCAAGAATGAGGTTGGAGTTAGGATCTTGCGAAAAATGAGATGTCAGGAGAAGGAGAAAGAAGTAGGGTGCGGGTGATGATATTTGAAGAATTAACAGTAGGAGGGAGCAGGAAAAAATGGGTTTGTGAGTTGAGACCTTGGAGGGAAGTGAGATCTGAAGGAGGAAATAATGGGGTTGCAGTGGGTGAGAGAAGTGGCAAGGGGCAAAGTGGAGGAATTATTTCACAATTTCTTGATTTATATGGGGTTGGGTTCATACGTTTCTACAGGCTTCTAGTAATTTTATTAGGTATCAGTGGGTATCCATTAAGCTTTTAAATGAAATATAATGAATTTGATTCATCAGTCCATATAATTCCAAAGTTGCCTATATTTTTAATTACCTCCTCCCTTATCAAATATCATGGAAATGAAATATTTGGGTAGCATTGGGCATGCATGAGCTTAAATTTATTTAACAGTGCATTCATGTCCTCATTTTTCCATAAGGTAAAACTAGTGCAAGATATTCATCTTTACGTATTACAGCCATCCTGTCCTCCCTCCCTCGCTCCTCTTAAACAAAAAACTTTTAGGTACCAGTAAAGTGCCACAATGAAGCATTTAAGACCTTTACACGGAAACAACACGCTCATTCGACACCACGAACGTGGCTACATGTTAGCCTATTCATTGGTGCAAAGTGTCACCTCTATCCTTGTCTCCAAAAGAAAAAGCCAAATAGAAACTTTGTGGCTGCAGACACTTTTGAATGCTTTAATATGAGAGCAACCCCCTCATTACGCGGGACGATTTCACCTCCGAAGGGGAAGCTCAGCAGCTGCTAGAAACCCTTCGAAGGAGACTATTATTATTATTATTATTAATCATCGTCATCATCGACGGCGATGATTATTGCTGCTCCTGGCACCGAGACAGCGCCGGGAATGCAAGATTATTTCCGTAAGATTAAGTCTGGAGTCTGAGGGAGGCTCTTTTTTTGCGTTTGGCGGAGGGCGCTGGGAGGAATAAAGCCGCCTGGGTCTTTAACTTCTAGGATTCAGGGTTGTTAAGAGCTCTTTCCGCGCGAGTGGGAGACCTCCCAGTGCAGCGCCTCCCCTCTCTCGCCTCCTCTCGAAAAGCCTCTCCAGAGCAACGGCTTCTCCTCGCCGGCGGCCGCCTGCAAATGGTTAAGAGGGCGCCTGGGCGAGGGGTTGGGCCTGGGGGAGCGAGGCGAGGGGTGCTGGTGTGGAGAGCACCCTTCTCCAACGAGCAAGGACCTTCCCACTTCAGGCTGCGGCTGGGGGAGGAACTCTCTCGCCTTCGCCTTCCCTGCCGTCGACTGGAGCACACCCTCCAACGCCACCCCCCTCTCTCTCACCCCCCCCACCCTCTCCCTTCTCCCTCCCTCCATCTCCCCCCCCCCCCCGCTCCTCCTTCTCTCTCTCCCCCGGCCTCCCTTGCGCTCTCGGCACGCACGCACGCACAGAGGCAAGTTAATGGGGAATAAAGAGGCTGGAGTCCGCGGCAAGTGCCTGCTCCTTACAAATGAGCCTCCAGGCAGCTTTTCCCACCCACCTACCCACCGCCCCCCTTGCTCCTCCACAGCCGCCGCCGCCGCCCGCCCCTCCGTCGAGGAAGGAGGGGCGGCCAAACGTGGCCTCTCGCTGCGTTGAGCGCGCAGGAGGAGGAGGAGGCGTGGGGGAGGGGATTGGAGAGGGAGAGCGGAGCAGTGGCCCGTGCGCGCCTCTTGTTCCCGGTGTAATTTGCAGCCAATCATCAGTAGGTGTCCACATCCCTGCATCCTCCTCACCTCCCTGGCGCGCCTCAGCCTCTCCCTCTCCCTCCCCCCCCCCCGACGTCTCTCTCCTCTTCTCTTCTCTTCCCTCCCCTCCCCTCCCCCAGCAACCACACACACGCAGGCACACACACAAACAGAGAGGGGGAGAGCGAGGGGGAGAAAGAGAGAGAGAGACTCCCCCGGCTGCGTCCCTCCCTCCCTCGCACACAGCGAGTGGAGAGACGGACGGAGCGCAACGCGCAGGAAGAGGAGACCACCGAGCAGCACAGCCAAGCGCTCTCACACATTCACGCGCGCACGCACACACACAGCACACACACACGGCGCACACACACAAGCGCGCGCACACACACACACATTCAGTGCCTGCTCTTTCCTCTCTCCCCCTCCCTTCCCCCCTCCTCCTTTCTCTGCAACAAGGGGAGAGAGAGAGAGAGAGAGGAGGAAAAAAAAAAAGAAAGCCACTTACAGGTATTTGCTTAGTGGATCGGCGTCTTTATTCCTTTCCCACCGACCCCCCTCCCTCATCACCGCCCTTTTACAGTTTCTTTACAAGTATCAAAGTTGTAATTGAGGAGCTGCCAAAGACACATCGGGATATTCTTCCTTTTTTTTTCTTTTTTCTTCTTTTTTTCCACCCCCTTCTTCTTTGTGTTAGGGAGTGATGTGCAACTAATTAAAGACAGACAGGCGGGTTAAGCGTCTGCAAAATCCAAGTGTCCCCCCAAAAAATACAGAGACTGGTAAGTGATTGTTTTTGGATCTCTCTCCTTCCTCCCCCCCCCCTTTCTTTCTCTTTTCTTTCTTTTTTCTCCCTTCCCCCTTCCTGTTATCTCTCCTCTCCTCTCTCCCCCCCCCCCTTCTTGTGGTCCGCTGGGGTTGTTAAAGTAGATGAATGCTAGGCTTGGGCAATAAAAGGCGCTGCTGTATTAATTTATTAATTAATCTGCACCAGCCCCTCCTCCTGAATGTTAAATATGACCTTTGATCTCTCTGTCTCTAGCAGGAGCAGATATGCAATATTGAACATGTACAGTCACATTGGCTTAAGCAGCGAGTAGATCGCAGTCTCTTTAGCTGCTTTTAATTATCCGGGGTTTTTTTTATTAAAAAATAAAATAAAAAAATCGCACGATATTTTTAATTTAAAAAAGAAAAATCAATCGCTGCGTCTTAGACACCTCTTTCGCGCTCCAGAGATGCATCGATTAAACAATAATGACCTGGTTGGTGGGCACCATAATTTTCTCGTTTCTGGTAGCAGTAAACCTTGAAAGGGGATTTGGTGGTGGCGGTAAGAGAGAAGAGGCTGAAATTGTAGCAGGGGTTTCCTGGAGGGGGAAAAAACATTTAAAATGCAACGAAAATGGGGCATAGACGTGTGTTCCGTTGAGAGCCTATGTGATATTATTATTACTCAAACATTATCACTATCTTTTCCAATGCATTGCCTATGCAGAACCAGGAAAACTACTTGTATTAAGTAGTTGCTGTTAATGGAAATGAAGTTATACTTTCTTTTCCTTTTTAAAAAGTAGCCTTATTCCATACACTGAATTTTTCTGTGATTAGGTTGTTTTTGTGCGTGTTTTCAGAATAGGGAGAAGACCAAATCCTTACAAGGAGCAGTGGTTTCAGTTTTCCCCCCTGATGTAAAAATGCAGAGGTGGCTCTAGTGTGATTAGGGTCTTTCCGTGATTAAAAGATGCATGTTGGTCCCTATCTGCCAGACAAGGCTGATGTGACTTTTCTTTCTTTCTAGATTTGCTCTCATAATCTGGATTAGTTTACCTAAAACCCAGCTTTTCAGTCTATCCCAGCAGTTAAATGACGAAGTCCCCCCCAAGCTAGTAGGATGGGCTAGAAATGGTTCATTAGTCTAATTATGACTGTAATTAGTATAATTGATAACTATTTTTCAACTGTAGGAATCAGGCATAAAACTGTACTGGGGTCCTTTCTTAGTGTCTCTGGGGGACCTAATATTCTATTTACAAGTGAAAAAAACAGGGGAATGTTGCAATTAAAACCATTTTTTGGTGGGAGGTGGAACCACATTCTGGATGACAAAGATATATATTGTGTCCAGTTTGGTTTTTGGTTTGTTTTACTTCCTAAAGGTTGGAAGAGTGTACTTCTCCCCGTGTTACAAACTAATACGCCCTCTCTGATATTGGATGGCCTATGTGAAATAAAAACAAAACCCCAGAGTAGGTAACTCAGAGCAAGGGTTGCAAATCTTTTTTTAATAAGACTAATAAAGTGCATTTGGGAGGTGGTGCGTGCCTCCTTGATATCTATCTAGATTTTTTTACATAGCGTCCCTGGCTTGAAGGTTGTGTAGCATGTTAAGTGACTGCGTGGAAATCCAGTCCCCTTGCAGCTGCAGGATCTCATACCCAAACCTGTGAAATTGCCTTGCTTATGTGTGTATAAATATATATCCCCCACCTCAACTCAGTCCCTTTATTATTTACTTAATTTGGGGGGCTGGGCAGGGACCTTGGCTCCCCCTCTACCAAAGAGACCTGGTCTAGGGACCCTGCAAAAGAGCTAGCTGTGATTCAAACTGATGACACCCCCCTCCCCAATTCAGAAAGCAGTTGCTGCTAATCCTCTAAAGAACCAACTAGGTGAAAACAAAACAAAATCTCGATATTCCGACGGAGGAAGATCGATTCTTGGCGGCATTGTGCTTCCTCCTACTTTTTAACGCCTGAACAGACTTTCTTCTCCTCCTCCTCGCGCTCCCTTTGCTCATCCCTCCCCAACCCCCGCCTGGTTTTCTCCTCCCGAGCCCGCTGCTCTCCAGCCCCGTCTTGCCCTGGCAACCCGGCTCGTTCACACATTTCCTAAAGCTCCGATGCCCTCTGGTGAGAGGATTGGGAGCCCTTTCCCACCCCTCATTTGCATGTGTTTAGCACTCCGGTTGCCCCTTCTCCCCTGGCATTTGTCAGCCCGCCCTCCCCTCCCTAGCTATTAAAGCATTTACCGCGGGGTGGGATTGGAGGGGGCGGCGGAGGGGGGTGGAGGAGGAGGAGGTGAAGGGAAGGTGGCCGGAGAGCGGAGGAGGCACCGTCGGCTGCTGGGCTGGGATCATGTCTTTATTGATTGTTATGCAAACGAGCTGGGGTGACTGACGGGCCCCGTCTCTCCCCGCAGCGTGTGTTGTGTGGTGTCTTTTGAACACAACAAAACAAAAAACCCTCGCACGCACAGACAGTCCTCTCTCTCGCGCGCGCGGATCCTCTTTCCCTCCTTCTGCGTAGACTTTTCCCCCGAAATGACTTTCTTTCTTTCAGTTGCGACGGTTCCCGGGGAGGACGACGACGACGACGACGATGCAAAGGAAGAGGCTGCCTGAGAAGACTTCGCCGTGTGCCGAGATGCCCCCCCAAGAGGATTAGAGGGCAGCGCTTCCCCCCCTTCCCTCCCCCTGACCCCCCGGGCTACCCAGCACCCGGCCCGGCCCCCCCGACGGCTCCCGTGGCCCTCCTCCCCGCCCTGCCCTTCCCTCCCCTGGCCCTCCCCGGCCCCCCCTTCCTCTCCTCGCCCCCTCCCCCCTCCTCCTCCTCCTCGTCGTCCTCCTCCTTCCCGCCCACCCTGTTGCCCCAGGCCCACCCGCACCCCCACCCTCACCCTCACCCCCACCACCCCCACCCCCTGGGCACCATGAACACCAACGTGTGCGTGGAGACGGGGCCCACCGCCGAGGCGCCGGGCCTGCCCAAGGAGAACCACCTGCCCGACGGCGCCCTCAACAGCCTTGTGGATTACAACTCGGAGATGGAGAGGTACCGCTCCTTCGCCACCTTCTACAAGACCAACGGCGGCGCCTTCCCGCAGGCGGCCAAGATCGCGCGCATCACCACCCCCATCTTCCCCAGCGCCGCCGCCGCCGCCGCCGCGCGCATCGGCATGTCGCCCTGGAACTGCGACACGGCCACGGCCGCCGCCGCCACCGCCATGCTGTGGGGCAGCGGCGCGGGCGGCGGCGGCGCGGGCGTCGGAGGCCCCGCCAACCCGGCGGCGGCCGTGGCCGGCGGCGTGGCGGCCCGCAAAGCCGCCGCCGCCGCAGCCGCCTCCTCCGCGGCAGCCGCCGCCGCCGCTGCAGCCGCCGTGGTCTCGTCGTCGGTGTCGTCGTCGTCGTCGTCGCTGCACGCCGCCGGCCGGAGCGGCGGCGGCGGCGGGGGCGGCGGCGGGGCCGGAGCCAGCGGCCTGCACCACCGCGGCGACTCCCAGCAGCGCCTAGGCAAGCCGGGCTGCGCGCCGGCCGAGCAGGCCTCGTTGCAAATGGCCAACAACAACTTCCTCTCCACCTTGGCGCCCGAGCACTGCAGACCTTTGGCGGGCGAATGCATGAACAAGCTCAAATGCGGCGCCGCCGAAGCGGAGATAATGAATCTCCCCGAGCGCGTGGGGACTTTTTCCGCTATCCCGGCTTTAGGGGGCATCTCATTACCTCCCGGGGTCATCGTCATGACAGCCCTGCACTCCCCCGCCGCAGCCTCCGCAGCCGTCACAGACAGCGCGTTTCAAATTGCCAATCTGGCAGACTGCCCGCAGAGCCATTCCTCCTCCTCGTCGTCCTCCTCCTCCCTGGGAGCCGCCGGAGGAGGAGGAGGCGGAGGGGGAGGCGGGGGCGGGGGAGGAGGAGGAGGAGGCGGGGGAGGCGGAGGCGGAGGAGGGGCAGGCAACCCTGCCAAGAAGAAGAGGAAAAGGTGCGGGGTGTGCGTGCCCTGCAAGAGGCTCATCAACTGTGGCGTGTGCAGCAGTTGCAGGAACCGCAAAACGGGACACCAGATCTGCAAATTTAGGAAATGTGAAGAGCTAAAGAAAAAACCTGGCACTTCGCTAGAGGTCAGAGGCGATGATTTCTTTCTTCCCAGCCTGCCGCCGTCCCTCGTGAACCCCCTTCCCCCGCCGCTCCAGTGCTTCTTGTCTAGTTTCAAGATGCAGCATCCCTTCTCTGAAGCCTCCTTCAGGTTGTGAGGAGGTGGGGGGAGAGAGAGAGAGAGAGAGACCCCCCCTGCCTTCTCTCCCTCGGCCCTGCTTGGGCCTCTCCACACACACAACACAGGCGCAAGCCAGCCCCCTAGCCTCCCCCAGCCACTGGTTTTTGGATCGCCCAGGAACCCAGCTTGTCAAAAATAGGGTGGCAGGTCCCCAGGAATAAATCTGTGGCAGGGGACTTTGAGGGATTTTGTCCCACTTTTCGTTTATTTTTCTTTTCTTTTGGTCCTATGGAAAAGGGAAAATAAAACAAAACAAGGGTGGTGGTGGGTGGAATCAGGAAGCCCCCTAACTTCTGTTATGTGGAAATGAAAAGAGAAAAGTCTGACATAATCATTTAACATCAGAGAAAAGGATTTTTTTATATATTAAAAAATCATTATATGAAGATTAAAAAAAAGAGAGAAACACTTCTACACAAGTTGAGCTTATTACACTATAAATTGATCTGAACAAATCCTGTATATTTTTTCTGTTGCTATAAAGAGTTCTGTCTGGTGACATGTAAACTATTTTTTACTTATGTGAAACCAATGGTGAAGGGTGAATCTTTTGAAAACCTGAAATATTTTTTAATGCACATGAAGCATTTATTTTTAAGTTTTAAATTGTGGCCATTTGGAGGGACCCCCCTATTGTGTGTGTGTGTGTGTGTGTGTGCTGTGTGGGTTTTGTTTCATTTGGAGATTAGGGCAAAAAACTTTTTTTAAGTTGACCCCCAATTTTACCATTGTCATCAGTTCGGAACAAATTAATAGCTAGCTGATTTTTTAGGATGACTCTTTAGGGGTGACTTGGTGTTAATCAGATGCAAGGAAACATTTGGTGGTAAAGGTAAAGCAGCTGGTGAATTGGGCTAAGAATAACATACTTTTTTTGCAATGCATCCTTACCAAAAAAATTAACCCTTTTGCGGTATGTTTTACAATTTGATAAAAGTACATCTATGACTGAAGTTATTATGTGTGATTGAAATGTATATACATTTATTTTTAAAAAGAATCTTGTCCTCAGAATTGACAATGTATCACAAAGCTGTAAAAGACAAGTTTCCCAGTTTGGTAGACAACACAAAAACAACAGCCAAGAGGGGATGTTGTGGAAATTGCAGTTCATGTATTTAGTCTAGCAGAAAGGGGTGTGGGAAGGAAAAAAAAAGTGTAAAATGACTAATGGTATTATTTTTAGATGGAGGAAAACAAGAGGAAAGACTTGTAATCATATTTAAACCCCTGTCATTATTAAAATTATAGTGTTGCTGGTTAGATGAACATATCGGAAGAGACTGTGTGTGGCTGGGGAGAGCTGAAATGGTACCAAAAGTTCTTTATAGGCTGAGAGATGTAAAGCAGGGATGAGAAACCTGTGGCCTGAGCAGGGTCAATGGCCAGGTAAGATGGGAGACCTGTAGCTCAGCAACACCTTGCAAGGCCACAGGTTCCCCAGTCTTGATGTGAAGTCACCCAAATTAGGAACTTGGTGAGACTCGCAACTGTGACCAACAGGAGTTCTATAAATGGATACATTTCACTGGCATTAAATGTTACCACTAAGTTAAAAGTTCTCATTTAAAAAAACAACCAACTAACACATGATTTTTTTATTATTTTTTTACTTTGCCCTTTGCAAGATTGAACTATCCTTTTGGAAAGTTTAATAACTCAGGCTGCAATCCCGTGCACACTTTCCTGAGAGTAAGCCCCATTGAATGCAGTGGACCTTACCTCCGCATAAACATGCATAGATTGCATTTGTCATTCCTTCTTCATTTCCCATTGCTGCTTATTGTGCATATATGATAAATGGATGTCACATCAATGCAACACACTCTGTGGATTACGCTTCAGATGGTAGAAATCGGTTGTATATAGATTTGCCTGTTATTTTTGGTTGCGAATGCACTCCTGTTTATTTCATAGAACATTTCAAAGAATGTATATTGTGATTTTTACAATAAACGGTAAATGCTGGATTTGAACACTAAACCATAACCAAAAATAATTTATTTTTCTCTTCCTGGTAGCAGTAAATGTAATCTCTGCAATTCTGTGATACTTCTCCATAGACAATGTGCCCCCCCCCCCCCATTCAGTTAGTTTAGTTATGTCTTTGGTAAGGCTGCAGTCCTCAGCACATTTACTCAGGAGTACGCAACATTGAAAACCATGGGACTTACTTTAGAGTAAACCTAGGGAAGAGAGGGCTGAATGTCCCATTCAGATTAGTTGGAAAACTTTGGTAATGAATGAAGTCCTATTGCATTAAAACTGATAGGGAATCTAATCCTATGCATGTTAACTTCGAAGTATATCCCACTATGTTCAGTGGGGCTTATTCCTAAGTAAGTGTGCATAGGCATTGTGGCCCTAGCAATGAACTAGATGGTTGTCTTGGCAAATGCATGTTTCCAAACCCATATTTTCTAAAATAATGGGAATGTTGGAGGTAAGGAAAGAGGTGCTTAACCCTTCCTGCACCAGCAGAATTTTGCCTGCAAATACCCTCACCCTGGTTAAGAGAAAGCTGCTTAGGATGCAATGGAAGGGGATTTGGCAGCAAAATGTGAAGACATAAGCACTTCTTCCTATCCTCTAGTTTTCCTTACATTCCTACAAAAGTGTTGCGAGGTTTGAGACACAGGGCAGGGGCTTCAGGATTCGTTCATGCCTTAGTCGCAGCTGAACATTTTTGCTGGGCTGAGGCCAGGTCTGCTTTCAACAAGTCTGCAATCTTTTGTAAAGCTGCTTGTTTTGTGAACTTTTCCTAAACTTCATAGCCCCACCCCAGGTACTCAGAAATAAGCCCCAATGAATTTAGTTGGCTTTGCTTCCTAGCAACGATGCTCCAAACTATACCATAAAGTACGGTTGTAATGTAGCTTTGGGGATGTAAATCCTGCAGGATTATTGATCTGTCCAATCAATGAGGCAGTGGGTGGAAACTGATTTATGAATGAAGATTTGGCAGGTGTCTCTAGGTACATTTGATGAACTTTCTGTTTGCCAGACAAAGAAAGCCCTGTATCTTCAAAAATTGTCCAAGCATGTCATATGAGATCATTGCATATTAAAACTGCTTAATAGCTCTGGCTAGTAAAAAATGCATGGGTTTATTAGTACTTCCTTAACTTTTGTTGTTGTTGCTTGTCTCCTATTGACACACACACTGTGCTGTTACACCTGAACTAGAAGAAAGGAACCACCCCCTTCTAACTAGTTACCAATAGTCATTCACTTCTGTGGATTGTGGATTGTAGCCATTCAGTCGCAAAGGATATCATTGCATGTGACTAATATCCATATAGGCACATTACTTGCCAGTTAGAAAGAAGTTTAAATCGACTCATTTTCTATTCGAGTTAGGTCCACTATTCCCCCCCCCCTTATTTCTCCTTTCCCCTTCTTTCCCCCCCTTTTTGTTTTAATTGGATAATAAAGAGTGACAGCATGACTGCTTAAAGCTCATGTGCAGCAACACGGGTCTGGTTGTAAGGCAACCAGCTGGAAGCATGTCAGAGACTGACAGGGCCTACAGGACTGAACTGACGCCTCCACAGCGGTTGCAGGTGGGTGAGAATAGTCTCCCCGCTGAACTGGCTTCTCAGGCTGAGATTGGCTCATGGTGTCTGCCAATCAATGCATGGGCCAGCGGTGAATCGCTGCAGTCTTGACGGGTTGCTGTCTGAAAGGAGGCAGAAAAAGTAGGGCTCTTCAGTTCTGTTGTGTGTTTTGAAAAAGCTCTGAATGGTGTTTCCCAGTTAGCACAAAATGCATCCTACCTTGCCCGGAAAACCTGGACATGCGTAAAATGGAAGCTACAAACAATGTATTCCATCCTCCAGTCGAACTTCTTCCTCCCCTGCTTTTTCTCCTTTGTGTTAATAGAACTTGATTTTAATACAGTTACAGCTCCAAGTCAAGTGTTCTGATGTGCAAGCAGAGACATTGGTGTACAAACAGAACTATCTGAGAGGAAGGATTTCCTATTCACGTCAATAAACTCTGGATATTTTGCTCACATAAGTCTTTTGCATCTATGAAATGGTCCCCAGCTCTAAAGCAGGGATAGGGAACCTCTGGTCCTCCAGGTGTTGTTGGACTCCAAATCTCATCATCCTTGGCAATTGGCCATGCCAGCTGGAGCTGATGGGGAGTTGAATTCCCACAACATCTGGAGGGTTACAGATTCCCCATCCCTGCTTTAAGCTTGCTGAGTTTAGGATTGGAGCAATGAAGTTCAACACTGCTTCGCATTTGCATCAGCATGTTTTCCTGGGATATGGGAACATTGACAATATAGCATGTTTTGTGACACTGTGCTATGGTCCACCTTCTAAAGGTATGCAGGAGAAGCAAGTCTTGGGGCTTCTCTTAAAGCCTCTTACCCCTCTCTTTTAATATGCAAATAAGTCCACAAAAGTTTATAGCCACTTTAATTTGTGTTGCTAGCCACATACCTGGGCAATTCATTTGCCCATTGTTTACACATACCAGGGCAAATCACTTGTGTTAGTGGGAGATATCAACTCTCTTGTTCACAGAAAAAGATACTTTTGGTCACTTGGAGGCATTTCTTATAGCCACAAGAAGATCAAAAAGTTTCCATCTTCAGATCTGTGTATTTTATGCATGAACCATAAGCTTTTGAAGAAAGAGTTGCCTCTCTCTCTCTCTCTCTCTCTCTCTCTCTCTGTGTGTGTGTACACACACACACACACACACACACACACACACACAAATCTGATTTCATTTTTCTTACATAAATCTCACCCAAAGAGCACTTAGTGACTGAGTGATTTTTAAAAATGTAACATAATAATATGAAAATTTCAGTGCATGCAATTAATAGTAGCAAATGCATAAAATAAGATTGATGTCATGTAGAGCCCTGTGTATTCACACCCATCCACAGCGTTCATTTAGATTTACGGTATGTTTAAAAAGGCATAATCATTATTTATCCAGAGAGACTACTTATTTGCCTCCCATTAGTGTACATTAATATAATTTCTACTGTAAATTATAGACTAAGGGGCATGGCCAACATTGCCTCTCTCACACTTTGAAAAATCAAAGGGTCTGCTTCCACTTCATTTTGATTGCCATTATTTTACATTTTGCCCAATGTTATTGATGTTACCAATAAGACACCCACATTTGCCCCATTTTGCTTTCCAAACCCGTTCCTGTAGTGTAGGACAAAGACAGGCAATCAGGTACTGAGCCATAATGTTTCAAAACAGATTCTTGAACAAAATGATTATGGTCATATTAAACCTCCATGTTGTTAAATATCTAATTTTGGTTATTAAATTTTTCACTATGGCAATTTATTCCAAGTATTAAATCTTTTTTAAGGGTTCAGTTCTAAACACACTACAAAAGTAAGCTCCATGATAACTTCCAAATATGTTCCATAGGAATCAATGGGACTGAACTTCCAAGCCAGGATATGACCTCACTTCAGAGTGCATGACCATAGTTTTTTTATTGTTATTAACATTGAGGAACATAACTGCTTTTATTTATACCAGCAAGGTATTTGAAAATGAGTTGACTGAGAACCAGAATCTGACCTACTGACTGAAATGAAAGTAGCAGCAGTCTCTGACCCTTAAAAATGTAGCATCATCTGCTGTAGCCACTAGGGAGGGGAAAGGTCCTGTAGCTGGTGTTACACTGTCTGCTCCTTGTTTTTCTGGGGAGTGGGAAGGTTGTTAATGCAACTCCACTGAGCTCTGTGGATAGGGATCAATTAGGAAGAGTCTCAGAGGGGATATTTCCCCCTTTTGCCTTTCAGTAGCTGTAGATTGCATTCTGTGATGGCAATCAGCTGTGCAGGGAGATTATGGGAGACGAAAATGGAACAGGCTGCTAACATGATTAGAGTAGCTAACTGGAAATCAGCAGAAAAGCTGGTCTGCTTTCTGGCTGCTAGGCTGTGCCACAGGGAGAAAAATATTCAGCCAACACACCTGTATTTGTTTGGTGTTCTGTCTTGATTTGCGTTACTTGAAACCATGTAAAAAGGCAAGTCACTGGAACATAGGGCCTCCTGTTCAGCCTCATATTCCAACATTTTTAGATCATTCCTGTTAGTGAAAGTTTCATTATGGCAGAATGTGCTGCTGTATTGGCCGGATTCTACCCAATTGGGAGGCACTTCCAGATGACCAGTTTATTGAAGAATCACCTTCATTTGTTCGCAGGGCGTTTAGATGACACTGCCTGTTTAATGAGCATTCACTCTGATTTGTTTGCGGGGCGGCTAGAGGATGTTCTGTCAAAGCATTTCTCCGTCATTTTTCTCCTCGCAAAAAGTTATTTTTAGGAAACAGGTTGGTTGTGTAAGAACTCCCATGCAACTATAATGGTAGAGTCTGTCTAGCATGCCCATAGCTCAGTTGGTAGAGCATAAGACTCTTAATCTCAGGGTTGTGGGTTCAAGTCCCACGTGGGGCAAAAGATGTCATCACTGCATGGGGGTGGACTAGATGACCCTCGATGTACCATCCAACTCTATGATTCTAGGAATTTGCTGGTTTGTGATTGGATCCCACCTGGAAATAGTGACAGCCTGGAAATGCCCTTGGTATTCATCATGGGATTCACAGGTGTGGTGAATCTGTGGTCCTCTAGATAATGTGGGTCTCCAACTCCCATCAGCCCTGACCATCAGCCATGCTGGCTGGGGCTGATGGGTGTTAGAATTCAGCAACATTTAGGGGGCTACAGGTTCCCCATCCTTGAGCTAAAATGCATGTACCTTAGCTGTTGTAGAGTTAAGTGTTTTGTCTGTCAGTTGCTAAACCAAACATGGATTGGTGTACGGTTGGGCTCCCTCCCCCCTTAAATTGGGTACAATTTCATTGTGAGCAGAGGCAGGGTTTTGTTTTATAAACCACCCAAGTTTCATTTTTGTACTCTTCCTCGGCATTGTGTACAATACGTCTGTTACAATAGTGTGTGGATCCTGAATTAAT
Organism: Podarcis pityusensis; assembly: GCF_964106645.2. Lineage (NCBI taxonomy): Eukaryota > Metazoa > Chordata > Lepidosauria > Squamata > Lacertidae > Podarcis > Podarcis pityusensis. Next base: position 55,257,227 of record NC_138034.1, read on the forward strand.
AAGCAGACTGCAGCCATTTGAGCTCACAGTAGAGCTGTGCAACTCCCTACTTTCAAGGCATATTTTCTGAAATAATGAAGCAATGCCTGTGGCAATTAATGTGATGTTTGTCTCCCTCCTAAATTTAATAGGAACTGAATTCACCCTAAACTTTGACTGCTACCCAGCTTCATCAGTTTTATTGTATCTTTTCATGGAACCACTGGATTTTCATTTGTGAACTTGAGATTTCTTTTGAGTTTGGTGGGGGGGGGAATTCAAAAGGTTTTAAATATTGTCATGGGAGTCACTGTGCACCTGGCAATGTCAGACCAATGGATTAAGCAGCAGGATCAGATCTAGAGTCTTTTTGCTGATCAGCTGTTCTAATGGCCCCTTGATCTTTAAAACCCTTAGAGGACTTGATATCCTCTTAAAGACAGCTGAAATTTAATCCCCTCCATTCAGTTTTCTCTTTTCTCACCAATTCTTATGCATGATATTTTTCAGCAAATAAAAGCAAACCACAAAAGTACACTGCAGCATGTATAGTTGTGGGTGTATGTACTGTGTATGCATTAGTGATTATAAGTAGGTGTGCAACATGGAAACTTGCCCCCAACAAACCTCTTTGAAGTGAAAAGGAATTTCTATAAGAGTGTAGTTTTGTTTTGTTCTGTTCAGTCTCAGTTAATGTGGATGGAGTTCCTTTGGGTTTGTGCACAGAAAAATGCCAAACTCTTTTCTTCTGCATTCAGAAGGCAATCCAATTTATATACCGATATATATGAATGTAGATAAGTCCAGAAAAGTTACTAGCCCACAACAATTTTTAGTAGCTTATCTGCTGGCACATCTGTTAATCAATTGTAGTACATAAATTCCCTGAAAGAAGGAAGACAACTCCCTCCCAATTCATGAAATATTTGAAATACATGCTGAAATTAAATGGATTTTCAGTAGACTACTTTTATAAACTGCAAGCATCCTTCATCCCATTTCAGTAAAACTTCAGAGACTGCTCAGTTGTTCTATATGCTTGTGTCTAATTTGAAAATGTATTATGTACTACCCAAAGTTTAAGTTTACATGTGAATTTAGATTCTTAGAAAAAAGGAAAGACTCTATAAATTAGTGTTGTTTCAAAATGTTTGTCCAGTTCCCCACCATTCTCCATCAGTTAGTGAGAAAAGTAAATGCATTTTGAAATTGTCAAAGGAAGAGAGGAAACATCAGTGAAATTCTTGTCTTAAGTGTGAGGTGGCTGAGGGGTTTTTGTGAGTGTCCTTTCTGCAAGTTCTCTAATGATCTGCACTATTATGCTGTCTTCCTGGGTGCCCACACTTCGGCCAAAGCTCAGGAGAAGACACCATTAGAAAACCACTCTTAAGGTCAGGAAATGTGGGCAGCTGGGAAGACTTCAGAGCACTGGGTGGGTGAAAGTTTAATGGAAGAAAATATACACCTTGCAACAAGCAGATATGCTCAAAATCCCTTACCTGCTGAAATTCTAAAGGAATTTTAATGCCCCCCAAGAATGAAGCAGAAAAGTGGAAGCTACTTTTGCAGGGGAAGAAAACCTTTTCAAGCAATCAGAGGACAAATTCTGGCACAACACTATTTTAAGCAGTCAGCTGACTGGGGTAGGGTTCAACAATGGATCCAGCATGGCATACAGAGTGCCCCTTCACTATTATAAAATACGATGGTTGAGGAGGATTGTTTAGTGACTCAGACAGTAAATATTATAATATAAAATCTGTTAAACACAATCTGTTCTTGCAGTTTCTGTGTGGTGCGCTGTTACGTGTTTTGAGTCTGTGTCCCGCACCACATTTTAAATTATAATTTTAAACAGTTTAGATTAAGAAGCTACTGATATCAGACTAGCTTTAATCAAGTTTGATTTTTTTGTGTTTTTTTAAAAGCATTTTCAAACTTTGCATATATTCAAACTTTATCAAATATGTTGCTGTGTTCTTAAACTTTAATATAAATTTAACATTTGGTTCCATTTTGTAGTCCTGGATGATAGCTTTTTCACCAGAGCTGAAATGCCTTTAGACATAATTCTGGACCATAGCTATTACAAGAGCAAACATAATTTTATCCTGGACCTATGCACTCACTGCATCCCCTTTCTTCTGCCATTTATGGCCATGAGCAGGAGATCGGAAGCTTCTACTTCCATTTTAAATTAACTGCAGTTTAGCATGTTTCCTGAACCGTAAATTGTGGTAACTTTTAACTATGGTTAGTTGAAGCAAGCTAGTGACATAACTAAGGATCTAACCTTGAATTGCTTCAACAAACCATTGTAAAGATAAACCATGGTTTGTTGAGTTTTGCATGACACAAGAAGTTGCTTTTAGTTTTAAGAATAAGTGAAAGCTTCTGAATAGATCCTTCCAACTGTACCAAAGGAGGGGAAGGAGGCTTTTTCTTATAAGGCTAAACTATGTTTTAGTGCTGTCTGAATGAGACCAGTGACTATGGCCACATTCTACAGAAAAAATTACGGACCTGAATTGAACATAAGCATATGTAGCTTTCTGTGAACCGCACTGTGCTTCTATTGCTTATATTTTGCCAGTCTGGTCTTATGTAAGTTTACTTTGTTCAAAGTAAGTTTCACTGACTTCAATGGGGCAAACTCCCAAGTAAGTATGCATAGGACCGCAGCCTTAGTTTAGACAAACCAAGTTTTATTCAGTGTGTTCAATCTAGGAACATAAGCACATGAAGGAGCCCAGCAGGATGAGACCAGACACTCACATAGCCCAGTAATTTGTTTTCACAGAGGCCAACCAGAAGCCTCTAAGAAGCCAATAAGCAGGAAATTAGCACAAAAGCCCTCTCCTCAGTTGTGATCACTGGCAACTGGTATTCAGAATTGCTCTGCCTCCTATAATAAAGTCTTCATAGCTGGTATGAATTTGTCTAAGCCCCTTTAGAATCCATCCAAGTTGCGGGCCATTACTATCTTGTGGTAGTAAATTCCACAACTATGCTGTGTGTGAAGCATATGTGATATTGTATCTGTTTCCTTTACTGATTGGAATTTGCCTCACTTTGTGCTTGTGACACTTACCGTATATTTGGAGTTTGCTGTAAATTAGGTACAATTTCCTTTATCCAAATGCCCAGAGGGTCACCAGGTACCCCAGACAGAAGTATGAATGGAGAGAATTGTTCTTTCTGCAGATTAACATTCTTATGACTGTTTCCTTTCCAGAGATGCAGAAACTGAGATTTTCAGTTTGTTTGGAATATTCATATCACCTATACGTTTAAAAAAGTTTCATTCATTTCAGACAGTGCATGGACTTCAGAAGCTGCATGTGTCCCAATAATTAGACATAGCGGACAAATAAGACATTATAATTAACACTGTGTCACTTTCAGTTCAAGTGAGTGCTAACCCCACCAAAGTCAGGGTTTTGTAACTTTGATGCAAAAAGTGGAGTGGCATTGGTAAACATCATTTCCTACATAAAATGTGGGAAATAAACACAGGGTTATATTCAACTAATTTATACTCAGTGTAGATCTATTGAAATGTGTAGCTGTGATGACTATCTGAAGCCCATTAATATTTATGGGTCTACTGTGAGAGTCAGTGTAGTGTAGTGGTTAAGAGTGGTGGACTCGTAATCTGGGGAACCGGGTTCACGTCCCCACTCCTCCACATGCAGCTGCTGGGTGACCTTGGGCTAGTCACACTTCTTTGAAGTCTCTCAGCCCCACTCACCTCACAGAGTGTTTGTTGTGGGGGAGGAAGGGAAAGGAGATTGTGAGCCGCTTTGAGACTCCTTCGGGTAGTGATAAAGTGGGATATCAAATCCAAACTCCTCCTCCTCTTCTTCTTCTACTGTGAGTAAATGTTAGTTGAATGCAACTCATAACATGATCCACTCATCTCTTCTGCTCATAGAAGGACTGTGGATGTTGCCAACTAAGCAGATGAGGGTTGCATCAGAAAAACGACCCCAAATCCAGACATACTGTTAAGTTTGCACAAGTTATTTGCTTTGCACAAATGCTTAAGACTTTTTAATGGGCCACTAGATTTTTAAAAAATGTTGTAGCAGGCACGGGGAACTTGAGGCTTCCAAAAGTTGTTGGACACCAACTCCCATCAACCCCAACCAGCATGACCAGTGATCAGGGAGTGATGGGAGTTGTCATCCAGCAATATCTGGAGGACCACAGGTTCCCCATCCCTATTTTACAACCTATGTATTCCTTATATGCCATTTTTCTCGTATTGATGCTGCACTATGAGTACCCCATTAGCTTGCACAAGCATTCATAGAACATCAGTAATATATTCCTCTGTCCATTCATGTTTCTTCGGATCCAACCCAATAGCAGCCTTATGTGATATTTGGCAAGATAGACCAGTGTGTGTGTTTGTTGGACCCAAACTGATTTTCTACCTTCTTAGGAGTGGTTAAACCAGTTAGTTTACTTCTTTGAGTTAATCTGGATGAAAGTTACAGGATTAATTCTTAAGAGTCTTCTGTTATTTTAGAATGCTATCTTTTCTTCCATTTTTCTTCATTAACGTTTGCAGGCTGCACACAGTTTTATTTATTTGTTTTGTTTTGTTTATTAAATTTCTATACCTCCTTTCACCCAAAGATCATAGGGCAGTTTACAGTATATAACACAAAAAATATATAGCATAGTAACAAACAAAAACAATACCCAGTTTTAAAGACCATAGGTTTATTTTATGTACAATTCCCACTGATATTTGTGGGATTCACACATAGCTGACTGGGAAGAGACTGGCAGCTGAGGAAGCACAAACACTAGTAAATTTCAACATTCCTATCCTTTTAATTACTTATAGAAGAGCAGAACTTGGTTGATCTATTTAGCAGTATGCAAAATTTACTGAGTTCTCCTCCCCAAGTCAATGGATGGTTTGCTTAAATAAGCAAAGAAGTCTTGACTGTACTGTAGTGAATTGGAAAGCCTTCCCATGTACTATACAATATATTTGGCTTTTTATAAAGTTGTGCACTTCAAAGTTGTGCACTCTGAGCTGATCTACTTACTAAAGTCCCAGTGTTTTCAATAAGACTTATTTCCAGGTAAGTGTGCATAGGATTGCAGTGTGTGGATTTTAAAAAATATGTGCTAAACTTGGCCTTGGAGTTGTTTGAGATGTGAGGGGGTTATTATTTTGTAAATTGTAGCTGTGCAATAGGCTGAACACTTCTTATCAAGATCGTTGAAACCAGAGATACAAGTTATCAATGAATCAGAGATACAAGTTATCAATGAACCAGAGATACAAGTTATCAATGAATGACAATTTTTGTCTGGGACTTAGCGGGGAGAGAAAGACTTAACCCCTGGCTCCACTGCTTAGGCTCCAGGTTGCTCAGGTCCCCCTGCAGTTGCTATTTGCATGACAAGCTGCATTCTGGCAATTAACCTCCATATGGTTTGCCCCTAAATAGATCAAGTGGCTCCTATTCAACATTCATCCTGATTTGCTTGCACTAACCTTATGCCATGCTTAGATGGTGTATGGTCTTCACTAAGCGTTTTTTGGGCTAGATGTATGGCAATGAGCATTAATCATGCATTCATCCTTTTTGCTTGCAGGGGGGTTACATGTCTTCTTGTTAATCATTTGTTCATTCCACCCTTTTCAGTGCATTTCACTGTCACTTTTCAAACTGCAAGAAGTTCATTTATTAGAAAAAGTGAATTTGTTGTGTTAAGGCAACAGAGCACTTTATTCCACTTCAAATGCATAAATTTAAAGTTCCAGTGTGCACATGAAGCCTTCCTGCAAGACAGTGAAGGCTTTATAAGCAATAACACACAGCAATGATGATTAGGTATTGTTGGCTATGTTCCTTCTGGAGTTGTTTCACCCAGTTACATATGCTACTTCGAAACACTACAAAAGTAGCCACAATGTATTATCCATTCTTATCCATGACTGATTCGCAACATGTTGTGGGTGGAATAACAAACCAAATTACCACTTGTAGAGAATAGAGTTGAATAGGGCTAATGAACAGAGATGGTCCAAAGGCCTCTACAATTGTTTGAAGGTGGGTAAAGGATCAGACATTTCACTGCTCCAAGGAAACATGGGAACTGTAGTAAGGAAACAGTTCATGGGGTGGGTCAGACCCCAAAATTGTTGAGATTTTTCTAGGAAACCCCCCCCCCCCAATGCTGAGATTTTTAAAAGTTGTTCAGCTTTTTTTTTTTTTTCAAAAATGCAAAGAATACAAGATTTTTCAATTGACAAAGTGCCACCTTTCAGAAATTCCAGATGTATGGCAGCCCTACACTAGACCAACATCCTGGCATATAGGGACACAGTTGCTTACCGTGAGATGGAAAAGCAAGGCATTGGGAAAGTTGGTGCAGTGCAAACACACTGGCAGGAGTGCTAACCTCCCCACCACCTTGTCTTTCCAGTAAACAACAGCAACCCACCTGTCAGGAAGTGTAGCAGCCCTGCCACACCCCATGACCTGCTTCTGGTGAGGACATTAGGAGTTATTCTTAAAAAGATTTCTATCCTTCACATAGAATTAAGTCCCTTTTTACACTTAACTTGTATTCAGCTCCTGCTTCTACACCAGTCCAGATATGCACAAAAACTTCCACACGTTTTGTTGGTCTGTATATTTGTGGATGTCTAGTCCCTTGGAAAGTGCATTGTCCTTGTGTTATGTGATACATACCAGGATGAACCAGCAGGCCAGAACTTTTTATACATATTTGGACCAGCATGGAGTCACTACAGAGGTGACAACATCCTTATTTGTACAGGTACATATAAAGAGGGTCTTCGATTTCAATGGCTCATTGGCTGTATCCAGCCTGCTTGAAATTGGCTTGCAGTCTTGGTATGTGTTTTACACCCTAATTCAAAAAGGGAAAGGTGTTGGCAAATTCTGACCAGATAGAGCCACTGTCTTGCTGCCAGCCCCATTGCCACCAACTCATCAGCTCAATGTAGGGTTGCCAGGTCAGAAGAATCCCAGACTTTCAAGGACCAAATCTGAGACGTAGGAGTAGTCCTTGCTGATGTCATGGGGGCTGGCCCTGGTGATTCTTCCTCTGCACTTTGTCCCACCACTGAGTCCTGGAGACAGAGGTTAATTGGGAGAGAGCAGGAGGGAGTGGAGTGGGGGAGATAGTCTGCAATGATTTGCAGCCAGCTCCTGACAGGCTGAAGCTTGTCTTCCTAATAAAAAGAAGTCTTCTTAATAAAAAAAAAAATAGTCTTCTTAATAAAAAAAGAGATTTTATTTTTTTTGCCCACCTGCAGATTCAAGCCCTCCTCCTGCCTCCTGGAGTGGTTCAGGCAAACCTGGAGACTTCAGCTCAGGCCTGGAGATCTGGCAATCCTAGCTCAATGTGCTTTCTTATTTGCTAGCCCTCCCATAGTTCTTTCAAGAAGCATCTGAGACAAATGTAAACATGTAATCTCCACCAAGATTGTGGAATCTCCCTGCTCAGCAGGATACCTAAGCCCCCTCAGCAGGGGCTTAGGTCCTAATATCTATTTCTATTTTCTTTCCTCTCTTGTCCTGGAGCAAGGTAGTTTTGGAAGAGAAACTTCTTCTTACACGCCCATGTTGCTGGGGACCCTAATCTCCCAAGGGGTGGTTATTTGGGCTATGTTTATTCAATCATCTAACTCAGCCTTCATCTCCAGAAGAAGTGCAATCCATTAAATATTTATTTTTGTTTCAAAGGGTCGGGTCAACTGCTTTGGGTGCAATCCTGCTTCTACTCCAGGAGCAACCAAGCAACTGACTCAGGCTGCAATCCTATGCACATCGTATTTAGCAGAGTAAGTTCCATTGTATGTAGTGGGACATGCTTCAGAGTAAAGATGCTTAGTATGGTGCTGTCAAGGGATTCTCAACAGCTCATCTTGTAGTGAAGCTGCTCCATTCAGGCTGTCCTTCCATATGAAAAGAAACAAACAGATATTAAAAACAACTCCTAGATGTCAGGGGAAAAATGTTTTAGCCTAGGCAATGTGACATAATTAATTTTCCAGGTCCCTGATTCCCTACCCTGTTGGAGGAACAGTCAAGCTTGCAGTTCCCTGCCTGCAATCTGAAGTGGTACAGCCCAGAAACAATTTGATCTGTGATGAGTGGTTTGCCTAGAGCTGAGATGGGGAATCTGTGGCCCTTGAACGTTGTTGGACTACAATTGGACTACAATTCCCATCACCCCTGACCATTGGCCATGTTCAGGCTGGGGCTGATGGGAGCTGAAGGGCTACAGGTTCCGCACCCTTGACATAGTCTCACATTTGCGTGAGTTAGACAGAACTATGGTGACACCAGAACACTTTTGGCATGTAGAAAACTGTGTTCTAGACAGAAATAAGCAAACCAGCTATATTCCTTTGAATGATGAGGACTTCCAACCCTTCTCTTTTTGCAGTGATGTTAGCAATCATGTTTGAAAGAGGTCACCGTGCTCTCTTCATCTTTATAAAGGAGATGTGGGCAGGCTTAGGTCAGAGTACAGTACTTTCCATTTGGTGCGAGTCTTTTTCAGCACAGTGCCTTCCTTATAGCTGGTAAAGCAATGCAAACTTATTTGACTGATTATAAACAATAGCCATGGCTATTGCCTTATATAGATAAGCGCAACTGTGCTTTATACCCCTATATTGTTACAATGGAGTGTGCTCTTTTTTGAGGTAGTAAAACAGAAGGTCTGTAACTGTTTTCACAAAAGATACTGCAAGTGCTTTTTTACTTTTAAGTTTCTCCATGTCTGTAATGTAGGTGAATGTGAGACTGGCATTTCTAGAATGCCCGTTCGGCCTAAAAACGTTTCTCTAATGCTTTCCATTCTGCAGCAGCAAAGTCTGCATGCTGTTTCTATATGTATTTTTCACATTTGTATCCATCCTACCTTCAAGGGGCTGACACTATAAGTTGGGCATTATTACAAGATTAGGCAAAGTGAACTAGATGCAATGTGTGAGATCTGCAATTAGGACCTCCCACAATGTTAAAATATCACTACATGGGGAGTGGTGGTGGGAGATACCTTTTCTCCCACACTATTTTACTGGTTAAAATCACTCCCTAAAGTTGTCATTTACCCAGAGGGAAACTTTCAGGAATCATAGTTAGTGTAAAGTGGGTTCTTATGCTCTGAAGTCAGAAAACTGCTCCCTCTAAGTTCCGTGTAGTCTGCACTGACTAACAGTAGTTTTCCAGGTCCAAATGTCGCAGGTTCAGTCCACAAAATCTCCAGCTAGGGCCAGGAGGGAACTCTGTCTATAATCCTAGACAGATGCTGTGAGTCAGTGCAGACAGGACTGAGTTAGATGGACCAATGGTCTGACTCTGTATAAGGCATCTTCCCAGCTTCCTACTGGTGTTTCAGACAGGAAGACTTTCCTACCTTCAGATGGCAGGGGTTGAACCTGGAAGCTTTTCATACAGTGCAGATGCTCTGCTGCTGAGCTGTAAGAAACTGGATAAATATTTACCCGCAGAGCAAAGAAAAGCTTCAGGGTGGCTTTTTTTAAAAAAAAAAAAATTCGGGAAGTAGCACTGTGTGTGTTGTGAGGAGGGGGTGCATAAACCCTCCTTCCCCAGCACTGCGCTCCTGTTCTGATTCCCCTCTCCCTCACCTATTATTATTTTTTAAAAGCAACCATGGGAAATCTGTTATTAGATCTGTCACATCTCGTTACACCCTGAGTGATGGTGACTGTCTGATTCATGGCTGAGCAGGGATTTGAACCAAGTCCAAGACCCTATCTACTACATCAAACTGGCTCTCATTCACACAGACGGCAGGAGAGTGGCTCAAAGGTTCATTTGGATTGAGAATTGTGTGTGAAAATGGACCCCTTTGTCTTTGAGCATATCTGCACCAAGAATCTGAGCAGGTTTGAGTGTTGCAGTTTCCCCAATGGAACCCAAGGAGTTACACCTTTGCGAAGGGTCAGCGGTTCCAACAGAATTCTTCTAACCATACTTACTACAGCTCCCAAGTTTCCTAGGGAACTAATGAGAGAAAACCAATCGATATTGTAGCATAGATGTGGACAGGTTCTTATTGTTCACTGTCTGGACACTGACAGCCATTATTCATGCCTTGTTGTGGTTTTTGGAGAGTGATAGAGCTCATGCACCAGCAAAGCTATGCCTGGCATCTTGGAAGCTTTCAGCTTGTTATTTTCCTCCTAGGAAACTTTGAGCATGTGTTCGGATATCCCATGAGCACACTTTTGTTTGTGCCGTAAGAGCTGAATCAGATTTTTGTTTCAGATGGGGCTTAGCAATGGGGCTTATTTATGCTCCACTATGAGGTGGTTATTGCATTTTGTTGAATTAATTCTGCTTCGTTCCAATATAAGTATGAATCGGTGTGTACAGAAACATGTGTGCTACTGAATGAATGCCAGTTTGCAAGAATATGTGATTGGGTCTCCTCAGGTGTGAATTTATAGTATCTGGAGCAAGAATTAATAAGAAGCGCATTTGTGTGCAATGGATAGCTTATTGGGATTGTGTTTAGGGGGGCACAGGACTGTTAACTGGGGTAGGGCAGATCTACTGTTAAATGAATGAAACTTAAGCTTCAGGTCTCTAATCCTGGAGGGGCCCCCAAAGTCCACATTGCTTAACAATTTTGCTTTAAAAAGCACATCATGCATATATAACATTTCCCTATTTTTTTTCTAATGTTCACCCCTCCCATAACTCAAAAACTATAAGGCATAGGAAATTTTTATTCATCCAGTGATTTTGGCTCGTGAGAAAATCTAGTGCAGCAATTTTAATCAAAAGCTGAGATGATATAGCTATACAGTGATACGTCCGGTTAAGTACTTAATTCGTTCCGGAGGTCTGTTCTTAACCTGAAACTGTTCTTAACCTGAAGCACCACTTTAGCTAATGGGGCCTCCTGCTGCCGCCACGCAATTTCTGTTCTCATCCTGAAGCAAAGTTCTTAACCCGAGGTACTATTTCTGGGTTAGCAGAGTCCGTAACCTGAAGCGTATGTAACCCGAGGTACCACTGTATATATATATCTTAATGTGGTGATCTGTCATGGAACTACCCCATTAAGAAGATAACAGTGGTTACCCAGACTTGTTGCTGGTTGCAAAGGGCCTCCCATATCTGTTCAAATTTCAGGGCCCCCAAAATGTAGGTCTGTCACAGCCTTGAGGAACTCATTATTTCTCTGCACTTGTGAGAATATATAAAGTTCTCTGTATACTAAAAAGTTCTCTGTATACTAAAAAGTTCTCTGTATACTAAAAAGCTCTATAGAGAGTCTAAAAATATAAAACAGGTGTCAATCCACCTACAAACAATCTACAAAGTATCATTGGGAATATTTTATCTCAGCACTTCAGATTTTTTATTCTAAAAATTCTAATCCCTTCCCCTCTTATATAATCAACTCCGTTTGTCAAGTAAATATTTCAAAAAGAGGTACTTTAGTGAAAAGAATATTAAAGCATTTAGGAATCTGCCACAAGAAAGATGTTTTAGCATGGGATGGGATCTTTAACTTTTAAAATGCAGGTTTTTATTCATTTGTTCACCATAGCTTTAGAAAGAGTAGGTTTAAAAAGCCCCAAGTACCCCCTTTTTTTTCCTGATGAAAGGCTCCAAGGCTACACAACCAATCCACAACAGCAGCAAAGTTGTTCCATGAAATCCTTTGGCATAAATAAACTCCAGCCACAATTAATTTATCCTAAACTTGACAGAGGACCTTGACGTTTGGAATTTAAGAGGTGTCCCCATTGCTTCTGAGCAGTCGGCTTTTTTGCCTGAGGTGCCACACCGAACTCTGTGGCATCAGAGCAGCTGCGCTAATGGCAGCCAGAAGGGCAGTGGCACACGGGGACTTTCATCAAGTCCTTTGATGTCACAGAGGGCCTTGCAAGCCTAGGGCCAAGCAGCTGATTCACTTGCAAGGGTAACGCCAGACCCCGTGAGATCAGAACCAAGAAGCCAAAAGCGCTAGGCAGAGGACTGAAGCCGAGGAGGAAAAAGCAGCTTTGTTGATACACCAGGCGCAACGCATTGCTCATCTCATTATCGGTGCAGTGGGCTGTTCCTTGCCCGTGGCCTTGTTCCCTCATGTGTTGCTTGTGTGAAGGGAGCATAAGCCCCAGTTGATCTGCGTCGCTTTGAGATTCCAGCTTATGTGTAAATATAAAATATGCATGTTTCCTGCAGGTTTTAGTTTTGGATATTTATGCTATTTTGGAGCGGCAAGTTCTGTGTGTCCTTGTTTGTGTGACAGCCTCCTTTTTAGCTGCTCCTCGCCCCCCCCCCCCATTGCTGTATCTTGTTCTCTCATGCAAACACCTGTCCTCAAATTGAATTATTCTGCAGGGTAATCGAAAGCCTCCCCCACTCGGCATCATATGTTTTCTCTTGTTTATTGAGTTATGTTGCACCATACTTCAGATGCGACAGCCATTTAATAATCTTGAAGCCTTAGCTCTGCAGGGGCTAAAAAGATCCCAGCAGGCTTGTTAACTTCTGCTCTGAAACATTATGGGAAATATTTTCTCCTCCTAGGAATCCATGGGCTTCCGATTAATTTATTTTAAGGCTATAAAAATCCATAGTCAGGTATGTGGGAAGCATATTGAACGCTCCCTCCCCCCTGCCACCCCCTCCACTTGTTAAGGGTGCAATCCTATGCACACAGTGGGTTTTACTTCTGATTAGACATGCATAGCATTGCATTGTATGTTTCCCTTTTTTCAGGAATTAGTTGGTCAGTTTCATACCGCACACCATATTGGAAAAGAGAACATTGGCAAACTTATGAAATCTACACTTTATTCCTCTCTTTGAATAGCCCTCATCAAACATTTAACTACAGTTTACTAAAAACTTAGAATATATCTATATCTTCCTATATGCATAAATATGTAAGGCTGTCATCACGCAATCCCCATTGGTGGATTTGTAGTTGCATGGCATAGGAAGGGGAAGCTGTAGCAGGGTTAATGTGGTGGGAATGGCAGAGGGATTGGTGAGTGGTTTGAGCAGGGATGCAGCCCCCAGTTTGTGTGTGTAGATAAGTGTGTGTGTGTGGGTATGTGTGTGTCTACAGACATGCACAACCACTTTTCTAAGAAGTTTATTGTTCAGCTAAAGAAAACAAAGAGGTTTCAACTGGATAAAATTATTCAGAGCAGGGTATGAAAGAGCATTCCTGATTAAATGGTTGCAAAAAAACACACACAAAAAAAACAAGCCTGGCAAATTTTAAGAAGAAAGGAGGTTCAAAGGTAATAGAAACAGTACCGTTGATGAAAATGAGCTGAAAGACAGGCTTGGGTGGAATATATATATAACATTTCTCATAGTCAGCAATTCTGACTGGCATTCAGCACCTGCTGAAGCTAACTAATGACAAGCTCAAGAACGGACAGGACAGTTGACGTGCTGTATGAAAAATGTAAACATCCTTACTGAGAAAGCTTGGCTTCTTAAAACTAAAGCAAAATCTATTCACAAAGCAAGTTATGCAGATCGTTTAATTGTATGCCAGGCTGCTTGTTGGACAGTGTTATTAACCCTCTTATTAAGCACTGAAAAGTTCTAAGCATGCTCAAGGTTCAGGGCCTTGGGTGCCAGTTCTGTTACTGCTCCCTCCATCCCGATCTTGCTGCCTTGAGACAGTGTGGTGCAGTGATTAGAGAACAGGACAGGGATGGGGAACCTGTGACCCTCCAGACATAGCAGGATTCCAGCTCCTACCAGCCCTTGCCAGCAATACCAATGGTCAGGTATGTGGGGAGTTGTTGTAGTCCCACTACATATGGAGGGACACAGGCTCCCTGCACCCAGACGAGGACTTGGGAGACCAAGGTTCAAATCCCCATTCAGCCATGAAGCTCACTGGGTAACCATGGGACAGTTGCCATATCTCAACCTAAGCTACCTCCTAGGGTTGTTGTGAGGATAAAATGGGTAGGGGAGGGATACAGCTCAGTTGGTAAAACCATGTATGCCACCTTCAGCTCCTTGGAGGAAAGCATATAAATGTAAGAAGTAAATAGCACAATCACCCCCGTCATCAGGAACCCTACAAAATCAGGGTTCCCAACTAAAGGGAAGCTTATACGTACATTCAGGCAAACATTCTTACAAGCCTCCCTTAGATCTTGCGAGGCTGAAAGAGGAGGGGAACAGCACTTTCAGCCCTATGCCTCCTTCAGGGTTTCAGCTTCCTAATACCCAGAAAGGGTGTTAAGTTAGTGCCTGAATCTTTATTGGAATAGAACCTTCTGCAATAAGAGCCTAGTTGACATATGTACAGTCATACCTCAGGTTGAAGTAGCTTCGGGATAAGTATTTTCGGGTTGCACGCTGCGGCGACCCGGAAGTAATGGAGCGTGTTACTTCTGGGTTTCGCCACTCGCACATGCGCAGACAGTCAAAATGATGTCACGCGCATGCATGGAAGCGGCTAATCGCAACCTGCGCACGTGCAGACGCGGGTCGCATTCGCTTCTGGATGCGAATGGGGCTCCGGAACAGATCCTGTTCGCATCCAGAGGTACCACTGTATATATGTTGCTTTAATTCTCTGTGCTCAGTGAATCTATGCTTGATGGCTGGCAAGCAAATGTTTGAACTGATTCTACTGGAAGAAATAATTGCATTGCGGGGGATGTGAAAGCCCTATCTGTGATGGTGCGTTGCACACATGACCCAGACCAAACATTGTGAGGTGCAGGTTGGGGATGAGCAGAGCATCTGTGGTAAAAGAGCTTGAGAAGGTCATTCTGGAGGGACTTTCAGCTATGCAGGTTATCAAAATATTACCCTCAGATCACTTTGGCCAAATGAACCTGTATATTGGAGAACTTGTGGTCCTCCAGATGTTGCTGAACTACCAACTCCCACCATTCCTGAAGAATGGCCATGAGGCTAAGCATGCTGAAAGTTGTAATCCAACAGCAATTGGATGGGCATGCACACTCCTCTCCTGGTGTTAAATTCCCACAGTGAGAACTTGGTTTTTGAAATAAAAAAGAAGAAAAGAAAAGAGGAAGGTTTTGTATCAGTTACCATATACCAATTGTGAAATTGAATAAATAGCTTCAGGCATGCCACCTAGGGAACTTTATGGTATGGGGCAGCATTAAAATAAAATAAAATATAAAATTCTTCCTACTCAGAAAAAACAACAACAGCAACATCTAAAGCATAGGAAGTTTTTGTATATCAAATCAGACAATTAGTGCATCTTACTCAATATTCCACACCTATACGAAACCCTAAAGAGCTACTACGAGTCAGTGTAGAGCAGAGATGGGAATCTATACTTTTCCAGATGTTTGACTACAACTGCTGTCGTCCCTATTGGTCTTGCTGGCTGGGGTTGATGAGAGATGAAGTCCAGCAAAATCTAGAAAGCCACAGATTTCTAAACCCTGGACTACACTAGCCAGGAGCTGCTCTCTAGGGCTTCATATGTGGGGTGGTGGTGGTGTCTTTCCCAGGCCTAGCTAGAGATGCCATGGATTGACCCTGAGCCTTCCATGCAAGGCACATGTTCCTCTAATTCCCCCCTATAAATGTTGATGGCCATCCAATTAACTGCTGGGATCCACATAATAAAAGAGGATAATGGATGGTGCTGCTACCACCGTCAGAGGCAAACTGGCCTGTACTAAAAACGGGGGTGGGTGGGAGGGGTGGATGGAATTACTTCCCAAGGGACAATTCACCCGATCATCTCAATTGGTGCTTTTAGAAGGGCTTTGAAGATAACTCTCCTCTGCCACGCCTTTAAGTGTAGGCTGTTGAGAGCTGATAATTGGTTTTTAGGGGTGGCCTCCTATTTCTATGTTGCATGTCGTTCTTTATATTGTACTTTTGTGTTCTCTTTTTAATGGTTTGTATTAGGGTTTCATTGTGCTTTTGTGGGTTTATTTTGGAAGTATAATATTGTGATGGTCATGGTGATTAGGAACACAGGGTAGAAATTTCTAAAATAAATTAATAAGCAAATAATAAAAGGTATGAATTGGGTACGGGAGCCCCGGTGATTGTGTCGTTAAAGTTTTCAGCAGAAGCTGCTGCTCCAAGAATTTTGGAGCTCATGCGTCGGAAAACTGAGAGATAATCGAAATCTGGGGGGGAAATGCTCGGAGCACAACTTTTATTGCCAAAGACTTTGATCTTTGGAACAAAATTGAGGCTTGAGCTGCCGAGGATAACTGTGGAATCAGAAACATGAGCCTGTGGGATTTATCCAGGAAATAGACTTCTGCCATAGATAGCTTTCTGGAGTTGGAAAGGATGGTGTTTGCCAAGAGCTGCAGTTGTGAGGCCAGCATGAGAAACACTAGGAATAGGAGCAGCCCAACAACACAGCGGGGCAGGGAAAGAAACAGGCCACAGAAGGACCATGTTGAGCCAGGGCAATGCCTTTGGTCTTGGGAAAGGGGGAATAATTGGTGACACCAAGAGAGGTACTGAGAACAAGCAGAGGAGAAAGATAATTTGCTTACAGACCAGGCAGTACGTTATTAACTGTTAACTGCTATCCGCTACATGGAGAAGGCAATTTTTTAAATAAACAACAACCCATAAGATAAAAAAAAGCCTAGATAGAATAAGTCAGGGGTCAGCAAATTTTTTCAGCAGGGGACCAGTCCACTGTCCTTCAGACCTTGTGGGGGGGCCGGACTATTTTTTTGGGGGGGAAATGAACAAATTCCTATGCCCCACAAATAACCCAGAGATGCATTTTAAATAAAAGGACACAATCTACTCATGTAAAAACACGCTGATTCCCGGACCGTCCGCGGGCCGCATTTAGAAGACAATTGGGCTGGATCTGGCCCCCGGGCCTTAGTTTGCCTACCCATGGAATAAGTTAATGTATTGGGCCTAGGGAAGACCTTTAAAAGTTAGGAAATCACTCTTTGTTTAGGACAAAGAGAGGGGAGGCATGCATGGTCCTAACAATTCCTTGGGCTGAGATATTTGTTCTCTGTACCTCCACTGGTGAAGCTTGAGCAAATTGTGTCACAATAAGAGCATAAAAGGAGCCTTTTGAATCAGACTAATGCCCATCTAGTCTCGAATAGAATAGAATAGAATAGAATAGAATAGAATAGAATAGAATAGAATAGAATAGAATAGTTGGAAGAGACTCTGAGGATCATCAAGTCCAATCCCCAGCAATGCAGGAATATGCAGCTGTTCCTTACGGGATTGAACCTGCCACCTTGGCATGTCAGCACCATACTTTAAGCAACTGACGTTGAATCTACATACATATAAAAAATGTTCTGAAAATGCTTTTTTAAAAAAAGTATTTTTAAAAATACAAAGAATTTTCCATAGGGCTCACCATCGCCATCTAAGTGTCTCATTGTATATTGCACTTAAAACACACTTAAGACATTTTATTTGCAGCTGCATAGCTGAGTCCTGAGCTATCCAGGCCAGCCTCCTGTTCTTAACCAGATACCTATGGGAAGCAAGACCCAAGCACTGGTGAATTAGTGCATCCAGCTAGCACTGCAAAAGTAGTAGATCAGCATTTCCATCTTGAGCCCCTTCAGCTATTCAGGACTTCAACTCCCTTCATCCTCAACCAATCAGGGATGATGGCAGTTGTGGTTCAAAACTTCTGGAGGGCACCAGGTTGGGGAAGGTGAGTCTATGAGATAGCATGCTCTCTTCTGCTACTTCTTCCTCTTTTGTATCTCCTTGGGCTCCTGGAAGCTGATTTTTCCAGAAGCCTGCTGGAAGATTGTAACCTTCAAAGATGCAGTTCCTTAATACAGCCAATCCAAGCCTGGCTCCCTCTGGGTGCTTCAGACTACAACTCCCAGCTGCCTCAGTCAGCACACTGCACTAGCAGGGACTGATGGGAGTTGTAGTCCAAAACACCTGCAGAGCAGCAGGATGGTAAAGGCTCCCCTAAGTGAAGGCAACAAACAAAGACATCTTTCTGATTTTGGCTATCCCAACTTGAAGAAGGCCTCATTTCACTCAGATGAAGAAGAGGGCATCTCTACGAGTAATGCTGGAAGAAGGGAATCTGAGAATGAAAAATCATTTTGAAGGCGTACTTGAAAGAGGAAGTGTGCTCAAAAGCAGCAGATGTAAAAGAAGTGGCCGGATCTTCAGTAAAAAGTACAGTGTTCCTTTCAAGGGCAAGGAATAGGAAACTGCCACAGAGAAAACAAGGAGCCTTTCTCCTGAATTGCCACCACTCGTTCAGTACCACATAAAGTCACAGAGATTATACATTGTTACTGCAGCACACAATAAAGGAGAACTGAGCTGAAAATTCTGGGGAAATGTTTTTTTTTCTCCTGCAAAAATGTTGGATAGTTGTCTTTTCCCCAACCCACTAGAAAACTGAGGGCAGTTTGCAGAATATTCTGTAATCCCCCCCCCACTAGTTTTTACAGATAGCTGCAACACACGTAGAGAGAGAGAGGGAGGCAAGGAATGATGCTAGGTTGGGAGCATTGTGAAAGGTGCAAAATGGTGACAGGCCTCCAGTACTGCTTCCCTTGCTACTTTTTGCAAAGGGAGCATCATCGCTCCCTCCACAAAACCCTCTGGAAAAAAGAAAGAAGCTGTGCAGCTGTTACTGCCAACAGTAAGCCTCAACTCTGAGAAGCTGTTGGCAAATTTCTCTTTCCCCTTGAGAAACTGGTGGAAATTTTCCTCTCTGTTCCCCTGGCTCATCATTTGGGGAGGCTCAACATGCTGGTTTATATGTTTGCTCTGATTTAACTATTGCTTTGCTGCTAAGTAGCACTTCTGGATGAATATGGGTTCCTTAAAAAAACAAACACACATCTCACAAGGCTAGTTGTTACATGAGTTTTTGTACACAGCTTTGAATACCTAAGAACAAAATATGGCAGTGGAACCTCAAATGCACAGGGCACCGGTATCTCAGTGTATCCTTAAAGCATATGTGTTGGGAGGGGGACGCACGCTAAAGGTCACATTCCTGGAAGATGACTACCATCTATCTGATCAGTGGCCATAGTTGTCTACCATTCCTGGAAGATGACTACCATCTATCTGATCAGTGGCCATAGATGTTGTGGCCAACATCTCTTGTCTTGCTTCAAAAATATTTTGCATAAAATTTTAGATTCTATATGTTTAAAGTCATTTGTGTGTGAGAGAGGGAGGGAAAATGAAGGTGCAGGATTATGCAGTTTACACTGTGAACATAGAATAAAAGGTTCATTTTCTCATACATGAGTAGCAGCACTGGATTTTGACATAATAATTCTTAATATTTTGTAGTGATCTGATTACATGAGATCAGATTCAGATCGCATCCCGCGCCCAGGTAATCCTAAGAAGAGTTGTGTCCCGTGTTCTCCTGTTTTGATTATGGGGTTTAAAAATCCCCTCCAAAAACATTTTCCCTCCCGCAAACCCTTAGTATCTTTTCCCCCTTCAGTTCTGCTTTTTGCTTCTCTTATCGGCTTCTGTGCTGATGCCCTTTTAGCCTAAAGCTTAGGGCTTCTTTCTCCTTCCTAGATTGATCGTTCTGAGTCAGAGATCATATAGAAAAGGTGATAGCATCATGATACGAAGCAGTCAGTCAGATTTGGCTGTCATAATGTTACTGAGGAAAAGAGAGGCCCATTCACACATTGAGCAATGCTTCCTGGGTTACTCACATTAGACCCTGGCTAATTAAGGATTGGCTAATGAATGGGATGACATCATGATGTTACACAGACAATTGGTTTTGGTTAGTGCTGACATCAATGAGAGCAAACCAAAGTATTCAGAAGGAGAGCAATGATTCCCAAATAACTAAAGCATTCTATCTTCTTTCAAAGCAGCCCTTGAAATATCACAAATTAAGGACAGCATTTATTCACAAAGCTCCTCCAACTCTCCTCCTTTTCATCCCACCCTGAACTCTAAGCATATTTTTTGGGGAAGAAAGTGTATGATCACAGTGGAGAACCACACCTTATTTTCAGGTTTTTGCACTGCAGTCCCCGGGACCACTGTATGGGCAAAATGCCATTCAGGCCCAAACCCTGAAAGCAAAATTCGTTGCTATTTTTATGCAGAATTAAATGTTATGATTTATTCTCTGTGTGTGAGATTCAGATGAGCTTCTGGTTTCTGTCAAATGAAATATAGGAGATATGTAACAGAAGAGGGAAAATAGCTGCCAAAGAGTAGATTCATGTCCTCGCGATGCAAACAAAATTCACTTTTTTTAAAAATAAAAAAGGTAAATCTCAAATAAGATAACAAGAAAGTAGTAGGGTCTGGTCCTGTTAAGACCCCTTTTCTCAAAAGTATTTTCACATTTCTCCACTTGTAAGAGGCATCTGATGGTCTTATCTGCAACCTGTCAGAAAAATTCAGAGGTTCCCAAGCACAGATATAGGGAGCCTGTGGTCCTCCAAATGTTTTTGGACCCCAAGTCTCAGCACGTGCAGCCAGCATGGCCAAAAGACATGGATGATGGGGGCTGGAGTCCAGGAACCTTTTGTGGAGGCAGAGGCACACACTTCCCATTCCAGCCCTAGTGAGTTGTTCTGCAAAGTGGAGATTTCTTACTCGTTTCTGATCTTAGTTGGAGAAAGTAGCAGACCCTCCAATACAATGGCATTGGCGCTTGCATGCAAAGTCTTGCTTTATTAACATAGACATGCCTAGTCTGTTACAAAATAAACACATGCTGCACCAGATGCGCAGGACACATGTGCGCATTTCTTTTTTGAACTTGGGCTCTTGCTCATGTGCATTTTAAAGAGATAACCGTGTGCACACAATTCACACGTACGTACTTCACATCTGATGCAGCACATGCTCCTTTTGTGTTCTGGCATGTGGATACCAGTACTAAAAGTAAACTGAGAATTGGCTGGGACTCAGAAGCATGTCAGCAAGTATGCACAGAAGCGACTGCAGCAAAGCACTATGAAGCGTTTTTGTAAACAGTCCTTTTATGCCGGTTGGTGGCCAAGGCAAACAATTTTGCAATTTGTGTGTATGTTGGTGTGTGATTTCTCCTGGTTTTATTCTGTGCTGGTTCTATTTTGACTACTTGGAATAAGGACATCAGAAGCGCATTGCTGGATCAGGCAAAAAGCCCAACTAGTCCAGCATTCTCTTCTCACAGTGGACAACCATATATTTATGTTAGTCATGCAACCAATATGCCCCATTGGTCTCAAGCATGCATGGCGTTAGTTTGGACTGGGATCCCTGCATATTTAGTGGCTCACCACAGTGTGCTTTCATCACAATGTATAAATTAACTGACAAAAGATGCAGTGATGAGTTCTGGCTTAGATGTCTTTGAAAAAGATAAATTTGTAGAGGAGCATTGGTCATGATACCCTCCATATTCAAAGGCAGTATTCCTGATTATTATCAGATACTGTAGATTGTAACAGGGGATTGAAAATCTCTGTTGTGCCCTGGTTGTTAGCTTCCAAGGGCAGCTGACTGACCCCTGTTACAGTGGCTTGTTGGACTAAATGGATGTTTGGCAAAGCAGTTCTTGCAGTTTCATATGTTGTTTTGTGTTTGGTAACAGAAGGTGATGGAACTAGAGGAGCAAACCGAACACGCATTTCCTCAGCTGCAAAGTTGCTTAGTTGAGGAGAAAGTAGACATGATGTGAGAGGACCATGAACTCCTGCCTATTATTATTATTATTATTATTTATTATTATTATTAAAGTTGGGCTGTAGCAGAGCACGAATCAGGTTAGGATCATGGAACTGGGAAAGGGGGAATGCAATGATTCCTCCAGGATGATCCCTGTAGGTTTTCCTTGGCAGTTCAAATAGCAACTTCAAGGAGGCTATTTTAATTGTCTTCCTATTTGTTGTGACCCAAATGTGACCACTCATTCCCTCCCACCCATGGCTGCTATTAATTTAAAGGAAGAAAAATAAGGGAGTTCATAAACACTGATCTGCTTCATCAGATCTAGTTGTACTCTCCTATTACTGATTTCTAGAATAAAATATGCAGAGACTTAAACTTATTACAGTTTCTAAATAGCTGCAAATGGTGTGTGTGTGTCCTATGGATGCATGGATAAATATTTGTTCATTCATATAATCGTTGGAAACATCTGGAGGGGATTCTATCCTGCATCCCAAAACAAAATCTAAAATATTTAGATTTAAAGAATTCCCCTTTATTTCATATAACGAAAACAATACGGAGCATAATGGTTGCCCCATATTTCAAAATGTCACAGCCCTGCAGAGCATTGCGTGGAACGCACATTACAGCTTTATTTTCAAAATGTTGATCTGGCAACCTTTCCACCTTCCCTCAAGCAGAGGAAGTGGAGAGACGAGAAGGTGGAGGTGTGAGTTTCTCATGGCCTTTCCCCACAGAGCTAAGCTCAGCTCTCAAAGTGAACTGAATGTAGGCCACACTGCAAGGGGCAGAAAGAAAGGGAAAAGTCAGATTCCTGCTCTCTTTTAGAGAGAGAAGAATATGCTCTGATGCATTAACACAGGAACAGAGGAAGCTGCCTTATGCAGAGTCAGACCATTGGTTCATCTAGCTCAGTATGTTGTTGTTTAGTCATTTAGTCGTGTCCGACTCTTCGTGACCCCATGGACCAGAGCATGCCTGGCACTCCTGTCTTCCACTGCCTCCCGCAGTTTGGTCAAACTCATGCTGGTAGCTTCACGAACACTATCCAACCATTTCGTCCTCTGTCATCCCCTTCTCCTTGTGCCTTTCCCAACATCAGGGTCTTTTCCAGGGAGTCTTCTCTTCTCATGAGGTGGCCAAAGTATTGGAGCCTCAGCTTCAGGATCTGTCCTTCCAGTGACCACTCAGGGCTGATTTCCTTAAGAATGGATAGGTTTGATCTTCTTGCAGCCCATGGACTCTCAAGAGTCTCCTCCAGCACCATAATTCAAAAGCATCAATTCTTCGGCGATCAGCCTTCTTTATGGTCCAGCTCTCACTCTCACTATAGTCTACACTATACTGAGCTGTGGCTCTCCAAGACTTCAGGCAGGGGTTTCTCCCAGTCTTACCTGGAGATGCTGGGGCTTAAACCAGGGACCTTTTGCATGCAAAGTAGATGCTCTACCAATAAGCTCCAACCCTCCCCCATTATGTTATGCTCCTTCCTAACCTGGATGCTCTCAGTGAGAACAGAATGTTCAAAGGCTGCCTTTGATTTATGAAGTACTGTATCCCTTGCTTCCATAAACCCCCAGGTCCCCAGAGGATCCCGGAGCATCTCAGAACAGCAGCTCCCAAAGTGTCAACTAAGGGGACCATTTATAGACTTGCATGTGCTACCTTTGCCTCTCATCCGCTCCTTGCTCAAGGATGACATTTCTATTCTGTCCTCTAATGCTGTATCTCACCCAGATGACTGCACAATGCTCTCCTGTAATGCATAGGTTGCAGGTGCCTTGTACTACGAAGGAAAATTTGTATTTTGCATGGCAAGTACTGCCCTGCTTGATCTCTAGAAGGCTGTGCTGGATGTTTGCCACAGGTCTCGGCCAATTTAAGTCATCTGTTCACTCATCTGTTCTGATAGGTCTGCATGATAACCTTGAATCTGTCCTGCATGTGCCTGGCTATCATCCACAGAGACAGCACAAAGGATTTGGTAAGAGTTGTTGCAACCTTGAAAATCAGAATGGGGAATCTGTCGTCCTCCAGATGTTACTAGGATCACTCCAGCTTCCATCAGCTCCAGTCAGCATGGCCAGTGGCCAGGGACAATGTCAACAATGTGTAGATGGTGCTGAGTTTAAGAACAGATTTGCCCTTTTAAATTCGAAGAAAGGAGAAAAACTAAGTGCTGTTTTGGACCAGTAATTTGATGCATCTTTGTATGGCTTGGAGGCATAAAGAAGATTGTACAGCACAGTGCATTAATTAACTGAAAAGAAATAGCTCCACATAGTTCTGTGCCCACAATTATTAGCATAGGTCAGCTTCTTCATCATTTGCAAAGAGAATGACTGAATGACTTAGGATGCATTCTCAGGATTGCAGATCAAAGATTAATTTCCCCTTAACATGCATTAACTGTTCTGTTCCCATATAAACCATTGCAACTTAATGTGGAGTTTCTCTGCTCAGATCTGTAATATTTGTGAGGCACCAGAAGTCTGGAGGGTGGCATCATGAGAACAGGCTTTTTCTGTGGTGGCTCTTGATGTGCAGAATGCTGTCCCCAGGGAGGCTTAAAAGCTTCCCTAAACAGGGCTGCCTTCGGATGTCTTCTAAAAGTCTGGTAGTTGTTTTTCTCTTTGACATCTGGTGGGAGGGTGTTCCACAGGGCGGGTGCCACTACTGAGAAGGCCCTCTGCCTGGTTCCCTGTAATTTGGCTTCACGCAGCTAGGGAACCGCCAGAAGGCCCTCGGCACTGGACCTCAGATAAAGCAACCAACAAATTTGAATGAATGAATATCTGTTTTAGGAAGTTAGGCCCAAGTAGGAGGTAGAGCTAGAAGCCAAAAGCAGGAAGCAGCAAATTGAGAGAAGACCAGTTGTACATAGTTTGCCAATAAGACTATGTATTGTTCAGCTCCTCTGACCTGTTCATCATTAACTGATAACATTGCAATGTCTTCCCCAAATACTTGTTGTTATGTCTGGTTGTGTGGAACACCCTGCATCCAAGTCTGGAGATGGTGGCCATTGGGGCTGGTAGGGTAGCAGATAGAGGGACCAACAGCAGGGGGAAACCAGAGCCAGTGGCAGGTTGTAAGTAAGAGGGCAGGCAGGTGGGGGCTGGCTATGGACAGATGGTGATTGGTAGGACGGTGGCCCATTCTCCCTAATAGCCCAGCCCCCACTGGGCTGAATGTATCATGCGCCTGCACAAAGCTTGCACTGCCACACAGATTACTAGCACTTTCATAGCTCTGATGGAGCTGATCATTTCAGAGGCTCTCTCTCATTCCGCCATCTCCAACACCCCTTTTCTCCCCCTCACCACATGTGATCAGCACCCTGACCATCTGTTCAGTGGTTGGGGGAGGAGATAAGATGTACTGGGGCAATGGACTCCAATCCCCGCTCAGATTTCTGGTTGCTTAATCCTTTAT
The DNA here is from genome assembly GCF_964106645.2 of Podarcis pityusensis. Lineage (NCBI taxonomy): Eukaryota > Metazoa > Chordata > Lepidosauria > Squamata > Lacertidae > Podarcis > Podarcis pityusensis. The sequence goes on from NC_138034.1 coordinate 55,282,315, forward strand.
TAATCTATCCCCCCATATCAGATTAGGTGTGTCTCTTCACAATAGCTAAATTATCGCCCCAGAATGTTAAACATTTGGGGGGGGGGGCAGGGGAGCCATTATTTTACCATTCTATAACAAGAAAGACAAAATCTGTTATAAATTGATTTGCTAGTAGTCTCTTACCATCTCTTTGCCTGGTATTTTCCCTGGCACAATACCAGATTCCCATGGTCTCACTAATGTTAGTAAGCAGAGTCCAAAATGTTCACATAGGAAGCAATGCCAGGTGGGTGTCTTCTATCCTGGGTTCAAAAGACCACATTGCAGTCCAAATCTCCCTAGCAATGGGAAAACATGATTCAGGAATCTGCTGGCAATGATCTTCTATGCAGCTTGCCCTTGCCACACATTATTGTGAAGTGGTTGCCCTTTGCTGTTGCTTTTGAGATTTTGCCAAGAGTTCTGCTTTGCTCATATATTTAACAATTGAATGTGGGGGAAAGGCATTCCTTGTGAATGTGGTGGTGCCTGAAGCAATTGCTTCATATCATCTTAGGGTGGCACTGGGCAATATGCCAGTAAGTTATGGCATGTTATGTCGCCCCAGGAGTGATCAGATGGTCATGTCCAAAATAGACCCCACAAGCTTACTCTGCTTGGGTTTACTGATGTCTGTGGTTACAGTTCAAAGAAAGAGGTTTGTGGATTGAAATCTTGGTTTGAGTATACTGCTGTGTGTGTGTTGTTTGAGTCAGTTACAAGTGTGTCAAGTTTCCTATGCAGAGAGCAGCACTTCTACATTGGAGAGAGAAAAGAAATTCATGCAAGCCATGAATAGATCATGTGTCTGTGAGCAAGAGCTCAGAAGCTGCATCTGTGCCTTTCCACTGCATGTAGATCTATTTCAATAGGTGTGTGCCTGCGCAAATTGTTACACGTGATGACCTGCATACATTTTGTATGCTTCTCCTATGTTGGCTGGGGCAGTAGAGGGAAATAAGCTTTTAGCTCATGTGATCTCTGAAGAATTTTGTATACAAGCGTCTCAGTATTTGGATGAAAACAATCCGTGTGTATGTGTAATACAGCCAGCAAACAATGATGTTCAATTTTCTTTTTATGTAAGTTTGTAAAAAAAACGAATCTGCAAAGTGCAACATAGTATAAGTTTTAAGGGCAAATTATCTTTATCTCATAACAATGTAGCTTTGTTTGCCCTCCTACCCACTTTTGGGTGCATGGGCCCCAAAAACTATTATACTTTCTTTGAAATGTGGAACTTTTTACCCTGGTGTCATGGTTAATTATTTCTAAAAAGGCAATTAGCAGTTGCCAGGGGCTTAGATAGCAGCTCTGCTTTTGAGTGGCTCCCATCTCAGCAGCACAAAATAAACACTTTGGTTTTTTTAAAAATATCCATACTTGCAACAAAGTGACTGTGTTATTTAAGCTGAGTCTGTGAAGAAGAATAGCAATCATTGGCTGCAGATCATTTTGTTTGAGATACGAGACAGGAGAGGATGGAGTTTGTGCAATGATTATGGGATACATCCAAACCTTACATCCAAACTACAACTCCCACCATCCCTAGCTAACAGGACCAGTGGTCAGGGATGATGGGAGTTGTAGTCCCAAAACATCTGGAGGGCTGTGTTTGCCTATGCCTGCCTTAGGCACTACTATACATGTCGCAGAAGAGAGAATGGCTTTGGGAGTGTGCTTGAAGAATGACATAGTTCTGTATCTGAGTTGAACACATCACCATCCGTCCTTGACCAATTAGGAAATTTACTGTTTTAAGGCCCCACCCTCCAGAAACAAATAATGGGCACTTTTCAATTATTGCTGGGCACACCCAGGTGTATCCTTGTTTTGAAATTAATCTATGTAAGTAAGAGACTTTCTTAAAAAAACCCAAAAAAACACCTTTTATTAACATATCATCACAATATATGTCATTAATGCTTTTTTTTCTGGGGGTACGCAGGGGTACGCATACCCCTAAACATTTTGTGAATCTTTGTACTTTTGTCCATTTACTGTATTTATTTCCCCTGATTAGAACTATAAAATGGTGGTTTTCTTGAGTCAAAATGAGAGTACCCCTAAACATTTTTTAAATAGAAAAAAAAGCACTGTGTGTCATGCATATCATAATATGACTGGTACATAATTTAGCTAAACAAAATGGGAAATGAGCCTACGTATGCCTTGATAACAACGAGCGTGTATCAATATTATTTACTCTGATTGATAGTAGAGCATTATACAACAATCCAGCCTTGCATAATATTATATAATAATATTCAGTAATTAGAGTTTATCCTCATTAGCCCAGCTTCATCTATCAAAATATTGTGAACCCATAACCTGTATCTGGCGCTACTTACTGTGATCCCCTACACTTGTTTGTGTGAAAGAGTGTACACTTGTTTGACTGTTCAAGTATTGCGTGCACAGGTGGTGCACTTTGTGGGATGTAATGTGCAAACACCTCTTCTGTGCAGGGCTAGACTGAGAGAGTAGCCTGCCTCAAATCACTCAGCAAGCATTACAGCCACAGTAATAAGAGGAGAAAATTGTATGTAAGACTTCCTTCTTTTATTTTAGTTTGTGGGAGGGGATGCCCTTTTCTATTAAAATTCACCAACAAAGACACACAGAACAAAGAATTGAAGGCTTGAAGGTTATCAGGCTTATGTTTTGGTAAATTTTCTAGGCTGCCAGTGCTTTTATAGCATTACCTGTTAGCAGAAGCTGGAACAGCAGGATTTTTGAGTTTCCTCCGGGGAACAAGGCTGCTGTTTGTCAGTATTTGCACCTGCACGAGCAGTGAAGGTTGCCTTAAACAATGCTGATCAATTCCAATTTTATTCCTGACTTCCCCTCCCCCTAACTTCCAGAGGAATCTGTCTTTCCTGTCACTCAGGATAATGATCCCCCTGCAAGCATAGCCAAGAATCCAGAAACTCACTGTAATCTCATCAAGACTTTGATTCCCCAGCAGGGACTGTTGAATTTATACAACCAGGAGGTTGGGGCACTTTAGCTTCCCACATCTGTGTGTGTTCAGCCACTAAAATGGGTAGATTTCCTTCTGGCTTTTTAACTCTGCTTGTTTAGAGAGGCAAAACCAAAGAATTTCATTCCACAAACTGAGTTTAAAATGATCTTGGTTTATTTTTTCAACTCTAAATGCATTTGATGTTGCTGCTTTTACTTTTAAATGTGATTGGGTGTTTTTTTTGTGGGGGGGGGGGAAGCATAGCAGTGCCCAATCTCTGGATCAAAGATTATCATTATGATTAATAATTCCTGTAGCATTTGGATGCTGTAAGCCTGTTTCAAAATTGCATGTGTGCAAGCCCTGTGGAAATAAATGGGATTTATATGCATTTAACTGTGCATTCTGCAAAGTATGCATCCAGATCCTAACAATCTTTACTTGGAAGCAAGTCCCTGTATTAGACATGAGCTGATCAACCTACTTTCTTCCCATATCACTTTTGCACGTGTTCATTCGTAAGTCTGTTCTATAATGTTTCTGTATTCATATATTTTTTAAAAAAAATAGCACTGCACAACCATTTGTATTTAAATACGTATTTTCTTAATGAACTCATATGCTAAAAAATTTTGGGGTACCACAAAATTCAGAGCAGTATGCAGTCCAAGGGATAATTACATTTTGGTCCATACTTTTGTCTGTCAATTCACACTGGAATTCACAGAACTCAAATTCCCCCAGCATCCCAGCTCTGTAATCCAACGATGTTTATCCCCACCTTGGAAATGCCCCTAGGAGTGTGCCTTTATGTTCCTTAACTCGTTCCTTCCAACAGCAGCCCTGTGAGGCAGATCTCTGGGATTGCAATGGAGAAGTGTGGCTGAGAAAGCATGAATTAGGTCATTCAGTCAACGCATTACAGCTTCCACGTGGAAGCTATTTTAAATTGCACTGTGTGGCAGCTGTTATCATGTGGCAAGCTGATTTTATGCAGTGGTGCCAATCTCCTTATTATTATTATTATTAAGTGGACTGTCTTGGAGAAAATGCCAACTGTTCAGTTGCCCATAGAGCAATTTAAAGTAGTTTCCATGTAATACTGGCAGTGTGTGTACTCATCCTTCATTATCGACACCCAGGCAATTAATTAATGGCTGAATCTTTCTGGAATCACCATAGAAGCTGCTTGCAGGGTGGGGCAGAGCTACTATGCTAGCTGCCTGGCAGGTGGGTCAATCTGGCTTACTGGTGAGGAGAGAGGTGAGGCAGCAGAGAGGTCAGCATGGTGCAAACACAGTAGCAGAGCTAATCTGGCACTCCTGCCAGTGCATTTGCACCATGCTCACCTCCCCGCTGCTGCCCCCTCCCAGTAACCAACAGGCAGGGAGGTAACGTAGTGTCTCTGCCTCCTGATGCTAGCATAGCGGCTCTACCCCAGCCAGCAAGTTGCTTCTGTGTATCTGGATATATATTTATTTATAAATTACATTTTTATGCTCCGAGGAGATCAGGACAGCAACACTCATGCCCCCCTCCCTTTTATCCATATAAAAAGTTGGTGAGGGCATTTGATGAACTTCATGGCTGAGAGGTGACTTGAACCCACACCTTCCCAGTTCATTCTAGCTTTCATTTTCTACAGTATTTTATTTATATCTGGGTTGCAATGGGGCAAAGTAGAAAGGCAATGGCAGCAGATCAACTGTAGCTCAATCTGCAGTAGGTCAGCAAGGGTTTCTGGCTCCCAGTTGTTTAACAGCAACAATGAAATGGCTTTTCCCACCTAAATTAGGCTACTTAAATTAAGAATACTAACCTGGACTATGAGCACAGTTCTGTTATGGTGTCAAAAACTGATTACTTGGCTCCTGATGGGCTCAGAAGCACCTTGCGATTTAATTCTATGTCTTTTGCACTTGGTTCCAGTTGGTGGATCTTGAGATTCTAGTAAAAAAAGAAAAAAGAAATACAGTGTAGATGTAACAAGTTTGAATATGCCCACCTCTGCCTTAGAACTTGAGATAGGCCAATTTGTCAGTTTTGGGTTCTCTCTTGGTTTTTTCCAATTTGTAGTTCAGTTCTCCATATTTCAACATAAATTTGTGAACCTGCCCCACCCCCAGCCACAAAAAAGTCCTTATAATAATTCATCAGTATTTTAGTGAAAATTTCTCCTAGTATACACATCTTTGTATGCAATGTTACTTAATATACACAGTTTTGCAATCAATTATCCCTAAAACAATGCAATTTCACATGCACATTTCGCTAATATCGGTACTTTTATGCACGCTTACTGAGCATGTGCATTTTTGTACACATTACTTGTACACATTGCATTGTGAAATTTGGAGGAATGCAAATTTTGGAGTATGAGTGTGCTTCAGGATAGATTGATTCACCTTTAAATGAGAACTGAAGCAAATTTCTCACCCTTCTCTTCCTAGAGCTCAGACAGACAAGATTCATGGGAGGTTTTTAGCTGTCATTTGTGATCTCCAAGCCCCAGTTTTGTACAATCCAGGCCTGGGGCAGATTAATGAGAGCCAGGGAATGAAGATCTTGCCAGGGAAATTGGCACTGCACTCTGATCATTATCCCCACCACTCATCCTGCCTTTTCTCATTGGGGTAGAATGGAAGCAGGGGAGCTTATGCAAAGGACTTGGCAGGATGCCGACGTTCCTATTCTAGCTTCTGGGGTTAACAAATGGAGAAAGGTGGCTGAGCTCTTTGCCCTCCAGTTCCCATCAATATTTCCCACATCTGGGTTATAGAAACAGAAATATTAAAGAGAATCTTAGTCCTTCCAAAATAGCATTTTGCAAATTTGGAGCTAAGGTCTGATTGACCTTTATTTGCTCTCGATTGAGATGCCATGTCTGATGAAACATGCTGTAGCAAGAAGAAGAAGAAGAAGAAGAAGAAGAAGAAGAAGAAGAAGAAGAAGAAGAAGAAGAAGTCAATCCAAATCCTGTCATTTTCAGGGGAAAGGTGGCTTTTTTAGTTCTTTTCGATACCTTGCTCAAACAAAGGTGTTATTTACATACCCCCTTTTATGTTCCTTTGAATTTGATTTGGGCAAACGTGAGTTGCTTGGCATCGTTCTGAACTCAATATCCTTTTATACTCAACTTCTTTATAAATTATACATCCATGTGCTTGTTTACTATCAGCAGCCATCTTACAGCCTGCACACTGCTGCATGAAAAGGTCTGGCAGCAATATGTGCCGTGCTCTTAGTAGCTTTGAAAAGCATGTTTACTTTGCTTTAGTACTAGTAACACCTTGCAACCTCAGTGTGTGTCAGTATAGAACAGGGATAGATAGAGAAAATAAATTCCTACCCTGGGATTCACCAGTAGCAAAGAAAATCAGGAAATTCAGAATACCTTTGTGAAACAAAGAAATCTGCAAGTCCTCAGAAAGTAAATATGATTCCCTGCCCCCATATTTAACTAATATAGACATAGAAACATTGGAGGGCAAGGTGGAGCAGGCAGTTTTTACAACTGCATTGCTTAAGTGCTCACAATGGCTTTGTTCGGGAGGAAGATGGGGAGAAAAGCAAAACAATTTGGTCCTGCCTGTGGGAGCAATGAGGGAGAATTTCAATTCATTTTGCATATAAAGGTGAGCCTATCTAATCTGCTTCTTCTGAAACAATATGGGAACCAAAACTGAGACATCCTAAATTCACTTTTCTCTGGATTTTGCAATGTAGTCTTCCAGCCAAGTAATGTGTACAAAATTGACATGCATGTACAATATTTGTATATATATATTACTGAAAATAGCAAAGAAAAGTTCATTATATTAGACACAAGTGCTTTGCAAAAATGTATGTACTGTATTAGATAAAATTGCATACGAAAAAGTGTATATTAGGAGAAATGTGCACTAAAATGCAAATTTTAGTGGAGAACTGTCTGAGAAATTGAGAAAAATCTACATTTCGCCCACCCCTAATCTCCAGTGACCTTCTTGGATGCCCTGCCAGTTTCAGTGGCTACCAGCCACCATTGAAATTCAGGATCACAGAGTAGACTGTAGTAACGTAGTTTTAGAGAGAACTCAAGTATAAATACTGGGAGAATCTTCTGCCATCTAAATGAATGGCAGCTACATGTGAGCATGATGGGGCTCTTGAGCACATTTTGTTCATGGAATCATAGCATTGGAAATGATTTCGGAGATCATCTAGTGCAACTCTCCACTCAATGCAGGCCCTACAGTGCAGGATGCAAGTCATAGCGGAGATGTTCTCTGTTGCTTCAGAGGGCAGGACTAAAACTAATAGGTGGGAATTGCACGGAGGCAGAATTTCCTAATTAGCGAAAACTTCCCAATGGGGAGAAGCATTCAAGAGTGCATGGGACAGACTGTCTTGTGACACTGTTTACAGGTATCTTCTAAGCAGAGGCTTGATAGTCATCTGTCAAGGATACTGTAGCAGTCGGTGGGATGGTTGCACTTATCTGATCTCCCATCACTGACATCACTCTGCCTTACCAGGATGGGGAGGGACAAGATCACACTTCAAAACGACCTTGACAGATTAGAGAACTGGGCAAAAACAAACAAGATGAATTTTAACAGGCAGAAATGTAAAGTATTGCACTTGGGCAAAAAAAATGAGAGGCACAAATACAAGATGGGTGACACCTGGCTTGAGAGCAGTACATGTGAAAAGGATCTAGGAGTCTTGGTTGACCACAAACTTGACATGAGCCAACAGTGTGACGCGGCAGCTAAAAAAGCCAATGCAATTCTGGGTTGCATCAATAGGAGTATAGCATCTAGATCAAGGGAAGTAATAGTGCCACTGTATTCTGCTCTGGTCAGACCTCACCTGGAGTACTGTGTCCAGTTCTGGGCACCACAGTTCAAGAAGGACACTGACAAACTGGAACGTGTCCAGAGGAGGGCAACCAAAATGGTCAAAGGCCTGGAAACGATGCCTTATGAGGAACGGCTAAGGGAGCTGGGCATGTTTAGCCTGGAGAAGAGGAGGTTAAGGGGTAATATGATAGCCATGTTCAAATATATAAGAGGATGTCACATAGAGGAGGGAGAAAGGTTGTTTTCTGCTGCTCCAGAGAAGCGGACACGGAGCAATGGATCCAAACTACAAGAAAGAAGATTCCACCTAAACATTAGGAAGAACTTCCTGACAGTAAGAGCTGTTCGACAGTGGAATTTGCTGCCAAGGAGTGTGGTGGAGTCTCCTTCTTTGGAGGTCTTTAAGCAGAGGCTTGACAACCATATGTCAGGAGTGCTCTGATGGTGTTTCCTGCTTGGCAGGGGGTTGGACTCGATGGCCCTTGTGGTCTCTTCCAACTCTATGATTCTATGATTCTATGATTCTAAGATGGCCGTGAGGTCAGTATGGTGCAAGGGCACTGGCAGAACCAATTCAGCACTGTTCCAATCTGACATTGTATTACTTCACCTCTTCCTCCTGGTAAAACACAGCAATGAGAACAAGCCTTTTCTGTCACCTGCATGTTCTGTCCTACTGTCAGTCCATCCCTTAATCTCCTTTCCATGCTACATATACCCAGCTCTTTCAACCATTCCTCTAAGCACAGGTTCAGTCTTGTCCTCTGGACATGCTCTGCAAAGGTGTTGTGCAGCAGAACATCTGAGTGGGATGGCGGATGTGCCCATGAGTAGCGGAGGCTAAAAAAGGATCTCTTCCATCCATCTGCTAATGTAGTAAACTAAGTAGAGCCTTTCCATGTAAGCTACACCTGAGCAGGATGGGAAAAATTCTCATTGGTCCACTGCGACCAATTTGTGAGGCACTTGGTGGATAAAGTAGTTCATAACTGTTCTGACTTGGATTCTTCGTTGTCAATATACCTCTGATAGCTGCTTATTTTGTTATGCATTCTTTTCAGCTTGTGCAAGCTGAGAATCTGGAGAGGATATGAGGCCCTAGATCCCTGCTCATCCTGGCTAGTTTACAGAGGACAGGCTCAGTGGGTGTAATGAGTGATTAATGCTTCCCTGAGAGACAGAGTGATACAATCTGTTTAAAAATGCAGTGGTTAGACTTCTGTTTAAGAAACCCTCTTGAGATCCCACCTTACTGGATAATTACTACTCAGTATCCAGTATTCCATTCTTCTGTGAGGTGCTTGAACAGAGTTTGAGACACAACTCCAGGATTCCTTTCATGAGATAGAATATACTGACCCACTGTATTACATCTCAGTTTGGTGACTGAAATGCCTTCGATTGCCCTCTTGGGTGATCTGCTCTAAGAATTGAACAGGAGGAATTAATTCCTACTGGTTGTGCTGGACTTCTCAGCAGCTTTTAATGCCTCCTGCAATAGAAGGTATGGGGAGCCTATGGCCCTCCAGATGTTGGACACAAGTGCCACCATCCCTGACCATTGGCTGGGGCTGATGGGAGTTGGAATCGAACAACATCTGAAAGGCCACAAGTTCTCTGTTCCTTAACTGCAGTATCCTTCAAGTTTGTCTTGCTGGAATGAGGCTCGAGGATACTGTATTAGTGACTCCATTCTTTCCTGGAGGATAAGATTTCAGAAGGCTGGTGCTGAAGAATGCCTTGGCCTTCGGAAACTTTAGGAGAGATCCCTCAGAGATTTGGTGTTGGCTGTCGTCAGTATGCAAATGCCCCTCAGTTCTGTATCTCCCTTCCATCTCAGTTTGGGGAGAGCTTCTAAACCATTATCTGAGTGGACAAACACCCAGATAAGATAGAACTGCTCTAGATTAGGAAGGTGATTGGCCCAGCGATGTGAGCTTTTTCTGGAAATGATCGCACTCCCCTTGAAAGACGAGGCTCACAAAACAGCATCTGGCACTGGCATTGCACTTAATTCCCACATTGCAGCTGCAGCCAGAAGTTCTTTTGCTCTGCTTAAACTGGTGTGGCAACTGTTCCTGTTTCTGAGAAGAGTGGACCTGTCCACAGTCGTGCCTTGTTTATGTGGAGACTGGATGACCATAACATGTTATACATGGGGCTGCCTTTGAAGGCTGGAAACATCAGCAGTACAAAATGCTGTGTGTGGTGCCATGCTTTTGTAGTAGCATGCCACTCTGTTGTTTTACCAGCCCCATTGGCCACCAGTCTGTTCCAGTGCACAATTCCAAGTCCTGGTTACTGTCACCTTTAAAGCACTAAATAACTTATGACCATGATGCCTAATGGGCTTCTGGGCCCCGTGTTAATCTCCATATCTGTTTATCTGAGGCAGCCCTTCTGTGCATTATGTTACCCTCTGAGGTATGCTTGGGATGCACAACAGGTCCTCTTTGTCATGGCATCCAGACTACGGAACTCCCTGGGAGGTTTCCTTCTTTCCCAGTGCCCCACTGCTGGATGAAGACCTTCCTTTTCGAATAAGCTTTTAATTTATCTGTTGTTTCATTGATGCCCTCTGTTTCTTTAATTATTGACGGGTTACTTTTAATCTGCTGCCTTTTAAATATTGTTTTTCTTATTGACTTAATTATAGTGTATTATTGATCATTAATTAATTTTCTGTTTATGTATCTGAAGGTAGCCACTGTGATGCTCTCCAGAAGTTGCACTGCAACTCCAATCAGCCTCACTTACCATGGCCAGGTAGATGATCAGGGTAGATGGTAGATGGTCAGGGATAATGACAACTGCAGACCAAAAACATGTGGAGGGCACTATGTTGACAACTGATGATGTATGACAACCTGAGTGGCCTAATTTTGGAGGTAGAAGGGAGGCTATAAATTATGTAATCCATAAAGTATTAAAAATACCTAATTAGTCTACATATATTTTAGAATCGACCAAGGATCCACGTACCTTTTAACCTACTGGTTGCTTTCAGACATAATGTCAAACAATGGTTTGGTGCTATGCAAACGAACCTTGAGGAGCCCTAAACGCACACACTTCTTCTCCCCTCCTGTTTCCTCCCATGCAATAATTTCCTGCTGCCTGATCCTGGTTTGTTGCTTAGTGCAAGCCTTAGTTTCACTGATCAGACATTGGCAAACTCTGATTTGCCTGAAACCAGGACTGAGCATCAGGGAATTGCTCCCCATGAGGCAGGAAGAGCACACAGGCACAAGGTGCTTTCAGGTTTGTTCATGTACCACCAAACCATGGTTTGACCTTATGTTTGAACAACTGCTGGATATCTCATTTTAAGGAAGATTTCCCCCCCCCCCCATATCAGTTATTAAGGAGTTACATATTAGAAGTAAGTTAGGACAGCTAGCATTTACCCCACAAAATTTTCCTGATTCAGGGAAACACTGAAAAGTATTTACTGGGGCTTTCTACTTAGCTCCACCTCAAATGTTACAAGATCATATTAGAGACGTTTTAAAGGTATTAGGAGATCCCCTATTCCCCTCATAGGGGTACAATTCCCAGAGTGCCTTGGCAAGTAGGATTGATTGTTAAATCACTTTGGGAATTGTAGGTCTGTGTATGTTTCAGCACCAGGGTCGGATTTAGGTTTGATGAGGCCCTAAGCTACTGAAGGTAACAGGGCCCTTTATATGTCCAGCTGTCCTTTGTCAAGAACAAATTGTCACTGGTTTTTTGTGTTGAATATATGCTATATGGTAATTTATGGACCTAATAGTTATCTAAACCCATTTGCACGTAACAAATTGGAGTCTATGCAACACAAAACACGGTTGCTGTATGTAGGTTGTTCCGCCCCCCCTTATATTTTGGAAATGTACATCTAGGTTTTTTTTCCTTTATGTTTTTTGGAGGCCCCCAAGAGGCCCTAAGCTATAGCTTGTTTAGTTTATACATAAATCCATCACTGTTCAGCACCCTTAATAAAGTACAGATCCCAGGATTCTTTGGGGAGGAAACCATTACTATTTAAAGTGATATTTCAACTGTATAGGGCAGAAGGGGCCTTAATGCTGGTGTTTTAAAAGAAAGGGGAGAGTGGGGTACAGACAGAGGCATCCATACAAGAACTCTAAGCAAAAGCTTACTATCTTGCGGCTCTGTTACTTGTTGAAATTATCAGTGCTGCTCTTTGGACAAGCAGGTGCCACACTGCTTCAAAGTGATCTTGTTCAGGAACAAACAGAAATGGACACAAATTCACTGTCTATTTTCTTTCCCACACCCACCCTCTTTCTTGTGGGGGTGGTGGTGGTGTTTGCTGAATGAGCAGTTGCTTTGCTTCAAGCATGCCTGTATCCCACCAGCTTCATGTACCACCCTGTACAAATCCAACTCTTTGACCTGCATAAGTCACTAAGACTTGGAAGCATTCCCCTGGGCTGCAATCCTGCACACAATTAAGCTCCTTAAATCCCATTGAACTCAAGGGGATTTAAGTGGCCTAACCATAAGCAGAATTGCATTCCAAGTCAAGAGCTTATATCTAGAGTAGTAATGTGTGATTATTTGTCATCTACCCAGGACCTTCTGAGTATGTCTGCATTCTATCATAGGAACATAGGAAGGTGCCTTATGGTCGATTGGTCTAGATGCTATAGGGAAACAGTTCCATTGCTGTACCTAGCTAAGGCAATGGGTCTACTCTAGCAGCAGTTGGCCAGGGTTCCATAGAGGGTCTTCCCCCGCCCTAGCTGAAGATGCCAGAGATGGCACCTGGGAGCTTCTGTAAACCATGTGCTATACAACTGAGCTATGCCCCCCTCTTTCAATTTGTAGTGAAAGGATGTCAATATGTTAATTATACCCAGCTCTGATGTTTGTTTTCATTTCACTGAGGTTCTGCAGTCTTAATGTTTACTTAATCTCTCCCTGTGATTGGGAACTGGATGTAGGCAAGCCCCAGCAGAGCTAAAACCAGATAAGGCTTAAAAGAATGTTTGCCAGCATACTTGGTGACCAGTTCAACAGCCTTTTAGTCAATCTCGTAATTTTGGATGGTGTGTTGTTGTTGTGCTATTGCTGCTGATTATGCTAATCAAGTTGTGCAAAAGAAGGTTCTTTCTTTCTTTCTTTCTTTCTTTCTTTCTTTCTTTCTTTCTTTCTTCAGATACTACTTTTCCCTGTAGCACAATGACATAAGAAGTTTCCCGCTGCCATAATGCAGAAACTCAGTTCTCTCTCTAGCATCTAGCCTTTCCAGATGCAACATTTAACTGTTCCAGCCAGAGAAGCGAATGGACATTTCCAAGTACACATTATAATGCACACATGGCTGTATGAGAGGGTGACAAAATAAAGGTGACTGATTGTGAATACACTTGCCTAATCTCTCAAGCTATGGAAAGAGTGAGAGAGAGAATGACAGAGGGAACAATCATGGTCTATATACCATGACAATACTGTCACTGTCATCATTTTGTAAAAGTTTTGGGTTAACTTTTGAAAGCAGGAAGAGAGAGAGGGAGAATTCACTTTGCAGGAAAGTTGCTGTGTTAGACTATAGCAGACTAGAAGATTGGAACATAATGGCAGCTCTTGAGGTGATATGCAGTAGACTGCCAATACTTTAACTTCCAATAGTTCAACAATAGCAAGTGAAAATGCAAGTTTAAAAAAATTCTGCCAAGGTTGACCATCTATTGGTTAATCACCTGTGTCATAACTTCCAAGTTCCTTACCTACAAAATATGAGTATTAACTGGTTGCCTTGATCATGTCTTTGCGTAAGTCAAGTGGCCATTAGAATCTTTTACCTGTGGTAGCTCAAACATAGATTTGTGCATTTATGTTCAGGTCATCACAGTATCTAGCTCATAGGGTGCAACAGGTAATTGGTGAGCCAGCATGTTGCACCTGCCTTTACCTCCAAGCTACAGTTTTGTACCTGACTCCACTTGGTGAACCTTGAAGTTTTAGTAACAAAATCAATCCCTTAGGCTTGAAGCCTGAAGTCCACTAAAGCTCATGCTACAGCAAGTTTCTCAGTGATGGATCTTGATTTAATCATACTTAGAGAAGACCCATTGGAATCAGGGGAACTTAAATTCATCATGACTAACTGAAGTCCCGTGGCTTTCAATTGACTTATTCTATGCATGCCTGTGGCTGCAGTCCTAGCCCTACTTACCTGGGAGCTAGCCCTATTGAGTTCAATAGGACTTCCTTCTGAGTAGACATGGTCAGGATAGTACTGTAAGTCTAGCTCCAACCTTTAGACTTTAAGCTGCCACTGAACTCCTTTGTTTTGATGTGTAGTGGGATGTTTTTGGCTATTTTTTTTTTTAATTAAATGCTATGCTGTAAATGTGTTTATATCCTACCTTTCTTCCACCTTGGAATCCCATCCAGGCACTGGTTGGTCTCAGCCCTGCTTAGCTTCAGCAAGGCTGTAACCTCATATGCTTTTAGACCATATACTGGGACTCTATTACTATTTCATTTAATTTTTTTGTTACCAAATATGTGCTTCCATGGCTAAATAAATAAATAAATACATCTCAATCACATATACATTCATCAGAAGGGTGATGTTTGGTTTCCAATTGGTGGAACCTGCTTTGGTTGCCAGCGGTTCCTCCAACAGCGGTTGTGAAATAAAAGGGAGTTTTTTAAATAAATAAATAAAACCTGATTACTAAAATGGCACCTTTGCTAAGCTGAGGTATTTCTTTGGCTAATTAAAACATCACGAGGTGTTGTATAATTCCTAGATAACTGGAGAGCATGATTGACACGTCAAGGCAAGAGCAAAACAAAGCAGGTGAATGAAAAGAAAGAACAAATCTTACAATGCACAATGGAAAGAAAGCTTAACTTGTTTTCTTGCTTTTTTTTATAGAGAACACCAGTTCCCAGCGCCGAAGCATTCCGATGGTTCTTTTAAGCAGTAGTATTATCTTATTTTCAAGGCAGCCTGAAGTGAATGGCAAGCTAAGGTCTTGTTTTAAGAAACTGCTTAGTCCACCACTGAAGAATATATTCAGATAACTATTTTCATTTATGTATAGGGGTTTCCTCAAAAACAAAAACAAATTATGAAGTAGGGTGGTCTCCGGGTAAGAGGGGAAGGGAAAGCCACTTTGAATAACCCATCGGTGATAATGCAGACGTTTCTCCCCACGGAAATGCCTGAACATAAGATAGTACTGTTTGAGCTCCTAACTCATCATGTTCACGTTCACTGTCTTGTGTTTTCATGCTGTTCAGAAAAACCCTCCTTGCAGTCACTTGTCCTTCCCCCTCCACTGCTGCCCACGTTTCCCCAAATGACCCAGTTGCATTTTTAGCAACTGGTTCCAGTTTCAGCTACCGCCATTTGTTTTCCTCTCTAAAGACCTCTACAAATAAGGGAACACGCCATTCCAGAGGACTCTAACCAGCTCGTGAGGGCCACTCTCTTATCAGGAGACCACCACATCTGGGACCCTGGGGGAATTGGCCAGTTGACTCACATTCAGTGCACCAATTCTTTCTTTGATGTAATTTAGCTATACTAGTGAAGTTGTTGTCTATTTTTAAAGTGGCTGTAAAAAAAAAAAAAAGTTTGGGTAAACCCCTGCTATAAAATAATGTATCTTTACAAAGTACCATATCTATACTTCATTTTCCAATATATGTGTTTCAGTACTGTAAACTGTACAGATAGCAGCTTGTATTTTGTGTGTTTAGACACAAAGAGACAATCACGTCTGAGCGTCTATGGAGCGTAACTGTTTGTACACAACAGTGTGGTTCTGCAAGTTAAATCCGGAGCAATAAATCCAAGTTTTTAAGTATTATTTCTGCCAGTTGTCCAGTAGCACCACTGTTTTTACCATTTATACCTGATGCAAAGTTGTGCAAGACATGTGCAAGATTATTATGCATCCAACAAATACCTTTTGGACCATACTGTTGTATGAAAAGGAAAGACATAAAATGTAAAAGTTAATTGTTTGTGAGCACGATATTAGAGTAGCAAATGCTTAATTGCGTTGCTTCAGAAAGAGCTTTACAGAACAGGATCTGTCCAAAGCATGTACATTTAGCAGACCCACTTTGCACTGCACCACAAAATAGAGTTTACAGCATAAGAGGACATACAGAAAGGATTTAACAGAGAGTTATATCAAAGTTGTTTTAGGATACAAAATGAAAAGAGTACCAAACCTTATTTCAGGGTGGGGTGGGGGAGCTGGAAATTTGTCACTCAATATATTTACCTTCCCTCTGGAAGTTGTTTTATAGACCTTTCAATAGGATTTTTTTAAAAAATACCCTTTATAATGTATCTGAAACTATTTTTGCCCTATGTGCAACATTTATTTCTTAGAATAGTTTGTAAGGTTAGATGGCATTGCATCATCTCTGCAGGTCATGAGAGCCTGAATATCTTTATGGTGTTCACAAATATTAGCACTTCTAATGCAATTAAAATTGGGGTGGGGGTGTGTGATTTATACTTTTCTCTGCCTAATTTTGCCCTGCTGGCCCCACTGGGAGTCAGTGGAATTACTCGGCATGGAATTTTAACTGTACCGACAAACCATTGGCTTTGCTGATTAGGCTCTGGTTAAATCTTTCATAGCAAAATCCCATACATGCCCATTCACAAGTAAGCCCCCCTGAGTTCAATGAGATTGAACAGGTAACTGTGCATAGGATTGCAGTCATTTTTTTATCATGGGGGAAACTCACAGGCTTGAAGAGTATTAGATGTTTTGGACAGCATCAAAGAGTTTTGATTTAAGATGAGCAGAAAAGGCCACCACAATGAATCACTTCCTCTGTCTAGCTTGTTTTCAGCTGCCTTTAAAACCAGGAGGGTTTCTTTTAAAGATTTCTTTTATCATATCAATTTTGTTTAACCCTTGAAAGTAGCATTTGAGGAGTAACACCAGAAGAGTGAATTGGTTCTCTCTCACTACACAGCAAGGACATAGGTCTGGCTCAGGCATAGTGTTGCACCATAGCTTAGCATTACAACAGCAAGCCTAGTTTCCACCCCAGGACTATGAGCTACCTCTGGTGCAACCATGAGGAGTTTGAAAGCTCCCACTTGCATTTTAGTACAATACAACTTGCTTTATCCTTGAAATCCAGACAAATTCAGGTTAATCTTAACTATAGTTAGTGGAAACAAGCCAACTTTAAACCATGGTTTATAAAGATAGGGCGTTTTCACTAACCATTGTTAATCTTTATTGCACAGCATGCTAAACCACATGTTCTGACAGCATGATAAACTGGGCTTGTCTTGGGTAATGTTAAACTATGGTTTAGTGTTATGTCTGACAACACACATATTATTCCCAGAATTAGTCTAATTGAAATCAATGGAATTTAAGGGTTTAAAAGGAGCTCTTAGATCCATGGGGTTAATCTTTGGAGGACTGTGTGTGCAGTTCCAGGTTCTTTTCACAGCTCAACTTTATACATCTTTGGAACATTTTCTCTATGGCTTTCTACTGGAAAGCTCAAATGAAAGGATACAATCTTGCTATGAAGAGTTGTAGTGTATGAGAAGTGCTTGTGTGAATGTTCCCATGTCCTAGTAGGAGACACCTACCTCTCAGCTGGGCTACACCTTTGAATTAAATAAATAGGTTTGTACCAGGTCCCTGTAAAATGATGTGTTCAAGGGCCCTTCCAGGCAGCTTCAACTGTGGAGACAGGAAGCTTCTAATCCCTAGACTTTGGACCCAAGTGTGTGGTATTTTGACACACAATGATGCCTCTCAGGGCTGGTCTAGGTTTTTGCTGTCCAAAATGGCTACTATACATGTCCTAAGAGGTAAGCCCCAGCATTTCCTGCAGCACCACACAAGTACACCTCTTGAACTATAAGTAACTTCCCATGGGAACCTTGTAGGCATCTCAGGGTTGAAGGACCAGTTTGGGCTGGCTTCCCAAGATGCTTCTGAAGATCTCTGCCCTTCCCCGGAGACGCTTCCTGCACCTCTGGTTGAATGCCATCCTGGATGAGCCCTTGAAAGTTTCTCTACTTTAAATCTACATAAGCGGGGGAAACCTCAGGTCCAGAGGACCTGTTTCCCGGGACCCTTCCCCATGCCACACCTCTCAGCAGCCCTGTTTCACATCTTCCCTGATGGTTTTTGCCTCACTGAAGTGTATCCTTGAACTCTGATGGCGCCTCTTGTTTACCTGAATGGAGGATAAAGAGGGGCGCACAAAGGTGTATAAAAACAAGCTTATCGCACAAAGATCACAATTCCATTCATTGCTCTGTTGGCTTTTGCCTCTGGCCCCATCTACTGCAGGGATGTAGCCCTCAGAAGCTTTCCCTGAAGGGAACATGGGAAGAGAAGAAACCCATATCCTGCTCTAGAGTAAAGAAGTTGTATATGGCCTTTCTTCATTCCGAGAAAAAAAAGCCCCAAACTTTTTATTATTATTAAGAAACAACAGATAATTGATTATCAATACAACAAATGCTTGAAGCCTTACTGACCCAACTGGCTGTTGAGCTTGCCTTGTTTGGAAGATCTTTTGTGATCGCGGTTAAAAGTAGGGACAGAAAAATTCAGTTCAGGCTACGTTAGGTGTACAATGATTCATAGCAATGTACTAACTGTCTTAATACCCTGATGTTGCATGTGTCAATGTGGTTTCATTTCTGGGTTTTTATGTTTTGTTTTGTTTTGTTTTGTTTTGTTTGATTGATTTCGGAAGAACTGATGAATTTGTATATCGTAATTGTGATGTTTTTTACATGTCAAATCCGAATGGTTAAAAATTCCAAAACTGTCAATTATAATTATTATTATTAAAAAGGACATGGATACATTCACTTGGATCCCCGCAATTATTATTATTATTATTGGAATTTCTTTTAGTCTATGTCTACCAGCCTTATCAAGAATTTTTGTTTCATTGACACACAATTTGTATGATGTGTAGTGCATATATTTAGAGTATTTTAGTTGCAAGTGTTTTGAAGAAGGAAATCTCTTTTCTGACCTCTTAGCCTCTTTTCTCCTGTATATGGTTATTTGTAACATTGATTATTGTTAGGGGTTTGAATCTCATTTGTGTTTCCCAAAACCTCCTCAAACGATTTAGGCTGCAATCCTAACCGGTGTGTGTTGATGGGGGTGGGGAAGAACAAAGGTGGTTTGACCACCTCATCCAATATTCTGCTAGGACCTCCTGGCTTGGTGGGTGGTAGTGAAGGCATTGGAAAACTCTACACATACATATCTTAATTTTTTTTACACCCCCCCATTTCACCTCCATTGTTTCCAATGGGAGGGGAAAAGGAGGGAGGAGTTTAGACATGCTCAGAAGCATGTCTAAGTTCCCACCTGACTTGTGAGCAGGACAGGGGACCAGGAGGGCTTGGAATCTCCAATACTGGAGCTCTGTCAAAACTCCCTTTCCAAGATCAGAACTCCACTCTAACACCATGGGGTTTGAGCCAATCCAGCCTAAAGCGACTTTGATGCCCTCCAATGGATCATACAATTGCATCCTTAACATATATAATATGGACTTCTAATACTGCTCCTACACACACACACACACACACACACACACACACACAATTTGGTCCAGTAGTTTCGTGCTGAAGTTCTCCCATTTTGGGCAAAAGGACAACTCTCTGTAAACTAGTGGATGCAATTGCAGAGGTCCCTATTTCAGTGGAGTGAATGGGGAACCAAAACACGCTGTGCAAAAGGTTCTGTGTGTGCCTCACAAAATACAGGAAGGATTGGGACAAAAGACTACAATTTTGATGTCTTTTAGAACTGAGCGCTAAGTCTGCCAAACTGAATGCAGTATTTTTATTTTTTACCATACCTCAGATAAGCCTGTTCAGCTGTAAGGTTGCAAGTGAAGCATGCATAGGCGTTATAGGACTTAATAATAGTCAACTCTGTAAGAGAAAGGAAATATTCCCTTTTGTTCAGAACCCCCTGGTATGCAAGTCACACAATTAACACTAAAGAATATGAAGTCTTTAAACGGGCTGTGTCTGTAATCAAATAATGAAAGAGGAAAAATAGAGAGAAAGCAATTAAATGAACATACCATCCAGGGTCGAATACATCCAGCAAAAATCAGTGGTGGGTCTTTGATCATAGTTGGATGCATAGTGATATCAAACGGATGGTTCTCATGTAACAGCTAAATGTTTCAGATTTTGTTTTTATTAAATTTGGCAGTTTCACACTGAGATCTGCTGATTCCTGGCAAATAAAGGACAGCTCAAATGTGAGAAAGTATTCCATTTTCACAATTGCAGGGAGCTAGGATTACTTTTTCCCCCCTCAGAAAAAGAGACCACAAAAATGTACTCCTTTCACACTGTTCTCCTATTTCTGAACTGTGCAGTTATCTATTAAATTTTCTAATAGATCTTTGTGTAAAGTGTATGTATGCTTGTGCAATTATGAAAAAAGCAGTTTTTGAAAATGGTGTATTTATTTCAAATCACTTATGGGGCATGTACAAAACTGTATAAACCCATTCAATCTGCCCAGTAAAGTTGTTTTTGTGATATTTCTGTGTTGTTGAATAAAGGAATTTAGTACTCTAAAGATCTCTCTTTTTCCATGAACAGGTTAAATTTGAGGGATCTTAAATAACAAAATGATTATCCTTGGTAACAACCATGCAAAAATAACCAAAAAGAGAGAGAAAAGGTTCAGATTCTTAATTCATACTTACTCCAATAAATGCAATAAGGTTTTGGTACGATATATGTTCAGTGTTTTTTTCTTTATTAGTATTCAACAAAAGTCTCTTGAATTGCTTATCACATGTCACTTCCATTATCAATTATTATTATCATCAATATTAATAGAACCAGTGCTTTTTTCTGGGGGGATGCAGGGGTACACTTACCCCTAAACATTTTGTGAATCTAAGTTTGGCCTCATTGAGGGACAGTATTTCCATATGAGTAAGAGGAAAATGAGAGTACCCCTAAACATTTTTTAAAGAGAAAAAGCACTGAATAGAACTATTATCCACCTTGCACCAGCAGGCCCCAGGGCAGATTACAATAATTTAAAACCAATTACAGTCACAAGAATAAGGTGGGGCCTGAAAATACACATCTCAGGTGTCAAAGGCCAGGTAAAGAGGTGCATCTTCAGCATCCACTGAAAGTTGTATATTGAAGATGCCAGATGCAACACTGTGCCACAACTGAGGAGCTCTCCTAGGTCACCCCCTCGACATCTGTGGGTGGCGGAACTCCCAAAATGGCCCTTCTCTGCTGATCTAAACACCTGAGAAGGTTTGTAGGGAAAGGAGGCAGTCTCTCAGATATCTGCAGTCAAAGTCATGTAGGGCTATAAATGCTAGTATGGGTCACTTGAATTGGGCCCAAAACCAAACTAGCAGACATTTAAGTAGAGGGGTTATAGAAGTTCTAAAGGCAACCCCAGCTGCATTTTGAACCAACTGAAGTTTCAGATTTGTCTTTAAGGGCACACTGCAATAACCCAATCTAGAGGTCAACAGAGCATGGAATACCATGGCTGATCATCTCGGTCCAAAAGGGGGCATAGCTGGCGAACTAGCTGTAGACCTTTTTTAAAATAAAGATCTGATGTAAATCTTTGTATTAAAAAAGGGTTACTGACCCAGAAGCATATACCTAGGGAATATAAAGAGCTTCATACAATTAATTCCAAAATACATATTTCTTGGTTGAAGGAGAGCTGAGACTTCATGGAGTTAACCGCATTAGCGAGGTAGGGGGAGAATTCCACAGTACATCAAGCTGTACAGTATTGTCATTCTGATGAAATCACCATTTTGTTAATCTCTTAAAACATTTCTGGATAGTGAAGCTGTTTCAATACCAGCAGAAGCATTTTAGCTCCATTTTACTGCTTCATAGTACAAAGTCCTGTTCAATAGATGCCTTGTAAACTCCCAAGAGGAAGAAAAAAGAGGTCCCTTTGCCTTGTAAATCCATATTGTGGTTACCAACACCTGGAACGACTTCAAGCAGCTTAAAGTTTTTGGGTTCAATCCAACACTGCGTAAAGTGCACTTAAGCCCAATGATATCAGTCATCTTGAGCATGCCTCATTTTGTGTCGGATTGCATTTTTATTGTTTTTGACATAAACTTTGAAATCATATTCTACGGAAATACGAGGAAACCATAGTAACTAGACTTACGGCATCAAATGCTAATTGGCTCAGGAAGAAGATAATTTGATTGCTTCCCCGCCCCGTTTTCAACAACTTTTGAACTGAACATGCCAAATTGGATCCAGAGTTGGCTTTCCATGAATAGAAACACTCCTTCCATTCAAGGAGTGGACTGAGATCTGGCAGAGGCTTGCCCCGGAGCAGCAAGGCAAGTTTTATTACATTTATATCCTATCTTTCCTCCGAAGAGCTCAAAACGTCACACACAGTTCTCCTCCTCCCCATTTTATCTGCTCAACAACCCTGTGAGGTACTTCAGGCTAAGAGACAGTCACAGGCCCAAGGTCACCCAGTGAACTTCATAGCTGAGCGGGGATTTGAATCCTGGTCTCCTGGACTCTAACCACTACACCACACTGGACCTCTGTTTCCCTGCTGCACCACCACCCACATTATATCCCCAGAGCAGATATTCAAGAAGTACAGGGAACTGTCAAAAAAGGGATCCCCACTTCCTTTGTTAATAGTGTCCAGATGAGTGAAGGATTCCACTCTCTGGAATGCTGGATCCAGTTCATTGTTCTTTGCTTTTTTGCTTTCAAATGCCCAACAAAGATGAAGGTGTTTGAAGTCAGGCTATTCAAAGTGGCCCAGATTTTCATCCATGTCTTTACAGTGATGTGCTGTGGTTGACATGACGGTTTCAGT
Source organism: Podarcis pityusensis (assembly GCF_964106645.2). Lineage (NCBI taxonomy): Eukaryota > Metazoa > Chordata > Lepidosauria > Squamata > Lacertidae > Podarcis > Podarcis pityusensis. The sequence goes on from NC_138034.1 coordinate 55,305,021, forward strand.
TTAAGAAAATGTAAACAGTCAAGGTGAGTCTTCTTCAAGTTTTCTTCTTATCATTTTTGGTGGTGGGGTGGAGTAATGATAACACCAAATCCAAAAATTACTTTTAAAAATTGCTTCATGGCTATCAGGGGTGGGCAGACGTCTGGCTGGTGGGATCTACTTTGTTTGCCTTCTCTTTTTTTAATAGAACCCTATGATCCACCAACAGGAGCCCACTGCAAAGTAACGACCTTCAAATCACAATAGCGAGTTGGCCATGTAGTCCAATGGGAAGGAAACATGCCATGAACACTTATGGGTTCCCCAGGAAAAGGGATCAAGTCACACTGCAGGAGCAATGTTCCCTAACAAATACTCCAAGTGACACAGTTGGATCGCAAGGGGAAGAGGAACAAATGTGCCAGGATTAGTAGAACCCAGACCAGGAAGTTAATGGGACCAGTTCTAGGAGCTTCAATAACATTGAAATCAGGAACAACATTTTAAATCCTACCATGGGGGAGATGTTAAAGTGGCCATCACAGGATGAAACTTAGTTCTTGAGCGCTCTCCTAGTACCAGTGGTTTTTAGGGATCAGAGGAGGAGGAGAGACTAGGGCAGCAATACTGGAATCCACTTTACATTGCAACTCCTCATCCATGAAACACTCATTTCCAAAAGTAAGTTATCACAAAGTATGGGAAGCTCTTGTTCAAGAACCACAAGCCCACAAACCCTCTTAGGTGCACAGAACCAATTGTGCAGATCTTTGTCTCCATCCATGTTTTAGAGCACAGCTGGGAAAACTCTGGTTCTCCAGTTGTTGTCATGCCTGACCATTGACCATATTAACTGGGGTTGATGGAAGCTGAGGTCCAACCACACTCTGAGAACCACATGCTCCCTGTCCCAGATTTAATGTGTTTTCATCTCCAATCTGCAGAGAGTCCTTAGCAAGCTTTATGTTATGCCGTCTCCATAACTGTGAGGCAGGTTCCCATTACTCCCAGTTGACAGAATGGGAAATGGGACTGTCATCCAATGAATTGCCCAAGGCCACCCAGTTTGTTGACTCTGCTTCAATTTGAACTTATGCTTCCTGAGTCCAACATGCTATTCATCGAATCATACTGGGCTCTCAGTTTAATCTCATTTTTTTTCTTCACAAAGAAAATATTATTCTTCAGAGCCTCACATAAGGAAAAACTCAGTGGATTCACAGACTCAGCATGGCTGCACAGATAGTCTTATTATAAGAACTGAGCTGCAATGTTGTTTTAACCACTAGCCACTTCCTCTTCTGAAGTATTTCTCCAAGGAACTGCTTGGCAATTATTAATGTCATGATCCTGCAAGGTTCCACATGCTTGCCCAGAGATAGTGATCATCATTAAATTCTCACTTGCAAACTAATCAGGTTCTAATTATATGCATAACTCTTCCTTAAAAGACAATTATTAGTATAATTATTTGGATAAGGAGGAAGGAAGTACCAAAATGAACCCAACTAAGATCTGGCCCCGTGGAGGTCATCCATGGTCTAAAAACTTTGTCGTCTAAAGAGACAGGATAAGGAATGTTTGGGAGGGGAAAACAGTGATGAAGTGATTTGCCAGCATGCAATATAAGACATCAGTGGAGACAAAATGGGAATACGGATCTTCTGACTCCTTTGATGATACCTTCTAGAGTTGTTGCTGTTGGCATCTTGTCTGTCTCAGGAGACAATGGAGGGGGTGAAGTCAAGCCGCTGGTGGAACCATTCTAAACTACATCACTACATCAATTGCTGAAGGAACAACAAGGCAAGATGGGGCTCATTTTTCGAAGAGCATGTGTTTAAAGGATTTTCTCTTGCAGTTTGGATGTGTAGATAAGCCCAAACCACAGGAGGATTGTGGACCCTGTAAAGTGGTAACTACAATAACTTTGGGAGAAATTCAACGTAGCGCTAAGCAGATCACTCAATTGGCACAAACATTTCTACTTCCCTGATGCAACGATTGGCTCTCTGGTGCCATTCTGGAAGTTCTCCTGACCACTCGAGTCAATTTGGGGATGAACAGGTTGGGAGAAAGAGTTGGGGGAAGCCCTGGTGCGACTAGCAGAAGCTCTTGCTCAGGCTTCCACTGATGGGGCTCATTAGTTGAATCCCATCCCTTATAACAGCGGTTCTCAACCTAGTGGGTCCCCAGATGTTGTTGGACTACAACTCCCATCATCCCTGAGCTCTGGCCTTGCTAGCTAGGGGTGATGGGAGTTGTAGTTCAACAACATCTGGGGACCCACTGGTTGAGAAAGGCTGCCTTATAATAATACCTACTTATTCCTCTCTCTCTCTCTCTTTCTCTCTCACTCTCCTTAACTTACCCGTGGGGATAAAATCAGGCATGCCAACCAGAATGCCTTGGAGAAAGAGTGGCCTACACATTTTTCAAACCAGTCAATATGTAGGCCCATGTGCTTCTCTCCCCCAGCTGTTGTATTCAGTGGCCAGGTGGAGAAGGCGACAGGGCTCTTGCACCTTTAATAATTGTATAGGAGAGAGAATTTCAGCAGGTGTCATTTGCAGAAGTGACAGCTGCTGAAATCCCCTCTTCTGCACAGCTACTCAAGGTGCAGGAGCCCCATCATCTTTGTCACCCTACGTGTCCATCTGTGCTGTAATGCTTGGCATTTATGTAGCACATTTCTGCAGTTCAAAGTGCCTCCCATACATCATCCCACTAATCCCTGCAACTCTGTAAAATAAGCCACATTGCAGATGGAGGATTGAGGCTGAGAAAACAGAGGCTTCCCCAGTAGTGGAGGAGGTGCAATTTGGAAAAAAGGATTTTGTAGTTCTCACTTTTACTATGTAATTCTATGCACATGTTTACTCGGCAGTCAGGTTGACTGTGCTCAGTGCCTAATAAGTGTAGCCAGTAGCCCTGATCCTGCACTAGCTGTTTTGATCCAATGTTATGTCTGCATCAGCCCTGATGATGTGCATTTGTCTCCTCTTCATTATTGCATTTCTCATAGACCTTCTAGGTGCTATATATGTAGCCCATTCTTCTTCCAGGGCATCATACAATCTACAGAATATCATAGAGTGCCAGTCTAGTGTAGTGGTTAGAGTTTTGGACTAGGACCTGAGAGAGAAGGGTTCGAATCCCCACACAGCCATGAAGCCCACTAGGAGACCTTGGGCCAGCCACTGTCTCTCAGCCTAACATACCTCACAGGGTTGTTGTACGGAGACAGGAAGAAAAGTGGATGCCACCTTGAGTTCCGTTGAGAAACGGTGGAAACAAGGAACTAAAATATGATGCACTCAGTAACACTAAAAGGTGCATTAGACAGAGAGAGAATGACTTGCCTTTGACATTTCTCAACTCCATGGGATGATATCTGAGTCTTTAGATCAGGGATGGGGAGCCTCAGGTCCAAAAAGCCAATTATGGCCCTCCAAACATCTTTCTCTGGTCTTTGGTACTTTCCCTTGGGACACCCTTTCACATACCTCCATGACCCTGCTCTAAAGCCCTGTAAGTGATTTTCCCTGTCTGCAAAGTGCGACATCTTGCTTGCTTGGATGATGGACAGAGTGCATGTGCAGAAATTCATTTTTTATTGCTTCACCCATTTTTGCCTCCAGTCCCATCCATCACTGCATGTGGCTCCCAGAAGGTTGCCTAAAAGGGAATGCAGCCCTTCGGTTGGGGGAGAAAAAGAGAGTTATCCACCCTACTTAAGGCTTACCCAGCCAAACTTGAACACATTTGCCATTCTATCACAATGACTCTGTTCTATTCTACAAATGGTCCACTTGGGAATGAACCGCCAAATAGGCCACATCAACACCACACATTTAAAACACTGCAATACCACTTTAAAAAGTCACAACTTCCCCCAGAGAATTTTGGGAGCTGTAGTTAGTGCTGAGAGTTGTTAGGAGATGCCCTTTCCCCTTCACAGAGCTACAGTTCCCAGGGTTCCCAAGGAAGAAGGATTAACTGTTAATCTACTCTGGGGGTTGTAGGTCTTTGAGGGGAATAGGGAAATCTATTAATGACTCTCAGCACCCTTAACAAACTATAACATCCAGGTTTCTTTCAGAGAAGCTATGACATGGTATCATGGTGCTTTAAATGAGCAGCCATAGTGTGTTGAATAGTATGTCTAAAAAGTACTATTCTTGGTGTGTAGCCCTGGAGGCATGATGAAACCTGCCACAAGCCAGGAATTCCTCCAGGACTGTGTGAACATTCCTAAAATAGCAAAGTTTCATTGTGAAACAATAAGGCTATCAGTCTTCCCAACATTTCAAACAACAATTAAAGCAAAACCACGGGCTTCTTTTTGCTTGCTATTTTTTGTTCCAAAGAACGGCTGGGTTAGGAGCTACCTTCCCCTCCTCTCCTCAAAATGCTGGCAATTCACTTCCTCGGCAGCCAGTCCAAAGTTTTATTTTATTTTCCTGTCGGGGGTGACAGAAATATAACAGCTGGACTATACAGACCTGCTGGGTCTCACTTAACGTCAAGGATCTCAGCTCAAACAGAATTCCAAACAATTTTCCAGTAAAATTGTGCAGATGTTGTTAGGTTAAACAAAGCCACGATTAATTATTTGGTATGGGCCTGCCTGGCTTAAGTTGCGAAGTATAAACATTCCAAAGGAGAAGAGAGTTTTGACCTCTTTATTCTTTGCCTCCCTGCCCCCCCAAGTTAATTTCGGGTCTTCATCCTAAATGGCTCCTCTCCAAGAGAGAACAAGGGGAAGAAGAAAAGAAAACACCGACACCAAACTGCTAGCTCCAGAGATGTTTCTCCAAATGAAGGCTAAAATATTTCAAGTCAGAAGGCTCTGTTCTTTATCCAAACCACCTGACAGTAATCCTTATTAATGCTCCAGTTCCATTATTTTTCACCACCAGATGTCCCACGCAAGAGTGCAAAAGGGATACAGGAAGTCCAGAAACTAGGCCAGAATTTTCTGTATAGAGGATATTTCCATGTTGGGAAAAGCACAAAGACCCCCATGGTTTATATATGTGCAATGATAAATGTGTGATGATAGCACATGGGCCTCTTTCTCCACAATTGGAATCTCTGATTATGAGTGTATTAATCTGATTATGACCACCAATCTCTCTAGCCCACTATTACTTACTCCTACTGGTAGCAGCTCTCCAGAATCTCAGGCAGGAGACTTTCCTATCATTCACAACATGGCCCTTTATTCAGAGATGCCAGCGTTTTTGAGAGGTCTTTCTGCATGCACAAGGCATTCTGCATTCTAGGGCTGTGCACAGGCCCCCAGACCCAACCCGGGCCAACTCAGGAAACACCCAACCTGGATCCAGCAACAAATCTATTTCAAGACAGGACTAATGTTTAAGTAGGCCCAGGGGGAGTGGCATCTTTCCCCCACCTTGCTCCCTTTTCTCACTGCAAAGATCAGGAGGGTCAATCCTGCTGGGTGCTGTTTCATCAGCAGACCCTTCAGCCAGCAGCATTGCCTGGTGGGGCGGAGCTGTAGCAATAGCTTCCCAGCAGGGCAATCCCTGTTACTTATGAGGCAGGGGAGGGTCAAGGTACTGGATTGGCCCCACTGGAGCTCCCATGCAGTCCTAATCTTGCTACTCCCTCACTCCCACTGACATCATCACAGGAGGTTGTTGCTGAGGTCCTGTCCCACCAAGTGAGCCACTCCTGTATGCATAACGTCCTGGACCAATTTCTTCTAACTTCCCTTATCACCTTCCCTTGGAATTTCTCTCATTTCTTTCTTTCTTTTTAAACATAAAAATAAAATAAAAAGTGTGCCATTATTTCATTTCTGCATGGAGGAATGGTGATGATGGCACAGGATGAAGTGCTATGAAACTTTAGGTTAGGCATAGCAATCATCACTAACTGATGAGAGAGAAGGACACGGATGCCCTGCTACACATCTACTTTCCTGGATATACTTGGCTTGCAACTTCGGCTGCTCTCCTAGCCCATGTTTGGAGGAGGTAAACAGGTATTTTCATGATTTGCAGTTTATACAAGGTGGCTGCAAATTTGCACCATCCTTTGCCCCAATATTGGTGTTGATTTATTTCCTCTTTTCAGACAATGATAGATAAGTATACAAAGGTACATAAGAGCAAACTTTTTGTGGCTTTTGTAGATCTCACATCCGCTTTTGATTCAATCTGTAGGGACAAATTATGGCAAAAACTATATGAAACAGATATTGATAGACGACTTCTCAAAATACTTAGAGAGTTACATTCAGACACCACAGTTAAAATCAGAACTGGGATGTCAGGCAACTATACTGACCCACTGCCACTGGGGAAAGGGGTTAAACAGGGCTGTTTGTTAGCGCCGTTCCTCTTTAATTTCTATATAAATGACATTGTTCAACATATGGCAAAGTATAAGTCATCAGCTCCTGCCCTGGAAGGCAAACACCTGAATATATTACTATATGCTGATGACATGGCTGTCATGGCACTTACTCGAAGGGGCCTACATAGCATGCTGGAGGGGCTCGCAGCTTATTGTTCCCAAAACTCTCTAAAGATAAATTATGACAAAACAAAAATTGTGGTATTTACTAGAGCTCGCCACACATTTAGATGGTCTTTAGATGAACACAAAATTGAACAGTGTCTTTTTTTTAAATATCTTGGTATCACTTTCCAAGCTACATCTAGCTGGCTTGCCCACTTCAAGACTGTAGCCCTTCTAACACGTAGGACAATCGGTGCTCTGCTCAGCTTTTTTTATTCGAGGGGAGGGCAACTGGTGATCCCGGCACTAAAAGCTTTTGTTGGAAAAGTGATTCCCCAGATGCTATATGGAGTAGAACTCTGGGGATGGAATCAGAAGCTGTTAGAACGGCTTGAAATCTTCCAAAATTTTTACCTCAGAAGAATTCTAGGCCTCCCTCAGAGTACTCCGGCAGCTCTCCTAAGAGTGGAAGTAGGATTACCTTCTGTGTCTGCCAGGGCCCACTTAAGATTCCTGCGTTTTTTCACCAACCTCACAGATGCCCCGAACACCTTATTGGCTAAACAAGCCTTTGTATCATTACAAAATAATACTACTTGGCATAAAAACCTACTAGATATCATATCCAGATACAATCTACCTGAGTTTAATACCCTCAAATTGTGGAGCCCTGATAAAGTTCGGGAGTGGATCTTTGAAAAAGACGCCTTTTTGGACTCCACAAAGATAAAAAACTCTGGGTTTTCCTACTGGTTTCCCTGAGTAAAAGCAGTCAAAATCTGTGCCAACTACTTGGTGGAGATCACTGATCCCACCCTTCGGAGAGCTTTTACTATGGCACGGTTTCAAACACTGCCAACTGCATATCTGACCGGTAGATTCACAAAAACCCCAGTAGAACATCGTTTATGCCCTTGCCTTATGAAAATTAAAGAGGATCTTACACATTACCTCCTCTATTTCCCCATCTACTCGGGCTTTAGAGACGCATTGCTGCAAATTATACCCAACTCTATAACCAATCCTGAAGATAGAGTAAAATTTTTGTTAGTTGATGCAAACCCACGTATTACCCATGTGGTAGCGGTTTTTGTGATGAAGGCCATGAAAGCCAGGGAAAGATTTATGGATGACAATGTAAAGACCCCTTCATCGTCTGTTTAACTCGTTGCTTGTTTTCCCTCTCTTTCTATTTTGTGGGATGAAGGTTTTGTTGGCGTAGTATGTAATGAATTTTAATATTTTTTAACTATTGTTGTGTTGATGTTTGTGTACAGGCATGGTCCTCACAATAAACGGATTTGATTTTTTTTTTATTTCCTCTTTTCAATGAAGCAAATGCGCCAACAATATCCATAAGACTAAAAGCACACCTGGGACTCGGTGTGGCACACACACAGAGAGTAGAACAGAGATCGCGGAATGGCATTTTTAAACTGAAAATATGGTCAGGCCAGCCCTTTTTCTGAATTACTTTGGGTATCATTAATTAAGCAACAGGGCAACAACTTGACAATTGGGGGACACATGAGAAAACTACCACAGGCCAGCAAGATGCAGCTCATTTGCAAGTTTTACTTGTACGCCTGTAAACTATGGCTGGCATTTGACATTCCAAATGAAAACAGCCTCTTCAACATCTGTAACCAAGAGATACCTTTAGAAAGAAACTCAAATACCTATTTCCTCCACATATAAATACTGAAGTCCTTGAACTCCTTCCTCTGAAATGTCTGCATTTTTATTTTATAACAGACGTGTGATACTGGAACTACTATTCCAAGGCAAGTGGAAGAGCAAATTTTTGAATATTCACATTCACCTAGAATATCAGCAAAAGAAATTGTAACATGTTGATAGTTGTTGTTATATATATATTTTATATTCCGCCTCCACCCCCACCCCCCGGAAGGGATTCAAGTTAGCTTACAGATAAAAACAAGAAACAAGGCTAAAAACATAGGGGGGGAAATCATTGAAAAACAATTAAACATTGATAGAATCAAAACTATATACATATAGAATAAAAGCTGTTTAAAACTTACCAATAATTACAATAAAAGCAGCACAGCACCTGTCCATTCATTAAAAGCAGTCAGTTCCCCAAAGCCTGTTAGAACAAGAAGGTTTTCACCAGGACAACAAAGAAGAAGCCATTCTAGCTTCTCCAGGGAGAGGGTTCTAGAGTCTAGGAGCAGCCACTGAGAAGGCCCTTTCCCACATCCCCACCCAGCATGGGATTGAGAGAAGGGGCTCCCCTGAAGATCTTAAAACCCTGAGCAGGTTCATATGAGGGAATGTGGTCTTTCAAATAGCACTTTCAATTCTGTCCAGAAACAGACCAGTAGTCATTGGAGCAGTTCTAGCAAGGGAGCCATATGCTCCCTATAACCAGCCCCAGTCAGCAATCTAATCTGGCTGTAGCTCTTTGAGCCAGTTGAAGTTTCTGAGCACTTTTCAAAGGCAGTCCCACAAAGAGTGCATTACAGTAATCCAAATGGGATGTAACTAAGGCATATGGCGCTGTGGCTAAATCAGACATCTCAGTGAATGAGCGCAGCTGGCACACTCGCTTTAACAGTGCAAATGTGCTCCTGGCCACCACAGAGACCTGGGCATCCAGGCTCAAGGCTGAGTCCAGGAGTATGCCCAAACTGTGAACCTGTATCTTCAGGAGTGTTACCCCATCCAGCACAGGCTGAATCCCTATTCCCTGTTCTGCCTTCTGGCTGACCAAGAGCACCTCTGTCTTGTCTGGATCTAGTTTCAGTTTGTTCACTCTCATCCAGTTCATTCCTGAGACAGCTTCCTTAGATTTAGGTGGAAAGGAGAATTAGTGCTAGGTGTCATCAGCATGCTAGTGACACCAAACCCTGAAACTCTGGACAACCTCTATTAGTGGTTTCATGTAAATGTGAAATAGCATGAGGGACAGAACCGAACCCTAGAGGGACCCCTCTGGCCAATGGGTTTGCCCCTCTAAGAAGGAACAGAGCAACTATAAAACAGTGCCTCCAGGTTCCATCCCAAGGTTCATAAGAATGCCATGGTTGATGGTATTGAAAGCCACCAAGAGGTCCAGCAGAACCAACAGGGACACACTCCCCCTGTCCAGTTCCTGGCATAAGTCATCCATCAATGTGACCAAAGACATCTCTGTCCCATAACCAGACCTGAAACCAGATTGAAATCTAGATAATCTAGTTAATCACTCTGCTCCAGAAACCCCTGGATGCTACCACATGCTCTGGTACCTTGCTCAAATGGGATATTGGAGACTGGCTGCTAATTATCCAATATGATGGGATTCAGGGAGGGCTTTTTCAATTAAGGTCTTAGAACTGCCTCCTTTAGACACACTGGAGCCCTACCTTGTTTTAAGGAGACATTGGCTGCTCCCTTCATACACTCAGCCAGTCTCTGCCTGGCCCTTTTGATAAGACTGTCTGAAGGTCTTCTTCTTCTTCTTCTTCTTCTTCTTCTTCTTCTTCTTCTTCTTCTTCTTCTCCTCCTCCTCCTCCTCCTCCTCCTCCTCCTCCTCCTCCTCTGATTTGCCATTTCCTTGATGAGCACCACATGGACCAATGACTGCTTTCTTCCTTTCTTATGAGCCATAAAACTCCAGCCTCCTGCTAACTTAATGCATGCTTTGGGAGATACCACATCCCATAAGCATTATTCACATATAGAATTATAGAATCAAAGAATTATAAAATTGGAAGGGCCCCCAAAGTTCATCTAGTCCAGCCCCCTGCAGTGCAGGAATCTCAACTAAAGCATCCATGACAGATGGCAGTGTGATTAGTTTGCAGATGCAGAGTTTTACAGGTTAATAAACATGGGTTAGATCGGGATTAAAAGCAAAGAACTAGCACTTCCCTTCTGCAGCTAACAGAGCACAAACAAGCATAAGGCACATAAATCTGAAGCCAGCATTGACTGGATGGGACCAGATATTTGTAATTGTGCCTACAGCTGCTTCTGGTAGTAAACTCAGAAATGCCTGCTTATAGAACCCTGATTTTAAAATTCATTTCACATTTGGTCCAAGGAGGGAGGGAGAGAGAGAAGAGAGATTTTGAACCTTTCTGAATTTTTGGGTAGGAGGAGCAAGGAGATAATTTTTTTTCTCTATCTCTATCTCTATCTCTCTATCTCTATATGGTGCCTGGCAATATAGCAGGAGTGACTCCAAGATTGGATAAATCTAATGCACCACTTACTACAATATCTTTTTCCTCACCCGGCAGAGCCAGATTACGAGATGCCTGTTTATGATCAAGTAGGATACAGGCCATGCGTACAAAATGACCCACCTTTTATGAAGAAATCAGTGGACAACTTCTATGCGTTGTCTCTAGGCTAAAGTTGGCAGAGACTTTACCTTTTGCTGCAGTGCACTCAAACTGGAGCTTTATACCAGATCAATTTGGGACAGGATCTTGGGTCTTGATCAATAAAATATTTGAAACCAGCTCTGGATTTAGGACAATGTGGCTGGTTTCCTCACACAGGGCACTGAACTGAGAGGGTGAACAACAACAACACCACCAACACCACCACATCTATTCACATGTTTACCTACTCAAAGTAGGTAAGATGGGCGGTTGGATTGCCATTTAGGGGTGAATTTAGGGAGGGCACCAAATTTTGTCCTTGCTTCTGCCGCCATATTACCAGATGCCAGTTAGTTCCTCCCCTCAAAGAACATTGTCCATCTGTATCCATTCCTTCAGGCTGCACCGGGGTGGAAGGTGGGGTTCCTTCAGATGCCTAGGAACAACTGCCAATTGGCTCCCACACCCCCAGGTGCAAGAGGGAAGTTCAGGATGGTACCTCACTCTTGTTGCAGGTACAAAAACTGACTGGACTGGCCAGCAACTGCATCTTACTTCCACATCGGTGAGAGCATAGCATCCTTTAATGTAACTGAGGACAGAGCAAGTCACATGACACACATGCCTCTTTCTGTTCCTCAGTATCAGACACAGGCAGCCTCATCTTTTTTTTTTTTTTTTAAATAATCTTTATTAGATTTTCAAAAAATTACAAATAACAGAGCAAATAAGAAAAAATAGAAAAGAAAAAAGTAAGAAAACCAAAAGAAAACACAAAGAAACAACATAGGAAATTTCCACCTTTTAACACTCATTTTCAGTAACTTCTTTTCAGGACTTCCCCACGTCTCCCCTTATTGTATTCCAACTCCAGTTGTTTATTCAGGCAAGTTCTTCCCTTAATGTCCTAAACATAGTTTATTAAAATCACTTAACCTTAGTTTAATTAAAATAATTTTTGTAGTAGTTTTTAGCTTTAATTCGTTGTTGTTCCTTGGCAATTTTTAAAATATATACCTTAATCCTATATAAAAAGAAGAAACAGAGATGTAAAAATAAAATTAAAAAAGATACCTTTCCTAAGGTTGCCACTATTTCCCCTCCACAGATTCCCCATTCTTATAATAATAAAAAACCTATAGTTACACTGCAAAGACGAAAAACAAACCCCCTTTGGACTTCTAGATCCCACCCTTTTCTCCCCGGTTTCAATCCCTAACCAAAATCCAATTAGTCCATCTTTCTAGCCTGGTGATCTTATGTCCGAGGCTCGCAAATCTCTCTCAGTCCCTTTCAGCTGGTTTTTTCGAAAGTCTCTCATGCTAAACACCCAGAATCGATGAAGTATTTTCCCAATGCTGGCCATGGTTCTTCCAACGAGGCCTACTTGTTTAAAGGTAGTGCTCCAGCTCTGCTTCTTAAATCTGTATATCCCAAATAATCCAACTTTCGCCTTGGTCAGTTTAAGATTCTTCTTGGTAGGTCTCCAACTCTCTTTTTTCTTCTGTAACGTTTCAGCCATCCCTTCTTTCAGCTCCTCCTGTTTGGCAAATGTCTTTTCCTCCTCAATCTTTGGTTCTTTTTCTTGTCCAGCTGCCTGTGTTTTGATCATCGAGCCCCTTTCCAACTCAATGGGTATATTTTCAGTTAACTTCAGGTTTGAAGAGCTCATAGACAAAACATGGCCTTTTTCATTCATCTCACGCAACTTTCCCACGAGAAAGATCAGATTTTTCAGGCCATCACGTATTTCCTGTATTCCCTGTTTTAGCTCCATTCTTGTAATGTCCAAGAATCCCCTCTAGAGGGATTCTGATTACTTAGTGTTCTTTCCCCTTCCAATCCAAAAGTCAAATTTATTTGTATCAATTTGTATCAATTTTTCTTAGCTTTCAATATTTTGTAGCAATATAACCGGTTAGAGTTTCAGCTTTCGGTTTTCAACTTTGACAGCTAGTTTGACAGCTGTCAAAAGTTCCTGTAGATCCTCAGCAGGCTCTTTGCACGGGTTACTCCCGGGATTGAGAGAGGTGGTGCTTAATCCAAACAAAGTAAACTCTAGTCCTCCAGCGCATTAACTTAGTCCTTTGAATCTGTGAAATTTATATCCTTATCCAATCACGACAATTCTTCCCGCAACCTTAGTTGACAGGTCCTTGCTTTGAACTGTTTACAATAGGGGGGAGACGGACTTCCTCTTTTTTTTTTTTCAACTCCCCCGCTCGTGCCAAATCCAAATTTATAATCCAATTTTCAAGTTACTCACGGGCTGTTGTTCTTGCTTTTAAGTCCAAATTTGATAGGAAGAAGTCAGCGCTGTCCAGCAAATGGCATGCGGCTTCGCTCGGCAGGGGAAGCGAAGGACTCACAGCACCACGCCTCTCCCCGGCACCCGTTCCGTAGCCTTTAAAAAGGCTCCTTCACGGGTCGGGAGGGCGCTTACGGTGCCCGCCGAGTCACCATGTCCACGGGCTCCTATGCCCGTGGTTTTTAAGGGTCCCCGTGTCGCCGGCACCACAGGCAGCCTCATCAATCTGCCTAATGGTAGGGCCAGTCCTGTCCGCCTTTCCTCCTTCTGCTTGAAGGCTAGGAGTTCAGTAGGCATTGCTAGGTAGTTAATGGATTCAGGGCACAGGCCCATGACAAAATTTGCATATACTCATTTGTATGTATAGATACAAATTTAGACCTCTAAGCAAATTAAGATGGTGGCTGACTGGAGTCCCACTTGCTGCATAGTAAAAACTCTTCATGCAAAGTAAAAAGGAAATAAAATATTTTTAAAAAAAAGAAGAAAAAGAGAGGAGGAAAGGGGCAGGAGATATGAGGCCCAACACAAAAAAAACTGGGGTTAAGGCCCCACCCCTGCTAAAAATATCCCTGTTATTTTTATACAATCTCTATTTTATGTGATTTTCTTTTGTAAGCTGCCTTGAAGGGTTGTTTTCTTTTTTTAAGTGCAAAGGTGGCAATGCTGGCTGGTTCCCATTGGGACTGGTAGGGAGCCTCAGGATAGGTGGACTCAGATCCAATCACATGCAGAGGTGGAGCCTATGATGGGCAGAGCCAACTAATTTCGGTTTTGTCCCCATCCTTTTCCATGCTGAGTTCTACAAAGGCAACACTGAGGCTAAAGAGAAGGAAGCTGATGGCCAGGACCCCTCCATGGAATGGATGTAGGAAGTCAGGTAGGTGGGGTCAACTGTGGATGATGGCGCAGCTTCCCAACCGCCCTAATGGACCAGCCTACATTGGAAGGGAAGGTGTGGTAAAAGCACCAAACAAACAAGCAACTATTTGCTTTCAAATCCCAGGAAATCAAGGTCCACACAATGCCCAGTGCATACATTTATCACCACTGGAATGATAAATGACTTTGCTAAGCTATCCAAATGGCCAAAGGAAGTCACTGTGTATGGACCTATAGTTTGAGACAGGATGTGGATGTGTGGTAACTGCCTGCCTCCATTACCAAATGAGCCACATGTGTCTAATTTTAAGAGACTTCTTATTTAAAATGTTGTAGTTCGTGCCCAGCAGAGCACAACCGGCTTCCGTCTCTCCCACCTCAAGAAAGATGCCACTCTATATTAGTGCATCATCACATTTACACGTCTTTAGGTTCAGGATGGGATGTCCTTAGGTTCAGGATGTCTTTATGGGACGTGGGTGGCGCTGTGGGTTAAACCACAGAGCCTAGGACTTGCTGATCAGAAGGTCGGCGGTTCAAATCCCTGCAACGGGGTGAGCTCCCGTTGCTCGGTCCCTGCTCCTGCCAACCTAGCAGTTCGAAAGCACCTCAAAGTGCAAGTAGATAAATAGGTACCGCTCCGGTGGGAAGGTAAACGGCGGTTCTGTGCGCTGCTCTGGTTCATCAGAAGCGACTTAGTCATGCTGGCCACATGACCCGGAAGCTGTACGCCGGCTCCCTCGGCCAATAAAGCGAGATGAGCGCTGCAACCCCAGAGTCGGTCACAACTGGACCTAATGGTCAGCGGTCCCTTTACCTTTACTTAGGTTCAGGATGTTTATTTCCAGAGTTGTCTTTCTGGTTTAAGAATACCCATTTCTTGATGTTTCCATACAAATCGCCGTATCCTGTTCTGAATGCAACAGAGACAGAGTTTGTCATGATGCATGAATGGACCGTGCACTAAGACTGCTGCACTTCATTGCCAACACCTGGGAAATAGCACTGCCATACTACTTGGCAATGGTAAGAACACACTTGGTTGTAGAGCTCAGGGCCACAGTTCAAGAGAACACAAACACTGGAAAAAGATCCAATGCACAATTAATTGCAACAAAGGTTTCTATATCAGGGTTCCTGGTTCCTATAAACTCTTTCCTATAAATTCTGTCTTGCCTTTCCCAGTTGCATTTCATGAGACAGCACATACCTTACAGCTCATAGGAACCAAGCAGTGTGTATTCCCCACCCCACCCCCCATCTTCATCACCATTATTTATCCAAAAGAAGGTGCCTGCTTTGTTGCTGGTGCAGCTGTTTACAACCACTGCCTGACATTTTATAGCCAATTTTCAACATTTATTTGAAGATAAAGGCACCAAGCACCTTTGTGAATCAGACCATTTTTCTTTAAGCACTTATATATTGATACATGAGCTTTAATTTAGATCTCGGGTTTGCCTATCTACCATGCATTCAAACAAGAGTAAGCGGATAATAATTTGTGACATGAAACTTATAACCAGCTGGGCAAGTGGCAGCCTTAAAAGCTAATTTAAGAACATGGTAATTTGCTATTGTCCTTTTAAATTGAGAAAAATTAAACTAACTTACTCTGTCTGTGTTTGCCATTGTCCTCTTTTTACCTGCCAGGCAACATAAAAGTAAACATGCTACAAAGTGCTAGGGAGGTATTTGGGGAAATGGGTGTACTTAATTATTTAACTTATAGAGGGCTTACTATATGGTGTATATAATATCTCAACACTGGCAAGAACTCTAAAGCACCAAAGATCCAAGGACTCCAACATAATAACACCACAATACAGATAATATAAATAACCAGCAACAAATAAATAAACCAAACACTATAAAATCCTCAAATTAACAAACACGTTGATCCAGCTGTCAGTGGACTGGCTGGATGCAGGGGAGTGGTGGGAGGAAGCAGCTGGGGAACCCGCAAGGGAAGAAGGCTCAGAGCCAGGGGATTGGTGGTGGGACGACAATGAGTGGTCAGAGGGGGAAGGAGCAGACTGGAGGAGGTGTGAGAAGCTGAAGAGGCAACAGGGTTTAGTGAGCAGGGAGATGCTGTGGCAGAAGGCAGACGAGATTCAGAGGCAGGAGAGGAGTGGAGACAGGAGACAGAGATGAGGCAGGCTGCTGAAGAATCCAGGGAATCACTCTCTCCTGCTGCGACCAGCTCCCTTCCCCCCATGTCTCCTAGAACACACAGAGAAATGAAAAAAGCAGAGCAGAGATTGGTTGTGAGCAGATGCAGTTTGCAGCTGCTTGGGGAAGACCCTTGAGAGAAGGGGCCTTGAGTGGTGAGAAGGTGGCAACCTTCAGTCTTCAAAACCATCTCATTGGGGCAAGACCTACTGGGAATAGTTGCTGGGATCCCTAGGCGTATGCTGTTTTAGCTTCTGTGAATAATGGACACAGTGTTTTTTATTGCTGACCTGTGCTTAACTCCTGCCCCGACATTATATTTTCAAGAAGCTTCAGAAACACATCTGGAGTTTCCTAGATAGCAGCGAGGAAAATGGTCCAGAGAACTGGTGCCACCCTGGAGAAGGGCAATCTGCAGGTTGCAGTATGGTCAACAGTCTCCTGCGTTGATCTCAATGATTACACAACTATATATTATGCCATCACTGAGATGTTATAAATGGATGGCTGCTGTACCTTCATTGACATACTTCTCCCATGTACAAACCAACCAGGATTTATGCCAGCACCTAATTTGGATGTTCAGTCCCCATCTTCTGTTAATCCTAGGTAGGCTGAAATTTCTGGAAACATAAACAGGAGTGTATGAAACCAGTGAGAGATTTGCACATACTTAAGATAAGCTTCCCAAGTTTCCTTCCCCTCCTAGATGACATCAAGCGTGTCAAATGAAAGTGGTGGAGGTTTGTGAAGGCTGAACAAGAGTCACTGAATCCCCTAGGCATAACTTTAATCATCATCTTTAAAGGGGGAAAATTGAGGGAAACTGGAAGCAAATTAATAATAATAAAACCAAGCATTTAAGATGCACATAAAATTACACAGTTGTAATCACTGTCCTATCTTAGATTTTAAAAGATGGGATTTTAGAAGGCATAGGTTAAGGAAAGAGAAAGTAGAAAGGAACTTTAAGACCAGGTATCCAGCTGAAAATTACTGGCATTTGATTAAAATTGTTTGTGCTATGGATACTGCTGGGGGCTCAAAAAGCTATTGAACTAACTGGCAAGCTGCCTTGCTCCATTTGTGATAAGCAGTAGAGCATTTTGTAAACATCTACATTTTTCTATAAGACGGGAGGGCATATATTAGTACACACTGTACACCTGAAATTTAGCACAGACCAACTTCAAATGATTATGAGTTCAATCTTGGCTCTTGCAAAGCTATTAGACCTTTGACTTGACCCTCAAGCTGGCATGAATCCTAAACACATTTACATGGAACGTATACATTTACAAATTTGTTGATTTCAGTTTATCTCGGTTCCTCATTTTCTCAGTTTTCTGATCAGTTTACTACATTTCTGTATCCATCTCCTTCCCCCTCAAAAAAGAAAAGTCTCATGAAAATTCAGCAGCATTTTAGTTCCCATCACTCCTAATATACAAATTTGTGAATGCAGTTTAGCCCAGTATATACATTTTTGCATTTAAAAGTTCATTGAACATATTGCATGTTTGTATGCTGTTTCCACCAATATATGCATTTTGCTTCATGCTTTCTCCTGATATACACATTTTTTTTGGTTGGCGAAACGTGCTGCAAAATTTGGAGAACTGTGAATTTTGAATGATAGCTGTGTTTCAGATTCCATATAATTTCAGGAAATGCAAATTGAAAGGTAAACCAAGTTGAATTTCTCCTCCATCCTTACTCAGCGACCTTGATGGAACTTCAAAATATGTGGTATTTTAAAACCTAAACCTAAGAGCAGCGACAGCATTGAAATACAGCAAATCAAGGATGGCCTTCCTAACACAGACCCTATCCAGGCCTCTCTCTGTGTAGACTGCATTTACCTTCAGGCTTTGGGGCTTTTTTATTGGCCTAGTAAAATCTGTCATTGTAATTGCAAAGATGGAAATGCTCCCTTATGGTGCCTATGTCCTTTCCCACATATAGCTAATTACTACATTCACAGCCCAAGATCTGTGATGTCCGAACTGCACTTACATCCAGGGCCGGCCCAACCATGAGACAATGTGAAGTAACTGCTTCGGGTGGCAGGAGCCACAGGGGTGGCAGATCCAGCCTCCAAGGAACACATTGCCTGCCACCTTCATGGCTGAGGCAGCTGTGGCATACTCCTTGGAATCCAGATCTGTCACATCCCCTGCAGCTCTCTTGACATGCACAGGGGCACCAGCTGTGCCCCATCACCAGCTTCAGGATGCATAAGCAAGCTGGAAGGCACTGCTGCAAGGGATGAGGAGGTGGCTAGAGCCAAGTGGTGCTGGGATCCATTGCATCAAAGCCTATTTCTCCTCCCCTCCCAACCGGCGATGCTGCTTCAGTTCTGAAGACAGATTTACTTCTGCAGCCAAGACAATGTACTGCATACATGTCTGTGCACACCATGTCTGGTGAAAAAAACACATGCTTCTGGTGAAATGTATAAGACTTTCCCTCAATCTTATCAGTTCAATGGGAAGAAAGTATCAATTATCAATTTCACCAGAGTCCAGAAAGGGGAGGTGGCAATGGAAGTGCCATGTGGCACGTTCATACAAAATAAACAGGAATCAGGCAAGAGAGTCACATTGCACCTCAGTCACTGTGTGTGATTGGTTGTGTCTACAGCTGTCACAAGACTCTGTTACCTGGTTCGAAACACCAATTTACCAGTTCATAATGCTTGGCTATATTGCACGTCACACACCATTTCTCCTGGAAATTCTTCTCTGGCTCAGAATGGAAAATCGCATTCAACACATGCACATGTCCTACTGAATGGGGGCAGGCATACTGGAAGGAAGACTAAAACATCTGTTTGCAGGCAACACAATGTAATTTGAAATGGAATTGTAAATTCACCTTCCTGAATGGGTATCAGCCAACAAAACCCATTTTAAAAACACCACTGCTGTCTTTCACACATGCACACCAATGTATTCAGAAACAATTCAAATGTCAGTCTCAATGCTCCATTCTAACAGGAGCAACCAGTCAGCTGAAGAGGACCTTGAAGTCGATTCTTAAGAACTTGAAGAAGAGTATTCTGGATCAGGCCAGTGGCCCACCAAGGCCAGCATCCTGTTCTTGCCAGGCTGCCCATCGGAAACCCACAAGCAGAGGCGGAGCTAGCTGCTCCAGCAACCTGGAGCGGCGGGGGTGGGGCTAGCCACATGCGGAGGTGGGCGCTGCCCGTGGCAATCGTTGGGAGTGTGTACTACCTGCGGCGAACATCGGGAGATGCTGCCTGCGATGATTGTCTGGGGGGGTGCGCTGCTTGAGGTGATCGTCTGGAGAGTGCGCCGCCCATGGTGAGCGTCGGGGGGTACGCCACCCATGGTGAGAGTCTGGGGGCGTGGCAATGTCACACCCCGCCCAGGGATGACACCTGGGGCGGACCGCACCCCCTTCCTCCACCACTGCCCACAACCAGGACCTGAGTTCAGCAGCACTGTCCTCTCCAGAGGCTTCCAGTAACTGGTATACAGAAACATTTCTGCTTTCAATCATGCAAGCATAGTATAGGCATCCTGGCTAGTAGTCATTGATCACTTTATCCTTCATGAATGTGTCTAATCCTCTTTAGAGCCATCCTAGTCGGTAACCATCTTGTGGGAATGAGTTCCATAGTTTAACTGCGTATTGCATGAAGAAGTACTTTCTTTTTTCTGCCCTGCATCTTTAAACATTAAGCTTCTTTAGATGCCCACAGATTCTAGTGTTCCAAGAGAGGGAGAAAAAGAAAATTCTCTGCCCCCTTTATCCATACTCTGCATAGTTTTATAAACTGCCATCATGTCTCCACTTACTCACCTTTTCTTTAAAGTAAAAAGTCTCAAATGCTGCAACCTTTGCTCATAAGGAAGTTGTTCCATCCCTTTGATAATATTGGTCACCCCTTTCCAACTTTACAATATCCTTTTTGAGGTGAGGTGATTAGAAGTGTACACATTATTCCAAATATGGTCGCACCATAGATTTGTATAATGGCATTATGATAGTGGTTGCTTTATTTTCAATTCCTTTCCCAATGATCCTGAGCATGGAATTTGCCTTTTTCACAGCTGCCGTACACTGGGACAACATTATGACACTGAGCTATCCATTATGACACCAAGGTCTCGTTCCTGGTCAGTCATTCCCAGTTCAGATCCCATGAGCACATATGTGATATTAAGAACTTTTTTCTTTTGCCCTACATGCATCTCTTTACATGTGTTCACATTGAGTTACATTTGCCATTTTGCATCCCATTCACTTTGTTTGGAGAGGTCTTTCTGGAGCTCTTCACAATCTCTTTTTGTTCTAAGAGCCCTGATCAGTGTTGTTATCATCAGCAAACCAGACCACTTCACTGCTCACGTTAGATCATTTTCGAACAAGTTGAGAAGCAGAGGTCCCAATACTGATCTTTGAGCATCCCCACTTTCTAGACCCCTTCATTTGGAGAGCTGTCAATTTATTTCTGCTTCCTGAAACTTAGACAATTCATGATCCACAAGAAGACCTCATCTCTAATTTCAGGACTGCAAAACTTAGGAGTCTTTCATGAGATACTTTACCAAAAGCTTGTTGAAAGCCCAAGTATGCTATGTACTTGAAATCTGGAGGTCATTAGGATATTGGAAGAAGAGCAGAAAGTGCCTTCACAGTCCCTTTCCCACCAGATATCTTACTTATTCCTTGCTGAAAAGGCAACACCCAGCTCGACAGAACAGTGGAAACAAGAGAAGAGTCAACAAGGGAGACTAAGCACACTTATTCACTTGTATGGACTGAGCTCCATCAAAATGAAGTATTCTGGTGCACTTCCAATGAACTCAGTACACTTGCTTCTTAGCAGGATTGCTCTGCAAAGGGGCATCAGGATTACTGAAGGGCTAAATTTGAGAAACCACCAGAGCCTTGCTTGACTTGCAGCTTGAACTGAAATTACAGTGGGGCAGCATCCCACTTCTAAAACTTTTGAGGGTTTATTTCCATGCGTCTTGAGCTACCCCCTCCCTTCAAGCCCTTATGTCCTTAACTTGCCACATCCTTGATAATAGCCTTCACACACACACACACACACACACCCCAACCAGATAAGGCCAGACAAGCAGTCAAGGGGATTTTGCAGAGTTGTCAGGTGGACAGTGATGTGCTAAGTGAAGTGTGCAGAAAGAAGAGATGTGGGGCGGGGGCAGGGGGCGGAAGGGAAGGAATCCATAAGGCTGTGTGCGCCAAATCAACCTTTGGTCGGGTGACAACCTCAGAAGGGCATAGGAGCCAAATGTAGCTGAAAACCCATCCTGGGGGAGGTGGGAGAGAGACTGACTGCTCTCTCCATGTCATCTCTTAGCAGGGATTTCAACTTAGCTTTGCTGCATGCGTGTATATATATATATATATATGCATGCAGATAAAAGTATGCACGGATTAGTGATTACCTCCCTCCTTTCCTCCCAATAAAGGTGGTGGGAGAGAAAGAGGGGGAGAGCGACAGAGAGACTCTCTTTGCAAGTTATTGCTTTTATATGCCGCACCTCTGTGCATTGAACTGAAACAGCTTCCTCTGCGCATTGAACTGAAAACAAAGAGTGAGGAGAAGGAGCGAGAGGGAGGGAGGAGGGGGAAATGAAAGAGCACGAAGCACCGCTCTCTGTGTACACAGGGCTTTTAGACCTGAGCGTCGCGGCGCTATGGGCTGAATGGTGGTTTAAAAAAAAAAAAAACCAGAAGGAAAAGGAGAAGAAAAAAGAAGCAGATTCGCCTGTGTGTGTGTGTGTGTGCGCGCGCGCGCGCCCCCGTCTACTGGGGGCAGGGCGGGGGGGGGGAGCGGCGCGTTAATGACCCTGTTTCTCTCAGTCTCTCTCCTGCCCACTCAGGGAAGCCAGGCAGATAGGAGGATATAAATGATGACACGACATAATGGTATAATAATGATAAAAAATTAATTTGGGTGGTTATCAATCCCTCCTCCATCGCCACCTTCCAGAGAGAGAGAGTGGGGTGGGGGTGGGGGGGGGGCACGCGCGCACACACACAGGCAATCATTTTAGTGTGCATAAATTAAAGTCAACTTTTTTTTTTTAAGGACAGCCCTGCAAAATCACAGCTCCCAGGTAAAATGGATGAATTATCTAGGGCATTAAGGCAATCTTGCTGTCCCTCTCCCCGGTTATACACCACCCCCACCCCCGACATACAGGATTTGGGACAGAGATTTCTTTCCCCTCCCCCCACCCAGCTTCCTTTATGATTCCAGAGGAAGGCATTTCCCTTCATTACAGTTACACCTTCATTAAGGTCTGATTTCTCCCCTCCCCCAACTTTAAGAATTAAAAACACAACCAAAAAAACCTAAAATACATCTCCATCCCCCAGCACCAGCACCCCTTCCCAGGAAACCGAAGCAGACAATGCTGCCTTTAAAACGCTAAGCCCCAGCGCTGTTGTTTTTTATAATCAGGGGCTACACACACACACACACACGTCCAACGTTAGCTGATTTATATAATTGCTGTGTGTGTGTGTGTGTGTGTGTGTGTGTGTGTGTGGAGGGATAATTGAAACAGCAACATTTAGGTTCCACCTTAACAGCGCACCTTAAAAGATTATCTCGGTTATTTCACAGGCACCGAGCCGGCACTAATAGTCCAAGGCAGATATTGAAAAGCAGCACAGGGCCAGGCAAGATCTATTAGAAATTCCCATCCACGCGCCTCATACATATTGATTTCTGACACCAAGCAGCAGTGAAAGCCCCCGTGGGAATAATATATTTAGCAGGGTTCGCTGCGAGGAGGTCACAGGGTGCATACAGATTAGCTACAGAGGACCAAGGCACTAGTGTTGGAGCCAAATGCTAGATTTTATATCATTTTAATCTAAACTTTTATAATCCTTTTAGCTCTTCTTTCTCTGGGTGGCGAAGGCACTGCTCCTCTCCACACGTATCATGCCTTCTCTCTCTCTTCCCCCCACACCCCGCTTTTATCCCACATATGAGATTGTGGAAATGCTGTTATAATAGGGAAGAAGAATGTACCTTTAACATAAAGCCGCAATTCCAAAATCCATATTAGGGCAATGCCTTTATTAGGCCAACCCGATTGTTACCCAGTAGCGTGACAAAAAGTGGCAAACCGATTTTCTCTTCTTTAATTCCACCCACCCTCTTCAAAGGAGGGGAATATTCAAACTGAAAGGAAGATATCTGTAAGTAAAGATTTCCTGGCATCGTGGAGATTAAGGTGGCAGAGGAGGGGGTGGAGGAAATAGGCTCAAATCTAAGGTTTTCTTGCTCAGAAATAAAAACCTGGTTTACCTCCTTCCTCCTCCAAACTGGTGTCTGAATTTTAATGTTTGTGTTAATTTAGCAGAAGTTGTACTGGGAAATGTTGAGTTGAGAGAATGACAACAGAACCCCCAAGTTTTTAAATGCCCTTTCTGGGTAATGGATTTATTAATTTTAATTTTTTTCCAAAGCCAGTTTATTATGCCAAGAGTTGTCACGGCTGTTTCAGACGAAAGTGTCAAACAGGCACTTTTTTTTCTTTTAAAAAAGAGTGGGGCGATGCTGCGAGAGCAAAAGGAAAGGTTAGAGTTGACACGCTGTGACAGAAGAGTGAAATATATTCAGACAACAAAGGACGTTAAAGCAACAGATGCATCGTCTTAGGAGCAAATAAATATACAAGATACGCCACCCAGAAAGGTACTTGTTAATGGTCTTGTTCCTGTGGGGGACAAATTTTGACAAATCACGCAATTAATCAAAATAACATAATGATCAGGCAAGTTCCAGGAAAACTCTCCTGGAGGTTAACCTCTAGCAGAGGATGCTTTTAAGGAGATACACCAGGAACCCAACAGTTGTGTCCAGAATGATGGAAATGTTTTGTATGAATCTGGAAATATTTCCTTATCCTTACGTTTTACTCAGGGTTGTTCAGCTTATTCTCAGTGGTCCCTTTCCTTTTAGACCCATTTGAATCTCATCCTGTCAATAGTTCCAGTTTTGCTGACACCTGTAAGGTCAACAAAGGACAAAGGGTAAGAAAACTGTTTCTTTCCAGTGGATCTTCAATGACAATACATTGAAATTTCAGAGGGGGGGAGGAGTAGGAGGACTTTCAGCGAAACCATCTAACATTTGTGACACAAAAGCAACAAGCTATACTGAGACAAGGAGCAGGCAGATATGGGTTCTGACACACTGATTTTTATTTCTGATGGTTGGCTTCTCTGCGAAAAAGATTTGACAAAGTGTCCTAAATGATGGAATAGCTGATGAGATCATGACTTTGTAGTGAGTGACTGGTAGCCACATGACAGCAATACAGAGTGCAGAAAATGTACATGCCTTTCTAGCACTGTACAGGTGACTGTTTAAATTCCACCAAAACCACAACACATCAGCGGGGGAGGCTGCAAACTAATGCCCCACCCCTCAAGCTGCATTGGCTGAGAAAGAACAGAATATTATCCGGGAGGAATTATCTGCTCTGGCCAACAGGGGGAGTTATTTAGCATGTGCAAAATTTGTAGACAAGAAAAGCCGCTGTTAAGTTGTTGTTTTTTAAAACCATTAAATTCTTAGGGGAAAATACTATTTCTCCATAGTGATATCAATCTGCATAGTACCTTTAAAACCACACCTGATTTGCTATATCATTTCATGGAGAATTCAAAGATGTCCATGCTAGATTATGGCGGTGCAAAACTTCTATTTTAGAAAATTGATGCAAAAGTGAGATATTGCTTAAGTGGGGAGGGAAAATAAGACCCCGTTAGTCTGATCTCCATGGACATCTTCATGTAACTGCTATCTTATTTTTCCTTAATGGTTCCTCTGCCCTCCTCTTTCCTCCCAGATTTCAAATGAAAAGTCAGGACAATTACATGCTAACCTTCATATTCTGAAAAGGGTCTGGACCATAGTGCTTGACCCCCTTTGATTCTTGCATTTTCTTTACCTTTTGCCTTCAGGCCCTAGTCAAAAATTTTTTGCATCTCCAAGATCTCTTATTTCCTTTTGATAACTACTGCCAAAACTTTGTCTGTACATCATCTAGACCACTGTACCCTGCTAGTGCCTCCTGCTATAATCTCACCTGTTTCCAGTCGGTTTAGATTCCGCCCCCCTAAACTTAATTCCATCTCTCATCACTATGATTATGTCAACCACATCTTTAACAGGGCAATGCTACGTAAGCTTACTCAGAATTAAGCTCCACTGTATTCATTCCCAATGGAGATACTACAGTGGTACCTTGGTTCTCGAATTTTATCCATTCCAGGAGTCCATTTGACTCCCAAAACCATTCAAAAACCAAGGTGTGGCTTCTGATTGGCTGCAGGAGCTTCCTGCACTCAAGTAGAAGCTGTGTTGGACGTTCAGCTTCCAAAAAACATTCGCAAACCAGTACACTTACTTCCGGGTTTGTGGCGTGTGGGTTTGTTCGGGCGCCAAGCCGTTCAAGTACCAAGGTACCACTGTATTGCAGTGTAAGTCTCTGCACTGTTTTGTTTGCAGTCATTTTCTTGAGTCAGTCCAAGTGTCTTGGCTGTATTGTGAGGACCCAAGCATGGGCACTTCTTATCAGAATTTGTGGCATCTTTCTTTTAGTCCAGCCAGGTGTAGACATGGCTCAGCTAGATATGCATTGCTGCAGTGGGGTAGGCACCCCACAGCTCCATAAATGGTGGCCGTTGGGGACAGGAGAGTACAGCAGCAGCAGCAGCAGCACAAGTGGGCGAGGAAACAGAAGGGAGGAAGAGATTGTGCTGACCACAAAAAAAGTGGGGGAAAGGAGATAAGTGGATTCCACAGAGGGAAAACCTCAGCTGCTGGAGAAGCTGCTGGAGCAGAAGAAAGAGAGAAACAGCTGGGAGAGAAGATGAGACAGGTTGGGAGGAAAGAATGAGGCTCCAGCCTCAGGACCAAGTTGGGGGAACCAAGAGAAGAGGACCAACAGGTGCAGCATCTGCGAAGGGGATGCTGAGATGAGAAGGGTCTTTCACTGTCTGAAGAGTTAAGGATCCACCAGAAGGAATCTGAAGTAGGAGATCCCTGGGCAATATCCCTGGGCATATTGACCCCTGACAGTACTTTTGAAGTACTTTGCCTCTCCATCCCAGACTATATATCCCAGCTTGTCTCCTGTTACTCCTCTGCTTGTCTTGTCTCTTTCTACTGTTAGGCAGCTCCCTACATTCAATCCATCCTGCTTCATGAGAAAAAATACAGGAGCCTCCTCTTAGGGGCTGCAGTGTCTTTGCCCCCCCAATAAAATATTTGAGGGGGCCAGGAGGCCCCAGTGTTGATGAGCATTGCCATTCAAATGGTGTGTGTACACCATGTCATGATTATGCAGGGGAGGGCTTACGTGGGCTCCCCAATATTTTATTCAAGTTGGCCCCCCTGCAGGCAACTATGGGGGGGGGGTGACTGTGCCCATTGTATCCTTTGATTGTTGGGCCTAGAGACATCTTCCATCCAGGTTATACTTCCATTGAAGCTCCATCCTTTCCGCTCTGTTCTCTAGTTGCACATAATTGTTGCTGGGGAAAGGCAGTTCTTCCCTCCGCTAGTGCTATGTAATGTGGCTAGTTAACTATCAGAGGCACCTGCTGGAGAATGCTCCTCCCCATCATTATTGTGGCACATGTTTCAAAATGTGTTTGTCATGTGCTTGATCTTTAAAGGGCAATCCCTTCTCCACTGGAGTGCCAACATAGCCTGTTAAAAGAGCAAAAGAAAGTCAAAAGTACAAGCCATTACTTCATCTACAGCAGGAGTGGATAACCTACGGCCCCCAAGATTTGTTGAACTACAAGTCCCAACATCCTTGATCATTGGCCATGCTGGCTGGGGCTGATAGGAGATGGAGTCCAACAACATCTGGGCAGTCACAGATTCCCCCAACTCCACTCTACAAGTGTACTTGTAGAGTCTAATCCTCGGCAAATGCTTAACCCTTTGCACTCTTGCACTGCATCCAGGGCTGACCCAAGACATTCTGCTGTCTGAGGCAAAGGGTGAGAATCCACACACATCCCATTCCACATACAGAAGCTTACTGGACTGACTGCTGAAGCTAATTTCAAAACTGGTGACAGAACAGTGTCTGGATAAGGGCTACAGCTTGGTGGTAGAACATTTGCTGTGGATGCAGAAGGTTCCATTTTTAATCCCTGACATATCCAAGTTAGGCTGGGAGTGTCTCCTGCCTGAAACTCTGGAGAGCCGCTGACAATCAGTGTAGACAATACTGAACTAAATGGACCAGTGTTCAGACTCGTGAAGAAATGGTCCTTTTCTGCTTCATGGTGTACCTTAAAGCTGCATCACAAAGGGAGATGATGAGATTAGGATAATTTAATACCCTGCCCGCTAGATAGCTGTGTAGGTAAATATGTAGTTAATTTCCATGGGATATAATTATGATTATTATTTAAAAATATTGTTGTTTTTATGACTATTATTGTTATGGTAATATTGGGCTGACAACATTCCTTCCTTGATCGTAAATGCATTTTATCTTCATGAGAAGCTTGAAAGAACAATGGGTACAGTATTCGTGGGAATCAAACGCAAATGCATAAACAACTCCTTGAGTGTGTGTGTGTGTATTTGTGTGGTCTGCCGTTCCAGATTGTGAGAGTGCCCATGTTGTAAAAAGCGACCAGAGAATATAGAGATGCCTTTTGTAAAGGGGCCATGGCGGTGGGTGGAGGGAGAGCCAGGAAGGAGAGATTGTGCTGAAGGTGGGGAGTTTTCTCCCCCCCCCTTTTTAGTTGAGGACAAAATGAAATGACGACCCACCAATCCACACCCATGCATTGACTTTCCATGGAAGTCGACATGTTGAAATCCCTGCTGAGTTGGAAGGAAGGCCTGGCTGAGCTGCCTCAAAAGGCACCTCCCCCTCCTATTAGCCATAAAAATATATCACTCGAAATCACTGCTCTCTGCTACCGTTGTGCGTTGCAACGCTGTGGCTTTGGCAGGGTAAAGGAGCACCAGGGCTGTTGAGAAAAGGCCTCATTAAGGGGGGGTGGAGGAGGGGGAGTGGGAGCAGCGTTCAACCTTTCTGGGAAACATAACAGTTTTGTGCCTTCCTTCAGCGTAGCTCCCTCAACCCCTTGGCTTGACATGGCTCTTTTTGCAGGCAGGTCGGCAAAATTCCTCCCAAGTCTCATGTAAAGAGAGCAGCCTGAGCACAGAGCTGCTTACAGTGCTAACTGTTTGTTTGCTCGGGCTTTTTGGAGAATTCCCTTCCTTTTCCCTCTTGGTGTCTCCTGTACAAGGCTCGGCATTCATTCATCCATCCATTCATTCATACATGCTTACCGAGCTGACTGGAGTGAAAGGGGAGGGCTGGTGGGAGAGGGAGGAGGTGGAGGAGAAGGAGCAGGGAACAAATAAATACCACTAAGTCCTTCTGACATGTGGAGGGGAAGGGAGAACCGAATCAATCTCCAAGTCATCAAGCGCAAAGAAGCTGATCTCCAGTCTGCAGAGATTTCGGGCTTGCTCTGCACAGAACTCCTTCTCTCTCTTTTTTGCCTGAGCTATAATGCAGCCCTGCTGACTGATTTGTTTTCAGGGGGTTGTGTTTACCAGAGGGAAGGGAGGAAGGGAGGTTGCTTGGGCAAGGGCCGTGCCGGATGGTGGCCTCGATGATAGATGGCCGCACAGCCAATGGGTGTGGAAACTATTTGCTGGAGAGACAAAGCACAATTAGGATATAGGGGTGGGAGGAGAAGGAGGAGGAGGAGGACAGCAAGCAAAGAGATTCCTCACTCAGGCTACAGAGGAGACAGTGGGAAGAAAGACAGCATGGCTCATATTTTAGTGTTAACTTATCAACCCTTCCCCAAACAACATATACCATGAAACACAGACATCCTTCAAAATGTGCACTATTCTGAATTTTGCGATGCAATTGCCTGACCAAATAATGTGTACAAAATATTCACATTACTGAGAAGTGTATATAGTGATGCACGTGTTGGTGAAAAGAACACAGAAATTCGTGATACTCTCTTGCCAAACTACATATGCTAAACAAAACTGCATACAAAAATGTATACATTAGTGGGCAGGAAGTTTTTATTGTATTTCTTTTCCCTCTTGGTTTTAACGTATCCAGATGGAGTGGGGTTTCTTTTCTTTTTGTCTTTTTGGTTGGTTGTAAGTTGCTATGGATTGCACTGAGCAAGGCGAAATGTCTTTAAAATAATAATAAAAGAAATACTAAAATTCTGATGAATTTTAATAAGAATTTTGAAGGTGGGGGGAATCCCCACAAACTGGTGTGGAAATGTGGATAACCGGAAAAATGAGAAACCAAGAGAAACTGAAACTAGCAGATTCCCCCTTCCGTACTTGCAGATAGTGCAGCAATATCTGGCAAAAGTTATCCTGAGGATTACCTACCATCTCACACCCCTTTATTATTTTTATTTCCATTTACCATTTATATAGCACCTGTCAGGGAACTGCCATCAGAGCCAGGGGGAGAGGGAGGGCTCCAGAGGGATTCCGGAGAGCATCCCGGGAGGGAGAGAAGCAGCACATCTTCTGGGGAAGGAAATCAGTGTAGCACCAGTGGAGAAGGGGGGCAGATGGGGGAATCGGCGAGGTGGCTCCATGACTCTTCACCGGGGACCAGCGGGGAGAGCACGGGTCCTCCGCTGCCCACACCCTCCCTGCGCAGAAGGCTTCCGCGCAGGGAGACTAGACGTCAAATAACTTTTGTGCTGGAAGAAGTTCAAGAAACGCCCACTGACGGATTCTGCCAGCGATTGAGACAGCCACGGGCGAGTGGCTGTCCGGACAGAAAAGGTTCACTCAGGCAACCCAGCCAGGTGGGACGCCGATTTACGCACGAGCAACCCCTAGAACCATTACAGCACCGTATAACAAATTATTTATTTATTATTATTATTATTATTATCAGCACACATAGTGCTGGGCAGAGTATGCAAGGACAGGTTCCAGCCCTGTGGTGCTTCCGACTTAAAGCTGGATGCAGGGGAAGGATCAGAGGAAGAAGAGGGACGAGGAAGTAGGGGTAAAAAGGAAATCAATATGCAGTTGCTTAGGATGCATAGGATGAGTTGCAGCAAGGTTTGTGGGTTATGACCATTGGCCCATCTAGTCAAGCATCGTATTCTCACAGAGGCCAATCAGAGGCCTGTGGGAAACTGGCAAGGAGGACCTAAGCACAAGAGCCGAGTCCTATGTCTTCCAGCAAGTGGTATTCAGAAGCATTTCTGCTTTCAACCAAGGAGGCAGAGCATAGCCATCATGGCTGGTAGCCATGGTAGGGGAACTCATGGGGGTGGGTATTTACTCCAACAGCTTTACAGCAAAGGGGTATTTGAATGAAGTGCAAGAGGTGGCATGGAAGCTCCTATTAAATTGCAAAACAGCAAGTGTAGGCTTCTGCCATGATGCAGGATGCCTCAACTAGCTTACTCTGGTGCCTCCAGCGAGTGATTAGACAGGCTGAAGGTATCTTAGACTACTATGCCCCTTCTCCTCACTACCAAGCTTTCCCCTACAATTCAATTTTATTTGCATTTTGACAATAAACTACCTAATCCACACTCCTTGAACCGATATGTGACTCAAAACACAATTATCCTTTGAGATTTGCAGTATCCTTTGAGATTTGCAATACAGTTTTCCAGCCAAACAATGTGTATTAAAATGCATACATCTGTGAAAGCAACATAAATTGTATTTTATTAGGGGAAACAGCTAGTAAAAATGTATCTATTAGGTATGTATATGAGCCAAAACTGTTTGCATGAATGTGTATATTAGTTGAAAAGTGTAGAGTAGGAGAAATTCACAGCAAAATACCGATGAATTTTCATAAGGATTTTTAAAAAGTATTTATCGAACTGCTACAGAAATGTGGAGAACTGAATGTAAGATTGGAAAAATGAAATCAAAATGGAAAGAAACCAAAACCATCCCTACCTCTGCATAATGCTTTGCATTCCCTAGAGCTTTGCGTTTGGAGAGTTGTTTGCTGCTATATCTTTTATTTCAAATCCAAGAGACAATGTAGTTAGTGGTTTTGTGGTTTGAATGAGTAGCTCTGAGATTCTCTGGAGAGCTGAAGACCTTGGAAAGTTTGTGAAGCGTGTCGTCTGTAGGGGTGGGAGCGGGGACCAAGAAATGGAAGTTGTGCCACGAGAACCGTTATCCAATATCCCTCCCAGGTTTTCCTGTGATAGATGAGGAGTTGTGAAGTCAGCAATTTCAAATTTCGACTTCCAGCTGCAAACAGAATAAAAGATCAATAGCACCTGAGATATTTTCTTAATGCAAATGCCACTTACAGTAAGAGAAAAGTAGAAGAGAGGAGCAGGGGTGGGGGTGGGGGTGGGGGTGGGGGGAGAACCACAATAGACCTAACAGTATGGAGGAATCGGTTCTCAAATATTCCTCCTGCCCAAGTTCCCCCACTAAAGAATCAGCGGGTCTTTCGTGCACATGCTATTTTGTTAGAGGGTGTTCATTTCAGTTTCAAATGACTGTGTTGCCTCCTCCTTTGTATTTACTAGTATTTTGGATATTGTTCAGAAATGGTGCCGCAATCAGCCTTGCGCTAAACGGCTCGATGGGGATGTAATTAATTATTGTCGCTGCCTTTTGAATGAAAATGTTAAAAAGGAGGGAGCCAGGGCCTGCCTCCCCCCCTCCCCCCTGTAATCGTACACCACAGCCGGCTTTATTGGTTCTAAGGGAGAAGAACGAGGCACGTTTGCTTCCCTGCTGATACCACGTTAAGCATGCTCACTTCACAGGCGGTGTGGATGAAAGTGTAATTGCATGGAAGGTGAATTGATTGCAATTAACCTCAGGACTTGGCCTCAGGCTGGGGTGTCCCACCTTCTTCCCAGGAAAGGTGCCGTCAGGGGCATAATGCACAGCTGATGAATGCACATATCAGAGAACGAAGCACATACATTTTGGGCAAAAGTACATAAATCACAGAGAAAAACATGCATTATATCAAAAACGCTCCAATTATAAATGAAGCACATAAATCATAAGATTATGCTGCTGAATCATATCAGGAAACATAAATTAGATAGCGGGATCATAGGTTCGCCCAAAGGTTCACTGGGAAAAAATGAAACAAGCGCCCATAACTTAAGGGAATGGCTACATTTCCATGAAACTCAAATACATTGCAAGAGAACCTTCAGTGGAAAAGGAGAGGGGTTAGCGATTATAGCTGCATTCTCTCCAGCTCTGTTAAGGGCCAGATTGCTATATTGGGAGGAGTTGGAGCGGACACGGCTGGTCCTCATAAAAAGTGAGGGCTGTGCCACATGTGACATGGGAGCAGCAAAAAAGAAGCTTTGGAGATCTGGGGATGGTTGCCCCATGTAGTGAGCCATGGGACTGCAGATGGTGGATTCTTAGCGAAGTACCCTCATGCCCTAGACTGACTGTGCCCATACAGGCTGTCTGTTGGATATTGCTGGACAGGAAAAAGTGCAAGAGGTCTTCCTGTTCCATTAGAACCTCACTTGAGCAAAAAGGTCTTCCTGAGTTCCTGGCATTCTCCTGCATCCTTGGTTAGGCTTCTGTCCTGACTTTGCTTGTTGCTCCTGCCTCCTGGTTGTTCTCTAGTCACCCACTTGCTTTTTGCTCCTGCCTTTTGGCTTGCTTTTCAACCTTACATCATCATCATCATCATCATTATTATTAATCATCCCAAATCAGATGGAGCAAAGTGGCCCACAAATGGTAGGGGGAGTCAGGATCCATCCCTCTGGCCAGATCCAGTTCCCCATCCCTGGTGTATGATGGCACTGCATCCTCACATGACTTCAAGACAAGAAACGTGAAATCTTGATGGTTTTCTCCTCAGTCATGAAAGGTTATTCATTACTCTGGTCCAATACTATCTTATACAATACAGGAATCCCGCATAAGAAACATAAAAAACATTTTATCTGGCTTCTAAAAGCAGCTCATCTTAGGCCTAAGGAATCATCATATTTTACCAATGAACTTATTACATACATCGCTTAGAGGGTTTTTTTTTATTATAATAAGGCTGTTTATAAGTATTTCTAAATAATGGTAGGGGCAGGACTATGGGGAATGGGATCTCTTTTTAGCTGGTTTTCTTACATTTATTCTAGTTTTATTATAGCATAGTTTGTATTGTC